>NC_092659.1:17588184-18788184 GCF_032118995.1 Asterias amurensis | reverse complement strand
AATGGCATTGTCTGTCTCACCAATGGATACAAAAAATATCAAAAGAGACTTCTTTTCAATTCTGAAAACAAAATCATCGCGAAACCCAAGGATACTGTGAGCCCTTTCTTTCTTTGACTGGCCCATTGTTGCGCGTATAGATTTTCACGTAGCGAACAATAGCTGCAAACATTGCATTGCCCTCAATTCTCTAGTCGATATGTCTATTTGATTTATTTCAATACATCCGCGCACGGCGAGCCGCCGTTACATTCGCATGCATTCAGAAAAGAAAGGCCACTTTTCAATTCAGCTAGCGAATTCCCTTCCATTTTACCCGCGCGCATACAAGAGCTCTCCTCACTTCCATATACAAAAAACTCTTCTTATTTCATCTAAAGAAAAATACGCGGTATTTTTTTTCCCTTTACTCTCTTCTTCTTTTCATGCAAGACCGAAGTGAATTTCACCTGTCGAGCTAGGTCCCAGAAAGGAACTAAAATACAAGCAACAAAAGCACCCGCTCGTTTTTTCCCTCGCTAACAAACAAGAAAATTTCATCAGCGACAACCACGCCACAATGCCGGACTACTCAAAAAACGCGGGGAAAAACATGTGGTAATTTCCCCCTGAAATTGTCGCCGAGCGCACCGCGTGGGAAATCAAGCACGGTATAGTTACTCCATGGAGATAGTCATGTACATGCGAACTCTGGGAGCAGTATCGAAATTACGTTTCCCCCTGTCTCTTTGCCTGCCTCCAGGGAGCATGTATTCAAAAGAGATTATCTTGGGAAATTTGACAGAGTGCTCTACTTTTTTCTCCCCACCCCGGGGCTAAACTCACGGCGATAGCGAAATAAACATGACGATAGTGACACTGGATCGTGACGCTTTGTAAAGAAACACCTGAATTTCCATAGAAAAGGGAACCGCTGCTGAGAATTTTTTTTACCCGGCAAAAAAAAAACGAAACAAGTTGCTAACATATTCTTTTTTGTTAAGTGATGTCTGCTACACGTACTTGTTTTTAATAACGTATCCAATTGGTTATACAGTACAATGTACGCATCTATTAAAGTAATTCATATGCATTTTATGGGATTTGTTTACAGCAACAAAATGCGAAACAAGTTTATAAAAAAAATTTTTTTTAAGCGATGTCTTCTTTTTGTTTTTAACTACGAATTGACGTATCCGATTTGTTGCGGTACAATTTATGTTAAATCGTTAGACATACACAATAGTTACAAGTTGTACAGGGGCTGTCAAGGTTAAAACAAAAGTATAAATACTGGCATCAAAAGATTTGTAAAACTTAAGCATCTATTCAGTAATTCATATATATTTTAAAGGATATGTTTACATAAGCAGAACCCACAGGGGTATTGTTTTAAACCGATCGATTGAACTCGATTTTGTTCACACAAGTTGAAGGTGAGAGTAGCCTGTCCATGAAAAAGATTAAACAAAATAAATCCGCATTGATTATAGCATTACAATTGATGATAAGTATATGTTACTCAATAATGGGGAAAACAATTTCACCATAAATTATTTTTTATTTTCTATAAAACCTTAAACAAATGATGTTATTTTGTTTAATCTTTAATTTCATTATAAAGCTCTAATGTCAATTATAATTATTTAAGAGTGCCGTATAACTTCAGACCTGCCCGATTGATATCATAATTCCAAAACACATATATACCGTACGCACTCCCAACCTTACGGACCCGTGTCCAAGGGGCTTGACCCTTTCTGGGTCAGGCAAATCTGGAAACTGGTTTAAAAAAATGATATGATTTAAGCTCGGATTCTGCGTCAATTTGACTCATTTCTGAGTCATATACAGAGTCCTAGTAACACCGACCCATAAATGGGTCAGGCCCCAGGGGTCAATTTCACAAAGACAGTCCGTACTTAGGACTAGTCCCAGGACTATTGAGGGTATTAAACTCGAGATGAGACTAGTCTTAACTCTTTGTGAAATCCACACAGGGATCAGAGACCGGATCAACTCTGACCCGGGAGTGTACAATTTCTTTCAAGAACAAACGCGAAATATTGAAGTTTGTTTTACAATACATGTAAACCTATCAAGTGACTTGGCGGACAAAACTCAACTATAAAGATTGTAGCATACGCTATCAGTTTGTGAAAGATGCTGTGGTTAAATCTTACAATTGTCACATTGCTATCCAAGATTTGGAAACACCGCGTGGAAATCTCTTTTGGGTAGTGTTGGTTATGAAATGAACCGGTGGTTGATAACTCAACGTTTCGATCAGTATGCTCCGATCGTCTTCAGAAGAATGAACAGTGATCAAAACACTATACGAAAACGATGTAATTAAAAATGAAAGATACGAGAAGCTTCGTACATGGAAATCTGGTCTTTGTTGCGGTTTGAGAAGCAACCCACTCCGATAAAAAAATGATCTGTAAAAACAGCATGTTACGCGAATGGAGTGTATTTTTAATCTTGTAGTCATCACAACCTCCCCACGACTCGTTTTTCCTACCGTCCAATACGACGAGATGCCGGCGTTCGCGTCCTTCCTCTACCAAGGACAAGGGGCTCGGATATAATTAAGAATCCCAAAATAGCCTTCATATAAATCCATTTAGGGTACATCGTCTTATAATGACAGGATTAAATGTTTGTATCTATTGTTCATTGAGAATAATTTGACAACATGGATAGATTCCATCTGACATGTTCAATGGTTTAAAAAGATGGACAAAAATATGATTTGTGTGGATTAGAGTCAAAGAATTGACAGATAATCTTGTTTAGTTTTAATCTTTCCGCGTCTTGTCGAAAAAAAGTAATATTACACAAATTATTTCATAAAATGTCTTGTAAATGATTTTGATGTCGTTGATTGGAATTTCCAAATTTAGTAATTGATACTTTCATGGTCACGTAGCATTCAGCTGATTTGTTATATAATTATATTAATTTTCTTCAGTGGCGATATCATGACAGCTGCAACTGAATAGAACTTGAAATTTATATATTATTGCATTTTGAAGAACATGGATATATCTGAACTATCAAATAAAATCAAGACATAATGACTGACAAGTGGATATGTAATTATAACCAACAACAGAGAGGGCTTTATTAAATACATGTATTAGCAAGAGCATTGAGTTGTACAGTATTAAAATTGCATTTGGGAGAAAGTACCAGAACTAGCAAATAAAGTTGAGAAATATAAAACTGACAAGTGGATATTTAATTGCAACCAACAACAGAAGAGAGCTTGATTAAATACAAGAGCATTGAATTGTGCAGTATTGATTAAGAAAACGAAATTTGAACGATAACTATAAGTAATAGTAAACTTATCGGTACAGCCATGTAATAATTCTCTTTTGTGGGAGTTGGCTCTGAAAAGACTTGTAGTCTCAACGGTTCGAACAGTAAACTCTGCTCGTCTTTTCAGGAGGAAAAACTATGAGCGAGTTTGAATCTAAAAACAGAATACCTTTTAAAAAACGAATTTATATCACCGAATAGGAATGCATGTTCAAGAAAAACAGTCCTTTGTAACCCAGTTCTTGTTTTAATTTAGCATATCAAAATAAAATCGATAAGCATTGACAATTTCCCTGAAGAAACCTAATTGGTTATATTTATTGATTTGTCTTAGTAGACCACTTGGTAGGCAATAACCGATGTGATATTCAACCGATTGCTGAGGACCCTTCAGGGTAGGGCGACGCATGCGTGTTGTTGCTGGCCAACGCAGTTCTCGGTAACATGGTATTTCTTTGTATTATTTTCAAGTGGATAAACCTTGTAAATGCTGTAAATTTTTCCACAGAACTCGGGAAAAAACTGAGTTAGGTTTCAGTGTATAAAACTACATAATATTCGTTATCTCTGATTTAAATTTAACATGTGGATTAACCTTGTCAATAATACATTATGCAAATAGTAAACAACCGGTTTTTTCAGAACCAACACAAAAGTACTCAAAAGAGATTTATGAACATATTATTGTCACCGCAAACCTCACTTGAAACACTAACATTAAAATACAAGGCACCTGGCAGTCAAGAGATGTATAACCGAATCTCAGCATTTGTTGGTCTTCTTATACTCATTGAAGGCTACAGGATTAAAACGATATTCAAATACTTGTTTTGAAAACAAATCTGAACAGCGGTTTGGCGAATCAAGATACGAAAGCAAGTGTTCGGGTAGTTAACACACCGTAACATTTTAGTTCAAAATGGACGAAATTAAAACTCGTGTTCTATTCCTAACACTGTAGTGTTTGTAAAGTCAGTAACTCGGCGCTGTGTTTCACACTGGTCGGCCTTATCACACTACAAGAATTCCATACGATAACCGCGTGCATTAAGCAGTTGTGTACTCTACCGAGTGTAACAGACCGACCCTCCCTCCCCCCTAACCCCCGCCCCCACCCCCTCTAATGGATCACGTGCTAACCATTTTTAAAAAGCTTAGGCAAGAAATCTCAAGTAAAATTTAAAGTGAAGGAGGCGGTAAAGTAGTCATTAACAAACAAAGAAAACAATATAATATAGGTCTTCTAACGGCTAGCAGTAACTCACGCGTAAACCGGGTCAGGATCGCTTAATATAATAGCATGTCTGGACTATCTACCCCCCCCCCCCCTCTCCTTCACAACCTCCTTCAAGATAAACCCTTGACGTCAATGCTACATTTTAGTGTCTGTTTTATTTTTTCATTTTTTATAATGCAATATTTCTAGATAATGGATTGAAAATGTTTCAACCAAAAACAAAGTGAAAAATTATTTCCTCTTCGCCGACGTTCGTCTGCGTATAATTAATTTAGAACCATTTGGGGTTGATATTATTTTGCTTTTAGTTAATGGCAATAAACGGGAAGAAACGGGAGTCATTTTTGGTCTTAAATTGCTAAGTAAGTGGACAATATTGTTCCTGTAGACTAACAAGAAATAATGGAACTGGAAGATGGCGAGAAGAACCTAAAAAAATACTATTTATTACATTATCTAGACTCGAAAGTGTTATTAAGAAAAGTGTATACAACTTAGTGTTTTGAATAAAAACAAGGAATGAAGGTATTGTCTAACTCGGAAAGCTTCGAGATATTAAGGGTTTTGTTTTTACTAATCGAGGAAGAAATTTTGAAACCGTTAGTCTACCTGTTTTATTCTAAATAGTTGGCAAATGCATCTTTGTATATTATTTTTGCCTTCTGTATTTGAGAGTTGTCGTTGTTGTTGTTGTTGTTGTTGTTCCTGCTGTTCTTGTTGATGTTTGCTGTTGACTCATATTTATGAGAAATCTATATTTTTTAAGCGCAAACAAATCATATACATCAATAGTTGACAGCTTCAATGCATTTTCGCTTTTTTTGAAAATGCTGTCCTTCAACTGAAGTTTCATAACGGATGTGTAATGTTATTTTATTATTATTATCACTTTTTTAAGGTTTGAAAAAATTAACGTTTCAAAATATTGCAATGGTACCATCTTCAACACAGGATTAAATAAAAGCATCAAGAAAAACGTTACAACTTAATTAGTCATCTTATCATCTACAATGTCGTTATATTTTTAATATTCCATAAATTGTATAAGTGACAGTTTATGTCCTAGTTAATTGTACAAGCAAATATCTTTAATTGATATTGCAAACTCCATTTCGTACTAAAATACCATTCGTATTTTAGGTGATACAAAAATCACCAATACGCGAAACTTTGCTAATCTTTGCATCTTCGTTAAAATAACATTAAATTGCCTAACATTGTCTTATGAATCGTATGAAAAGAGAATGTCTTTCAAATAATTTATTTGGGTAATTTCAACATGAAATCATCAACAGCACTCCATCCAAAGACATGATTCTTCATCTTTCTTGTACACTTATTTAACATCGAACTGAATCAGTCCAATCGTAAAGGATTACAAATCACAAAATGGCTACAAACAACTAGAGACTGAGCAGCCTAGGGATACGGCTGAATTCAACTTGGCCCGCATGTAGAAAGATTTCCTAAGTCTTTGGGCTTCCGATCACCAAAACCAATCCAATCAAATGCCAGAGTGGTATCTCCGGGGATAGCACACGCCCTGAGCGGACTAAAAACATACTTGGGTTCTACTGGCCCGTTCCTTATTCCCCACGAGACGACAATCCAATCTTATTACATGTGTACCATCTCTGCTTCAGGGAAAGAAGAAAAAAGTTTCAGTGAGTTCATAGAGGGAAAGGGGGAATCCCCGTGGGACCGTGCGCCACCACCGTGACCTCCAGCGAGGGTCCGCCAGCATACGGCGCTCCAATCCCCGGTGCTTGTCGACCATTGCGTCCCTATGCTCCGGTCTGTCTCAATCGCTCTAAGTGGAAATAAAGTGTTGAATAATTCGTGAAGACGAGGAGGGGAAAGCTTATTTCAGCGGAGTATGTTATAAAAGACCCCCCAGCGACAGCGCGGGAGAAGGCCAGTGGTGCATACACATGATTAAATTGCCGTCGTCTCCAGAGATGACCGAGCAAATAACAGTAACTACAGTTGCCATTTTTGTGACGGTTGCGATGCTGACGGCTGTTTCATCTACATACTTATCTTCCCTAGTTGATACGAGCTCGTTTCTTTGGTAAACTGAATAAAACAATAAAATTCATAAAAATAAGTTGCAGAAGACAAAATGGCGTCAATGAAAATCAGCTCTTAAGAGAGCAGGAGAGAACAATACAAAAACATACCACTGTGCCCCCCCCCCCCCCTTCTCACCCACACACCCTGAAATTTGTCTTGAACTTATGACGTCATTATAAGACAGAGCCGAAACATAACGTTTTCAGACTGCAATCTGAAACTGAACCCGAATCTCCAAAATCAAAACGAGGATAACAGTCAGCGTCCTAAAATGAACGAAACGGTGACAAAGTGGTTCATCTCGTGTAACTCCCGTCAACTCCCGTCAACTAATTAGCCGTAAGAGCAGTTTTGCCTACACGTCAAGCTAACAATTATTAAGCCTGATATCCCGTCAACGTACCATTCAAAATTATTTTGTCAGCAGCAACTAAAACATGATTACAAAATGTAGCAACGTATACTGCTATGGATATGACGCCTTTCGTATACGTCTAAGGATGAACATGAATATTTGAGGAGAAAAAGATAAAAAGGAAAGTAGAGCATGAGAGTGGAACTGCGAGAGAGCAGACTTGTCCGGTCAGCGGCCTACAACACGCCGTCAGAACGGCCTGAGGGCCCCCGTAGCTACATCGCTTGATTAACCGGTGTAACATCACCCCACCGTGATTCGATACGTGTTGTCTTTAATCCCACACTTCCATCTTATATTTATCTGTTTCCTTTCCTCCGAGTAGCTACTACAACTTGAATTTTGGTTTGCGAGACATCATCCATCCCCCCGTTGGTAACTTGTGCTGTATCTTACTCGCTCTTCTGGGAAATAAAAAAAAAAAAAAACAGGAGAGTGTGGATGGGGTGTAGGCGCTGACGGTCTACATGGACAGGGGAAATATTACTGTCTCCACCATACAGCCTTCAATTTTCTTAATGCGTCGCTTATTAAATAAGGCGGTGTGGGTTTTAGTACTGTTGCAGGACAGCCCTGGTTTCCTTTTTCTCTCTCCCCCACTAGCGACAATGTCACTTCTACTAATGAGTGCACGATGTGGAACAGTATGGGGCAATCTTTTGTGTCTGTGCTTTGAATTAATGCAAAAGAGAACTGTAGATGTAGGCATTATCCAAGAGTAACGACCATATGTACAGAAAGTGACATTGACAATAATGAGTAATTAAGCAATTTAATTTTAGCTGCGGCATCCATTGGTGTTCAGTCTAGTGTTAAGATAACGGGAAACTTGTCAGCTTATAATTGTTGGAGTGGGCTGCCGTAGACAAGGAATCTTTATATATAAAAATGGCAACTCGGTTAACACGACATCTTGCGTTCACATCAAGAAAACCTCGAAGACATTTTGACGCATGCGTTTCATTATTATTCGGTAGCACCAGTAAGATTTGTTTAATAATGGAATGCATTAGATGTGACATCAAAATGGATTTTTTTACGGGAGTTGTATTAAAAAAACCTAAAAAAACAATGTATTAAATGGGTTCAATGGATTTGAGGCATTGCATGGTGAGGTATCAATATTTATTGGGTTTGGGATAACATCATATGTGTATCTACTTGCCAGGTAGATTTTGTTCTGTAGAGAACTGTCTTGTTTTAAATATTCTACTTATCACGAACCCATTTGAAATGGACAAACCTACGGAGGTAGCGACGTTAAAGGTATACTCGTTTTTATTCGATGGGGAACTGCTGTGCATGTTTTGTAAGCACTTCACATTAATGTTTTTTTTCACAAATTCTGCTATGAAGTAAAACATGCTTGATATTTGGTTCTTGGATAAAGGGTAATGACAATTCATTTGGGTACAAGGGCTGACCTCTGACCTCTGCTTAAAGACAAAGGACACATTGGTAATTACTCAAAATAATTATTATTATTAGCATAAAACCTTACTTAGTAACGAGTAATGGGGAGCTGTTGATAGTATAAAACACTGTGAGAAACGGCTCCCTCTGAAGTGACGTAGTTTTCGACAAAGAAGTGTCTCCACGAATTTGATTTCGAGACCTCAAAATTAGATTTTGAGGTCTCGAAATCGAGCATCTGAAAGCACATCTTCGTGTGACAATGGTGTTTTTTCTTTCGTTATTTTCTCGCAACTTCAACGACCGATTGAGCTAAAATTTTCACAGGTTTGTTATTTTATGCATATGTTGAGATACACTAAGTGAAAAGACTGGTCTTTGACAATTACCAATAATGTCAATAATGTGCAGTCTTTAAATATACCTTTCTGGCTATTTAATTACAATTTGTTTTTCCATGGACATAACAATAGGAAACCAGACTAAAGTAGGAATTGTAATTATGCCTACGAAGAACAAGTTGCACATAATGTCATAATTGCTTTAAAAAACTTTCAAGTAAAGGGATTTGCTTCTGACTTAAACATCCCTCTAACCAGGGAATTGTTCCTTAGGCGCTTTGACACTCAGTTTTTTAGCAGAGACTTTTCAAATTTCAAACATTTCGCAGAAAAGGTGCTGTGCAAAACGTAAAATATAAATAAAATAATATTTTATGAATATTTTATAAACTATGTAGACATTTTGACAGTCAGTAATTGCCTTAAAATTATCTAATTAATTTTTCAAGGTAGCTCAGACAACATGGTCAAAACCAAGTAAGCCGCGAAATAATTTATGAGACGAGTCTAGATAATAAAAAGTTTCCCATTGTTTGTTAAACAATGCAGCCACGCCTCGTTAACCAAACGGATATTAAATTACCAGATTGTTTTCCCGTGGCTGATATGAATTTCATTGTTGTTTGGAAAATGAAGCTCTCTGCGTGACTGCGTGCCATTAACAGCCCCCCCCCCCCCCCCAAAAAAAAAAAAAACAAAAAAAAATACAGGTTGGTGACAAGTTAACAATGGTGATATTCTGACTATATATTACAAGCTTGGCGCTAAAACATTGTTTACTAATTAAAAAAGAAAAGTACACGTAACACTATGAACCCGTAGTCTTGTTTTCAAGGTACTTATAGCTCGAACAAATAGAACTGCCCGTGTTGCAATTACTGCTCACTTAAAAATGGCTGACGTAAGCCTATATAGGTTCTATTGTTTACGTAGTTCACTGAAAATGCGCATTGCCGAGAACAATGGATTTACCTGATAAGTCTGCTGCCACCTAGCGTCCCAAACGTCCCTCATTATGACCCTTTTCGAAACCACTGCTCGATTTGGTCTCAGGCTCAGTTATTTAAAACACGTGAGCTTTCCTGACGGATCTGCAATCGGGCGAACAGAGCCCAAGACGCTACCAAGTACATATTTCGTAAAAAGGCCCATGTTTTAACTGGTAAACATGGACACTAAAACTAAGTGACTGCATCAAATAACACATGGCTTTAGTTGGCACCCTGTACATGTCTTTTGTTAAATTTTTGACATTAAAGTATGCCAAAGTATGCACAGAGTCTCGCTGCGCGCTTAGTCTCTTACAGTATACAACTGTTACAAAACCACAGTTCTATACTAGATTCATTTTCTCCATAAAACATAAATGGAAGAGAGAAGGATAAAAACCCGTTTCCATTACATCTCCCACGGGATTTAAATCCCATGTGACGAACGTGTTTTATTTATTATTCATTCTTACACAGCACTGTATGGACAAATGGAGTGCTACAGTTCACGTAAATACATACTAAAAGGATTTGAGGCGCTCAAAATGTAGTTAATATTCTTGCGAGGAGTGGAGAAGAAGATGACAAAAAATGAGAGTGTAAAGAGTTCTCTTTTCAGATGAAGCTGTGTTGCTTAGCTCCAGAGGGACGACCTAGTATGATAAAAGAACGATTGCTAGACGCTTCATCGGTAAAACTCAAAGGAATAAAAACTGACTGAAAATGGATAAGTGCTATATGGAAAGGACTCTGAGGTCCACTTACAAATGAAAACAATTGTAAGATTGTTTAAAGGGGGGCAAGCGGCATCGGTTCTTCCTTTACAAACGAGAACCTTTCAAATCACAAAATTGAAATCCAAGTTGTGGGTCTGCCTGACCGGAACCAAACGGACCATAACACTGACCATGACCCTACGTCAGTTCTGTTACAAAATGATAGTCTTTACAATCTCAAACGATCATACGTGACCCGAAGTCCAAGTTCAACGTCAAATCCGAGCTGGGGTCAAAACTAAGCTTACAAGAATGAGGTATACCAGCCGAAAGACCGTTCTCATGTAGAATGTGTGACTGGTATCCTGCTCATTTCTGGAAAAGCAGAAAGATGTTCAGCAATATTTTCTGCTTAAGCACTGCTTAGTAAGCAGCTCTATGAAACTGGGCCCTGGTTCGTCAAAGTCATCTGGAATCAAATAGAACATAACACTAGCCCTATCCTAGCCCTGGGTGGATTTCACAAAGAGTTAAGACAAGTCTTATCTCTACTCTTAGGACGACTAACTCGTCCTAACTTATAGAACTAGCCGTGCGTTTTTAATATCGCCTATAGGACTATCACTTTGTGAAATCGACTGGCTCTGGATGAGTTTGACTCATAATGGTTAAGGTAACTCAAACAATTGTCTTTCTCCTCTGCTAAATAAAATAAATAATTAAACATTTCTAATTTGGACTCCACGCCCCAACAATGTGATAAAGTTAAACAAAAGAACAATAAAGCGCTCAAAGAAACAAAAGCACCTTAAAATCATCATAAAAGACACTCTCGTCGCTTCACAATAATAAAATAATAAACCGTAAGATGTGTATAGAACACGAGTGAATGCATAGACAAAATAAACATGCACGGATATAACACGGTATTTGTGTTTTCCCAATGGGTAGTCCTCAAGAATGTTATCAGAATATCATTTTTATTAACAACTAAAATATTAAACAAACAAGTAATTATCATTGGAGAGCCGTTGCTTTGACATTTATGGCTCATGTAAGTCAACAAATAAATACCTGGCTACAGTTTGTATACGAGCTGAGTAATAACACATGATAACTGGTGTGTATAAACCCAACCACGCAGCGTGGCATAAGGTGTTGTTTGCCGTTACAATTAGGCGAGTGTCGTGGGCCGGGGCAATCTACGAAATGAGCCGGCGACCGTTGACGTTCAAGTAAAAACCTGCCGTGTTTCTTCCGCGATGAACGGCCGGTCACTACTGGTGTGCTTTACCCCCACCACCCGGGACCAATTCATTAGCAAGCCTAGGTTTATGTCTTTCCCCCTCTTCTTGTATACCGTGATTATTAAACATGAAGACAGCATGTCGAGGGAGGATTGGTAAATCATAATTACAGACGTAAAACACGACCGGAGATCTGAAGCCAAATGACGGGGTAGATTTCGCTCCGTGATTGCGATCGCTCGTCGCTCTTCCCCGGGGAACATGCTAGATCGAGATCGTATACAGTTTTTATTGTGGATCCAATTTCAGGGTTTTTGTATTTAGAGATGCATTAGACTCGGGTGCATGCTTTTATATCAAAAGCGAGTACGCGTATGTTGATATGAGGTCTTTAAAATGTGTCGTGTAGTATTTTTGAAGAGGTTATTGTTGTATTTATATCGAAGGACTGTGGATTGACGATTAGAATTGGTGCAAGCCAATCTGAAATGTGAAGTCCTGGTCATAGATAGCACTGACGATTTGAGAATGGTCGTTCTAATTGAGATATAATTAAAACATTCTTTGGTTTTAAACCCAGATTTTTTAAAGGAAACTTCTCAGTGTTCTCAACATTTGAAGCAAGGTTGACGGGCCATAAAAGGACTTAAAATAAACATTTGTTGTTAATGTTTAAACAATATCTCCTTATTAATGAGTATGATGCACAGAGTCAAATGTCACTGAGAGAAATTCATGACCGGTCATTTTCATAAACCCCATACAAAAATAATAAAGACTTTCATGCCTAATGCAGGGTCCCTTTTAAAATTCCTATATCTATCCACATGTCAAGAAATTGTAGTGCATTAAACCTCTGAGACCTGGTAATTATATAAAAAATGAATATATTTCCTTCTGTTTAGAAGATATATTCGAGACTTTTCCGATTATTATCAATAGCAATATCAAAGTTAGGCTGGTATAATTTCTTCCAAACTACACGCGTCATACTACCGGCAAAATATCAATTTTGTTTTTATTGTTCTCTAGAAAACATAAGGAAAAAAGTTTATAAAAAGTTCGTGTAGGCTGTTTGGCTTGTGTGTTTGAAAACTAGAGGTTTTGAATAAGAATATACTTTAGTAACTGTCTGAAAACGATATTGGATCATGTCATTAAAATCCTGTAGCATTTTTAAGGAAAGTTTCCTCGTCAAATTATTGATTGTTTTTATAATAAAGGAAGACGACGTACCCCTTTAAAGTGCAAATACTTTTTAACGGTTGGTTAACTTAAGATTTTTTGTCTATTTGGTAGTTCTTAAAAATTAAGTCATACAGACGACAAATCACACCCATCAATTCCCGCCAAAATTTGAGCGGGAAGTCACGCATTCTGCACATTACAGTCGCTCGACCAACTGCCTGTCACACTCGTCCCCACGGTGGCCCTTCCCCGCCTTTGTTTCACGGGCGTGTCTCTAAATCTGCACTCCTAATAAAAACGAGGATTTCATGTGGAATTCATTTCGATTTTCCACTGCCAGGGACCCTAAAACGTGAGCCCAAACAATGGAACAGGGATTTATATTTTTGTGTGGGGGGACTCTAGCAAAAAATTGTCCTCTCTCTGCATGTTGCCATGGCAACGTTTAACCAGTTTGAAAAGAAAATTCGTGGTTTGGTATCTTCCAAAATGCTTTCTGTTTCGGAAGTTTGTTCAGACGGCTTTTTGAAGCCTACACGGGGTGGTTCTACCGCCAAATACATGGCCCAATTCTTCCTAGAAGTGTGACGTAAACGGGGCTTAAAATCAGAACAAAGTGTTTTCATCAAGGGAGTCTTTGCAAAGTTTACATTTTATTTTCGAAATCAACCAGTTGTGCTTTATTTGCTTGTTAATATTTCATAATGTAACTTTTATCATTGTTCTTTGTGTTCCCATTAGGATTTGTTTTCTCAAAGATTAAACAGACGACCATTCATGTACTATTCATTCAATCAGAACAAAGACCACCATACTTCTATTATGTAACTAGACTTTAGATTAACAATACCGACATAAAACAGTCGCTATTAATTTTATTCATCTCTGTTTAACTTCTTATTTATTTAAGACGTAATCTATTTCATTTGTTTCCCCAAAGTGGAAACATTGAAGGTCTAAAGAGTAGACGTACGTGAGTTTGCTGTGGTACGACTAATAATGATAAAACACTACGAATGCACGTACTATGACCAACCCAGGCGAACAAAATGAAAAAAGTCAACAAATTGGAGACATAACTGTCGTGGTCAGACTATGATATGTACACTGGAGAGTCTACTCAGTTTGTCTGCACAATTCAAAGGGGCAAGGTGGCGCTTTTTGAACATGCTCCTCCTTTTGTTGTGTAAATATGGTTTAAATTAATTAAATTACTTCTAATTCTGCTGACCCTAACAGCTACATCCACTGAGAATCGTCCCCTTTCTGAGCAACGTTTGTTCAATTTGTGTTTACTTACGATCCTGTTTACTGCGATGAGCGGTAAAATGGTGTTAACATGTAACAGTTAACATCAGTCAACTTCACTTGATGTAGGACTATTGTGACGCTAGGTGGCATCTATAGAACTGTGATATGTCACATGTCCCCCGCCCCCGCCCCTCAATCGAGCCAGTGACTTCACTCATTAAAATAACTAGGATTTCATTACAAAACCCATTGTTTTACGCACATTATGTGAAAGAAACCATTGCCTCGAAAAAAACAGCTGATTGATTTTAATCTCAATATTATTCCAACTACAGAGTGCTCTATAGTTATTCACTGGGTGACACTTGTACTGCATAAAAATAAAATGAGTTATGGAATTTGTAATAATGGAGTAATTTTGACTTGGTTGCACTAATATTTGTTTATTTTTCTGTCAGAAATTCAGGTGAAAACAGCTACTCTGATAAGAAGAAACTATGAACAATAGTGAACTTGCGGGTACAACCATGTGTAAATCTCTTTAGGGTGAGTGCTGGCTCTGAGAAGAGCCGGTTGGGTCTCGACGTTTCGAACAGTGTACTCTGCTCGTCTTCAGGAGATCTCCAGAGTATATTGTTCGAAACGTCGAGACACAATCGGCTCTTTTCAGAGCCAACACTCACCTTAAGAGATTTACACATGGTTGTATCCGAAAGTTTACTAGTTATTTATAGTTTTGTCTTATTTCTCCACACCATGCAAAGCTTCAAACAATACTTAGCTACTCTGACGTTGCATGTGTTAACAACGACTGCTACTCTGACGTTGCATGTGTTAACAACGACTAAAGCTCGCTGAATGCTAAAATCGTTTCTAACTCCGAGAATTGAGTGCAGCATGGGTGCAGTAACAACTTTAGTTATCAGAATGTATTTATTCATCTATATAAATTTCAATAATTATTTTAAATTCCAGATTTCTAACGTTTCGTTATTTTTTTTTATCAAGTTGATTGTTTTATAATCAATTCAATCGCATTTTTGTCCACCATGTAACATTTTGTAGAACTGACTGGATTTATGTCAGGGAGGAAACAAAGACAAGATTCTGATGAACACCACATACAACATAAAATAAATAATATTGCGTTATCAATCCAAAAATTATAGCTTTCTAAATTTAGGAGAGAAATAAATCGGCGTCCCAAAGCCAAGACTCCGAGGTTTCACCACGGTTCGAGCGAGCCTCAGACAGCTCTGTAGCCTTGAACTCCCTCACAACCAAACAATGACGACCCGCTGCGTCCGAACAATGTCGGAGAGAAAAAAGATGTCCGGGAAAATATCAAACCTTCTACTCTCATTTAAATCACAAAGACATAAATATATCCCTTCGACTGCTTGAATTTCCATTCTCTTTGGTCATTTACCTGTACTCAGCATCTGTACGTAACTGAATTCCGAACGAAAATGTATTGGTCATGGCTTGCAGGACAATGCTTTGAAATTAACCAAGTAGAGGTCCTGAGCCGACAAAGGATCACGCAAATAAAACTATAAGATACAAAATAGATTAACAACGATGCTTGACTAACTTTCACCAGACATTTTTTGTGATGAGTAGGTTTTGATCAATTTGATTTAAAGCTTTGAGTCTATTCTTCTTTTATGACATGCGAGAGGGAACATGTAATTTTTTTCTTTCATACTTCTCGCAGGTTATTTTTGTATGCGCTAGAGAAAAGTAAAGCATTTACAAGCTAGTGAAATTATTGTTATAGTTGAGTGAAGTCCAATAGGAACGTTTGACTTTCGCCCCGAATTATTTATTTTTCTGATCTCGACCATAAGGTAAAATCTTTTTCTCCTCATGCACGACTTTTGCTTTTAATAAAGAATATGACTAGATCTAACAATGTGAGGGTATTTGTTAACTGTTAATGTGACATACATATTGGCTGTGTGTAGAGTTTTTTTTCTTAGCAATCACCTAGTTTTCATTTTAAACATTCCTAATCTGTGACCATTTTATTTTATTAGATGGTCAGATGCAAGAAGCCGGAGCCGTGTATTGAGAAAGTGCGACAACTTGCGACAAGAAGCCACAGCTCGTCAATTCAAAAGTTTTTTTTTTTTTATAGAAAACGCACGTGCGCACACAGGGTACCAGACCATATACTGCACATTTGGTTATACTGTATATTTGGGTGAGTGGCGCAATTATACTGACCTATATAGAGTCAGACACCCTTGAACATGGCAGTATTTTAGACAACTGGAACTTCTCAATGACAATTATTGATACAGGGAACTTCTACACGAAAAACTGCAAAAAATATTCACAATTTCTTTCTTTGCAATCACAATTTAAACATTAAACGTGTATTTACGGTGATAAAATGAAAAATCGGGAATGTATTACTTTCCAAATC
Source organism: Asterias amurensis (assembly GCF_032118995.1). NCBI lineage: Eukaryota > Metazoa > Echinodermata > Asteroidea > Forcipulatida > Asteriidae > Asterias > Asterias amurensis. The sequence goes on along the minus strand of NC_092659.1, from coordinate 18,771,577 downwards.
TTCAACTCCACTACCCACGTCTCATATTCTTTTGAATTGAAAGTCTTAATATTTCACAGTCCGCAATATTGTATGAAGTAACAGATAAAGTCTTTCATGGGAGGGACTAAGGTAATAGTAGGATTGCAAACACAAGAGGGCGCTGGTCATCTCCCACCAAGAAAAACATTGAAGCTGGTCTCGATATCATACTAGTTCAACATCAATGACTAAATTTAGAGGATTTTTTTGAAATCTATCACTTGATTAATCGAAGCCGGGAAATCCTGTTCTTTTAAATCGGACGCAAAAACAATTTCTCTAGCGTTTTCTTTTCTCCATAAATTAATGTCCGGTGAGCCGTTTTTTACATTTCTTTTTAGGTGAAACTAGGACCTATGCTATAATGTCACATTCTATATTTATCTTCAACGAGAAAAATCACCGATACAATATTGATGCATACAGCCTGGCGGCGTTTCAACACAAAAAGACATATCGGAAGACTGCCTAGCGCCCTCACATAACCCATGAACAATTTCAACCACAAGGGGGCGCTAGTCATTCTGTGACTGAAGCCTGAACAAAAATAATATTTAGAAACAAATTTGACAATTTTTTCCCAAAACCACCGTGGACCGTTTCAACCACATGGGGGCGCTAGTCATTATGTTTCAACTTTGACTGGTGAAGACTGAAAATATGTCAGTTTTGCTAAGAAACAATTTTGACATTATTTTTTTCCCAAATAAACACCGTGTGATCTTTCTCTGTTACAAGTGCCTTGGGGAAGCATTATTTCTCCAACCGAGTTAGAACTAATAAATTAACACAGTTTTTGCGCCAGTTTGAAGGTAAACGCACTCTGGAAATAAGCCAGTGGTGATGACGTCATTCCGAAAAGGTTATTACAAAGTGGTTAACTCAGCCCGCGGTTTAACGACACGAACTTGGAAAGTGCATGTTTTAATCATGTAGCCGACATAATTACAGCGTCTGGTCTGACCGTCTGAGTGCTGGTACAGTACCCGGGCATTTTGCACCTGCCGGCCCGGCGAACTTACGGCGTGGATGGAGGGTGAATAACCCCACGAGCTACATGCTACAGGAGCACAACCTTATTGATGAACAAAATGTGTTACTTTATTACAAACTCCCATCATTACATGTATGATCTGAAATTTCTTCTATAGTATTATTACATATCATTAATTATACATGTAAATTGATTTTGGGTGTTCAATTAGTCCATTCCTTTGGTTTTCAAAACTCACTCGATGAGCTAGACAACATAAACTGATCACTAATTTGTTTTGGGTGGGCATGTTGTTCGAGGATTTTTTGTTTAAATAGTTTGACTTTCATCACATTCTAAGTCTATATATTGTAATTTTCTAAATAAAAAAACTCAATGTTGGTGGGGAAATTTTTCAGCCAGGATCTAAACCTCTAAGTACTATCAATAAATACAATTTTTGAAAATATTTATGCAGAAGAAAACATATTATTTTGTAGTGCCTTAAAAATAAAAACACAGATTATACCCCGCAGCTATCTGCTTGTACGATGACTTGTTTGTCTTTTCTAGCCTCAAATAAATGTATCTCCTTTTAAACAATGGTGCCATTAAGCTGGCTCATACAATTACACTAGTAACATTTCACCCACAAAGTCAACTAATTTTGGCATAAATATTACTGTAAAGTATTAAATGTGTGCTCCACGTAACACCACAATTCGCAGTATTGTGGACTGAGTGGAAGAGTGTGTCAACCAAAATTATAGTGCAAAACAAGTTCAACAAAACCGTTCTTTTCATTATTTTCATCAGTATTATTTACTTATTCTTAAAAAATATATATATAATATGTTGGGAGAAAGGGGCAAAAATGAGATTAAATTATTTTCATGGGCGCAGGTCATACATATTGGGACATGCAATGGCTATTGGGTCCATCTATAACACTGTAAAAAATATCCATAACATTTACGACACTTTACCTGGCAGCTAGGAAGTTGGAAGTTTTGTAATATTGTGCTTTGAAGGGGTAGTTTACAAAACTTCCACCATAAAATTTACGACACTTTACCTGGCACCCTAGCTGCCAGGTAAAGTGCCGTTGTTTTAACGGGTATTTTTTTCAGTGTATTCTAAAAATTTAAGATGCAGAAAACAAAGCGCTTCTGCATCCCACTTATCCAATGATGACAAAGGGTTTAATCGCTCATTCCAAAAATACCAAGAACGTCAATATTAATGCACCTTTTTTGTCACGACCCCCATTCACATTTGAATGTAGTAGAGCATTTCCCTTTGGACTGGGGTATGGGTTGGTGTGTACTGGCCTCCAAATTGCCATTGTCAGAAACTTCAACTTGTAGTAGCCTACATTTTGATCTCAATAATATGATTGGATATCAATTTCATCCTAAAAGCAATTACAAGAAGATACCACTTTCGCTAGTCATTTAAATTAACCTAATTTTAAAGTGTAAGAACACCGACTATTGGTTTAGTGAATTCCTACCAGCTTCTGCACAAGCTAGGAGGTTTGTGTTGGAGGCGGCCCAAACGCGTACATTCGTTACAGTACACGTGCTAATTAGGTATACATGACGAACTCAAAATGGTGACCAAACGAACTCAAAATTAACACCATTTTTGCTCGTTGAAACAAAAGCTACATAAATTTTCAACATGCCCTACATGTTCAGTCGATAATATAGAACATAAATATGCTTACATTTTACGTCAAAAGCTGCAGAGAAGTCCGTTTCCATCTTGTTTCACTCATTTTGGGCGGGAGAGTGTGTCCGACACAAATCTGAATTCGTCCAAAGTTTTGCATGACTCGTGGGGGCGCTATTCATTGTCGCGGTACGGTACCGTCTGCCACTTTTATAATTCGCAGCCGAAAACATCGCCTTGAATGTTCGTCTGTGGGCCAATTTTGTGCGCTGCGTTCTTTGGTCAAAAAAGGTGTTGAGGTTTGTCTGCTTGTAAAGCTAGTTTATTTAGTGTGAAATGTATCGTTTTCATACGAATAAATTACATCGTCAACCTCCTCATCGAGTTTAATGAAACCATTAGTCACAGTCAGACAGTCATGATGTCACAAATTGTATTTAGTATGGGTAATGAAGCACACTCTTTTTGCAAATTATCATTCTTTTGGTATTTAAAGACTCTTTAAATTATCATTCTTTAAAGACTCAACAAAATTGTCAAAAAAAAAAAGCTGCACCATCACAGTGCTCGCGGGTATACAACCGTTCATGTTAAATAGCGCCCTCTTTTGTCCATTAACTTATTTTCTGCAGGATACAATGGTATTTTAGTTGGTAACCTTATTCTGGAAAGCTAAACGCTGTTGTGCTAAGCAACTTTTTATGCAGCTCTTTAAAATTGGGCCCTGTTACTCTTGGGGTGGGGGATAGGTGTAAGCATAAAATATAAGGGGAAAACATTCATTGCTAATTGTTTTACTGCCAGAAAAGAATTTACTTTGAGCAAGCGTTATTCTTGACCGAGGGTAACTTGAACATCATTGCAATAATTTTGGTGCAATTTCTTCCTCCATGGGTAATCTGAGGGGCTAATTGGGGGGGGGGGGACGTAGAAAGCAATTGAAAAACTGCTTCCCAAGGTCACTTACCACATTTGTTGGTGATATGTTTTATTCTCTTGTCCAATGTCTGTCCAACCAGGCGATATAGCTCCTACTGTAGCACAGTAATAATATTCCAAAAAGGATAACGCATCGACTCCAGCTCCGTCAATGACAATTTGTTGAAATAATTTAAACAAGGGATCACTTGACATCTATTGTTTAGCAATACATTTCAGATGATTAAGACACTGATGGTGGTATTTGTGGAGCTTTCCTGTGTCCATGCATATAAGAGTATCCTATGTACACAAATTTCCATGTGGAGCATCCAAGTCTTTAGAATTCCCTTATGGAGTCTTTTGTTTTCTCTTGTTTGTTTTGTCATTGGTCTCCATAACGTACCAAGAATGAGCACACTGGGTGGTATTTGTGTATGTTTATAAATGAACATCGTAGAGTATAGTATGATCCAGCTACACCATCTTATTTCAATCACAAACTGCAAACTTTCCAGCCAAGATTAAGAAATACTTGTTGTAAGATACAGATAATAGTTTGTAAAGAATCGCGAAGTCGCAGTAACTCAAGACGTCACCTGAGGCTAAACTCACTCGAGATAATTTTTTCAGCCACAGAATATAAAAAAAATTCTAGAATTGTTTTACCGAAGCTGTGTCATTCGTCATTGTCTCTTAAAGTAAACAATTGTTGAATTAATGCATACACAATTTACTTATTGGCCGCACATGTCCAGGTTGTTTAATGAAGAAAAAAAAACCAATCTTTCACGGAAACTGCAGTGAACCAAGCCGAAATGTTGAGGATAAACCTTGTTTTAGAAGATTGACAACAAGTCTTTAGTTGTCGAGAAAACCGGGGAAATATCCCATATATATCCCAGTTCCACAGGTGTCAAATCCGGGTATCGTTCCGGTTCACTCCACTGAAAGGTTTCACAGGTCATTAACTCCTTGTTTTTATCCGTCAAGGGAACTCGGCAAACTCCCACAAGGGATAGGGAATATAAAACACCAAGCTGGCAACAGCCAATCTCTCTGTCATACAAACTTTGGTTAAAACGTCTGTGATTATGAATTGCACAAATCAAGAAGTTGTGAATCAGTAATTAGCTGACAATACTTATTCTATTCATTGTGAAAGCAGCGGGCAGCTTGGTGGGGTTCGAACCTACAACCTTGTGATTGCAGTACTGCAGTCTAAATACTGGATCACGGTGTCACAAATTGTATCCTCTCAGGCCTATATTGTTTCGAAAGAAGAAATCCGAAAGTGGTGTATTGAGGCCTGGTAAACTTGAGAACGTAGTCCTCATCAGATATTTCCATTTCCCGCTCATGAGAGCTTTCAGGGAGATCGCATTGAAGATTTAAAATCCACTAACGGCGAAGACTGAATCATCCCGTGGAGATTTGTTGATTCCATGACAGGTTTGGACGATTCAGTCACATAAAGCTGACGAAACCACAGTAACCCACAAGTGGAATCCACGAGCAGCAGTGAAACAACTTGGCACTGAAGACAGAGTAGTAATCCTTGGTGAACCATCTCGCAGAGAAATTGTATTTTGAGTTGACTCAATGACATGTTTAGTTGATTCAGTCACATAAATCTGAAGAAACCAGTAAACCCAGGAGGTATCCACAAGCAGCAGTGAAACAACTTGGCACTGAAGACAGAGTAGTAATCCTTGGTGAACCGTCCGTTCCTTTTGATGAACCACCCTTTCCTCCAGAGCTCACTTGCGAGCAAGGACACACAACCAAACCTACTTCCATTACGCACACAGTCATTTCTGAATGAGAAAAAACTGTGAAGATTTACACAGTCGACGAAACCAGCGTTGATTCTGCCCGTCGGCTCCCTTAAGAAACTCTTTCATCCACAGAACAAGAGAAACTGTCTGGATTGCATTCAGATTTGCCTGAATTGCGGCAAAAGCAGATGGCGTTCGTGTCCACAGAAAGAAGCGCCTTTTCATCGCCCTTCAATAGCCAAGTCATGTAACAAAAGTACAGAATATATGAATTGCTGGCTATTTCTAAAGAAGCAATGGCACACAAGATGATGTAGTGTTGTGTGCACCAAAAGCCCGCGATTGTTATTAAATGAAAATGTTTTTTATTTATATTCACGATATCGCGTGTATATTCAGTCCAGTCTTTTTTCGTAGAGCGGTTATATTCTGAATCAAACTCCTAGCTTGTTGAGAGATAGACTTTATTGTGTCATTTCCAAAGTGATGGTGTATTAATAGGTATCGTGTTGCAGGTATGCAATTGACTCCTAGATATGTAATCTCACCAATGCCACGATGAAATAACACGCATCTATTGTAAACAGCCTTTTCAAACAAAAATCCCAACCTCGCGGTGCTTTTCAAAAGACCCCAAACGGTTGTCATGGTTTTTTTGCGCCAAAATTAATCGCTGTCCTTCTAAGTGTCGGAGTTACTACGTGCAGTGTATAATGGCGGCTTGTCAAGATATCACCCTGCGAGGGAAAGCTTCAAAAGAGAGCCTATAGAATTGAGATGAATGAAGGAAAATGTCAAATTGGGTTATTATTGAATGGACCAGTGAAATACTCACCTATTCATTCGATATACGTACAGACTGGCACCCTGTGTTCTTCCAATTGTGTTTGCTGTGGAACTTCATTACTGGAAGCAATTACTGCCATTCAGTGCACCGTCTCCTTTTTATCTTTTATGCTGCGGCAGAAAATATCAATTGTTGGTGGAAAATGGCACCTAGCAACCGCTTATTAAAAACCGGTTTGTGCTAGTATACCTCTTTATGTCGGGTATACGCGTTGAAGGGAAATTTAATATGGTTGGCTTCGGCACACGGAAGTCTGTGAATTGAAGATTGATACATGTATCTATTTCGCCAATAAAGACATGATTTTTTTTTTGTAATATCTTCAAAACTATTGAAAGATGTTTTGGTTTCGGTGAGAATACGACGTACTTTTAATACTTCAAAACAAATGAACACAAATCTGCTAAATCCAAAATAAATCGGTAATAATTTTGTTTTCCATATGATCGAGGAATGTCAAGTCTGAGAAACTGTCACAAAGCCATCGCTTTAAGAGGTGGGCGGGGGAGGGTATTCTGGACACTGAAACGTATTGTTCTAGATTTTACACCAACTATCGGATTTTATCGGCCAAAACACGTAGTGTTATATTAAACAATACAGTGAAGCATTTGCACTGATTACTTGATAGAAAAATACAAATGTTAGAGTCTATTTTTGAAACTCAGCGTCTTGGCTTTTTGCGAAATTCTCGTAAGACAAACTAGCAAGATATCATTTTGAGTATTTTCGAGTAGAGAATTAAGCGTAAAGTGGGCGTGGTTTACAATGGAATGACGTCACACTTATATTTAAATAGCTCATGTCGTACGCAAATTTATCTGTAAACACATTACAACTTAATTACTATGATTTGACCTTTGAAGTTCAAGATACTTTCCACTTGTGAATGCTTTTCAAAAGGGGAGGGAAAACTAAACAAATAAGTTCGATCTTTATCCGACGGTTCGATTTCCGCAACTGTAAGTTTTAACTTTGAGTTGCGGAAAATCTGCAATTTAGAATTGCTATAAAAATGCGACCGTCCATTGTAGCCAACAGAGGGCGCTTTTACCAGGACCGTTAATTCCACGGTCCACTTCTCGTTGCATAATCACCCCATGCCATTTACAATACATGTGTTAACACCAACGGGGGAAATTACCCCTATTGGGATTTGAAACGGGAGGGGATGTTGGAAGGATTAGTCTAGACTTCACAAAATGTTTTCGGGCACGTCCTTGTTCAAAACTTCCGCTTTAGGAAGATTGAGGTCATGACCTCCGAAAAATATAGAAATAATTATTGGGACAATGGTGAAATGAAAGGAACAATGGTGAAAAGGGACCTTGGACATTACTTAACTGTCTTTCGGAAAATGTTCCAACCTTGCTACAATTAGCAAAGGACCCTTGTCAAAGGGCTCTATGATGAGTTATAATGAGTTACAAGAGTTTCAATAGTTACTCATGATAAACTCATTATAATGGGCTTTATAATGAGTTTATAATGAGTTATAATGAGTTACTCCTGTGTGCTTTATAATGAGTTATTGTAAGGGATGGATAAGACAAGTCAGAGCAAAAGGATGTGGATTGAGATTTGCACTGAACACCATCTGGGAAAAAAATATGTAAGTTTTAATTGATGGTCTTGAAAGAAGATTAAGGTTCGACTATTGTACTCTGTTTTAGAGGGCTGTATGCCCCTATGTTTTGTAAACATTGTTCTTTAGAACTTAATTTTAAGTTGATTTAAGTTGCATTTGCTATTCCCTACATAAATGGCGTTGTACGCGGTTATGTGAGGAGAGTTTCCTTAAGTGCAAATACAAACTGATTTAAGTAATTGATAACTTCCTCTACAGCTTCACAAATTACCGGAATATAAAAGGAAATGTACCGCTGATTAATGAAGCGCACATGACCTTTAATTACTTCCTTTAGTTTTAACAATGTGGATCTGTGTAAGGAACTAATTTCATAACTTAATTTTAATTCAGGTAGATTGAAGGTTTTTGCAGATGGGACCAGCTCTCGTGTGCTGTCGTCTTTTTTTTAAGGAAATGGAATTAATTTCAACATAGCAAAGTGATTGTTCGATGCTTTTGTCGGTTGCTCGCGCGGTTCGTGGTGACGGCTTGAGGAGGTGGTTGTAAACTGTAGCACTCGTGTCGTAAGAGGGCGCTACATCACAGGCTTGTTTTGGGGGTTTACTTTTAGTTGGGCCATCATTTTGCAAACTAGAAAATAGTAAATAGTAATTACATTATAATTGCAGGTACATTGTACATTCATTTGTTTTTAGGAAGAGTGAACTTTGGTAAGAGTGATCGTCAAGTTTCCAACCAATTTGCAGGGCTGCAGTGTGAACACTTCGTCATAAGTTATGGTGTTTTATTAAAATAACGCAAATCGTCTCAGTTTAAATTGTAGGGACTTTGAGCGCCTACCTTGGATTGTGGGTGCTATCGCGTCAATAGAAATAAGAAACTGGTGACTTGTTAGGGCTATTTCATGTTATTATAGTAGGATTACTGAGGTAAAACATTCCTTTAGAAAATTTGCTCTTTGTGATTGTTTTCTAACCATAAAAAAAACAATATTTGTAGGTCTATGTGTCTTTATTTAAATAATGGGATAGAGAGGCCTGGGCAGAAAAAATTGTCCAACCATTTCGGTCGTTCCAAAACAAGCTTGAGAACTCTTTTAAGAGCTTAAAAAAACCACAAACCACATTTAATAAAAGTAAAGTACGAAAGAGATGACGAATCTGAAGGAATTGCCTGCCGTTTCCTCAGCACGGGGCACGGCGCAGTTTCCTCGAAATGCCGCTACTAACTGTCAAAGTCAACTACCTTATGTTGGCAAGACATAACATTGAAAACCCCAACAACCGGATAAATGTGGCCAACAGAACAGAAGAAAAGGGTAAATTCTGGGACATGCTTGTGAACTTGCAGTTGCACGCTCTGTGGTTGATGCATACACAAGGCCGTGGATACGATACGGTGGCGTTAGTGTGGTAAGCAACTAAACCACATTTTTAATATGCCGTTTCTTTGAAGTATCAACGCACAGTTTAGTACTTCTAGCAACGCTAAATATTGTTTAATTCTACCCATGTATTGCCTTTCGATAACAAATGTCAGATATTCTCATCTGCACGAAGAATTTAATTATCCATAATATAAACAAAGCACCTTGGATCGGGTTTATGGGGCTCTGCAATGGTTGGTCTATTTATGGAGGTATTTCTAAGTCCATGGTTCTATTATTCCCTTTTCTGAAGAATTCATCCGTGGGGTCCAAGTTGAACAAAGACAAACTTTTTGGGGTTCAATTTTCCATTGTGTAAAATACACCACAAGGGTAATGCGTAAGCCCTCATTCACGTACAGAATTCAGAGTAACAGAGAAAACCGCGAAGAATCTAAAAATACATCCTCTTGATAACTTATTTGTTATATTTCACTCGCCTTGTGAGGGCGTTTTGGTCACCATTCAGAAATTATTTTACCGTATCGTTTGGATGGGATGCGAAGTAAGTAATGAGTTTGACATCCTTTTCCCGTAGTTTCATTTATAAAAGAAGAAAACATAGTTATTTTTCCCTCATCGTGGCAAGGCAAGTTCAAATTTAATATTTATTCATCGAAAAACGAGTTGTGAGTTGGTGCAATATCCTGTTTGAATAAACAAATATAAGTAACGTTCGGTTTTGGCACACACCTTTAGAATTTGCTTTTCTTACCAACAGTCTGTCATTTCTCTATGCTTACGATCCAATGAACACAATTGATTGGCAGGCCAAAAACAATACAGAATGATCATCAAATTAGTAGGCCTACATACCTTATTAAACATGTACGCCCTAATTGGCTAATTACATCACTAAAAACACACACACAACATACAACCTTAATCATAATCATGTAAACTTTCCCCAATTAATTTTTACCCAATTCATTTTACCAAGCCGATGTTCTTACTGACAACAAAACCCATACCGTTTACCGCTCAAAACACGCGGCATCCGAATTTGCTCTGGCGGGCATCAGCTGTGGATTTATTACGCCTTAATTGCACGAGCATTGCTTTTCCTTTCTTTTCGCCACACAATCACAAACGAAATTTCCACCCATTCACTGCGAGGTAATTCTATTTCTTGTGTCCCCAAGCAGACTAATGTGCCCCGTGCTCAAAAGGTTTTGAAAACAAGAAATAAACCAACAATAAGTGTTGATTCAGTAGTCCATTGTGTAAGGGTCGAAATAATTCCCGCCTAGTTTTGATCCCGGGTGAGAATTTGATGTGGGTTTTTTTTTCTGTTAAAACGTAGTGTGAAAACTCATGAATAATATGCACCATTTTCCTCTCATCTAAACCCTCCCTCGACAAAAACAAGAGATAAGGATAGTGGAGAAACAGCCACTTGAAATAAGCTGTCTTTACTTTTGTAATTGCTTTCAGTATTTAGCCAGCTAAATCAGTACATAGTTTCTGTAAGGGTTTTTCAATAGGCCCGAATGACCGCTTTTGATGAACCTGCCAGAAACCACCAAGCGCTTTGCACGCGGCATTGAATAGCACTGAAAAGCTAAGAATAGAGCTTACTAGGATAGAGTTTTGTATTCCTTTTGTTCTCCTATCTAATGAAAGCAACACATGGCTTTTTCCAGAGTTACTTGTGTCTATTGTGCTCCCCCAAATTGGAAATAATTCGGGGCATTCATAGTCCGGCGACCGCCGAGCGGGTCGTGAATGGGATATCGACGGGGGCTTTTGAAGAGTTATCCCCGGTGCGAAGAGGGAGTGAATGCTCGCTCTATTCACGACGATTCAGCTTTCAACTAAAGGGTCTGTTCAGTAGTTTTCTCAGCAGTGGTACCCAACAATGGAATGAATAGACGGGAGGACAAAAAGACCGTGTTCAGATTAGATAGATTGAATAGTAATTAGCATTTCTAAGGAGAATCTGTGGGCTGCTCCCCGTCCCAACCTACCCTCATGGTGTCATTTAAGAACATCTCTGTTCATGATTTTTTTACAGTGTTGGATGCCATTAGACTAAGATTAAAATACAGCATTGTCTCAGATTTTTCGTAGCCTATACAGCTTCATTTTTTTGTGTGAAAACCTCTGCTTGGACTTCTTTTCCTATTGGTGTCATTTCGAGAACATTTCTTTTCATAATGTATTTACAGTGTTAGATGCCTTAAGATTAAAATATACATCATTGTCTCAGATTTTCTTTTACAGTTTCATTGTTTTGAAAACCTCTGCTTGAAAATAACTCTTCTTGACCCAAGGGGATTTTCTATCAGAAAACCTCAAAAGGATATGTAAATAATATTTTTTATAAACTTATCCCCCAAGCTAGACTTAAAGCTTAATTCAACTTGAAAAGAAATCATGTATCAATTAAGATTTTTGTTAAATTTGATCGAGTATACAATGGTTGGGTTTGGCTTAGGGTTGGAGGAGGGATAACCTTTTTATGTATACAATGGTTCCTGTCTAAATGGTTTGAATATAGTCGAACAGAAACATGTTATTTGCGCTAGTCTTGTTTTGCCTTTCCTTGCAATATTATTTCTTCTCTTCTAGGTTCGAAAGTAACTCACCTTTACGTCTTTCAACTTCCCTTGTCAACTAGATCGGTAGTCGGTTGGACACCCGAAAATTAGTTGACAAAATGTTGTAAAAAGGTTGAGATGTCCTGTCACAGAATGTACATTTTGATCTTCAAAGCAATAACACCATTTGGCACACAAGATTTTGAATTATTTTCACCCATTTCTGTGCGAGCTGAAAATACCGTTTAACTGGAGGATTCGAAATGGGGTAAACATAACCAGTGAATCTTCGTTGACAACATAAAAACAAACTTTTTAAATAAGAACTGTAGCCTCAACGATCCAGACATGACGTACAAAAAATGACAATTTGTTTAAAAATAGAAGTGTTTTTCTGTATAGTTTGGGTTTCTTATTTTCGCATAGCGACCCAGATACATGTAAATAGGTACACTTGCCCATAAAAGACTTCCTTTAAACATTTCAATATGGATTCTTTGTGCCAGTTTGAATCGGCCAGCGATACAAATCTGGCTTTTCACTCCCGGACAAAAGTGACAAAACACCCCAACGAAAAGGGGACTGTGAGAGATTCGAAAGTTTCAGCCGGTGTTTTGTGTCCAAAGTATTTTTCTTCCAGTCCTTGAGAAGGGCTTGTTGTCCACATGGAATTTGTCCAACTATGGTCTCTTTTTATTGCTTTGTATTGTGATGTTTTTAAGAGTGGCATGAGGAATGCCACACGTAACAGCTTATAGATTGAGCGACTATTTTCAGACGCTTAATGCACTTGTATGTATTTTCTTTTAAAATGTAGAATTGGAACTGCACATGAAGTCAACATTTATTATAAAATTGCAATGATGAGTTGTGAAGATTTTAGTAAGATATATGGCAGAAAAGTTAACATGTATTTGGTTGTCCATGTCATGACTGACAGATGTGTCCTAAACTCATCGATTGGTTTGGGTCCTGGTGATGTCTGATCGCAAAATGGGGCTCTTATAGGAAGAAACTATCAATAAATAGTAAACTTGCGGATAGAACTCGTAAATCCCTTTTATGAAAATGTTGGCTCTGGAAAGAGCCGGTGTGGTCTCGCCTTTCCGAACAGTATACTCTGCTCGCCTTCGGGGAAGCTCTTATGTCTTGAAACTTCTGATCAAGGGAAAGTGTTCGGTATTAAATCGCTCTTAAAATTAATGGCAACAATTTTGTACTTTGTTAGAAGTACAGCAGTTTTCGACAGTATAAATCATATTGAGAATCGTTCCACGGTGAAGTCATGTGGTTGTGAAAAAAAGATAGCAGTTTTTATCCACACAAAAGTTTAATCTGGGAAACGTTACTGTCATAAACGTTTCTCAGGTTGTGTATTCCAGGTACGGATTATTCTTCCTGTGTGATGGATTTTTGGCAATGTCTAAAAAACAGTTACACACTTTGAACTTAAATGTTCACAGTTAAGTTTGTTCGATTACGAGTAGGCCTACATATTTTTTTATATTTTCATTCATATAGGAAGAGAATTTAATTATTTGGAAGAAACCTGTGAGCGCGTGTTCATGGATCTAGCTTCGTGAACCACTGTCGGTAGCTACGCTTGGGACTATAAATGCTGCAGCAAATCGGTTATATTTGTAACAAATTAACACATTAATTGTAAGAATTTATTTCTATCACCATTAAAACAGTGGTACACACCCAACAAAACTATCTTTGGTCTTCTCATTTTGGTGACCAAAGTCAACTGCACGTATGTTTCAATAAAGTAAAAAATACAACATGGAATTAAAAGGAAACACGGGTCGTTTGCAGACGTGTTCATCTTTAACCAGGAAAAAGCGCCAACTCAATTCACAACTTTCTAAAGAAACAAACCTCTTCAGCTGTCCGCCTATTCATTGGACCAACAATGCCTTGACTAATCGTGTCATTGTTTAGGCCTTTACTTTGTGTGCAACAACCAAAAAGAGCTAAACCAAAAAAAACCTTGAGTTGTCACTTATTCAGTGCTAACTGATGGACAAGAATCACTAAAAGAAACACTCAAAGATTTCTATGGCAAACTCTCAACAAGCTTCGAAGAGCGCGAACGACTTCCTAGGTCCCAACTGCGTCCGATTCATCATTAAATTGTAACATTTTAATTTGAGATTCGGGTTTAATCGCCGCTCCAAGTGGTGTATTTTCACCGTCTAAACAGTCCCCCTGATATATATTTTTTCGCTCCCTTGTACTTACACTTTGAATCGATCTTCTGTTAGGTGTTTTGGTAGTGGGTTTAGCTTCCGCCCCATTGACAACGCGGCCAGTCTGCTGTACAAATCCACCCCGGATTGCTATTGTCCCTTTTGCAAACTTCAATAGCTTGCCTATTGAGCCAGGCACAATAGCCACACCTAACTATTCATGCTGGTCTATTCACAGTGGTTTAGTCTTATTTACTCCAGCCAAGGCCGGGCTATTCATCATTGAATATATCCTCTAGGCGTTTATTATCATGCATATTACTAAGTATTAACCCTTCATTGTCCGTGCTTCATTTAAATCCTTTTCAGCAGTGAACAGCTCTTCGCAATCTGCCTTTCATCTATTTATTTATGTCATACGTGCCTATTGAGTCTCCCCGTGTTTTTTTATTGTGTTGTTATTTTATGCCTTTTCGGTTATTTTTCTTTTATATAATTACCGCTCATGGGGTGAAGTAAAAAAAAAAAAAGCTTTAAGCGCTCTTAGATTGCATAGCAATGACTTGGCTATTCATGCCTTTTATACTTGTGTTTGGGCTGCTTTTGTGGACGGAAGAATAGCGATGGTACACAATGCGTAACAGGCCAAGAAAACAAGTTTTAAGCTTTTTCTTTCTACGAAAGCACCACTGTGGAATGAAGTAATGCCCCTTTGAGTCAGGCTTTGTAGAATAGTGCAGCGTCTGTGAAGAAGCAAAGGGAAAGTAAAATGCACCCGCGCTCAAATAATCACAACACACCATTTTATGACTCAGTAATAAAAACCTAGTTTGCATTCCTGAACTTTTTTTGTAAAAGTGAGATAGCTGACTAATAAGTGAGTGTGACATTTCCAGTGTTTTTTTTTTCACAACTATTTGCAAAAGTATCCCAAGCGTATCTCCCCACTGTAAAATATGGAAAGCTTTGCTCCCTGCGGCAAAATGAAAATGTTGTTAACTTCTAAAGTAGGCATACACATAACTCCGATGTTCTTTTGTGTTAAGTCTTTTCAGTTATCTTATTAAAATGACACTTCCGGTGATCATATTTTATGAATTGGGCAGCATTGTCCTTTCCAATTATTCGTCATTGTTGCTCGTAGCATAGAGAGGTCCTTTCTCTAATAATCGAAACAATTAAATTATGAAAAACAAGTAGTAAATGACCCGACATATCGACCATAACAGAGTCTTTCTTTAAGTTCGAGAAAAACTCTGCAAGGGCTGAAACGTCAGGCCACTAACAATCTTGTTTGCATTGTTTTTATCTCTTTGGTTAGTTACAATTTGTGAAACAGAAAATGATATCGAGCCCCCTAACCAATATTGCACCTCCATGTTGGCAATGAAAATTTCCTCCACCAAATAAGAAGATAGAGTACTAAAAAACCGACTTCCCTAAAAATAAGCAAACTTAACTATTACCACAAATCACAATAAAGACAAAACATTTTGAAACCATAAAGCTTTAGCTTCTTTCGTGTTATATTTCTCATAAATCGTTTACCACTGCACAGGCAGTTGTAACAAACATTTTCAACATTGGTAACAAAAAATGTACATTAATTACAGATAGTAAACACCAAACAGTCAATTCTAAACAGGACCCATCTTCCAAAAAGAATAAAATGAGAAGTTGGTTTTGTTGTTGAACTTAAAAAAAAACCATGTGTTTACTTGGTAACATTTTGGACTGTAAAAATAAAGCTAGATAACATTATACACCAAAACTATTCCCACACCACAAACTATGAATTTTTAAAGAGTGTTTTGGGGCTACCAAATTTCACAACTGGAAAAAACTGTCAAAAAAAAAAATGACTGAAACAAAAATTTAAATTCAAGAAAAACAAATCTCTTACTGTTATTGCGTATTTTGTTACCTTATTTCTAATAAGAATTGTCACTTTTAAGTGTAAATAGTACACACTTGTAAGCTTGTCAAACCAAAGTTACACTTGTCAAACCACAAAAAAAACTAGTAAGTTTCTAGAGAATTTGAAATTGTAGGGTTAGATAGAGCGAAGGTTTTCTTTATGCCAAGAAGAATCTTAGTTCTGTCTCAAAACTCTGAGATTGTCTGTGTGAACTTATACAAGAAATGCCATATAAAAACAGAATTAGATATATAAATGAGTAAATTTAGCTCAAAATAGTAATATTTTGAGCAGTCCATTTGGTGAGTGAAGGTAGAAGTGTTAAACGAATTTAAATGACCTCAGAAATACCGAGGAAGTCTGCATAAACAGTCTTTAAAATGACCCTTAATTACAACAGGTCGAACTTTGTTAAATTTCCAAACTTAAACATCAAGAGATTTCAATATATATTTTTTTGTGTCAGCAAAACGACAGCTCCCCAAAAGGGGTTTGTGAATTAGAACTGTTCAAACATGTCATGAATTTATCAAGAAGTATCATCATTCAAGTAAAATGGATGTGACCAGGCCTGGTCAAACTGTATTCAAAATAAGAAATTCACCAACATTTTATACAATCTTATAACAAAATTATGCGTCTTTGCCTTTTTCAAATCTTCTTTCCACAATACAGAACCAACATAAAATTGTTGAAAATGTTATTGGTTGATAAAATTTGCTCCCATGTTTCAAGATCAAAGTTGACTTTTCCTCATCCAAGAACAATTTTGAATTTGTTACAAAACTTAGTAAACATTCTTTTGGACACAACCCAACTGTGCTAGCTCAAACACTGCGTAATTTAAATTCCACAAACAAAAAGTAGAACTGAATAATTTTTGAGTAATTTAGTACTTTGTTTTTACCCATATAATATTTCTACCAGGTAGAGAAAAACGTTTAGTCCACAAAGGAGAATACTTCCACCCTGGTTAAAAATATTCATCTTAAAACTTGCTAATATTGCTCATTTGAGACAAATAATTGTTTGTTTTCAACAAGTTTCGTGTTCATCTAAACCAGTTTTAGTTTTGTATGCAATTTTTGCCACGATTGGTATTTCAGAGAAAAGTATTAAATGAAACAAAATGAGTTCTTTCGCGCATCTTACACACCGTTTGTGCTATGATAGGCTAAGTTGTAAAATAAACATGGAAATAAGTTGCATACAAAACAAATAAACAGTGGATTAAACTTCAATCAGATAACACTATGTTTTTCCCAAGTATAGGATTTGAAAATAATAATTGTACAAAAGTTATAGTTGCTTTATCATTGTCAAAATCATCACACTCTAATTTAAACACTGTGTAGTATTATTTTGTGCTAAAACCTTTTACAATCACAATAACATGAATGAGGAATTTTGCAAAGAGCCGAAATAGCCCTGTGTTAAAACAGTTTATTTTAAACACCTGCCGAAAAATAAGTATAATATACATAGGGGATTCAATCTAGTCAGAGATTATATACAAACACAATTTTTTCACCCCTTGTCAAACTTTGTTCGCAGAGAAATAAACTCATGAAAGGTACTGTGTTTAATAATAGTACATCACTAGCAATGAAGCTAGCTCGTCATTTCGTACTGTCTTTAGTTCAGCAGAAAGCCATCGTAGAAGTCTCAGTTTTAAAAGGCTGTACAGAGTTTTGTTTAAGACGGCAGTTCGTCTTATATTGCAGCGGTGGGTCTCGTCGGTACGGGTACGGTGGGTCGAATGGCTGGATGGGGCACCCCGTAATGGGGCTCCATGTCCGGTTTGACTAAGATGTACGCAACCGGTCGTTGAATATCAGGACTCCCTGGCCATCCGTACGGCATCATATACTGAGATTGGTTGTGTACACTGTGAGCATGTGGAGGGATTGGACTGGTTGCGCCTGGAGGGATCTTTCCGAACGCACTCCCTGGTAGTGTTGGTGGGTACAGGTACGGCGACAGGTGCGAGGGGTATAGCGCCCCGGCTGCAGCGGCCATCTCAGCGGCTCGCATAGCCGGTGAAGAGTCGAGTTTGGAGCTGTGGTGATCGAGGATTGAGTAGGGGTGGGCGGACATGGCGGATGGTAGGTACTGTCTCATCTTCTCGGCTGTTATATCACTAGCTGATGTTGTAACTGGTCCGTAGGAACTTGTTGTGGGTATACACGGGATTGGGAAGGCATACCGGTCCTTCTTCATCATGTTTTTGGGCTTGCGTCGTGGGCGGTATTTGTAGTCCGGGTGCTCCTTCATGTGGAGGGCTCTTAGCCGTTTGGCCTCGTCGATGAACGGTCGTTTCTGCTCCTCGGAAAGTAACTTCCAGTCGGCACCGAGACGTTTGCTGATCTCGGAATTGTGCATCTTGGGGTTCTCCTGGGCCATCTTACGGCGCTGTCCTCTTGACCAGACCATGAAGGCGTTCATGGGCCGCTTGACATGTTCGTTAGCTTTGGTTATCCCATCCATAATTCTGCTGGATGTTCTTTCCCGGGAGACAGAAGTGTAAAACTACGACCAGCAAGAGATTCCTCCTTCAATATCAAGTCTCTTTTTCTTAGCGACAGTGCTCACTTGTATGTTTATGAAAATCCTGGAGCTCGCTGTATCGACAACCAGTTACTACGGTTTCTGTTCACCACTGATTACCGCTGGAGTTCTGAAAACTATTATGTACAATACAGCAACGGAATAGTGTATTACCATATCAGTGACATACACTACACACACAACACAAGTTCTCATTGGCATGACAGAGCGGTAAAGTTCAAAAGGACCAATTCGTCAAACGTGCGCACAGCTAACAAGATTGGTAGTTATGTGACAGAATGCGTATGAATTAATTATACATTGACCAATCCAAGTGCCTGTCAAAAAAGAGTGCGTGTTGTCCTATATTCCCCCTTGTCTGATTGGTTTGCTTGACACGTAACATAATTACGCGCATAAATGAATAATAATTAATGTGACTCCGCCCAACCTGTTGAAAAGCTGACTCCCCATTGGTTGATGTTTTAATAGCTACTTGTATCCTGTCAAACATGGCGACTGACGAAACATTTACGGGAGGATGTTCGTTTTCAATTATTGCTCATATTTTTGATGAGGTAAGTGATTTCATACAGTATTTTAACATGATCAACGTTAGTTAGTTGATTGTCTGCCCAAGCTGGCATTACAAATATTGTGAACCGTTTTGTAGGAACGATGTAAATAAGCCTTGTGTTTTGTGATGCTCGACCGGGAAAACGTGGGCTAGGGGTTGTGTACTGTTTTTGGCAGCTGTCATGTTGTCTGCTGACCAGCATGGAAACCTTGTGTGCACAGCAGAGCCATGGGCATGACGGGCTGTTATCGTGTTAAATGATTTCTTTTCCAAGAAATAAACCTAGAAATGCTCATATAAATATCGCGCTGTGAACTCTATACTTGTGTTGTTGAATTTTTGATTGAGGCAGTTTGGGGACAAGTCTTGCTTTTTAATGTTGAATTTTTTTATTTATGTGGCTACATCTACATTGGCAAAGTCCAATTTTACCTCCATGTTTGATTTTATTTTATTTTATTGCATACCTGTGATTCCAGAATGCATGTAAACTGAATATGCAGCTACAAGTAAATTACATTAGGCTTTTGCAATACTCTAGGCCTACATGTTTTTATAGTTGTAGTCAACGTAAAATTATTTATTTTTTCATTATTCTTTATTATTTTTCGATCTTTGGACAAAAACATTGAAAAATATTTGAAGAGGCGCAATACTTGAAGAGAAAATGTGTAGTCCGGCTTCGTACACTACGTCTGGGTACTTGATTGGTATGATGCCTACGTATAGAACTATGGTCACGGAGCAGACTGCACGCACTGTGGCTGCTGTGCAAGCAGACGGTCCATTCGGATTACCCTGCACGGTGAATCGCATTGTGGGCAAAGTCTGCCTCAATTGACGTCACAAAAGGGGTAGGCGGAGTCAGCCCCCAAACAACTTTATCTATTTTTTAAACATATAAATCGTGACAAACAATTACTAAAAAAATTGTTTTATTGTTCATTTAAGCATATACTCTTATGTTTAAAAAAAAGAATAATCTATTTCCAGGTGATTTTAAGGAATGATTTTGTTTATGGTCTAACTCCCAGGGTTTATTTATATTTTTATCAGTAAAGAAAATAAATTTATAAAATTTCAGTAGAAACATATAATATCTTTTTGGTTACTTGCATGGTTATGTCGCTCTGCCTTAGTTATAACAAAAAAAATCATCAAATTGTTGTCTCAAAACTCTCAAAGCGTGACACACGTACAAATTACTGTAAATTATGCAAGCATTGACATGGACTGATAAATACTGGTTGAAGATTTCCCCAAAGGGCAGTAGTTAAATATACCCTCAATATGAAGCGCATGGAGCCATCACAATTACTTCCCCTTTATTCAAGCTTTTATGTAATTAGTACACATTTTATATGACAAACAATAACCTTGTTTCCTACACAATTAAATGATGAATTGAATGTGGCCATCGGAAAAATATCCAAAACGCTTGTTTTACTGTTTTCCTCAAAATGCCCCACTTGTTTTTTAACGCAGTGGCCTTCCATCAGGTAGCTGTTTGAATAGAAGTAGTAAGTAATTCACAACGCAGACACAAAGAGCGCCGAGTGCTCTAGACTTCTGACAATGGAACTGTCAGGGCAGTCGTTTGATGGTCGTTATTTTAAACTAGGGCAGTCATCATTGACTTTGTTCGTATGACCTTATTCTTCCTACTTGACTTTTCTGCAATGCTCAACTTTTCAGCTATGCGGAAATTCATCAGAGTTGTGACAGGAGTGCCGCTTTTTAGTTTTTTAAATAAGGCGAGGGGTAATGTAGTGCTTTTATGAGGGATTACATATTTAGACTGACTTTCATACCGATGGATTTGGTCTCGTTCAGTCTCTGATGTCAGATACTTTGGTCACTGTGACGCTTGATCTAGATGTAAAGTCAAAGCAAATGATGAATAGTTTATTATCGGTCAAGACTTGCTGAGCCTGGTTAAACAAGTTTATGAACGTCTCTTGCAATCTGAAATCAGTTTAACTATTCAAGATGAGTTGCATCACCAAAAACCTTGCACTAAGTATTGCAAAATGTCAAATGAAGTTTGGTATTAGCAATCTTAAACCAGTTAGTTTGGCATGGCGCTGCCGTGTCATGGCCGAGCGGATAAGAGCACCAGACTCAAGCTTTTGTGTTTCTAATAATATTTATATCAGACATTCTTACAAAGCCCATAATGCAGGAGCATCTATAATGATAATACATTCCTTATCAATCAAAATTTTCTCAATGTAGTTTTTGTTCCACATCAGTTGAAATAACCCAAAGTAGCCCATTTGAGATTGGATACTTTAACCTCTGACCTTGATCTTTGACCTTCAAGGGGCTTCCCCATGGTCATCTCAGCAAGTATTTTAATGCTTAATCTAGCCATGTTTAGTTGTGAGGAATCCAGATTGGGTTCCTTAGCCAGCATTGTTTATCTCAGCTGGATCGCAGCAATCTCACCATGGGACCAGGGGAGTTCCTGTGGCGTCCGACATTCGCTCGGTGGATCTCCTGAAATTGTTGGTCAGAGTAGGAACATGGACAATTCAAAGGATCAATTCTGTCGTTTCTGAGAAGAATTTACTGTATAGAGTCTAGGAATGCGCCACATTACAATTTGAGGATGATGTTTCAAATGTGTGGCGCAGAGTGCTGCTGCATTTTTTTGTGGTGCTATATTTTGATTTTATTTTTGATAAAATAAAACACTTTCAAACAGTGAGGCCTGATAATTAACGGATTGCCTCCATGCCCCCTGGTCATTGCCTTGGTGCCCTTGAAATGCTTTAGTATAGTATTAACTACCAAGTTTCTTTAGGGTGCCCAAGGAGAAAATGCCCTGTGCCCTTGCCCTTTCAAAAACAGAGTCCAAAGCCTGAATAGGCATAATTCACATTATGCATGGTCGGGAAAAATCACGAATGGTATACACAAATTAAATGCTTTATTAATATTAATCTTTTAATACTAAAGACATGCACAAGATTCAATTAAGGGCTTTTCTCACTTTTGTGTCGCATTCAAAAACATTCTTGGGATGCTCAATTGCCTGTATGAGTCACCCCCAATCCAAGTCTTAAAAGAAGCAGCGTTGCATGGTCCGCTGTCTACAATTGCCTCCTCAAGACATTTCTTTTCTCATAACCATTCAACCCTGCTTCTTCTTCATTTCGTCTTCTCTTGGTCAGTCAATGGTTTGTTTTTGTATTGTTGTTTGTTTGTTCCCTTCCCCTTGTATGACACTCTCTTCTTTGTTTATTATCATATAAATATTTTAAATATAGTTTTATGGACATGCACAGTTAGCCCACCAGAAAGGCGTTGGCAGAAGCAGCCCCAGCCCCCTCCTTATTCACCTGCAACTATTGTAGCCGGGACGGCCTTTCCAGAGTGGGTCTCTACTACATGTATAGCCACTCAATGAAGTCCATGCTGTACAGCCCAGTGATCACCGTTGTACAACTGCATCATCTTTCGCGATGCTCAGATGTTACTTCAAATACTACTGTACAAACAAATAACTATAATTAGGGTCTCCTAGCATAATCTCCAAGTGTTAACATGCCTGTAGTAATTAGAAAAACATTGAGAATTAAAAATGCAAGGTTTTGATTTTGTGTTTTCTCCTCCTCTACCCAACCATATCCCCCTTGAACAATATTCCTCGGACTATAAATCCAATGATCTCGAACTATGACACATTGTATTGTAAGCAAGGTTATTGTACTTAACACTGGTTAATACTATCAGCCAAACTCTGAGTCTCTTTCATGGTGCACACGTTAATATTTGATTAGAGGCAGGTAGGGCCTTTGGAAGAAAAACGGGAATCCTGTTAGCGGATAGAATGGTGAGCCTGGGCCTTCAAAACACGCTAATCGCATCACGCCCGTGAAAACATAAAATCTTATTTGTGAGGAAGAGTTTTGAGCTGTGGGAATTATCTTGATTGGTATTCATTGAGTCTTATTATGATGGGGTCTGAGATACTAAATGCTGGCCACAGTCTTAAATAAGCTTAAAGAAGCAACTACAGGGCTTGAATTTTGGGCTTAAATTCACAAGACTGCAGGGCTTTAACTCAAAACCTTTACTGGGCCAGAGAATTTGTGACAAGACCGAGAGCAACGCTATCTACACAGTTTCACATTCAAGCACTAGGAACAGATTTGTCTCATCTTCTCTTATCTGTGACTACTTCATAAAACCTGTGAAGCAGATCTTAGGATCTCATTTCTGTGAAAACGAAATGTAATGATAATAACAAAAACCTTTCTTATATAGCGCTTTTTGCAAAAGGGATACAGAGCGCATGAACCGTTCCTACTAAGATAAAAACTAGCATCCTATATAACAGGATGCTAGTTTTTTTTAAAATTAATTGAATTCGAACTAAAAGAAAGTGTTATTTAGATTTTAAGAGAGTTTTTTCATTTTGGACACTGTCTCTGAAAAACCTTGAGTATTACATCAAAATTGTGATAAATAATCTGCTTCAGCACCCAGAAAGTAGCCATATCAAGTCACAGTTATTTGATTTTGCTTTTATCATTTATAATTGATTAAGGACAAAAAAAGGGTCTTTATAATAAATTCCACCTCCTCATTCAAATAGTTCTGAGATTTAGTTCCAGACAGACCTCTTTGTTGGATATTCAATCTACCCTGCAAGGCTTCCTTTGTGCAACTGTCACCTAATCTTTCAGCAACCATTGTTCTGTCTTCCGTAATCCTGCCGTAATACTGCTGCACCAAGGATTCAATATTAATAACAGTTTCCGCTGTCTTTTCTTAGGGAGGCTGCCTTGCCCTTTGAATTCAAAATGTCATCCCATTCATTGAGCGCAAACACTGAGGCGGTCATTGTGGGGGGAATCAATGCAAGAAAGAATACAGCAGCAATTGAATGATGGTGAGGATGAATAGAACGAAAGTACGATACCGCTGGGTTTTTTTTTGTCGTCGTGTGGGAGCCTTCGAGGAAAATGGTGTCTGTCATTCATTGGAGGGGCTCAGTACCCAGGGGATTTTAGGGTTTCCTCGGAAAGCAATGGTAAGAAATATTATATAAAAACAGAGAATGAAATGTTAATCTTGGAGGCAGTCCCATAGCCTAGTCAGGAAGTATCTTCAATAGATGTCTCTGAATCATTCATCGAGAATCATAAATCGTGGAGGAAGAGGAAAATGAAACAGATACAGTCGTTGGTCGATCTAAATCACTCTTGTTAAGCTAAGCTCAGGATGTGCACTCATCTGGGGGCTTTTACTCCAGATATCTTTCTTCTACTCTTTAAGGAGCTTATTGCCTGCTTGCTACAGAACACCAAGTTCCCGTAATGGAATTAAAAGCATCCAGATCCAATTAGATCGCCAGGTTTTTTCCCCCGTTCGCTCTCTTCCAGTCCCCCCTCGGTCTCTTCCAGCGCTGGGGTTTGCAGATCATTCGCAGGCAAATTGTCGCACAATATGCTCCTCCCTTTAGCTTGAGGGCCCCTTCGCGACGTCATTTGTTATTTGATTCGGTGTGGCTGCAAGCTCCTGATCCCATCATACGGATTAATAAAAATTTATCAAGGAATCGTCCGTGGCCATGAGGCCCGGGTTTCGTAAAATTGATTTATAGCAATTTGAACGTTGATGAAATCAGATCCGTGGCTGTCTTTATCATCCAAATGTCAATAATACATAACAAATAACGGTTGCACAATCAAATTTTGTAAGCCGCATTTGCCTTCTCCCAAACCTGAATAATCTCATTTATAGTCGGTGAATAGTACCCTAATTCCTTTTTTTTCTCTTCCTTCTTTCCCTCCACGACGAGAGCTCCATGATTTTGTCCGTTGGTTATGTTGACTTTGTGATTGGAAGGGTGGTGGAGACTAGATAAAAATTAGAGGCAGTTTCATTAGTGGTATAGAAACTCCCCCTGAACCTCCAGTCTTATTTAATTTCATCATCTTACGCTTCTGTTGCCGACTGGCCTATCCTTAAAAAATACCAAACTCTGGGGACGTTGAGACATCATCACCGAGAACCCAAATTGGAAACAGCGACCAGGGCCTTCACAACATCGGTACCCCGTAAAAGTGAGCCGTCACCTCGAGTAACAAGTCGGTCACACTGCTTGGTATTCCCCGGTGCCCACACTAGATAATTCTCGTTGTAAAGTGCTTTCAAGTGTTCAACTGCTTATCTTGAGGGGGTATTGCATCGGTCGGACTCCTCTTTTTGTGCGAGTTTTACAAGCTTTTCTTGATGATTTTTGAGTGAATCTTAGTGTAAAAAGACATCTCTATACCACTGTTAATTTCCCCAGTGTCTGTCCTAAATAACTCTACCCTGGACGAAGTTTTTAGTTCCTTTTGACGTGTTATACCTACAGGCTGCCCTCCACCTATTCGATAATCAAGACAGATTGATGTTTACACCTCTGAAGGATCCCTCTTAAAGAAAAGAAATTTTGTGATTTGTGTTGGATACTTTCTCCGACCGATTCTGACTTGGAAAATTCTGAAGGTACAATGACACTACCTGGAGATATTTGTATCAATGTAAAACATGAATGAAGAAGGGTTGAGGATGAATATTTGCCATTCTTACAATTCGTCTACTCTCTTTGACGATGGCTTTACAGTAGGACAAAATGACAGATAACTTTATTTTCTCTGTTGGCACAGAACAATCCTTGAAAGGATGTGTTGTCAAGCCAAGTTTCTTGACATCAGCTGTATTTTACCTCTGGTATTTAGGACAGTGAATGTCAGATCTTAGAAAATGTACAGTAACACCATCTCAGTTGTTCTTTCTCTAAAAACCTCTGCATTTTCAAATCATCTTTGATTGAAAACAAATTTCAGGGGTCATTCCCATGTACATCTACAACTCAACCCAGTTCAAACTGTCGTTTTAAAAGCAGGGATCAATT
Source organism: Asterias amurensis (assembly GCF_032118995.1). Lineage (NCBI taxonomy): Eukaryota > Metazoa > Echinodermata > Asteroidea > Forcipulatida > Asteriidae > Asterias > Asterias amurensis. The sequence goes on along the minus strand of NC_092659.1, from coordinate 18,745,659 downwards.
TGTTTTCCAAAGTTCAATGAAATATAGTCCAACTCTCTTTCCGGTTAGGATTACTTGACAACTGATGAAGATAGTTCTGACGACTAGAAGACTTTTGACTCGCTGCCCCACCCACTAATCATTGTATTAGAAGACCAAAATTAGCAATTCCCACCCCAAAGTTACACCAAAACTCATCAACACTGTACCAAATCTTTACAGGTAGTGTCTTGAATTATTTATTTAGTTAACTTAATGCTGACTATAGGCTAAATTTTCAATGGAGATACAATAAAAGTCACCTGTAAAAGTTTCAGATGAAGCAGTGTACTTGTTGCGAAAACATGAAGAAACTGGTGTGGTATTTTAATGGTATGACAGAATCTCATTTCTGTTTTGTTTGTGTTTGTTTGGCAATGTTCCTGTTATAAAGAGGTGATTTGGCCAGTCCCGGCAATCTTGTTATAACGGACTTTAAGTGTAGTGGCTGAGCGGTTAAGAGCACCGAATTCAAACTCTGGTGTTTCTGCTCAGCAGAGTGTTGGTTCGAATTCCCAGCCGTGACACTTGTGTCCTTAAGCAAGACACTTAACCATTGCTTCGTCCTTTGGATGGGACGTAAAGCCGTTGGTCCCATGTGTTGTGTAACACATGTAAAAGAACCCAGTGCACTTTTGGAAAAGAGAAGGGGTTCGCCCCGCTGTTCCTGGCTGTGGCTGCTGTATGCGCCGTAGCACCTTGTAACCCTTTTAAGGTGCTAAATAATTAGGTCTGAAAATTCATTACTGCAATATCCTATCTTTCTGAAAGTTTGTGGTTTCATAGCGCCTTGAGTACCTTGTTTGGTAGATAAGTGTGCTATATAAGACTTTGATATTATATAATATTATTATTACCCTTTTTCAAAATTACATAGTACTGCCAAGTGTCTGCAAGTTTCTCAACTTCAGTCACTTACTGCGCAATGAGAAACTACTTTCCACAAGTGTAAAACACATTACAAACCTTCAAAGCTACCTGATACCTGCTGACCCACATCATGATTCCCTCTAACAAAATTACGATATTAATAAAAAAATCATCATAGAACATGTGCGATCTATTAGTCAAAATTTCTGATGACGTTGTGTCGCCCCAACGGTGTCGCGATGGCAAAGTGCTTACTCCATGGTCTTTTATTTTCAGAATATTGATAAGAAAGAAAGTTCTTTGTGCTCTGCGTATTATGGTAACAGAACCCCCTTTCTGAGGTTTACCTCCTTCGTAATTCCGTCTCACTTTATTTCATAGTGCATCCACATGGTCTTCCAATACTCATCCATTGAGGATAACTTGCTCACAAGGACATACAAATTTAACCAATCAGCCAACTTCCCTCAGCGTTCTTAGTGTGCGATGACACTTTGCCCTCTGTCCTTTTCTCTACTTTGCTTCTGTCCTGGTGAAAAGCTTTCCTAAGTTCCTTGGATCGGGAATCCTGATGATCTTGTCAATGCGAGGGGGTTAGGGTTCTTGGTGCTGTTTCGTGCCAGGGCATCTGCGAAAGCGATTCGTCGATGTTTTGCGATGGATTTACTTAATTGGCGCAAGTACAACTGCCGTTTAGATCATGATCGTTAAAATAGTTGGGCAGAAAGAGGACATAAAAAGACATTTGTGTAGCTGGCAACCGGTTAGCTACGTCTTAAGGGACACATCAACAACTAACCATCTGTAAGTTTCTATTTATTTCTGTCAAGGCAACACTTTCAAATTAATTTAATTTTAATGGAAGAAATATCTGGTGAACTGAAGATATACTTAGACAGGGCTAAGTGTTCTTACATGTTTTAGTTAGTTATTTCTCACGTTACAATAACTTGAGTCATGTCGTTATTGTCGGAGAAATCTGTACTAAGAAAAGACAAATGGAGGAAAGTTTAGCTGAAGAAAAAAAGCTGTTTGAAAGTTACTCAACTTTATTGAAATAATCTACCAGCAACAATGCATAAAATATTGTTTGCAATACTTCTGCTATGAAAAAAATAGCAGGATACCAGTCACAGATTACAGATGAGGCATGTTTTTTGGCTAGTAATCAAATTCTGGTAAGCATAATGTTGTTGTGCTTAGCTACTTTTTGTGCTGAAGCAGCTCTGTGATATTGGGTCCAGATCATTGCTGTGTAATGTAACTGGAAGGTAAAGTGATCGTTCAAAAAACAGTTATCTAGAAATCTATGCTGTGTTCTGCCTTTAATAGGTCTATCAAACTATAACTGTCCACAGCAATATTTACTGAAGTTCTTAACAAAGGCGGAAGACAAGTGTGTTTCCCCTTCTTTTGTTTTCAAGTGCTGTGAAAGTAAACATGAATATAGTCCCATATCTGGGTTTTATAGGTTCTGTTGTGGTGTCATTCAATAGGGTTTGTGTGGGGGGCTTGTTTGTGCAAATGTTCGCTATTGTCCACTGGTCAATTCATAAAGCAGTATAAATGCTATGTCCACATTATGCGTTTTATGGGTACTTGATGAAAACAATAGGGTAGTGTTGACTGTGGTTGGGGTGTGTGTGCTTAACTGTGACACACATTAGTCATTGGGTCTTTGCATTCATTGTTTGGGTCCACAATAAGCACCTGTTGTCATGCTGAATATATTTTTGCGAGGAACCTTTAGCGGGTTGTTGTATTTTCTTAACACAGGAACTTTTAAATTTGAGTACAAAAAAGGCAGAAGATTATTGACAAAATAGGGAGACTGCCATTCTACTTTTAGGGTTAGAAAGCTCTGTTGGTAGAGTGCGGGCGACCGGTACATTAGTTTGGAGGTTGCAGCTGTGTTCAAGTTCCATTCAAGTAAACTTTTCTTTGCGCAATTCCATTTATAAAAAAATATACCCAGTCAGTTTCCTTTGTTGTTTATTACTTGATAAAAAAACACAAAACAACATTATAAAGGTTTTCTAGCAGACAGTGAGAGTTTTTATATCAAATTGTCATACAAGAAACTATTGACTGCGTGTAATTTTTTCGAAGGCTGTTTAAACAGAATGGTCTTGCTAAATCATTTATTTGTTGCTGATTGATTTTTTTTTAATTGATTGATTTTTTTTGATGGATTGATTTTGATTTCTTTGTAGTGGTGATGGATGGGGCGGATGTGGGGGGAGGTAACTGTATTGAATTTATAGCCCCTAATACTTTGGGTAGATTTAATTGATAACTCCTTCTCCTCTACACAATAAATGTATTAAGGCCCTATGTCAACTGTTTTCCAAACTAGAGAATAAATATATTTATGCAATTCTTTTTCTAAACTTAAAGTCACCTGGAAGTGGTATTTTTTCAAAATAAAGCTTTTGTCACTAATATATGTGTTTTGATGAGTGGAATGTGAATAAACAGTTAGCTAAGGTTTTAAAAAAATCAGTTCTTATGTTATTTACAAATTTAAGAGTAGACCCCAACCCGAGAGAGCGCTGTTCGTGACGTCAATCGAGGCAGACTTTGCCTGTAATGCGTATAGTAAACACACTTGCAAAGTACATGTACGGACCAAATCGTGAGTTTGTACATTTCAAAAAAATAAAAAATGTTTTTTTTCCGGCAATGCCGACCAGGTGTATTGCTGCTGAATGCAGAAAAACACTTTTTGAAATGTACAAACTCACGACTTGGACGTACATGTACTTTACACGTGTGTTTACTATACGCATTGCAGGCAAAGTCTGCCTCGATTGACGTCACAAAAGGGGTAGGCGGAGTCAGCCCCCAAACAACTTTATATATGTTTTAAACATATAAATCGTGACAAACATTTACTAAAAAAATTGTTTTATTGATTGTAAGCATATACTCTTATGTTTGAAAGAAAAAAAAATCTATTTCCAGGTGACTTTAATGCTTAACTATTGTATCCATTGGGCCCTTACAGTCACGCAAATTGTAAAAATACCAAAGTAACTATAATAGAAAATTTATGTTAGGGTGGTTGGGGGTAGTTGGGGCGGCTTTTGAAGTCAGTAACCGAGAGAAACCATTTACTTTGTTTTCCTTAAATTGTTTGTCTTTTGGAGGGTTTGGGTTACTGACCGCTTGTTTTCAGACAAAGAACATTAATGTAATGTCAGGCCTGAGGGATTGTCATTCCACCTTTGAACTCCTCCATTACTTGGGTTGTCCTTGGCCAAAGGGGAACGTGTTAATTTAAATTGATTTGTTTTCAAGCAGGCTCGTTCAACTGAGACGTTAATCTTCCCCGAATACCACAAAGTATCGTACAAAGTACTGTATGCTTCGCTTTTGGTAAAGGCAAGGGCACCAAGACACTTTCTCCTTGGTAAAGGGCACCCAATGAGGGAATTTACTAACAGGAGCATTTCAAGGGAATGAAGACAATTGACCAGGGGCATGGAGGCAATCGTGATTATCGTCATCTCCGTGAAGTATCACGCCTGACACACATAGTTCTTAAGAATCAATATTTAAAAAAAATTAACAAAGTGTCGCCAGTGTTTGTTTACATGAGTCTGAACATTTGAATTAAAATATTTGTTTACAACGATAAACCATGCTGCGAATGTTTATAATTAAGTTGGAATAACTAGACGAATAATTAACATCAGAGTGTACCGCCCTCACGTACTGACCCCTATGCTCGCAGACGTTTGCCGCCACTAAAGGTCTTTACATGTCTTCAAGAAAACTCTTTCTGTTCCAGTTATAATTTGAGACTAATTTGTTTTTAAATGCAGTGGGTCTTAACCCATTTGGTCAATGAAACAGCGAGCAAACTGTTAATTCTTTATTTAATTAACATTTAAAATGGACTTTAGAGGAAAATTGCTGTGTAGGCACGGAGCCTGCTGCTGGAAAGCTTAAGGGTCGTTCACCAAGGACTTGGAAAGTCTAGACTAGTTTAAAGGAGGGACACTTTCTTGAAAGTGTTTGTCAGTAAGAAATAATCTAAAGTCTAAGTTAGCGCGACCTGATTTCTTATCCGAGTGCTTTTATTGAAACTTTACTTAATTTAGGATTGAACAAAGAAATACTAGAGCGGGAATTGAACCAATGACTTCCGAATTTTAATGCCAATGCTCTGCCAACTAAGCTATCTATCCATTAGCCCTTGTTGGCAGCCTCCCTAAACCTTCCTTGCTGTTCAGTTAAATGTTTTTTTTCTTGGAAACTGGTCATAAATAGTGCATGACCTAAGCCTAATTTTCTGATTCCACTAGATCAATAGTTTGTAACTGGTTCTTTCAAATCAATATGTTTGGCTAAGCAGACAAAATGTTTAGCATCATATTCTGCTTAGCAGCTTTATGAGTTGGTTGCAGATTACAAATCTCTAAAACGTGCATAAGATTTAAAATATTATTTACAGCAAACATTGTCCTTGTTGGTTATTGAAAGTTCACATGACCTGGGCCCAATTTCATAAAGCCTGTAAGCACAAAAATTTGCTTAGCATGAAATGTCTTCCTTGATAAAAACAGGATTACCAACCAAATTTCCACGTGATTTTTAGGATTTAGCAAACAACATTTGAATACCAGTATCAAGCAATATGCAACAAATGACAATTTGGTTGGTAATCCTGTTTTTATCAAGCAAGAAATTTCATGCTAAGCAAATATTTGTGCTTACAGGCTTTATGAAATTGGGCCCAGATTTATAAGATTTTAGATTCATCTTATTGAAGATATCACTCAGTTTGTTTGTTCTGCAAGAGTGGAAGCAGTGGGCCCAATTTCAAGCAAAAATTGGCTGTTAACCTGTTTCTGCTTAGTGGTACTATTCTGTGCTTAGCATTTTTGTGCTTACAGGCTTAATGAAGCTATTCTTCTGCATTCTCTTAGAATTGATGTTACAAAGTTAATGAGGAAAGCACAGCTTCATAAACAACTGTACAGAGTCTGTGCTCAGGCACAATGTGACACTCTCACAGAACAATCTCCTGCTGGTCTCTATCAATATTTTATCGCCATCAACTGCCAGGGCAGGCAGCCCAGCTGCCCAGGGGGAAAGGAAACCTTGTTATTGGACAGGTCCCAAGGGAGGAAGTGGGTTACAAAAGAAGGTGTTTATAGGGGTATGTAAGAACAAAGGGCATATCAACATGGGGTGTTACAAAATGTCAAAAATGTTAACTGTCTGAAATACTCCATAGGTGGTTTGGGGGAAATCTGTACACAGAGATGGTTTGTGTTGGCTGGGAGGGTTGGCATTAATGGAGGCAGTTAAATACATCAGAGAGGATTAAGTGGTATTTAATGAAAGGAAATGATAATGGTAGCTTGTTAACTTTAGAGGATTGTGTTTTCACTGAAGAAAGAGTTTTTTTTTGGGTGTTGTGGTTGGAACAGTGCCTGAAGCAAATGAACTACTTAGAGATTTTGAACCTTTTTTTTAACATTCACTGTTTTCTGTCATTCGTCAGAAAACAGTGAATTATGTAATCACTAGTAATCACCAGCATTCTTTTTTAATGTAGGTTCAACTGCTTGTTTGACAAAAGAAACACAACTTAAGAAATTATGGATAGCAGAATGTTGCTTCCTGGCAGCGCAATTGGCAATTACCTCAGCCCCAAGCAGCCCTTCAATTCAACAACTTTCTATACTTCTCCCTTTTTGGAAAAGTGGTTTAATTTCTCTTCCAAGAAATGTATCTTCCTGTAAGTTGGAAAGTGAAGCTTTTAAAATTAGTATTGTAAGTTGAAAACTAAAGGTTATAAACCCTAGAAACCATTGCTGTACTTTGCCCGTCATGTTTGCATTCACTGTATCAAAATGTATACAGAGGTTGTTGCACTTTTCACTGGACACTTTACTCTCTATGGTTTTCGGAGAGTAATCGTATCTTGCCAGATTGTCATAATTTGATGGTGTACTCCCGGTTTAACAGACTCAACAGTTTAGGAGGAGAAGCGATGTGACATCGGAAACTGGTTAATGAGAAATGTAAAGATGGACGATACTTCTTTGTCACTTTTTTAGTCCGGCTTGATTGACCAGCGGACATCTTTTCTTTGGGGGTGGCTTTAGTTTCAGGTTGGGCTTTTTTCGCGGTTGTGAGGTTTGAGTCCGATGTAAGCGATTCCAGTCACGCTGTATATTTCAAGTAGAGGCTGTTTTTAGTGTCTTATTTTTGGCTGCAAGGAGCTCTCTTCAGAGGTCACTTTTCAATCTGTTCAGTTGATTTTCTTTTTGTTGTTTTCAATTTATTTCAGAGGTAATTTCTGAGCTTTTTCTTTATGGTTTTCGTTCTTGAAATTGACAGTTTTTTTGGTCTAAAATCACTGGATGTAATTAGGGCATATAACTGAGTAAAGTTTTGTTTCGGGGAAGAGGAAATCCTGTGGATGTTAACAAATACACATGAAAAACTCATCAAATTTAGTTGTCTCAGTGAGCCCCACTATCCCCCTCCAAAAAAAAAAAAAAAAAATAAATAAATAAAAAGGCGCCATTAGATGTGTAATGAAATAAATCATTAGGTCTCAATAAAATCTGCATTAAGTGGACATTTACATTTGAGTAAAAACTGTCTTGCAAGTGTATTACATGTTGAGGATGTATATGAACCTGTCTTACTCTTACTCTACTTATGTCTTACTCTTATTCAGATGCTCTTCGGAAGTTGAAGTATACCCAACTGATAAATTATGAGGTCTCAATGAAATTTGCACATAGTGGATATTAATATTCTTAGTAAAAATTGTCTTGCATTTTGCAAAGTGTAAAAATGTTAACGATGCACTTGAACCTGTCTTCATTCCGATGCTCATCGGAAGGTGAAAGCTACCCAACTGATGCCTTAATACCCCAGCATTGGTTCTTAATTGTCAACGACAGTCCCTATAGTCACCTGACTCTCTTTTAGTCTATCCCTTGCTGTGTACACCATCCATGTAATCAACTATATATAGCGTCATGTCCAGTGGGACCATTATTTCAGTGACGGGGTGTAAATTGGCGGTATGTGACAGCCTGAGTAAGGTTTCCAATTGGGGGTGGGGGGGGGGGGGGATCTCGAGGAAGATACCTTGACGTTGCTTGTTGTTGTGTGATGTTCAAGAGACACATTTTGCCATGTGGTTATCTTGACGACTAAATGGATGATGTTCATCCTGGTGTTTTTAAAAAATGTTGCCTGAAGCTTTTCTCCTTAAAGGGATATACTTCGTCACGAATAAATTCATTCCTGTCAATTTTTTCTAATAAATTGCCTGTATGCGACCATAGAGGATGGGACTGACTGAAAGATTTCTGGAGCTAATGGGGTGGGGGGGGGGGGGGTATACCAAAACCAAATGGTTCAAGTAATACTTATACACTGTGCAAGTCTCGCCCATATTTGACCATTTGGACTGTTGAAGTTTGTTTCCTTTATGCATTATAAGAAATGTACCGAGTGGTCTTCAAAATGTTCAAACACAAATTAGACTTGCATAGCCTTTGCCAATCTTCCAATCCAGAATAGCACTGTCTGTAGTAGGTTCCCACAAGTCACTGTCACTGAATTGTGTATTGAATTGTTAGAGGATTTGAACAAATCTAGTTTGCCATGCCCACAAAATTCTTTCTAATTTGTTCTACTGTGCAATTTTGCTGACACAAAACCTTAAATAACAAATTCTTATATAGCGCATTTCACAATAACTGTATCAATCCTCTTTACATTGGATGGTACCTACTGTCTTACGCTAGATATTACATTGTATTTATGAATGAAGAAAGTATGATTGAATGGTAGTGGTACAGGTTGTAGAACCTCATTTGCTACATTGGAAGTAGAAGGGCATTGAGATCCAAGCCCACCCCATGTGGCTTTCCATTCAAGGGGTCACTAGGTCAACCCTACCACCATTGTTTTAGTCTCAAGTCATCTGTTTACAATAACTCAAACAGGTGAATGACATCTCCCTTGGTTATGGGATAATGTCATAATTAAATACTTGTTTGTCTCAGTGAAACAAGTAGGCCTGGGGGTTGAACATCTGTGATTAAAACATGTGGGAGTGGTTGAAAGACAACATGGGGTTCAGATCTTGTGACTGGTGATATAACTTCCTGTGTTCTGCCTCAAACCAGAGAAATTAACTTTGGAAAGATTTATTGAAATGGTTGTGTTGTAATTGTGAAGAGTTTTTTAATGGGTTTATGAGGTTCATTCTTTTGTTTTTTTGATAAAAAATACTCTAAAACGAACCTTCTAATTGATGATTTTTTTCAACATTCAAGATAAACTTATTTAATAATAAGGGTTTTCAATTAATTGTTCTTTGCTTTAAGTGAGAACAAATGAATGAATGGAATAAATGTTCAGCCTTCAAGAAAGAGACTCTTCTAGGGTCAAAACATCGCCCTATTAACTAGTTTCGGTTGAAACAACTTGCACCAAGTGATTTTATTTTCTCATAAATGTTTTGAAACAAAATAATGATGAGAAAACATCCATAGTTCAAAACTAAGTCTTTGAAGATAATTTGTATGGAAATTGATACTTCCTCACATCTTACTTGGCTCCAGAATAGGCTTGAAGTTTTGTTCTTTTGTAAGATTGTTCTCTGTAGTTATCAAGGAACAAAGAGGAAGATAGATAAAGAATATTTAACTTTTGTCCAACTGCTCTTTTCAATTATTCGCTAAATTATAAAATTCCTTGTGCTTATTTATTGTTTCACAAAGACTGAGCAATTTGTGTTGCTGCCTTTGTAGGTCATTGGCATCTAAGGATCCCAGGATGACATCATGAGGTCAAAGTTCATCCCCTACTGGTGTAGGAGTTACTGGAATGCAAACTCAAGGACGCTTTCTATGAGACAGAGGGTCTTGGGTGCCAGGATCCTGGATCTGGTGTGAGTATGAATGGAAACTTACCCTCTCTTTATGTAATTATTATCGGAAACCACAGGGTCCAGCCTGCAAAAACAGTTTGTAAGTTGAATAGTGTGATAACAAATGGAAACAGGTGATTTGAATCAAGTTGGATTGGAAAGGTTTTTAGTTTTGGTTCGCTGCGGACACTTCTTCTAGTGTACTGAGGAGTTACTCCTGACTGACACATGATGTAGTGATTGTTAAGCACCACACTGACTACCAGATGAAAGTAGTTTTTAAACGCATTTTTCTTCAAGGGTGAATGACCAATTGGACATTCCTCTCCTCAAGTTACTGAAACTTCATGGAAGGATATTGGCTCTGCTCTGCTACCCTTGGCAATGGCGTTGAGTGCCTCTATGAAATAGTCCCTCATGCCCCAAGGTCATACAGCTACTTTACTGTTAATTGTTTTAACAAATTGGTATGCTAAGCAGATAGATGTGTTGGACCTATCACAAGCGAGGCCCAATTTCATGAAGCCCGTAAGCAACTTGCTAAGCACAGAAAATCTTTCTCAATTTTTTGTTTATATAAAGTTAACATTGTTGCAACTGAAAAACACTTGCTAAGCAATATTTTCTGCTAATAAACAGCTTTATGAAATTGGGCCCTGGTGAAACACTTTGCTAAGCATGATAAGTTCCTTAGACAGCAAGCATTTACTGTTCTTTGCCTAAGGTTTCTTTAAAAGTCTCACAAGGAAAAATGATTTTATGATCACAGTGAAACAAAGGTGGAACGCAGTACTATTGGTAGACTTGGTTTTTAACTGTTGAATAATTCTCTAATAATTTGAAGTTTAAGATTATATGAATAATGTAGTCATCCTTTTATACCAATTGCCAAGGGCATCTTTAGAATTCCCTTTATGAGAGTCTTTTGTGGCTGCAGAGCTGGCATTTGTTCCTCCATACCCAAGCCAGCATGACCAGACAGATCTTAACAGTGTGCTTGCATCACACCTCGGTATTTTAATCGCCAACAATTTACCCGGCAATTAGTTCCCTCCTCATGAAACTAAAGAAACTCTGAAAACAAAAATAGTTCTGAGGACCAACTGTCCATGGGTTGGAATGCTGACGGCACGCCAGTCCCGTGTCGCAGAAGAAGCGTTTGTTCTGAACAGTTGGTCGCCGTGTTGGAAGTGTGAATAAGTTTGACGATGGACAAGGGAGACGAAGAGCTGTCTTAGACGCAGCTTCTCCTCTCGGATGTTGTCAGTTTCTCAAGGAGCTGCCAATAACCGCTCCACGTGGGATTGACAGCAGTCGTCTTTTAGACACAAAATATTTTCTTGTTAGCTGAGAGATGATAGTTTGAGGTCATGACATTAGGTGTAGAAGTTCAGAACTTTGGGGTTGCTGGATTATGCAATGTGATAAGAATACGATGTCTTGCTGGGTTGTGTCGTAATGACAATGCGCATGCATCTCATGTGTAGCTTAGTTATGTTTTTTTCTTTGAGAAATTTTGGGTTTAATATTATGTTTTGCTAACACGTAGGCCTATATTTGCTGACTTTTGGGTGTTGTTTTATTTAAAAACACTTTTATGTTTTGTTTATAATTATCTGTATCTTCAAACTTGAAAAAAGAAATTACATCTGCCACGCCTTTTCACAATTGAACATTTGATTCTTTTTGATCCAGTTTATATTACCAGGTGCAGGAAATTGCAAGCCAAACTAAGAAATCCAAACCCCACCCCTCAAAAAAAAAAAAAAAAAAACATTCCCAAAAATCCAACCCCAAAACAGTTGAGGGTTATCATGGAAGAACCCTCCATGGTGTTATTGTCTTGTGAAAGTTGTGGATACACACAAATCAGTGGGACTTTTCATTGGTGATAAAACAATTTGCCCTAGGCCTTACATTTCCGGCCAACTAAAACCCCTCCAAAAATGGTTTAGTAATTTTGATTGAATTCTATGAGTAGAGAGAGAGAGAGAGAGAGGTTATGCGATGTCATCGGGGCGTGGGCTCCCGGCTTGAGTCCAATCTATCTTGTCATGAAGCGTGCGGCGCTCTCGGTGAGGGCTCTCCTTCTGGTTTTATTCCCTGGTCCTCTAGTTTATCGTCGTCCTGTGGTGGTAGAGGGGGGTGTGGGCCAGAGTATGAGAGTCCGCAACACCAATAGGTCAATGCCCTATATATTTGTTGGCGTTTGCGCTTGATGCTTTTTGGGGGTAGAGTATAGAGGACCTCCATGGTTAGGGGCAGGGCTTTGGTTTGTACTGAGAACTGTTTTCAGGGAACTTTTGTTTCTGTTGTGGTGGTGACAACTGGTGTATACTTTTGTTTTTTTCTTAAAGTGAGTGTATTTGGCTCAATTGTTTCATGTGGTCATAGTACAAAAAAATTTTTCATTATTTATTCTTTTTATGAAGCCAAGGATCCTCCAAAAATCAAACTTAATCACTACACTAGCCAAGAACCCAAGGAAGGAAGTTTTTGTTTTAATTGTGAGAGGAAAACCCTATAAACTTAATCTAGTGAAACCCAACACAGTGTGGTCGGGACTGAAAACCTAATCCACATAGTACCCCGTCGTGATTTGAACTGGGGTCCTAGAGGTGGAAGGTGAGGAAAGAGACCATTATGCCAACCCAACCAGTTCAATTGTCTTTTAGTTTCTTTATAGGCCTTAATCCCAACAGCAGCGAAGGTATGTATACTCTGGCGACCATTCCAAGATGATTAAAAAATAATTCAGTCATTTTCCGCTGATCTATAAAATATCTTAAAAGACCTTTATAGGACAATGCCTCTGACATGCTCATGACACACTTTGAACCCAAGAAAGTGTTGTTGTCTTATGAGTCCAATTCACCCAAAGTCACGTCCGATTCATTTGTAGAGTACCCCATCCCGTTCTGTTCACTACCACTTCAACTCTCACAATCACGCCAATTAGCAATTGTCAGGTTTGTTTGGGTGTCCTGACCAGAAGTATTTGTGTCAGTTTATACTATTGCCAGTGGCAATGGCACTAGAATAATATCCGAAGTTGGTTTATTTCAGTCGTTTTCAGAGTTCAAGGAATGTTTTCGGCCAGTTCCTTTTGGGAAGTCAAACCAATTATACATCATTATCGCTCTATAGTCGACCGAGGTCGGAATCATGTTGAGAATTTTCCATTATTGTCTATCCCTCAATTAAGTTGGGAAGATCAGTTGTATTTAGCACTGAACATGTACACTAACTAGCAAAACACAACAAGAAAAATGTCTTTAGAAACATCAAATTCCTTGGAAGAGCAAACTTCTTGAAAAGCTTTTATCCATACTCCTAACTTTTGCAAGAATGTCAGCTGAGAGACAGATAACAGTTACATTTCCACCTCAAAAAGAAAGTAAAGTCTGTATTATTCAACTAGTTTAGAATTACAAATCCATTGATAGAACACGACCTTGGGTGAGAAATAAACAAGTGTAGAGACAGGAAGTAGTTTGACTCTACATCATTGGTCATTTGAGACCGTTGCATTCCAACACACTGAGTGGCCACAGAAATTCAGAGAAAGAAAAGGACTGCCTGCAAAGTTACCAAATGGACTGCTGTTGCTTTGATTACACCCTTACTCTATGATTAAACCATGGAGGAAGAAAATTGATAGAGGGGTAACCATTTTGGTCATGTTCCCTCTTTGCAGTGGTGGTTTGTGAATACTGATTGTCAGTATTCAAAAAGAGCCTGACTTTATTTTTCCTTTCTGCCTCAGTTTGAGTGTGTTGTTTAGAATGGAGACAAATCTGAGATGGCTTAACCATTACAGTAATCACTTATAGCAATTTTAGTTTTTAAATCTTCAAATAATAAAAACGCCTTTCCGATCATTAAAAAATTGCCCGACTATTTAAAAAAAATTATTACCCAAATTGAGACTGGAACGGAGCCTCAGTTTGGGGATGTTGTTTTGAATTGAGACAAATCTAAAATTTCTTGAAGGCAACGGTAATCTTGAAATGAGGATCTTACCATCTTCATTGCTTTCTTTTGCTCCAAATAATCATATCCCCAAATTGAGCCTGGAATGGAGCCTCAATTTGGGAATGTTTTGAATCGAGACAATTATAAGATGGCTTATTAGGCAGCTGTCATTTTAAAATGAGGATCTTTCCACCGGCATTGCTTTCATTATTATAAAAATAACTTCAATCTCTGCCTATCCGTCATAATTGACTAACACATTTTAAAGATGCCCATCAGCTTGACTAATTATTTGGATATCGAGATGCCACAAAGAAGTACCATGTACTGTTTGTGTTACTTTTCACTACTACAGCCCTCAGAAATAATTCACAGTGGCTTTTTCAATCTCGGACAGTTATCTCTATGACGTTGTCAAATTAATTTGTAACAAAACTGTAAAAGAAGCTTGGAACGTGAGAAAACGATCTGGAAGGTATTTCTGCGGAGGGCAGGAAAACAACATTCCATGTGCATGGGAACACTTCTGTTAAAGTGTTTGAATTGTTGGGTGGAAAGTGTAGTGAACTTATCTGTGGTGTTGTATGTCTTTTTGGGCTGTTGAGGTTTTTGTGGCAAAATGTTACTCTTTCTTTTTGTGGTGCTGGCCACTTGAATGTTTCACAAGGACAACTGAAACAAACTGTTTTCTAGGAAGTAGAAAACAAAATATGAAACCAGGTATAAACACAGGTTTTGTTATCTCATGACTGATATTCAAAAACTGACAGGCCAGTTTGACAAAACAAAAAGAAAACCAAAACATAAAATGCAAAACAAAAGCAGCCAAACCAATCTTATGAAAATATGAACTAAAACAAAAAACAAGCCCCACTTCTGCGCTTCCATACCCTCACACACAGAGAGAGCAGTGCTTGCCCTAGAGTAGTCCAACCGAAAAACAACTTTTTTGTTTTTAGGCATTCCCCTCCCTCGGAGGTCACCAAGGCCAGGGAGCACTGGCCTTAAGTTTGTCAGCGCCTCGCTAACCATCTATCCCTACCCAACCCTAGGTAGTCACTGCTTTCTTGAGAAAAGAATCCCCACCAGGTTGATGGCTAGTCTAGCTGCGTTGGTGCTTTTGTTTCAAGTTTTTGCAGCACCTAATGTAATAGAAATGTAATATCGCCGTGGGCTTGGCGTATAGTTCACTCCAGTTCACCGGTATACATAATGCGTGTTTCGTGTGTGGTCACCACTCTCTTCTAAAACACGGACTCCCCCCCCCCCTTTACCAGGTGTACCTGTACTTTGGCCATGTCACCCCTTTCTTACTCATTCTTTATACTCGGCTGGTGTTTTTGCTTTTTGTGGTTACAGGGGATGATTAGTTGGTCTGAAACAAACAATAGTGTTTGTCTCTGGCTAAATTGCTTCCAATTTGAGGCATCAAGGTTATTTGGACATTTTGATGGCATGACTGAGCTGTTGGGCCCCCCTCTTATTCCAGCCGCAAATTCCGATGCAAATTAATGATTACAAGTGTTTTGTTTTCCAAGAATGTTATTGTTGTAGTCATTAGCTGTCAATTATTCTTAGTATTTTTAACTGATTAGATGATGACAGTATTTCTTTTGTTCAATTTGAATATGGCTGACTAAGGGAAGAAAGAGAGTAATTATTGTTTCTTGTTTGACTGGACATGTGTATTGAGCTGAAACAAATATTATTGTAATGACCTTTATTATTTTTTTGTTCTACATTTTAGAAAACTATTTATTTATTCTTTACAAATTTTTTATTATTATTAGGTTTTATTTTTTATTTTTTAGGGGGGTTAATCCCCAAAAGTAAGCAAAGAATGCCTGGTAATGTGGAGTCAGACAAGCACCAGTAAAACTTCCTTGAAATTCGCTTGACGTAAGCTCCTTATTCCCTGCTTCTGTAAAGTGCGACTGTTTGCTTGAAGAGCTATGAATGTGGGCTCTGGTCTCCATGCCCCCCCCCACCCCCTTGTACTTTTGGTATGTCTACATTACTGTTAGGATGTCAGGTGTAATGGGTAGAGTGCTCCTGCGGGTGTAGTTGAGGTGTAATGTAATCCTTCTACTACACTACCCCCATGAGCAACTGTTTTGAATTGAGGTGCTTTTATTGTGTGGGCTATGACATCACCTGAGACTTCTTACCCAGCACTCTGGTCTTAAAGACAATCGATTTGACCATGAATTGACTCTGTGGTTATTTACTTTAACTACAAGGGTAAACCACAAGTCTACAGTGGTTTAAAGGGACTGGACACATTGGTAATAATCCACAAAGTAAATGAGCATAAAAAATACTTGGTAATGAGCAATGGAGAGCTGTTGATATTATAAAACTTGTGAGAAACGACTGCCTTTGAAGTAACGTAGTTTTTGAGAAAGAGGTTTAATTTCTCACTCAAATATTTGAATCTGAGAAAGACTTTAGGCCTGAAGTCTTTTCAGGAATCTGAAAGCACACACATTGTGCAGCAGGGGTGTTTTTCTGTCATTAATTTCTTGCAACTTCGATGACCAATTGAGCCCACATTTTTACTTATTTGTTATTTGATGCATTCGTTGGGATACACCAAGTTTCACCTCTATTTAAAGGGACCTACATCAGGCACAATGCTGGCAGGCGCGTGATGTTTCAAGATTCTATCCTGATTTCTTGATTCTTCACATGGCTTCCTTTGCCTACAAAACTAAAGATAACTTTTTTCTGTTTCATGCTTTTCAACACTGAACTAGCCATTTGGACTACTAAAGCCCTTTTCACACTGTGGATAACAGCCCTGGGGAGGCCCCAAAAACTTGTTTTACCCCAGGGTTGCCCTGGCGCACTTTCACACTGTGTTCGTATTCAACAGGGTTCCAGTTGCACATTTCCAGAATACCCCAGGGTTTTACGGCTTACCCCTACTCCAGAGCAGGGGTGGCTAATCCCGGGGGTATGCCCATTAGCAGGGGCAGACCAGGGGAAGATCGGGGCATAAAGCGATCATGAGTGTGAAAAGGTCTGCCATTATGGGCAACCCTGGGGTACAGAGTAGTGTGTACAGGCCTTTAGAGTGAAGTTTCGAGATTGGTCCTCAGGTGTTTTGGCATTAGGCCAGCGGACGATTGTTGAACGCTTTAAGCTTTTTTGCGGCAGGTAAATTCAGGTGGAAGGTGACTTCAGTTACATCGTAGAGGTGACGTACGCAGAAATGTAAATAGTGATTTTTCTCCTTATGTTTGAACCATGTACCATATAAAGATAGCTACATTGTACCATTCAGTAACCCGTCTAGTCGATCCTACAAAGTTTACTCAACCTTTGGTGTCCAGCCTACTAACTGGAGAAGCTCTGATTAAACCTAAATGAAGACAGATTAACATACTTTAAGGATTATAGTATAGATATTAAGTAGAACGGGGTGTGTTTTCTTTTGTGATTGTTTATCTTTTCTGGTAGTGAACTGATTAAAAGCTTGAAGTTGGTTGACCCCAACTAGAATGATTTAATACCCAGTCATACTGATTTGTATACGCGAGTTCTAAATACAAAATCCACATGCAAATCACATGGGTGAGATTCGAACCTAAAGACCTTTGCATTGCTAGAGCAGGTCTTATGACTATACCACCGAGCTAGCCCGCTGGTTAGAGGCATCCTAGTGTTAGCATTGGGTACCGTAACAATAGAATGATAAATTTCGTGTAGGCCTACTCGTCGCACATGTATTGACCCAATTCACCTGACGTCGTCATTAGGAATAGTCTTGGATGCCCCATTTTGGTGGTTAATGTCACTGTATGTTATTCGGTGAAGTGCGCGTTTTAGGCGACGCGGCGTTTACACGTAAGCCTATTGCCCACCAAAATGGTGAGCGAGGCACAGTCGCCCGCGTGTGACGTGCGTGCACGGAGTCAATACCCCAAATGAGAGGTCGTCATTTGACCTCGAGGGCGCTGTTTGATCCCGTCATGTCATTATAAGTTCTAGAAGTTGAAACCTACATCTCAAAATAAGAATCCTAGATTTCCTTACGTGGTTCTTAAAATCCCATTACGCATTCTGCTTAACTTGTCGTACACCGTGCCCAGTTTCCCCTCAAGTGCGAGGGACCTGTTTGGTGGCAACGGCTGACAAGCTTATTTCTATAGGTTAAGAGGGGACACATAAAGTGACAAAAATAGAAAATCAGCGTCTACCCAGAAGATAGCAACAAGTTACAAGTAAAAGGGTGGAAGCAATGAATATGCAAAAGGTTGTTTCGAAAAAACTGAGCGTGAAAGTTTGATCGGTTTCTTCACAGAAAGTTTGAGCTCAGAATGGGAATGGGAAAAATATCTTGGGGGATAATTCTAGCAACAAAAATTAACTGTAATGCCATTTTATTTTCTCAGGATACACACACAAAAGTAGTGCTTGGAAGAAGGGTGAGAGCTTTACAAATTGTTTTTCTGGGCACATAACAAATTGCTTTTACAATGTAGGCTATTTCACAGATTTAAAGGAGCAAAACAAAACAGATTACTCCTGCCCCTTTTTTGTTGTATTTTTATTTGTTACATCATCCCGTAGTATTGTTTTATGATGACCCCAGAAGATATCCAAAAAGTCTGATGACCCAGGACGATGTGGACTATGGGTGCTTAGAACAGACTGACAGAGTCCCCAGGTGGTCAAAGTGACAAAGACAATGAGGATACCATATTATTATACAGAGCTTGGTGAACTATCACAACCTGATAAGATAGATTTAGACTTTTGTTCTGTTCTGTATACATTCTGGATTAAGAACAGTATCGTTGTTGACTCTGCGATTGTGGTAGGACTTTGATGAAAGACATCTATCTTTGTGTTCTTTGTGCTTTGTGTTGATTGTGTGATTTGACGAGAGAGAAAGAACTTAACACAGGAAGTCAATAGCAAGTGATCAGCAGTTGGATTTGACGCAGTAGTAGAGCCTTTTATATTTCAATACCTTATAAATGCCACCATTTTATTGACTTATTTATTTTTACAAGCCCAACAGCATGGTTAGCGTCAGTAACAGGATAAATGGGAAATGGAAAGAATTGTTTAGGTTTAAGCCATATTCCATTTGAATTTTTTTTGTAAGAGTTCAACAACTTTTCTTTTTAGAATGAAAAAAAATAAACCAATGTGGACGCATGGTAAACTGACCCCCCTGTCAACTTACCGCGACCTTGATGAGAAACTAACAGGCCGAAGGAGGTCGTGAAAGATTTCCGCGCAGCCACGATAACATATCAGGGACTCTAAAAAGTCCAATACAGCTCCGCAAACACGCTTTAAAACCTCGCGGAAAATAAGTCCAGGTGGGAACACACGGTAAAACAACATTAAAGACGGTCACAGTAACTTTCCGCTAGGACGCAGTAGAAAAGTGAATTGGAGCACAGATTTAGATGTGGGACGAAAGTCCCATTAGGGGAAAACCAAGGGACTGGAAACCCAATCGACATACATGAGCTCTGGTCTGTGGTGGGATTCAAACCAAAGTCCACAGAGGTGAAAGGCAGGGAAAGAAACTTTCTGCTGAACCTTATCAGGGTACCACTCAATTCGTTGTGAAATAAAAAAAAAACATAGGGAGATAGTAAGTTTTAATAAAGATTACATAAATGGGTCCCATAACTCGAAAACTTAAAAAGGCTGTAGGTTATTCCCTTGTACTCAATTGTCCCTACGTTTTTCCACGGACAAAATATCATTCCTGTTTTATAAAGAACCTTTTTTTTACGCCCACCACTGATCATGCATCTGCAAATTTGTCAACAGCCAACACCAACAAACAGAGCATCACCTGTTCCTATACCTGCTTGGTAACCCCAATCAAATGTCAACCCATAGACCTAAATTTCTGTTATCTGTAAAATGTTTGCCAAACATCGCCAGAGAACTGAAGGGACAAAGTAAATTGTCCAAGCGTTTACAGTGATTGTTTCAACACACCCTGCTAGTGTTCTCATAGTAAACAGTTTCTTGGTCAATACGTTTCGCCAATTAATTTATACATTTTCTGTCTTTCGCTAAAGTCAAATAGCTGAGAGATCTTTTTGTGTGCGCTTTTTATTTGTCAAATGTCTCCCCATTTCTCAGATTTTAAGAGTCTCTTCTCAAATCATTTTTATTCAATTCATCATATGTGTAATCTTCTTTTTTTTGTTTCTCCAAGCTAAGAGACGGGTGTAACTCCTTGAATGGAAGCCAGGCATGTAAATTTAGTTTATTGCTTGGGTTTTCCCTATTTGGGGTTTTCTCCCACATCCAAAACTCAAATTTCATCATCGTATTCAAACATATCAGTCAAAGGGCAATGAGCTTTTGCAGGTTCTTTAAAAAGAAACCCTCAAAAACAAATTTACATTTATTAACTCCTAGATTTGATTTAAAACTGAAAGATAATAATGACAGTGATACTTTAGTATACACTTTTCCTGTATTTTCTGGTTTTTATTGGGTGTGAAGTTGTTCAGCACTTCGGGTTCAGTTCACAACGCACTTTTTGAAGCGTATCCCTCCCTTTATTTACTATACAACCGCTTCCATTCTAGTCATATCAACAACCACCAAAATGTCATTAAACTTTTCTTTAAATCACAAGAACCCCAACAAAAGAACCCCTCTTGAAATACCCATTATGGCTATCTACAATTCCTGATAGACCCATTCAATCCAGCCATGATTAAACCAAATGTGTGTTCCGTTTGATCCCCTATCGTGTCTTCTTTTGTCCGGGGTATAAAAGGTAATATAGTCAACAACATCAAAGTTCTCCATGGAAGAATAGAGGTTTATCTAACCCTTTCTGCCTGGTGTCTCAAACTGCCCCGATAGCTTTGTGACTACGGCATGAGTCCATTGAACTGATCCTGTTGCTAGACTGTTGTAGTTTGTGTGTTCAAAGTCTTCCACTCTTTAACTCTTGACTCTGATTAGTTCCGCCAATTTATTTAATGATTAATAACGATCGTTATAAAGCGGACAGACCTCCCACATTTTTAGAGGGTTTCATTTACTGTAAGGAAAAGGTCTCGATATTGGAATGAAATGTGCCCCAGGTATTTCAAGCACATATTTAGCAAGGTGAAGGTTTCTGTCATTGAGATCGAAGATCAGAAATTTGTCAGCTCCCTAATTTTTGTTTACTCCCTTTTGTGACTGACCAATCAAAAGAGAGATAGCCTATTTAATGCGCAAAACCTCAAATTTGATATTATTTTGTTAATGCGCAAAAACATCAAAATTGATATTTGAAGTGAACTAGAGAGTCTGTAAGCGCTCTTAAAGGAACGTTACAGAATTGGTAAGAAACAAAAATCATGAAGATCACAGATTTACATAAAACTCGTGACCCAGGTGGCCGATCCATCTCAAACTTCTACAAGTTTGTCAGTTTATGTATATGGTGGATTACATAAAGTGCTTACACTGCCAGCAACTATTTTGTTAGCAAAAACCAATTCTGTCATGTTCCTTTAAAGGGACACTTAGCTTTCGGATTGGTCACATGATAGGCCAGTAAAAACTGCCATGGTATTTAAATAAGAACGTAGACTCCATCCATGTTTTGGTTTTGCGAGGTAACAGCTGGTACCAACTGCATCTCTGGCCACAGCATTTGTGAATGGACACCAACCCTCAGAAAACTGAGCAACCAAAACTCAAATGCTTTTATTGATTTCTAAACAACGGGAGCATTTCAGACAAAAGGATTTTGCAGGATTGTTACTACTAATACTATTGTTGTAAACTTTTGGACTGTAATTAAAAACAAATTCAGGAGCAACCAAAATATGACCTTACCTTTAAACCCTGTTCCCGTGCAGCGGGTTTTAACAGATACCCTTCAAAGTACGAGCTCAAAACGTTGACCCGTTGTACCCAACTTTGTACCACCCAAAAAAAGTTTGGTGTAAATTTTGTTTGGAATGATCTGAACTCATTTGAGATTATTCACACAAAAGAATCATAAACAACCAACAACAACACTCAGACTCGTACTTGGCTGTTTACAGTGATCAGATCTTATGATATAAATATTACACAACATTTTAATGGATCACTGCCAAGTTGTTAAATAAATGCTCCCTCATAATTAATTTCTCAACTTTTATTAGTGGTCTTTAAAGGCAGTGGACACTATTGGTAATTACTCAAAATAATCAATAGCATAAAACCTTACTTGGTAAAGAGTTATGGGGAGAGGTTGATAGTATAAAACATTGTGAGAAACGGCTCCCTCTGAAGTGGCGTAATTTTTTAGAAAGAAGTAATTTTCCACGAATTTGATTTTGAGACCTCAGTAGATTTTGAGGTCTTGAAATCAAGCATCTGAGAGCACAGAACTTCGTGTGACAAGGGTGTTTTTTACTTTCATTATTATATCGCAACCTCAACGACTAATTGAGCTCAAATTTTTCAAAGGTGTGTTATTTTATGCATTATGTTGAGATACACCAAGTGAGAAGATTGGTCTTTGACAATTACCAATAGTGTCCAGTGTCTTTAAGTTGTTCTTTGCGTCCACTTTCCTGCTGCTTCTGGTCACAAAATACAATAATGCCTTTTACTCCAAATTTATTAATAAAAATATGCATTGATGTTAAGTAAAGTGAATTGAATTGAATTGATTTGGAAGGTGGTTTTAAGGGTTTTGAAGTGCTACTTTCCTGGACTTGGATATTGTCCACCCCAAAATACTCCTCTGGAGCATTAATGTTGGTATGTAGCTAATAGTTGTTAATATTTGAACTAATATTTTAATTTGGATTTTTAAAAAACCTTTGTTGTTAACTCAAGCATTAGTAATCGATGGGAAAATACAGACCCCCTTCTAAGAAACTAACACGATTCAAAATGAGAAAGTACTTCCACTTTATACTGAGTTTTCCTTTCATGATAGAGAAAGTGAGAAAATAAAGACCCTAGTTCAATTTCCCCTCACAATCGATCACAAATAATGTTTCGCCACAAAAAATGTTGTCACAACGAATGAATGTTTTTTCTTCATGTTGATTAACGAACGACAATGAACGAGTATTTAGTTGTATCAAAAGTAGCACATTCAAGTTACTCCGGCGACATTATGAAGACTTAATGAAGCGAGTGGTCGCTTGACACAACCACAAAAGGCCGGACATCAGTTCTTCTTGGATTCGCAACGAGAACGCTTCCTCGTTGATAGCGTTGGGTATCCGGCGCAGATGTTTTTCGCTGCGGCGCGGACCATTGTCGGCAGTTTCTCCAATTTTTAATTTAAGCCAGTAAGCTCTGAATTGTGAGGATCGTGTAGTTAGATGGTATTTTTGATATGTAGAAATGTTCCTTTTCTTTGATTGGTTTCGGATAATCTAAAGGAGTTTGGAAAGAATGTTGTAATTGAAGAGGCTGGTGTTTTGCAACTTCTGGAACATGTTTAGATTACAGGAAGATCTTGGATATGGATTAGAAACAGAAATCTGGAAGCTGGCTGCTTAAGTGCTATTCACAAAGCAGCAATTTAACTGGGGTCCCTTGCTTAATTTTAGCATGGTTGTAAATTGTAGCAATGTTTGACAAGATTCTGCAAGAGAACTTGAACAGTAGAAACATTGTTGCCCTTTCACATGAGGAACATTTTATAAAAGTTTACAACCATGCTACAATTTAGCAAGAGACCCTTGCTAAATTGCTCTTGTGTGAAAGGGGCTTTATAAAAACTTTCAACTCATACTGATTCTCTGACTGAAATACTTCCATGTCTGTGATAATCACCCCCCACCCCACAAATTAAGGTTTTAATTGATTAGATTCAAGTAAGCTTGACTGTAGTACTGCCATGTCTGTGGCAATCCTCCCCCCCAAAAAAAAAAAAAAAAAAAAAAAAACACTGAGGTTTTTGATGGATTTAAGTTAGCTTGACTGACTGAAATACTGCCATGTACATGTATGTTACAATCACCCCCTACTGGATTTTGATGAATTGATAATAATTGCAGTAACTTGGTAAGAGTTCGTAATTCAATGTAAAGCCAACTCAGACCTGCTTTGATCATGAAAACACCGCCCCTTTAAAGATATTTTAAAAACATCTCAATATTTTTGGGGAAAAATAATAATTTTTTCCCCCACATAAACACTTTGATTAAAAAAAAAATATTTTGTGGTTAAACGCAACCAATGGTATTACCATAATCACTAACAAACTCATTTTATGGACAATGACTGAGCTGTTTTTTTCACAACAGTTGTTGGCGCAAACAAAAACTGTTTTTGCAAACAAACTCTAAAAAGTATAACCCGAAGTTCATCATCAAAAGAAACGGTGGTTTCCCAACTATGGGCCATAAATCCCTAAATACTTCGCTGCAGTTTCTGAATGGCAGACAATAGAGGGTGTATTACATAGCAGTGAATGAAAGCAACCCCCTGTGGTTTGTTCCACTATTCAAGCCTTTTAGATTTCATTTTGCAAACCTCCCTCGCCTTTCATTGTACTGAGCCTGAAATTGTTCAATGGGAGTGAATTTGTTTTGCTTATTGCACTCATAATATTTACAGACAGCCCAGTTGTTGGATAGTGTTCATAATGGGACAAGGGGAAAAATATAGAAAACCTTTTCAATGCATTGGTTGTTGGTCGGGCATTATGGTGTGGTTATGATAATAAATGGTAGTTAAATTCATAGTTGAACCAATTTTTAATCGATGCGATTTGGTGTGTGACTTTTAAAGGGATATCCTCTTTAAATTGGTCTTGTATTTTGTTAAAATGACTTCATTTAATGAGAAGAAACTCTTTGACTGATTCTTATATTGACCTTTATTTTCAACAAAACTGTGTCTCTAAAACTTATCAATGTACTAATAATGAAGACTTATCCGTCCCCCAAAAAGGCGCTCGTAGCGCTCACTCATGATACAAAAAGAAAGGGACAACAAAATATATGAATGTTGAGTGTCACTGGTCAGTGTTTACTTCAAAGAGACTTGTCTATATACTTAGCCCCACATTGTAAGGTAACTTTTAATTTTAAAAAGAGTGACTTCCAGTCAACAAGTTTAAGAGAGTCAATTTGATCATTATTTTGTTTACCTCTCAATGAAAACCACAAGACAATTGGTGTTATAACTAAAAGTTACAGCTTTGAATGTTGTTTGTAAATTTTAACAATGTGCCTGAGAAGCAAAGTGTCTCCCTCTTACCGGTAGCAAAGGGTCTACATGCCAGACGCTAGTTACTAAACACCTGAGAATCTAGCCAAAAATATCTCCATGTAATCTGGCTAGCTACATCACTGTTGAAAAGCCTCCCTATTTAACACCCAAATAATTAGCGACAACTGAAAAAGCTGGTAGTCTAGCAACGACACGTAACCTCAAAAGATCTTTGTAGTTGTGAATGGTAGGAAGTTCACTATCACAAGTTACTTTCTCTGTTTTTTCTTAGACCACACTTGATAAATTTTCAGCACCTTTTTAACTTTTCGATTGAAGTAAATTTCATCAAGCAGCTAATTTGATTTGCAATTATTACATTCTTGATAATTTGAATAGCTTCTGAATATTAGCTTGAGCTCACAGGGGCATTGGTATTGAAGTGCACTCCTGCTCTCATTCGTCAACATTGTTCCCAGGGGATCACGGCAAAAAAAAGTTGGCAAACAAAGTAACAATTCAAAGTATCAATTTTCCATTGCTCCGAGAGCTTTAGGCCAAGCATTTAAATCACAAACAGAGAAGGGGAGAAATTCTTTCTTGGATTTGGTTCTCAAGTTCAGATTGTGGGATCATATTGCAATAGCAACGCCCCCTTAGGCGACGCCCAATGCCCTTGTGTTACATACATCATGGGGGCTTATTGTTGGGTTGTCGTCGGGCAGCGGTGGTGCACCAGGCGCTGTTTGTTGATGAGGGTACATTATGGGGTTTGATTCATAGGGTGAGGGTTCATTCTGAGGAGGAGTGGTAGCTTGACCCGAGAGGTGCAGCGGGTACTGGGTGAGGAAGAACTGAGTGCACTTGGGCAGCAAATGGATCCAAGACGTAAACCCCACACTCTAGTGTGGGGTTCTTGGATCCATTCAGAACAGATATGCCCAATCATAGAGTAAGGATCCAACTTGAGCTCAGAAAAGCACTCTTGCATAGAGCAACCCAATTTGGGCTCTAACTAGACATGTTCAGTCATAGACCCAACTTGGGCTCAGTATCAGAAAGCCTTCATGTATAAGGACCCGACTTGGGCTCAATATCAGAAAGCTGTTTCATAAAAAGTGTTACTTAATAATTTGCAAGAATGTTCTATATAGACTCCTTTCATTGGCTACTATCGCGAGGTCAAATAGGCATTGGGCACAACTCTAAGCCAATGGCTACCATTGACCTCAGTGGAGGGCCCTGTTTGGACTTGTGACTCTTATGGAAGGGGTCTATAATGACCTTTCTCTTAGTTGGCAACTTTTAGTGCTTCTTTACAAAATCTTCATAGCTAAACCCATTCAGCTGCTGAACTAAGTTCCCCACTCGGTGAACTGCGCAAGGATGGGGTTTGGCCGGTTTGCTGATCGCAGAGGCAAACAAGGCCTATTGTCCCTGGTCATTGCCTTGGTGCCCCCATCGTAAATGTTTACCTCGCTTTACAGTTGTCCTTTGCTGAAGCACAAACACCCTAAAACGAAATGTCACGACTGTATCCAAACATTCACAGACCATTTTCATAGAAGCACCGAGTATGATTGATTGTACGAGGTGACATATTGAATACTTATGACTTAAACATTTGGCTCTTAATATTGTTGTTTCTCTAAGCGTTCAATGTTTCTCGTTCTGATGAACAGACTGAGTTCTCATCAGCCCTCAGTCGTGGCATCCATGACTGTCAGCAATCTCATTATTGTTGATTTTATCTAAAGCCACAATGGCGCATTTGTGGCTCACATTTGTAACATTATTTTGTTCCTGTGTGGCAAGAGACATGCATGGCTTGAGACTGTAACTCCTGTGTTACCCTTCAAGCTAGGCCCAACCGATTTCAAAGCCCCCCCCCCCCCCATCCCCCATTTGCTCCAGAAGTTATCAGAAGGTGGCATTGCCATCATTTCACTGTACCTCCTAAGATCTGTATACCAGTTTCAGACTTGTTTTGTCAGCAGTCATGACTCTTGCCCCTGAAAATTACAACGATACATTATTTCCATCAGTACTTCACGCTCTCTTTTTCAAATTCTCTTTTTTAAATCATACATATGATAAAGGGCTCTATCTCATACTTCTTGTTTGTAGCTTTATTTTAAAAACTTTTGCATCTGGAATTGGACTTTACCACACTTACATCTCATTAAATGTCCACTTCCAAGGAATTGTTTGGTTTCACCATCAAAGACTCTCAACTCAAAGTTGTTTTTTCTCACCCTGTCTTTTCTCACTTCTGTACACTGCCTAATTTAAAACCAGTCACCAATGCATCTGGAAAAGAACTTGTGGTCTTTGGATATCCTGGCCTTCGGGAAAAAAGTTCCATTTGTGGGGAAGGCATCATCAGGCTTAGCACTAGAGGCACTCTGTTGATGAAAGTCCATTATTTGGTGAATTCTTGGGGTGAGGGTTCATCTTGAGAGGAGTGGTCAGATGACCTGAGGTTGCCGAAGAACTTTGGGATGAAGGAGAAATTGAGTGGGTGAAGAATTTCACAGGAGTTTCTGTTTTGTTCTCTTTGATTCGTCTGATTGTGGTCACATGTTTTGATTATGAAGCAAGTTTTCTGGGTAATTTTAGTTGTCACAATTCCAAGTTCAGATGTCTTTGAAGTCTGGGTTATCTGACCATGACCGTGGTTGAATTACATAAAGCTGTTTTGCAGAGAAAGTTCTTGAAAGAAACGTCTTTGCTCTGAAAAAATGGGTAGTACACAAGCCAGGAACAACATGAACTTCATGGTACTTTTGAGTGGTAACATGTTTCTGCTAAGTGAGATTCATCTGTGCTTAGCAATTTGGTTGTGATGACTGCCTTTATCTGGTTGACTCTCAGCTTGTAGATTTATTTGAGTTTTAAAAAATGAGTGAACGGCCCAATGTTCTGACCCTTGTAAATCTGTTTTTGCATTTTAGCTACAGGCCTTTTCAATGACTTTGCTTGGGTCGAAACAACCATTCTGGATACAGAACTTGTCTGAATTGATCATTTTCAGTACTTTAACATGCAAGTAACAAATAAAACAGATTGTTCAAATTAAAAACTTAATGTATTTGATGATGCTGATGCACAGACACCCTTGACTCACACTAAAGCTTACATCTTAAAACACAATTGAAGATGGTTTTGTTCAAGAATTTACATTATCAACAATTGATTTCTAACACTGTAACAAATTAATCTCATTTGACCAATGTTCTTAAACTTCTTTGTACATTGCAGATGACACAACAAGGGTTCTTAAAGTCTCAGAGACCCTTTGATAGATTGTGGCAAGTTCGTCTAGCGGGCGATCTCAGCGGAGCTAAAAATGATGTCTCTATCGATCCTCGCTGACTTATCTTCGGTCTCTATTTGGCGACTTGGAGTCTTTGTAGGTGATACATCAAGCTTATGCTGTAAGTAGTCATCTGGGTCACCAACACACGCTGGTACTCTGTCTTGATGATCCTGCTCGTTCTTTAATAGTTGTTGTCTCTCAGAAATTAAGAACAACGATGTTGCCAGGGACCAAATTTGTGTCTTCTGTTTATTCAAATTGCCATCTTCAAAAATTTTCCTGATGTTTTTTTTAAAGATTCCCTACCTCTAATCGATTTAGAAGAAATTGTCTCCATTGAAAATATCTATGACTGGTATGTTTGATGTATAGAAAAAACCAATTTACACCCCTATTCTTATAAAAATGTTCAGCCATGCCCAAATTAATTAAGGGACCATTGCTAAATTTGCTGTTGTGTGAAAGGGTCTCGAGTTTGCAAAACTCATCTAAGGCAGCGGGTGTCTTAGATGGACATCTCGAGACAACTCGAGGTCTAGAGTTGTGTTTGGTTTTCTCCATCAAGGACTTGAAGAGTCTGGAGGTATCTCAAAGAGATTTGCATATTCTTTGTTGGGTCTGCTGAAGGTGTCTTCTAGGAACGGGTGTCAATTTATAATAAAGTAAACTGTGGTGGGGTGTTGCTTTTAAATAGTCCCAAGGTGAACATGTCTGGGCAGATTGTCATCCCATTTTAGTTCCTCTGTAAATCCTGAATGCCCATAGGCAGTCCTAGCTAATAAATATTTAGTGGAGTCGCTATATTTAAATGATGGATGGCCTATTTTTCTGTAAAAAAAGTTTTTGAAACCATGATTTTGTGATTAAGTTCTGTGACAGAAAGCAGAGCAACACTATGGATGAATGAGTTGTTAAAGATGATTAAATGAGATGTTTTAAACCTCTAGGTTTAAAAGTACTCATGCATTTCTTTTTGCCGACTGTCATCAGTTAAAGCTATGCCCACCAGCCTTTTTTAAGAAACGGTGGATACATTATAATTGCACTGTTTGGTTTGGGGTAAATCTTCCTTAAACATCCAGAGCGAAAGCTGTATTCCTATTTTATGAACCATCCCAAAAAAGCCAATGGATTGGTGCTGGATATGACCATTCTTAAGAGCAATAACTTAAGGTATAACTCTATTCTCACAGATTGTCCCGTACAAAGTTCTCCCACTACCAATAGAGGTCTTCCTCCATGCCCCTCGTTCACTTGCCTCATATTGCAAAGTTGTTATGTTGTAGTTGGAGCATTCCATACAAAACAAGGTTTGTTTGCAAGTATTGATAGATAAAATGTGAAGATACACTAGAAGTCTCTGTGAATGATGGACGCCCTCCTTCCCAGGTATTCTTGGCACTCCAAGATGTATAACACATGTTGGTCGACTCGAGCTCCAGCGCGGACCAACGCCGTGATGTATCACCAACCCTCCATTCAAAGCTAGACAATTCCTGGATTGTCAAAATAAAGAGCGGGTCAAAATGGCTGACTTTGTAAAGCGGCCCGCCGTTCACGCTCCCCCGTGGCTCGTGCTTGGATCCTACAAATAAAAGTAAATGGAGATAGAGTAGTGTGAGAATGTTGAGTTGTCATTTGTCACCGTCGCGTTGCCGGTTCGGTTTTGATGGAGTATTTATAAAGCAGCGAGTCTTCCTTCAAGTTAGCGATGGTTTATAATCAATTCAAGATTTAACTGAGAAGTAGGACTTTTTGAAACTCTGGGAAAGAAGTTAGAAAGTTAGATTAGGAGGACCACCTTGAACAATGTCTGCAAGACTTGTTGTGGCGGTTTTGAAAAGAGTTGTAACTCCAATCACTTTATTTCTGGAACCATGATGAGATTTTGTTTAGTCTTCTTCGAGAAAGACTCTGGTTGGGTCGAAACGTCAGGCCATTAACTATTTTTTGCAATAAATTAAGTTGTTAAAAGTTTCTTTACCTAAGATTTAAACAAATTTCTTTTCCCGAAAATGTTTCAGTACGAAGTTTAATCCAGCCATATGCAGCTTCTCAGCAGTTCATCTGATTTCCTCTGTTTTTTTCTGTTTTTTTCGAGAATACTTTAAAACAGTATACCAATAATTGTGTCAAAGACAGTTTCCCGTTGGTGTTGTTGCCTCTGACTTTCCATGGTGGTCAGAAGATCAATTTGGTCATGAGACAGTGTATAAATCAGTATAGCCTGGTTCCAACAATATTATTTGGCAGGGTAGTGAGTTAGAGCCGGCGGGTGTGGTCTTTCTCTAGTTAGTTTCCTCAAACATCACTTATTCTGATGAGTAAATGACTTAAATTATATTGTACCCTTTTCTTAAACTTTTAATACAGGGCCCTGAAGGAAAGCAACATCTTAACTAAGGGCTACCAGGATTTAAAACATATTAAATAAATAACACGTTTAGAGTATATTTATGACAGTATGGATATTAACGTATATTGATTGATTGATTGATTGATTTGAGTAGGGTAGAATTCTGCTTTCTAAGCATTGTGCCAATATTTTCACTTCTTTTGTGCTTCAGGTTGGACGAAACAGATCAAAGTGATTCCTTTGCATTCATGATGCTGAGTAATCCCCCAAGAGCCGAATCTCACAAAAGCCTTCTGGAGATGGATTCCCGACATGTCAAAGGTCAACTTGAGAAGTTCAAAGGTGAGCTATTATCATTTGCAAAACGGTGTGCCCTGGAGTTACCTGCTGGGTATCTGAGGGAGCCCCCAAAGATGGCTGATGGCCCAAATTTGTCCGCAGTCATCCATTTTGTATTGTGATAATGGCTTCCAGAGATGGGCTTGGTATTTCACTCAAAGGGAAAAGGTAACGCCAAATTTCATCACGTCGTCGTTGTCGGAGTTAGATGCGTACAGTTGGAATCTGGTGTTAAAGGGAGCTGCTTCAATTCTATCAAACAAAAGTGAATGGCCTGGTGCTTCAAGCCTAGTCTGTAATAAAAGGCTTCAGCTGAGGTTTTTTATTTTGAGTGCGAAAATACCTCTTTCTAAAAAACTACGATACTTCAGAGAAAGCTGTTTCTTACTATGTTTTATACTAGCAACAGCTCTCCATTGCTCGTTACCAAGTAAATTTTTATGCTAACAATAATTTTCAGTAATAAACAATAGTGTCCAGTGCCTTTAAACTGTGTGTAATCTTGATCTAGTATGTCTGTCTTTTCCCATCGGTCCCATTCATGACTGAATGTTAAACACTACCCTTATAATAGAAACATTTGCCACACATCTTTGTACTCAACACGACAGCACCATAATCTTGGCTCTAAGATTGCAGTATCACCTTATTTTCGTCTCTTTCATAGCTTGACTCTTGAACCCAGGCATGTCACGCGTTGTTACGCTCCTCATTCACATTGCGTTGGTAAAGGCAACCATATTGATTTGGCAGTGGTTGCCGGCGGCGTTTATAAATGTATATCCAATAAGATAATTATCATGTTCTCATGAAATGACTTAAGAGTTCCTGATAGATGGTTCCCATACAACCCGGGTCATTATTACCTAAAGTGTCATCCATTGTGGAAGAGACCGGTACCCCGGCATCTGGATAGTCAATTTTCGGGGCAAACCGCCCCCCTGTGTGTATACATCAACTTGCTTATTCTTTATCGTCATTTCGGCATTTCTCACCATGTCCCCGCCATGGCTTTTCCAGATGGTGGAACATGCCCCCTGGCAAGTTGCGATCCCCCTGCGGGTTCAGCTACCACATCATGGAGGGGGGTAGCGATACGATCCCGCTGATGAGCTGTGACGATAGTCAAAGAGAATGGCCCCTCTGAAAGCTCAAAAATGTAGGTGTGGATACACCGCCATTGAAGCCCCCTTTTTATTAAGCCATGGGGTGTAAGTCATTGCTCTCCAATTCTGCCCCCGTGTTATACCCACAGGGCGCGAGAGTATGTTTAAGACCCCTTTTCTTCTCACCGCCTTTGTAGTGCACAACTCTAACTTCACCCAGGCCTGGTGAGGGGGTCCACTTTGTGTCATTTGTCTTTGTCGCTAAGAGTATGAGAACATTCTTATGACATGGATGGGTTAAACTAAGACTTGGTTGTTCTTTTATAACTCCAGGCGATTTTCCTGTATTTCTGTGGGTAGGGTCGTCTGAATCTGAACTTTGTTTTATCGTCTCAGTGGGTAGATTTTGGCATGTGTCATCGATGGGTGATCGGGGGCCACATTATGTTTATCGGAGATAAACGCACAATGTGTTTGCTGAGAGTAGCGTTGGTACTCCGGGTACGACCCTTGTGAACTCGCAATAGAAAGTTTGGCGGATCCATCAGCGGAGGTTTTGTTCAGCGGGGGTCACCTTGGCATTTAGGCTTTAGTCTGTATGTACTTGATGGCCTTACGGTGGTCTCATGCTTAAGGGTTTACTAATCATTGGGAAATACTTCTCACTTGGATTCTAGAAAGGGGCGGGGCTTGAAGGTCACCCCCCTCAATGAGTCAAACAGGGTGAAATTGTAATACTGTTTTTACAATAAAATGCCCCAAAAAATTTTGACACCAATTCTCAACTTGTATATCTTTGTTCAACCCCAAATCTTGTAACATTTTACCCAGTCAGTTTTCCTCATGGCTCATTATTTGTACAGAGTACACAAAGAAGAGCGCCAGCACATTAATCTTGAAGTCGTTGGTTCAAATCCTGCACTAGTAAACTTTTTTTTGTTAACCCTTTAATGTTCTTTGTGTTTTTATGTGATATACAACATACAGAACCCCCACAAGCTACAAAAAGTAAAAACACAAAAAAGCAGCAGAAAAAAACTGTGGACTTGAAGTTCCCTCTCTTGAGAGAATCTTAACCTCTCCCCAGACAGTGTCTTCCTTTATTTTATCTCCAAGTGTCGATTCATTTCTCCTTCTTATAGGAGAATCTTTCAAGACTATTCCCCAAGGACCACCCCTTATCCTTACTACCCAAATAGATGAATCAGAGTTTTACAAATTGGATAACGGTTTTTACCGCAAAAAAAGGGAGGGGAACAAAAATAAAGGGAGCTTGGGGTCTTGGGAGCCCATTCTCATTCTTCCATCTGTGGAGAGGTTGCCAGAGGCGATGAGCAATCAGGGATGAGGTGCTGATTGTATTAAACATCTTCATCGCTATGACGATGATTAATGATGACTGTAGATTTTATGAATGATAGAGGGATGGTTTGATGGCGGGTAGTGTTAAGCTTTAAAATAGCCAAATCTATGACTTTTTCTTTACTGGATTTTTTTTCACGGGGAAGAGGTGATTGAATTTTGGTTGAGTTGGCAGAGATCCGTGTTCTGAAAACAAAGTAAGGAAATTTTAGCGGAATGTATTCGGGTTTGGATGACTCAAAGACATCAAACCATCTTCAGTTTTCAGAAACACATCATGATACAGGCTTTGAATTTGGCTCTTCTGGTAAGGGGCATCTCTATGAGGAACATGTACATTTTGTAGAGGAAACTTGCAGAGGGCACCACAGCAAAAGCACAGGGCACCATCTATGGGTTATTTTGAGGATTCGGCCCAATTTCATAGGGCTGCTTAAAGCTAGCTCAGCACAACAAAATCATGCTTACCAGAAAAGGGTTACCAGCTAAAATACCATACATGTAGCCTATGTGACTGGTATCCTGCCTATTGTTGCTTAGCAGAAACATGTTAAGCAATATTATCTGCTTAGCAGCTCTATGAAATTGGTCCCTGATGATATCAACAGGGAAGTCGTGTGTACGCTGAACAAGGCAGGATAATGCTAAGTCCTCTCAGCCTTTGCGGCCTCCACCCATTGCCCCCCTCCCCCAATTGAGACCCCCCTAAATGTACAAAGGAGTCGGCTGATACATTACCTAGCCACCCCTCCTCTCTCCCCAAAGACTTTGTGTCTTTTCCCCAATGAAAATGCCTGATGATGCCACTGCATTTAGTGGTTGTTTTTGTCTGATGTGAGGCGTCACTTTGCCTGCAAGTATCAGACTATTGTTCCAATTCCAGAAATATTGTGAACCATTCTTTGGAAAATAGTTGTTAATGTGTCTTTAGTAAAACACATTGAGGTAATGTGATTGTTGTTGGATGAATTGAATTCATGCTTGATAGCTGACCTGGTCGTTTTATTGTGCTATAATATAAACTGAAGCTCATTTGCGGGTAGATTGATGTGTCTGTCTGTCATGGCAAATGAAACCCAAGCATTGTCATTTGGGAAACCAACGTTTCGGTGAATGGCTCTGGATGTTTCAGATATTAATTTCTCAACTCAAAATATAAAAAACAGCACTAACGGCTGTTATATATCACATACTCTTAGGAAAATAAAAGACTGTCTTGGAAAAAAAATGTAGCGATGTTAGACAAGATTTTGTTGTCCTTTCGCACAAGGTACATTCTGTACAATTTTACAACCTTGCTTCAATTTAGCAAAGGACCCTTGCTAAATTGCTCTAGTGTGAAAGGGGCTAAGAATTTAGTCTGTTGTTAAACTATTCCTGGACTCAAGGGTTCACTGAATGAACTCATTTTATTTCAGACTTCCCAGACAAACACAAAAAGTATTTTATTGTATGACACAAAAGGTGTAAGATCCAACAAAACAAACTCATTCATCTTGAAAATAAAATGTCTGAGAAATATTCAGAATAGAATCGTCGTGGGAGTAAATAGAGCATAATGACTCGAGCTTAGCGTACACAAATAGAAAATAGAAAGGGGAGAAAACAAGTTTTCTTTGGAGGTTTTTGTGAGCCTAGTTGAATAAGTTGGTTAAGTGCCATAACTTGCTTTTGATATATGTGACTTAATCCTTAATACCCACCTCACCTTTTTACCTTTCACAATTTCTTTCGTTTTGTCCAAAACACTTCGGGTGAAATCTACCTTGGCCTGTTGTGCATAAGCCACAAAAGTATTTATATGTTATACAAATGGATAGTCACATGTTTAGGTTGGGCTGGCATTTGTAAAAAATGTGGTGAACAGTTTACTTTCCAATGGTTTCACAAAATAATTTGCAGAAGTTTTTTTTGTTAGAATATTATGAAGTTTATTGGTATAAAGGAAATAGCTGAGCCAAGTCATTTAAAGATGCTATGTCATCAGATTTTTGGCCGATTTGACCCAAAAATTTTGATTTAAAATTTAATAGGTATTTTGATGGGGGTCGAGAAAGTTACAAGCTTTCGATTGAGTCATTGCTCGAAAAAGTCCGCCAATTATTAGTAGCAGTGAAATGAAGTGCTCAAAATTAGTTTTTGTCTGCATCCCGACAAAATATCACGTGACCAATTCTTATGTGTTTTTTAGAAATGTTTAAAATTTTGTCATGGTTCATGACCATTAAAAGTAAAAGTAACTTTTTTTCGTTAGAGCGGGTGATACTCTTTGAAATACCATTCACTCAAAAAAAAAAATATTTTTTAATGATTTGGGCAAAAAATCTGACATAGCATCTTCAACAGTTCTGGTCAGTCATGTTGGCCCAGTGGTTTCTGTCTCTGTCTCCACATCTATGGACCCGGTTCGAGCCCGGACCAGAGCCTTGCATGTGGATTGGGTGTTCAGTCCCTACCTGACTGCAGGGGTTTCCTCTGGTTTTCATCCCATGTCTAAAGCTGAAATTTCTTTATTGTCTTCTCTACAAAGAGTTGTTGTGATACCTTTCCAGTAGGATGTTTTGCCAACTCAACCAAAATCTACGCCAGCAGTTTTTTCTTCCGGCCACCATCAAGGACTGGAATGCCTTACCCTGTTGTTTGATTTCCAGCAACTCATTAGATATCTTCAAAGACACTCTCACCTCAGTCTCACTAAGCACTTCAAAAATTAAGCCATCCCATCCACACAATGCGCAAAGCTGATGTGATGTGTCTTTAGACATTTTTTTTGCCGGCTCAACTATGCAGATACGAGCTATAATTCAGATTCAAATGAACATGTTTGAAAATCGATGACAGATCAGACTTTAGTGTTAGCCAGAGGAGTGGCTGGGTGTCTTGGATACCCTAGATATCTGTCATTTACAAGAATATGTATCGTAAGTGAACAGTTTGGACAGCAAGTTTTTAAGTTTCCAGCAAACCTGGACAACCTTCTACCGAATCCTGGCTAATATCCTGTGTCTCAACATTGCAGTCACACTTATAACGCCATCCATTGTTGACTGTCATTAACAGTCAAAGTCATAGCATTGACCATCTAGCAGACAGACATTCCCCTCTAGTCTTGCCCCTCACAGACACCCCTAGACCTACTCCCACCAGGTCTACTATTGTTGGTCAATACACCACTACGCTTGATTCAATCACAATTGTCTCTGTAACAATCCACTGAAAGGCGACCAACTGGTAGCTCGTTCAAAACGCATTCATGAGAACGGCGTGTAACAAGACAAAATCGCCAACCGTGATAGTTTTGAAGGGAAGGCTACATCCGATTATGATTTCTGTCTCTGTTCAGTCACACATTTATGATTTCTATTTGTTTGGGAAAGGCAGGGCTTTGGTTAAATGAAAACGCCCAAATCGTTATTCCAATGTAGGAATTGTCCGTAGCTTTATTCAGAAAGTGGGTACATTATATACATCCTTCTGCACTTTTGAGGTTCAAATTCCAGAATAAAACATTTACATTTTTTTTAGCTTTTAAAAAAAAAAAAATAGTATACCACTTTGGGCTACCCTAAGATTCTACCCTAGTGTCGCGGCTGCACTGCAAACGTACTCCTATCCCTTCCACTCCTTTCAGATAGGGAAAGGTTGCATGGCGTCTGACCGGTACCCTCGAAGAAAGATACTGGCAAAACATGGAGACAGCCATCATATGGCTATAGGTAGCTCAGTTTGTAGAGTACTAGCACACTCATCCGGAGGTCGCAGTTTATGTCCTGCTCTATTCATTTTTTATCTGTTCAACCCTAAATTTTACCCTACGGCTGCACTAAAAACAGTTTTCCTGATTCCCTATCATGTAGGGAAAAGGACGCATATTTTTAACCAAACAATAATCTGAACTTCAATGGAGAATTATCAAAGCCTTTTTTCCCGCTTGGAAATCTGAACATACACTTCGTAGTTCAGGTTGATTTACTTTTATGAGCAGCGACTCACTACGAAAGAAGTGTTGACCTATTATAGCCGTAACCAATGAGTCCCATCCATGAAAAAGTGGGTTGATCTGCTCTGATTTTGTACAAGACCATTGCTGGTTTTGCTTTCAACTTTTTCCAGTGACTAGCCAACGGGACTAGTTAGATTGTCACTTTACTAGTCCCCCAGCTTTTTCACTTTTTTATGTTATTGGGGATGCTTTTCAGAACTGAACTAGCAAGCCCGGCCTTTTTTTAGGTTTAGTTTACTCTACTTTCTTGCTTTGTTCTTGATAAATTTTTTATTAATCTTTGAAACATTACAGCTTTATGGAAGTCAATCTTTCTCAGTCGGTTTACAACTTGATGAAACGTCAGCTTGACTCCGTTCTGAATCACAAATTTGTTTAATTGAAAAGGAAGGACTTTTGATCTTGTTCAAGGCTAGCTTTTTGTACTCGGAGATAGGTTGTTTACCGCTGAAATGCCTCATTTATTCATCAGAAAATATGCTAACCTTCCAATTTGAATAGAAAACTATATCCTTTTCGAAGAGTTAATCACACCCTTATTTGTGTGATTAAAATTAACTGACTTACAAGTGTCAAATGTTTACCTTGCATTCCAAAGAAAGCCTTCCGGTTTTATTGTATCCAACTGTGAAAGATTCACCGCCACTGGACACTGGCACAATAAACTAAATTACCCATCCATAAAAAATAAAACAAACTTTTATGTGTTCGAAAACGTTTCTAGTAAACCACCTTTTGACGAAATATTGTTGTAAGAATTTTCCAGATTTGACCATGGGTTTGTGTTTGACAGTCTTTTTTGGCGTGTAATGATTTTTTTTCTTTAATAAAGATGACAAGATCGACCTATTATTCATCTCCCAGAGAAGTGTTTGAAAATAATTAGTTCTTTGTCCATCAGATTGGTGTTTACAAGTTGGAAGTTACAAGTTCTCTTTTTATCTCCTCCGCGACTGTCCCTTTCCCTTAGAAGAGGGGGTGGGGGGATGTGATAAGGGCAGAGAATGGTTTAGGGTGCATAATGTGGTGTCCAATTTGTATCCAACATGTTAACCGCAAGAGTTATTATACCTACAATAATTAAAATATTAAGTGTAGTGTTTAGTCTGGCAACGTTTGTGCCCAGACAAAAGAAGACAGTGGTATAATAGCCCAGCTGCTGCGTTACTTTCAGTTTGCGTGTGCGGGTGTGCGGTGCTTGGGGGGGGGGGACGACACCACAATATCCCCCTTTTTAAATTGGCATAAAGTCCCGATCGATGAAGATGGATGATGGCTTCAAAAACTCTGTCAATGAAATAATGTGCATTTTGTTTTTATAAAGCCTTGTTCCATCCGATTTACATGACCATTTCTGTTATCATTAGATTTACTTACTATTTAGTTTTTGAGATTTTCTTTGGGTACCATTCGTTGTGGCTGTGCCAAATCTTTTTATCTTGGTTTTGCTAAAACATCATACTTGGTATGAAAATGCTCCATGCAAACAATTATATCTGAGTGTGTACTTGGACTATGTGTACATCTTGGAACTTTTAAGCAAGATACTACACTTTGAAGAATTCAAGTTTACATGTAAGATTGTTGCACTGATGTGACAAATAGCTGCAGACTTTGTTAATATATTTTGTCTTGGTAACCAGTGATTGAAACAAGCTCCCCTCACGTTGAATTTGTTTGTATTAATAGCATTTTCTTTTATCCCCTGGGTGGTAGATTTTGGCAGATAAACACATTCCAAGCAACAATAGTTTGATTCAGTTTATGAATTTGAACGCTATGACTATTCTTTAACATTACAAAGCCACACACAAGGCATGTATTCTACCTTAACCAAACTAGCCAGCCAACTTGCCAAAACAATGACAGCCTCCCACGGACAACTTTTACTCTCTTTTCATCCGGATAAAGCAAACTCTTGACTCAGCGAATTTATTCTTCTCGGCCCATTCAGAGTGGAAAAAATACCTGTAAACAACAAAATTAAAACCAGGGGTTGTTCCTATTGAATTGTGTGACTGGCGATGCATTGACTTTTTAGACACTCGACAATTGGTTATTTGGCGATTATACCAATTCAAGCGCTACGGCTCACCGACCATGGCAACAACATTTTTGTCTTTTTCAATAAAAGAAAAGAAGAAAAAAACGCAACTTGTCGCACCTGTTTAAAAATCAGCTGGAACAAAATCGTTGCCCGCGGCAGAGCTTTTTACAAACCTGTAAAAAAAGTTGACCAAAAAAGGAGGTTTTTGTCCGCTATTTGTCATGCTCCATAGTGTGTGCAAATTTGTGTTTGTATGCTTCTATGGTTAGAATAATAGACTATGAATGACGGAAACTATTCAATCAATGCACAAAACTGAATTTTTATTCATCTGTCTGTGGGCCGATACAATGATTTCTCTAATTCAGTCAAGGCATTGCAAAGAAAAGAAGAAAAAATACCCTCCTTTTTATAGGATGTGTTCTGAAAGGATTATAAAAAATGACATTGTGATCGCAAACTGAATGGGCACAATGGTTGTTTGCGCCGAACACACTGGACCGTGTCACACGCAACTGTATTATTCTCATCATCAAAACAGAAAATTGTTTTGTCTTGAAACGGAAGCATCATTGTCAGCATCCATCTTTTGTGACAGCTATTGTAGGGCGTGTGTAAAGAGGGGTTTCAGCCAGCCACCTCCGTCCAGACACCACTGTCATTGCCTGCTCAGTGTTTGCATATGAAAAGCCCTCAAAGGGGTTTGTTCAACGGTCATGACAACCTGATTTTAGAAAGTTATTGGCAATCAGTCACCCCCAAATATGAAAATTAGTTTAGTTACATGGTGGAGACATGTCAATGCCTCTTATTTTTACTTGGTTTCTTTAGGTCAAGTTATGATACACAACACTGCTTTATGAGAAAAATTGTTACGGGGGGATCAATTTGGCTCAGTGGTTTCTTTCCCTGGCCTCAAAATAACCCAACGGTGCCCTCAAAATAACCCACGGTGCCCTCAAAATAACCCACGGTGCCCTGTGATTTTGCTCTAGTGCCCTTGGAACTGCAAGGTTCCCAATACAAGTTTACATTTTCCTCATAGAAGTGCCCCTTTCCAGAGTGAAACTGCTGCGCCCCTTCAAAAGCGAGGTTCAATGCCTGTTTAGACCTCTGTGTACCCTGGTTTGAATCCCACCTCAGACCCAGGGCCTTGCTTGTGAATTGGGTTTTCAGTCCCTACCCGATGGCGTTGTTTTTCTCGTTGGGGTTTCCCCCTCTCACATCTAAAACTGGCCATTTCTTCTTGTTTCCTATTCATTCTGATATTGGTGCTAATTGTGCTATGGTATATAAGTAATAAACATCAATGTATTTGAAACAATAGTTTTTGTTTTGATTATGGGCGTTAGAAATTCACCCAAGATTCTTAATTGTCCAATTTCATAAAAACCTGTAAGCAGATGTTTTCTATTTACAGTGCGGCTTATAAAATGGTTTTGATTTCATTGCTGCTAAACCTAAGCAAATCAGGAACCATGCTAGCTTATCGGTGATTTGTAT
This sequence comes from Asterias amurensis, assembly GCF_032118995.1. Taxonomy (NCBI): domain Eukaryota; kingdom Metazoa; phylum Echinodermata; class Asteroidea; order Forcipulatida; family Asteriidae; genus Asterias; species Asterias amurensis. The sequence continues at coordinate 18,704,684 of NC_092659.1, read as the reverse complement.
AACCATAGAGAAATGATCCAACCAACAATACAGCTTCATTGTTAATGCCTCCACACACACTGTCAAACCTTCTTCATCGTTTATGAAACACTCTTTTGCTATTCGTTTTGGTTTTATACTCATACACACTGATGTATGTTAGCACTGTATACTCAGTACTTCCCAGAGTACTGTGAAAAAAACGAAAAACATCACAGGCATATTACTCGGGTGCAATTCAAACCCACAACCTTTGCAATTCTATAGCAGTGTCTTACCAACTAGACCATCGAAATTGCCTGGTAGCTGAGAGGCAGTTTGAAACCTATGTTTAAGCAGCGGGTACTGCAAACGATTTAATAGTTGTTAAATTTGGATCGGGGATAAAGTATGTTCATTTTGGTTTTACCTATAATTATACCCTTTTGCTAATGCATACCCTTTTTTGCACAATTTTCTGCTACAGTTGGCACTAAAAATTACTTAGCGGGAGACAGCTTGATAGCATTATGGACCCCGGATCGTTTTTAAAATTTTGTATAAAAAGCTACAAAGCATAAAAGTGGTTGCTGCAGAGAAATAGGTTACAGATTAAAATAGCGTGTAATCAGTGATGGCCTTTTGCAGTAGGGGATTAAGCACATTGTAAAACGCTTTTTGTATTCCGTTTTTTTTTTTCGCTTGCAAACTTGCATGGGTATAATGTATTTGTATTGTTAATGAATGGTTCAATTCTGCTTTTGTGTTTCAAGCAGGACCCAATTTCATGGGTCTGTTTACTGCCAAATTATAATCCCTGTGATTCTATGGGGTGTCACCACAGAATAACACACAATTTCATAGTACTGCTTTAAAGCAGCATGCCAAACACTTTTCTGCTAAGCACTAATCAAGATACAGTCACAAGTGGAACAGTGGCATTTTGGCTGGTAATCTTATTTGAGTATTAAAGCGTGTTTTTCTTGTGCTAAGCTAATCTTTCTGTTGAAGCAGCTCCATTAAATTTGGTCATGGTCTTTTTAAAGTAGCATGATTTTTCTTAGCAGCATTTGTTTATGTAATGGACACTTTTTGAAAACTTTCTCCTAATTCTCTATATCTTAATTATAACAACTAAATGCCCTTTAAACAAAAAATACTAAAAGAAAAATATATTCTCCCTTCATTAAACTCAAAATCAAAACAAAAATCTTTTTACCAGTTTTTTACTCAATGGTAGGGGCTATGTCTCATTTATATAAAAAAGTTTTAAAATAGCTGTCAACAGAGGGCAGTACAGAATGTATAAAATGGGATTTATTTTTGAACTTCTTGTGTGTGGGGCAGGTGGAGGTGAGTGTGTTCTAAATAAACCATGCCCTAGGCACTTTCCCACCGACTAGTTCATCAAAAATAGTTGATTATTATTGAGACATTTGCAAATAGTTGATTGAATGGCAAATATTGCTCATTATTTGTAAAGGTAAATGTTTGTTGTGAAAACGAAACCATTTTTATTTTCAATATCAAATCTCTTGGTGTTTTTTTGTACTGTGTTTTGGTCAAGTACCCTGCTTGTTTAGTATGCTGATTCTTGTTGATCCAATACAGGAATCAGACTAGTTTGTCCTTTCAACCTATGTTTAGAATAACCAATGATGACAAAACACAGTTTCAAAACAAGTTGTTTAAAAACTGTTTTTAAATGTTGGCAAGCATGATGTAGGTCGAGTGACTTCGGTGGAATCAACTCCGTACATCATGCGAACAGGAACAGTCAATAGATTTGTTCGTTTTTTGTTTTGCTTTGTTTCTGTATTCATTTGTGTTTATCGATTGTTTTTATTTTCATACGCCCTTTTTTTTCTTCGTTGTGGAATAATGATTTTTCAACTGGCCTTCAGACAAACTGACAATTGAGCGTTTTTCCTCTAAAAATTTTCCTTTATTTCTATTATTTTATTTTTTTTTCAATTTTCACCAAACACACTGGTGGCCTTTATTCCGTTCCTCTCCTCACTCTTGCCAATTTCAATAGATTTTCTTACCCAATAGAATATTATTGAACACTTGATGTATAACAATAGGCAAACTTAACAACAATGGAAACTTGGAGGTAGACATTACCACGGCAACACAAATTGAGCAAAGTGCCGTTGTCGCAACCGTGCGATACGATTCTTCTCCACCGAGGAGGTAATTGGCCCGCGGTTCGTGCAGACAATTTTTGTTGTCATATGTGTCCAATAACGTCTACCATTGTCCGGTGTCACAATAGGTTCAATGTGGTCCGTTCTATCGTTATAGCGTCTTTGCAAACATGTGCAGTATACACATGTATCAGCGTTTCATATTTTCATGTACTGAATACTTCTTTATTGTGTTGTGTTTATCAAAGACACTACTGTGTCTTATTTGGTGTCGTTGATGTTGTTGTAAGTAGCTCAGTATTAATAGGATGTGATATCGGCAAGTTGTTGTTATTAATTTAGTCCGCCAAGGACAGATCCCTTACACAAAGATAGCTCTCTTCTATTTCAATTCATCAAATAATAAACTGACCGCTTCTAAATGGCAACCCGAACAAAGATATTGACAGGTGGGAGGCCGCCAACATAGGGCTAGATAGCTCAGTTGGTAGAGCCCTGGCACGATAATCTGGAGTCCATTGGTTCAGGTCCCGCTCCAGTCAATTATTTTGTGTTCAATCCAAAATCTATTTCAATTTAGATACAAGAAAATTGGAGATAACAAATGCAATAATGGGGAATACTGTGATTCTGTCATCTAAGTGGTTTTTGTAATTACCTGAAACATAAAAACCAGCTTTGCAAGATGTTCATGACTTACGATTTTAGTTTTAAATCTAGGCAAATTCAGACAGATCTTTGAAAATTTAAACCATTTTTCAATAAATTATTTAAATTTTTCCAGCCAAGTTTCTTAAACACTATCCCTTAGCATTCATGAAAAACCATTTCTGCTCAATTGCCAAAAATGAAGTGAATGAATTTGTTTCCCTACTTTTTTTGTTTAAATTATGATATTTCTGATATTTAATGGAAACGTCTTTCAATTCACAGTTTAATTTTTAAAATCTTGACGGTATTTCTGATGCCACTTTGCACTTCTCATTTCACGTCCTCATTTTATACACAATTGAAATCCAAGTCTTAAGTAATGGTGATGAATGGCTGTAAGAAAGAGGAAATATCTGCCACAATAAATAAGCCCTAATCCTCTAGAAGGGCTCTGAATTCCCTCATGGAAGGATTGTAAAGAGAGACAAGAGCGATTAATTTACCTAAAAGTCTGGATCTAGTGTTTGGGGTTGAAAGTATTTTGCCACGGCGAGTTGACGGTAATTGAACATGGCAGATTATCATTGTTAGGTGACTGTGGAGAGTCAGAATAAACCCCTCCGCCTTCTTTTGTCCGGCCCGTGAGCTTATGTCAATCTTATAACAGCCACAAATGGCTCAGGGGGCCATTTGTCTATTCCTCCTCCGCTACCGCGTTTCATTAGGCTAAAATGGCACTAAACGATTTCTATACCCCCGCAGTGACGTGTTGGTTCGGTCAGTACACCGTTGAATCGGATCAAGTTACAGGCCCCTGTTTTTTCTTTCTTGTCGGGGCGGGATTTTGCGGGTTACTAGGATTTCCGAGGCTTTTGGCGGAGTCTGATAAAAAAAGATATAGATTATCTGCCGTCCTATTTCCCCCTCCCTCCGATGATTTCATTTGTATATGTCGGCTTTTTGCCTTAAACTGGTGTTTGTTTTCAAGAAGGGTTCCAAATTGTTGCCATGGGCCATCTGCCGTACAAGCTCTCTCTGTAACAAAGTCAACCGGCTCAGAGATGCGACTTCTTTGAAAGTACTCGTTTTTATAATTTTTGTTTTGAACGAATCAGAGCTCAAAATTTTGTGTTTTGGGAGAAGGAGATTGTTAGTCTCTCATTTCTTACTTCCCTGAGGTTGGATAGCCTATTTATTTCAAGATGAGACTTTGTTGCTGGTGCGGTTTGTCTTGATTGAATTCAATGTAACATATCTGTTTGAGAAAATTACAGTGGATGCAGAATAAAAAAAGCGGTCGATATGGCTTGAAAAATATTACAACAATAAAACAAGAAGAGAACAGAACATTGTATTACAACAATAAACAGTATATCTTTTGTGAAATTTTTCAGTTGAGGGGGAGAGGCAAGGTTTCAATGGGGGGGGGGGGGGGGGCATCTGCTAACCGGGTTGTACCTGCATAGCCCTACATTCTGTCTCTGTTCCTCAAGGGGCCCATGAAACTAACTTCCCACTCCTGTTAAAGGCAGTGGACACTATTGGTAATTACTCAAAATAATTATTAGCATAAAACCTTCCTTGGTGACGAGTAATGGGGAGAGGTTGATGGTATAAAACATTGTGAGAAACGGCTCCCTCTGAAGTGACGTAGTTTTCGAGAAAGAAGTAATTTTCCACGAATTTGATTTTGAGACCTCAAGTTTAGAATTTGAGGTCTCAAAATCAAGCATCAGAAAGCACACAACTTTGTGTGACAAGGTTTTTTTTTCTTTCCTTATTATCTCGCAAATTCGACGACCGATTGAACTAAAATTTTCACAGGTTTGTTATTTTATGCATATGTTGAGATACACCAAGTATGAAGACTGGTCTTTGACAGTTACCAATAGTGTTCACTGTCTTTAAAAAGTGCTACTGGTCTCAGACTCCTAGGCACTGAAGACCAGGCCATCTTGTCTCTGTTTGCAGGTTAGTTGGGTTTATATTGTCTGCATCCCCACATTTTTCCTGTTTTTCTCTTTTGTCCATCTCCAGCTGGTAAAAGGCGCTTTATAAATGTCATGTTTATTGTTACTACCAATTGCTTATTTTAAACCCCAATGTTTGACTGCACCACATTTTGCTGTCTTTATGCCAGGTTCCATCAGTCAATGTTGTTGAAGGAAATGTAGTACTTCCAAAGTATAGTCTAGTTTTTGTAAGGACTAACTTTAGCTTACAAGATGTACTTTTGAAGAAGCACTGATATTGTCCACTCCTGTGGTATTGTTGGGCAACATCAGCCAAGTTTTACCGATCTCTGTATTTGTAAACCTTCACCCAATAAACACATTTCTGACCACTTTTTGATAAATGAAACATTTCTGAGGATATATTACTAAACCAAGTGTTGTCCGAGAAAGTGATTGTCACTCATAAAAAAAAAATGATTTTCTTTTCATCGCCAAAATTACTCAACTCTAAGCTTAAGAGTGGTCCGTTTGGGTTTGGAAACTCGATTTAGATTCGGGAGAAAGGACCACATTGCAAGCTTTTCTTGCTCCATCTTGCACATAGGAATTACTGTTGACTAAAGCACTGTACAATTTTTTCTACAGAGAGAGAGAGAAAAAACCTGGACGATATGAGCCAGGACTCGAGGGAAAAGTCTGCTTCTGAATAGGGTAAGGTTTAGAACGGCAATCGTGTTGACTTAACATCAATGGCTCGTTCTTCAATGTTCCCATTTCCCCTGAATAGAGGGAAAGAAACGAAAAGTACAGAAGCTTTTGTGGAGAGGGCGGGCAGGGCGACCCTCTATTCATCCGACGGGAAAACGAAACGTGTAGAAGTGTTCACTCTGCGATACATATATAGCATCGGGTTTGTTTTGGTTTGTGACCCGATCCTGTGCCGGAATAAAAGATTCTTGAAATGCGAGCCCTCTGGTATCAGCAAACATTACCGGGCCGGCACAATGGTTGATTCTTGTGCTCGTTTTGATATCGTATAGCTTTGTAGTTTAACTGGTTTTGTAGGAAGTTATTAATGGCTTCAAATTGGGCCCTTCAGGAGTTTCTCAAGTGGCTAGTTTATTAGTTTGTCCGAAGGCACTGATGAAGCTATGAAAAGTTATGGGGTTTGAGGCTACACTATAACACTAACTGTGTATGCAGGTGTAACAGTATCTGACGGGAGTATGAGGGAAGGGGGCGGGGCAATGGAATATTGGGGGATGTCAAATAGAAAAAAAGTTGTTGAACAGTTTACTCACATGTGGCAGTAATTCACACCGAATTATTTCTCATGAAGTATCAAGCAAACTCGGGTTAAAAAAAAAAATCCATTTGATCACATTTGTTATTAAATTTTTTTGTTAGTTACGATATTGTCAGATGTTTCTTAGCGTGAAATTATCTTTAACAAACCATATTATGAAACATGGGGTAGAATCAGCACGTTGGAAGGGCCAGGCTCAGAACTTTATTCCCCTAAGATTTCCCCGGAACCCTTACCCCTTTGATTCACCGACTTTAAATATAATATAAATCCGGTGAAGAATTATTGGGGTTTTGACCCCACACCCCTTACGTTTCAACTCTTTGCTCAAGTTTAGGCTCGCTGTTACAGCCGAGTGAAAATGATCGCTTTTAAATATGGAATTGTAAAAAAAGAAGAAGGAAGATAAAGTGTTGGGTGGTTAGATCATTATGTCGAGATCTTAATCTCTTTGAAACTTTGTCTTGATCGCTGCTAATCTCGTTAAATCCAGTGACCAGCTACACGCCTGGAAATTGCCACTTAATAATCACGAAGATGAATTGACACGTTAGATAAGTGTCGGAACTCGTAGTCCCAAATAAAGAGGGCTCTTTATGTAATGGCAGTCAACACTTGCGGTAATTTTCTCAAAATTGAACTGATTGCAAAAGTTCCTGTCAAATTAATTTTCTGTAAGGTTGTGTTGTAGTCGTTAAATTGGATGCCACAAAAGTAGAGAACGTACAACAGGAGACAAATTTGAACAAGAATTTCAGAGAAAATGCTTCAAGTATTTTGGGAAGTATTAATTATTTCCTATTCTCTAGTTTGCCATAAATATTCCATACAACCAAGCAACTGTAGTATTCTGCTGTCAAGTGTTAGTGAAAACAACAAAAATTATATATTTTGTCAGGGAATTTGTGCCATATTGGGCTTATTGCAATTGTAGAAATTGAATCAGATCAGGGCCTAATTTCATCGTGCTGCAAGCAGAAAATATTGCTGAAAAATTGTCTGCTCAGCCAAAGTCTGTATGATAACAGTGACAGATTGTTTTTGTTTTGTTCAATTGCTTTATATGCTAAGCTTTAAGCAGCTTTATGAAGTTTGACATCATTTCAACATGCCTGCTAAATATTGGAATACTTTTCATAAACAAATTATTCAAATGTTTTTTTTTTACGGTGTAGGCAAGAACCTGTATTGCTGTCTGCAGTCTTCTGAACAATGCATGCAGCTAAAGTAACAGGTATGTTTTAAGACTTTCTTCTTCATTGTAGATTACTTGAATGCGTGATGTCTATAAAAAAAATCATTGGACCTCCATTTATCTGGATCTTGACAGCACTGTACTAACTCCAAACATACCTTGAAAGCGAATTGTTTTGACCAAATAAACCATTACATTTAAATTTGACAAACCCTACATTGATGTTAAATTTGCCGATTATGCAGTGCCAACACACGATGTTTAGGTAAAAACCAAAATTAATAAACCCTACATTATTAGTTTATATTGTTACTTCAAAATACAACAATTTGAACAAAATGTTCTTTGATTAACAAACTTGGTTTCTGCTGGACAGCTTAAGTTGCCCTAGTTGATTACTTCCGGACGCTTGTAGACATGAAGTGATGATGTCCCTCAGAATATGAATGTTGCTCCCTTTTGAAAAGGAAAATTAATTTCATCACTTCATCCAATTTAAAAAATGCTCCACGACATTGCAGAAAAGACATTTACACATATAAAGTACTTTAAAGTATTACGTATTTTCTCCCTGAACTTGTGGTTTTTTATTTTTCCGAGTGAGAGGTACACCCACCCAAACCCTTAATGAATTTCCCTCTCTGAGGTTGGCGTAAACAAATATTGACCATCCATGAACGTGATATTGGTAAATGAAATCGGAATGAAATTGCAAAAAAGTGTACATGATGTGGAAGGGGGGTATTGAGTCTCGATGAAAAGGAAGACACAAACATTGGTGTTTCGAGAGAGTACTGTCACTCAAACTGTGGGCTGAAGATTGAAAATCATGTCTTATTATTAAAAGGTGGCTGGGCCAAATAAAAGTAAAAACATGTTTAGCGTTACCGCCTGCTTCCTTTTTAGAGGTCGCCCCTTTTTGTTTTTTTCTGGAAGGTTGCCTCCTTTTTGAGGTGTCTGTTCGGAGAACTTACTCCACCCTCACCCTAGCTTCGGCAAATTGGTGCGGCTAAACATGCACTATCTATCCCCCGATTCAGCTACTTAAAAATAAATTAGTCATAACTTGTAACTTACATCAGCCTAACTAAAAATCTCTTACTGAGGGATAATGGAGCTGTGTGAACTTTGAATATCTTCTCTAAAACGGCTGCTTGGTGTTAACCGGTGTTATTAACAGGCTTGTTACCCTGTATTAACACGCTATTGTTACCCTGTGTTGTTTCCTGGTTTCGTTAACGGGATTTGTTACCAGATATTGTTACAGGGTGTTGTTAGCCAAACATGAATATTTAAAGTATAGTGTGTGTAATCCACTAACACATAATAACATGTTGGTTGTCTAGGCTAATGTAAAAGCTGACGAAGTAAAAGATTGTACCAATTTTTCAAGGAACTGCTGTAAGTTTTTGAGAAAATGGTGTTGTGAATCTTTCCCGTTTTAAATAAGTTTGTGAGACTCATAAAATAACAAATTATTAAATAGGTAAATATTCCTCAAAGACATTTTATCAAACGATAGAAGTTGAAATTTGCTGAACTGCTTAACATCACAGAGAAAGAATTTTGAAGTTCTTTGTATAATTACTTAAAAGAGGAAGTGTATTATTTCCACTCCTGATTGTGAGCCTTTTTGTAAATCAGTGACAACCCCCTGGTCAGGACTGAACAAACGTCCAAAGTTAAAGGAAAATGGAATACAAAGCCACACATTACGCTTTCAATTAACCTGAACCTACTTTCGGTTGAATCACTACAAAAGCCAAATGTAAAAAGGCATAAGAAGTGATTTTATTCTTCATCCCAACCAGGGTGTGGAGACTCACTCTTCAACAATAGTCGTCCCTAAATCTTATATTTCACACTTCTCTGCTTCCGAATGAGAACCCTAAACCCCCTGGTGGAGATCTGATGTTTTTGCGGCATTGTCCAACAGCGCCCAGGTATAAATGATAGCATTACCGCCCCGCTAAAAGACTGTGTTGAGGGAATTGCAAACAAAGTTGAGGCGAGGACAACGGGGCCCATGCGGATGAGTTCCAATGAAATTACATGCTCCAACATTCATAACTATAATGCTGTGAGGATCGCTGGGCGATGGTGTCAAAGGTTGCGATGAGATAACGATCTGATGCGGTAACCGGTTAAATGCGCAGGGTATCGTGTCTCCCGAATGGTGCTGCTCCTGAACCAGTTACTGAATGAAAAAGGTCGCGATCGATTTGGTGTTGGGATGTAACGGGGGTAGGAGTGGGGGCAGGGCATCATGGCCTTGGATGTTAACAATGATACCATTCAATGCTCTCCAACCAGAACTAAGTAGGAACCAATAATGTGACCACGAACCTTGAGCAGATGTAATGAATATAACTGTGTTTACATAACATTGAAACACTCATACAAAAAGAAAAACTCAATTAGGGTAATTTTTGGGGCAAGGCTGTTCAGTCACTTGGTCATACACCAATGTTTTTGTTTCAAATTGGGGCTGAGAGGAACACAACCAGAACTAAGTATGAAACAATGAAACCATAAACTAAGATAATTTTTATTGAATGTAATTGTGTGTCCATGACAATGAAATAAAAAACCTAAATAATTAGGGACATTTTGGGGGGCAAGGTTGTTCAGTCACTTGGTCATATCAAAAACATTTTTTTTTTCAATTGTTGGTTGAAACGATCAGAACCAGAACTCAGTATGAAACAATGAAACCATAAACTCAGAGAATCTTTGTTGAATGTTATTGTGTATCCATGACAATGAATCATTCATATAAAAAAAAAAACACTAATTAGGGTAATTTTCATTACAAGGTCGTTCAGTCACTTGGTCTAATATTCCCCAAATAAATGTTTATTTCATTTGTGGACTGAAGGGTAAACAACTAGAACTAATTGTAGAACCAATAAAACCGCAAACTCTGAGAATTTTATTGAATGTAATTGTGTCTCCTTGATAATAATAATAATTTAATTTATATTGCGGCAATTTCAGACAATGCTGTTCAAAGGTGCGTGACAATGTACAATTAAAATATTAAACCATTCAAAATCACACTACACATGACAAAGAATCAATGGTATAAAAAAACACCCAATTAGGGTAATTTTAGTTACAAGGTCAATTGGTTATTCATCTGAAATATGTTTTTGTTTCAATTGTGGGCTAAACAAAGATAACATAAAAATTCCAATTTATCAGGCGCTATTCCATCAAGATCATAGCGCACATGAAAGTAATTAACATGGAAAGATGAATTTTTAGATATGCAGATGAAGTAACAGATTGCAACTAAGGACAGTAGGGAGATTGTTTCAAATCATTGGCCCACAATGAAAGAACACACAGGAAGGTAAACAAGGAACATCAAATTACTCCTGCACAATTTTTCCGATGATTGATGCATTACAAGAGAGTTTTTTAATAAAGTTATGAATCATTGCTACAAAACGTTTCTTTTTTTTTTCAGAAGAGCTTGATTTAAATGAAAAAGAAGACCCGCCCTCAACTAAATCTGTTTTGTTCAGAGATAGTTTTCTTTTTTCCAGACCTGTGCTAAATTTTGATCATTTTCTTTAGCTACCTGTATCATGAATTCAATGTGAGACAATTTTACACAGTCAAGACGAGACATCCATATCTTTGAGACCCATCTTTAAGACCTGATTCTGTGTAAATAAATTTCCCAGTTTAACAATAAATTGATCAAAATAGTTATCTTATCATACTATTTTTAAAGGATTTTTTAAAATCAAATAATCGTATAACAATACATTGTACTAGTTGCTTAGCATTAAGCTTACACATTTGTAAACCATGTCTATCTTTAGAATGCTCATCTGAACACAATTTGACTGAAAGTAAGTTGGAATAATTCTCAAGAGATTATTCTTTGAAATTAGTGTATATATTTTTTGTGACGATAATTGATAAGTGAATGATACACCCTATCACAGCGTTACCACTCGGCATAGTGCAACAAAACACCCTTCTTTCGCACCAAGGAATCTGTGACTAATCTATTCAGTAAATTAATATTTTTCTGTGTTGCGTCGTCCCATGATGGGGGCAAGGGATACAGGCTGGGTGTTAGACCAGGGGCGTGAAGGGAGTAGAAGGCCCCCCGCAGAGGGCCGCAGTTTTTCCACCTGTGCATCGAGCGTGAAAGTGCCGTTAAATATGGTGTTACTTTGACAGGAGTGCAAGAATGCTGTATTTAGCAGCGCGAGGCCAAACGGGGAAGTTGATATTAGGGGATGAATTGACCGCTTCTAAAGGCAACTTAAGTTTTTGGCAATCTCAGATTTTGATCCTTTAGCAGGAACCCCGGATGTACTAGTGGGGTGTTTACTTTGGTAAACAGTCCGATGTGATAGCTCTTAGAAGCAGGGAGTATTGCTTGATGTCTCTTGCAAAGTCCATTAAAGCCTCCTTGAGATGAAATCTAATGAAAAGCTGTCACAATCCGTGGCCGTGCCTCCGATCCTACCCCCCTTTATTTGTGACTTGAAGGTATCTGGTTTATTTATATCAAACAAAATACTCCTACCGAGAAATCTTGCTAAATGGAATAACTCCCCACACTGTAAGTGTCGAGGGGAGATAGTTTTTGAAGAAAAGGAATCGCTTGTAGCATTTACCGGTAGCGAGATGAGAAGAGAAGAAATGGGCGAGAAGTGTCAGGAGTATTTGTGTTAGCTTCATTTCATCGTGGGCGAGTACAAATTGGGTACAGTGGAAGGGAATCGGGGCTTGTACTGTAACTTCATTGCCATCGATCGGGCCTGCCAGCCCCAACGAATTAGCAAAGAACGGAGTAAAATGGTCTAATCCTATCAAAGTCTTGCAATTGCCCGCTCTCTGCAAACAAAACAATTAAAATGGTCACACGATAGCCCTAGCCTGACACACAGCGTGCTGTTCATGTGACTAGAAACCTCTTTAAAGAGCATGCTCTTTTAAACCAATTACGGCGCACTAGGGGAGTGGAAGAGAGAAGAGCTCTGGCTGTCCGAGGTAGTTCTTGTCTCCTTGCAATCGGATCATCTGCAAGCCCTTTCCCTCTTAACTGTCAGGGCGTTAAAATTCCGGCAGGTAACAAATGGCCGGGTGTCGGCCACAGAATGGGACGGCACAAACGAATTATCTCATTCGCGCGCTCGACAACGATCGGGGAAAGGTTTAGAGAAGAATGCAGGAACAGCAAATCTGCAGCCTGCTAAATGCACTCAGCTTCCCTACAAATTGGATCATGTTGGGCTTAATTCGTCGGTTTAAGTCCATTGGCACTACTTCTCGAGTCTGTTGTACGGTCCTGTGTTTTCTTCTACCCAATGCATTGACAGTCACAGGCCGTGTTGACTAAGACGGTAAATTGAAAACGTGCATGCTCCTTTGGTTTTGGTGTCTTTAATACTGGGTTTTATTACATATAGTGAACTAAGTACTTAGTGTAAGTATGTGTGTAGACATAACTGATGCCTAGTGCTTGGCACTGTATCAGTTAACACATTGAGAGAATTAGAAAGTATGGTTTTCAAGAGTGGAATGGAAAAACAAATCTAAATTGGTTAAGTTTGACGGAAGACGAAGAAAAACAAGAAAGGTTGACTATTTATAGATCGGGGGAAATATTCTGATAGTAAACTGAACTTTTAGATGAGACATGAAAATATGTTTTACTCACTTTACTTGTATATCATCTCAAATTAATTGAAAAAAAGAAAAAGATGATATAATACATTTTTAGACCGTTGGTAGTGTTATGAGGATGAAAGAAAATATTGTCATTTCCAATGAAGTATTTTTGAGCCGTCAATTTTTGTTTTTTAATCAGCAGAAATAATTGAGTATCTTAATCATTAGCCTATCACAAAATCTCACTCTAGATTAAGATAATTTTTTATTTTTCGATCGGTGATAAGAAACAAGTCTGCCAGCTAAAACCTTACCACAATCTTTGCTGAGTGTTTTTTTGTCAGTGATATGGTACCAAAGAGCGACCGACGTAGTTTGGCCAGGCGACCAAATATCTGCTTCAGGGAGATTAAAAAAAAAAAAAAAAAAAAAAGACGACTACAGAGAGGTGTTTGGCACACCATGCCAGACCGATTACTGCTTTGCTTTTTTATCCACGAGGAAACTAAGCATCAAAACCTGTCGTAGCTCATCTCCGACAATCGTACCAGATCACGACATCCGCCGGCTTTTATTGCCGCGTAGCTCCCGTGGCAAATTGGGTAGAAAATCTCATTCAGTTAACTTTGCTCGGATTAGCACAAACCATGAATCCACGGCAGGGGATTGAGAAACTAGAGCGTTGTGTTCACATGTTTTTTTTTCACGGCTGAGGAGATAAAGTGAAGGGAGAGGCTTGGTTTACTTTGTTGTCCTTTACGCCGACTTTTTTCTCTCTCTTCGTTTTTGAAGGAGGTAATCAAAAGAGATATATTTTAGCCAGAAGGTTGTGAGCCTATTAATTTGTTGAACGCCTTGGAGGTGGATTTGCTTAAGATTTAAATACAGTTTGATTAAAATTGTGTGGCTTTTATGACCAATCCTGCTCTTGCTGAGAGCAATGTAGCTGCCGTTAAGATTGGGTGTGGTCGGCGGTGGGACGATAAATAAAACCAGCTGATAATTGCACAAGTTTAGGGATACCAGTAGGGTGACTGCTCTATATTCCCACACCCCTATGTCCTGAAAATGTTCCGAAAAACCCATGATGATATACACGCTAGGGTTAGGGTCAGGGTTAAGATTAGGAAAATACACTAGGGATGTTGGAACATAGGGGTGTAGGAACATAGGGGTGTCGGAACATAGGAATGTAGGAACATATGGGTGTCGGAACATAGGGGTGTCGGAACATAGGGGTGTTGGAACATAGGGGTGTCGGAACATAGGAATGTAGGAACATAGGGGTGTCGGAACATAGGGGTGTTGGAACATAGGGGTGTCGGAACATAGGAATGTAGGAACATAGGGGTGTCGGAACATAGGGGTGTCGGAACATAGGGGTGTCGGAACATAGGGGTGTTGGAACATAGGGGTGTCGGAACATAGGGGTGTCGGAACACAGGAATGTAGGAACATAGGGGTGTCGGAACATAGGGGTGTCGGAACATAGGGGTGTCAGAACATAGGGGTGTCGGAACATAGGGGTGTCGGAACATAGGGGTGTTACATAGGAATGTCGGAACATAGGAATGTAGGAACATAGGGGTGTCGGAACATAGGGGTGTCGGAAGATAGGGGTGTCGGAACATAGGGGTGTCGGAACAACAGTTTTGAGACTGAATCCAGAAATGAAAAAAGTTAGAAAACAGAGGGTAAAGATTGTTGATGTGAGTGGTTATAGCAATCTGTGTGCTGATTCCGCTGCCCGTACTGCATACTCAAAAGGAGTTTAAATGGTTTCAAGAATGCTTAGGGCCCAAAGAATAAGGCGCGCTAAAGGACTTGGCTTAAAAAAACATGTAATAAATTCAAAATATTATTCCAAACTATAAATATCACTTGGATATTGTGTAAAAACCGTTCAAACACATGTCATGGGATTCTTAAGTAAAATAATTTCATTTTCCTCTCCCCCTCAAAGCAGATTGATTATTTGTTGCAAAAACATGAAGTAAATCTCTTATTCTAACCTCATAGCCACCAGCACCAGCGAATCTCACCACATTCAACGGTTTCATAGGGTTTTAATTTATCTAAACTCTACCCACAAGCAAGGGATAATGAAAAAACCGGCTCAAAACTACCCAATTTATTCTGAATAATAATCAAATACAATCCTGCTTCCATATTTTCTGTAATCCTTACGACTTGCTACCATACTGGCATAGATTGTCCTAATTAAATTCAATCAGAAAAATAGACTGGGGCTATTTTGTTCATTTATAGCAGACAGTTGGATACAAGTACCAGATGAAAAGTTTGGACAAGTTTTTTCTGGGTTGCTGTTGATAAATTGAATGGATTCGAACTCTTAATCAAGCGCTACCTACTCATGTTTTCTCACTGTGATAGTTTGTTGGGGCGTTAGCGTTTTATTATTGACTTGGTGTAATTTAGCAGTCTTCTAATGCCCTCTGGGGCAATAGTGATCAAAAGGTATACTTGTAATGAGGTCTTGAGGCGTTTATCTCTTTACTTGTGGTCTGGCTACTTAGGAAGGTCAATTCTCAAACTCTCCAATCTCATTCCAAGCTTGATTAATGAATATATTAATTTTTGTTCTTGATAATCCCCTGGATTTAATCATTTTTTGTAGCATCTAGATTTTTCCCAGGAAATTGTAACCACTATTTTTCTCTTTCAGTTCAGTGGGTTAGTTTGTTTGTTGTTTTTAACTAAACCCCCTATCAAAAACAAAAAAATCAAGATTTTATTGGTTGACGCACTACCTATGTGGCAGATTTGAGCTATTAGATTTGAAAGCATTGAGAGGATAAGTGTTTGTTTTCAATTGTTGAGTTGGTGGTGAGTGAACTGTCTTCAAAATTCAGTCAGGTGTGATTTTTTTTTTATGCATAAATCTTTCTGACTTGAGCCTAATTACAGCATGATGCACTGTGTACATATTCATGTCTTAGTTGCCTCATTACACTGGAGCTACTTCAGCACATTGACACCATTCATCAAGATGTGTTATAAGACTTGTTGAGTAATCAGAAAAATAAGTGAAGTCTCACAAATATAAACTAAGAGCGACTCCTAAATGTGTTTGAAATTCCCATATAACCACCAACACCTTGAATTCTCATTAAATATTAAAACCCGCAAAACGTCTACAATATCTGTATGATATACATTGTTGGGCGCCGATAAAAAAAAAGTACAAAAGGCTTAAAACGATTTCTTCATGTGGTTCTTAACTTTACCACCAAATTTTCCAGCAACCATTCGTTGCCAATTTAACAGGGATATTTATTCCAAATGGCGCGATGAATAAAGTGTCTTTGTTGGTCTCCGCACATAAAGTGAAGATAAAGGCACACCGCTGACCCGGGGTTTGAAGTCAAACGAGCCCCTCATGTGGAAAAGTGAGTTGAAATTTCTCGGTTGGTTAGCGAGAATAATTCTACAGCTGGTCGACTCGGCGGAGATGGACCTTTCAAGGATGGGAAGGTTAAAGGTCAGAGTCGATGAGGGCCCAGTCAAAAGTATCGTCATCGAGTGATGATAATTGAAAGTGATTGGCCGGGATGGCATCTGCATTAATGTTTCCTAGATGGCTAACATTCAAAGATGGTTTGTTCCAAAGAAGCGACAGACGGAAAAAATATGGGGCACAGGGTCGCATTTTTGTTTTTCAAAGAATACCTCAAATCTATGTGGCATGATTCTATCTGCCAGGCTTATACGGACCGGGAAGGTTGATAAAAGGGTTATTGGAAATTTTGACTTTATGTTTAAGTTGTTAGACAAGTAGATCATTCATCGGAAAAACAACAATTATAATGCTGACGTATTTTTTCCATATGTTTTATGAATTTGCTAAAGTAGTTTGAGTTAATTGGTATTTTGATTGGTCCTTATTTCCCGATTTATGAAAATTGAGATTGATTTGTTGTGATTGATGCTGGGGTTTTCATATGTTTGTTTGTGACTTTAAACTAAATGTTTCAAACAGGAGCCAATTTCATCGTACTGCTTACGTTGGTATTCTGTGGTTACAGCGCCCTGTTATGTGAACAATTCTTTCGCAGATTTCCCTGGTAGGAATTAAGCGTCCAAACCAGGTTGATCTTACAAGATCTACATCATACAGTTTCAAATATTATATACATGTTACTGCAAACCTAACTAGATCTTATCATGACCATGGAAAGTTTCACATCTTATAAATTCATGTATGTAGCTTTACCAGAAAGCCTACTAGATTGACGAGCAAATGAGTGCTCATCTATTTCCTTTTTCTTAGTTTTTTTAACCAAGGGCTGTCAAGTTGTTGTTGTATGTACATCATACAGTTTCAAATCTTAAGTACATGATGTTACTGCAAATTTAACTAGACTAATCTCGACCGTGCAAAGTTTCAAAATTTTACTTATGTATTATATGGCTTTATAGGAAACCTGATATGAGGTTTTTGTTCAGAACGATGTAACCTACTATATGGAAGCAAGTGAGTGCTCATCACTTTCATTTTTCTTAGTTTTTTTTCAACCAAGGGCCGTCAAGTTGTTGTTTTTTCTTTTTCATGTACTATAATAAGGTCACACAGTCATGGTATACCGGGCGGGTCGGAACGGGTAATGTACACGTAGGCGATAACAGCCAAACTTCTTGCTGGATTTACACAATACAAGAAGCCATCATCGAATAAAACTTCTTTGACATTTCTCCATTTTTTTTTTATTGAGATATATAAAGTAAAGTTCAGAGGGTAAGTGATATAAGATGAATCCACAAGGCTGTAGGAGGGGACGTTTAAGTTTAAGGTCATCTTTCCTCTGGACATAACTTGGTGACAGTCAAACCTCCACAGCTGTCATCTTTCATGGCCCTCGTTTACTCCTCAAAAAATGTTTGTCTTCACAACGAGACGAGTCTCTGAGAGAGAGAGAGAGCGATTTCAACAATGTTAGTAATCCCCGTCGTCGACGCTGAAAGCAGAGCAAACGCAGATGATGTGCCACTCCATCTTCAAGCCATTGACGAGTCCTTGAAGGTTATTACATGAAGGGTGGGGAGCATCAGCGTCAAGTCGTTGGCCACGCCATACTCCGTTAAGGCTGTCAACTCCCCTTACCTCGTTGGGATAATACATTGATACGAACACACTTCTGGCATTTTGTTGTTGGCTTTTTATGGCATGACTTATTTTCTGATGACTTTATCATCGGTTGGTGATGATTATGAATCAAGATTGAGACTGTTTGAGATAAATTTGATGTCACCTTCAATTTGCCGAGGGGATTCCTAGGAAGGTACTTGTTTTGTTCTTTTACTATTTTGAGCAGATTCTCAAGAATTTTTTTTATGAAAGAGGCTTTTATTTTCTGGATGCTGAGTTAAGTCGTAATTTTTCTCTCTACATAGGTTGAAATCCTAACGAGATTTCCAACATAAAAATAAGACTTTAGCCTTTGCTAAAAGACTCTGCTAGGGTCGAAATGATGGGCCATTTTCCATTACCTATGTTTTGCATTAATACCATCGGCCCATTTGGTTGGTACGCAGTTTGCATCAGCTAATCTATTCTCTCGTCAAAATCAAGAATAACATTTCTTTGATGAAAGTACGGAAAGGCATTATTACCAAAGGATAGTGTACAGTTCTCGATTGGATGTCATATTGAAGTCGTTAGATCCTTACTGAACTTGGAAATGGGATTATTTGTTACTTGTAAGTGTCTGAAATCTGACCAATTCATTACTCTTAGAAACTTTGTCTGATTTCTTTCACAATTTTGCCTCTATATCTTTATTATAATCTCTTATCTAAACTAAAACAGATTAATTCCTCTACATCAGCCTGCATAATCTTTGGATCAGTTACTTTTCTCAGCTCCCCCCAAAAAGTGTCAATATTTTGATGTGAAAAGTTGAAAGTGTCTCTCAAATTTTGGTGATTGTTTTTTTTTCCAAATATGGGCCACAACATTTGTTTCTCTGAGAGAGACAGAAAAACAAGTCCCTTTTTGTCAATGGCTTTTTTTATTTTTTATGAATTGATTCATTTAATGTTTTAAAAAGTAAACTTCAAGAAGAAGAATGTAAGACGCCCCCACATCCTAAGGTATGTGAAGAAACCAGTCTGAAAGATCATTACTAGTCGTCAAATTCTGTAAATCTATAACAACCTTCCGGTAAACGCATCCCGAGTGATGAAGAGTGTTGTCACGATTGTGTTTACTGTAAAGAAAGTTTAATTCGTTCTGAATAGAAAGGGAAAAAAATATCACGGTTTTTCAATAAACTTTACAAACTAAACTTGCAGTTCTTTTGAGGCAGAAGAACTGGTGAAGTCTTCTGGGTAGATATAATCTTAAGATGATGATCAAAACTGTCATAGAAAGTTGAAGTCTGGTGTAGACTTTTGATGATATCTTTAACAGAAGTATTTTTTCTTGAGAATTTATTTGAATGTATCTGTGGATGAAAGTTTCCAGTAGCTGTTACAAGAGGCCTTTTGCAAGCTTGCTGAAAATCCAAGCTTTAGATGTTATAAGTTTTTCTGAGAGCTTTCAGAAAAATAATAGTTGATTATCTGCGTACATCCGCCAAACGAGAAATTTGTTTACATATTATTTGTTCCTGCTTGTGAAGTTGTCATAATCACCAAATACAATGACATTCTTTAAAAGAATTGGGTACTTTTTCAAAATGTCCATAGATTTACATTAAACTTACAGGGTTTGAAGATAATGATAGTGGAAAGCTTCCCTTTAAATATTATTTACTGAGGGGCTGTAGTTTTTGAGAAATGAGTAAAACAATGTAATGAAAATACGTTTGTAAATGCTTAGAATAATTTTCGTCTCATGAGACCAAAATTATTTTCATGACATTGTTTTACTCATTACCCAAAAACTACAGCACCTCAGCACGTAATGTTTTCAGGGAAGCTTTCTACTATCATCATTTTCAAACTGTGTCAGTTTAGTGTAAATCTGTGGACATTGTGTTTTTTGTTCTACAAAAAGTACATACACCCTTTAAGACGCTAAGCTTCTTGTTGTACTGATTCGGTAACCCTCCAAGGATTCTGTAGGTCCACAGCTGTCTAGAAACAAGTAATCACCAGTACATGGCTTTTTGATCTGGAAAAAGAGCGCTAATTGCCGCCAACTATTGTAGTTTGTCCGTCCTGATTGTCTGACCAGCACCTGGTCCTTGTGTTGTTTTGAGTCTTCATTGTGATTTCATGACGACATCGTTGCCCTTTCCTACTTACGATTGTGTTCATGATATATTTTTGCGACGGGAAATGAGAGATTTGGTCAAAATTGGTTCTAGCTTTCATGCGAGGTTAGTATTTGTTGGTTTAATCTTGTGACGTAGGCTGAGATACACGTTCACGTTGACCTGTTGTTTTTACACAATGCCACATCAGATATGAAGGTAGATTATTTGACGACCATTTCATAGTTTTTCTTGTCTAGCCCATACCAAGCTGTAAGCCTTGTTTGGGTGAATTTGCTTTATGTCTTTTTGTTTTATTTACAACACAGTTTGGTGAAAAACCACCCATTTTCTGTAAGAAATGTTTGCCTTTTGTAAGTCTATTGTAATTTATTTTCTCTGGAGTAGTAATGTGTGGTCAAATCTTGTCTCTTCAAAGCAAACAAGAAACTGCCAAATTGTTTTATCTAGGTTTTGCAAAAGTGTTTCTAGTCAAATTTGCAAAAACATTACATCTCACACAAAAATGCTCTTTGCAGAAACTAATTGTGTGTACTTGTTTTGTGTGTACATTTGGGTCATCTTAAGCGAGAAACGCTTTGACAATTCCAAAGTTGCGCGTAAAATGCTGTTTTAGAAGAAGTAGTGTTTTGTTTGCAATGACACAATGAAACAGTCGTTCCTGCATGTAACAATTCTGAATCATTATTTTTATTGAATGAATACACAATGTAGACATGATTCTGTTTTCACTTGTCCTTTTAACTTTGACTTATAGACACTCTTCAACCCACTAAATATGTAACAACATTGCCCCAAAATGTAGGTTTTCAAACCCAGTTTCAATGTCCATGTCCAAACTTCCACCACCAGGGTCAATTCTGGAAAATAAAACTTAGCAGCCAATGGACTGGTCATCTGCCCTGTGATGACAAGAAAGGTAATCAAAAAGAACCAAGAGTTCATTTTCAGTTGCCTGAAGGGACGATGGTCTAATTTGGGGACAAGTCTTTTATAACCTTTGGCCATGCTCTCAGTCTCTTACGAACCCGAACTATCGGCATCTCTCTTACGAACCCAAAGTATCGGCATCTTCCCAGATAAACATACTTTGCATAACCCAGGTCGCGTTGTAAATGAGTTAAGCATTTGGGTTAATCTTCAAAATATTTGATTTGAAGTGTTTTGTGTTTGAGGATTCGTGTTCAAACGGCGAAGCTTTAACTCTATGTATGTGATCCGTGATTTGATCATCCTGGACCGCGGAGATTTACTACTCTGGCTTTTTTTGTAAAACGGTCAAGTAGAAAAGACTGCTTGGCAATTTGTTTGCTAAGCAAAACATTACTTGGGAATCAGTCATAAAAATTTACACTTTATGGTATTTTAGCTGGCCCTATTACTGCTAAGTAATATTTTTCTGTTCAGCAAAATTGTACAGACTTCATGACATTGAGCCTGGTTTTAATACAAAGTTTAGTTCTCTCATTCAGTCTAAGGCCACAAAACTCATTTCCCCTCCAATCACCTTCTTCCCACACTATGCCCCCGTCCCCTCCCCTTCTTGCCCCACTTATTCCATCTTGGCCTTCCTTCCTATAATATACCCAAATATAAATCTTTGAAACTGACCATTTAAGTTATTTACAAAAGACAAGCAGCTGAATTCTCACTTCAGAACGGATGCACTAATCCCTCCAATAACTACCTCAGAACATAATTAACCAATATGATTGCCATAGCAGGGAACTGTCATTAGTAAAGTCACTGTGCGGAGGACGTCAAATACCACATGGTACCTTCAGAATGATCGTATTGTCGGTAAAGGAAAGGGGGGGTGTTAGATTCTTAGCAGGACTTGTTAGGGGGCGACTTCCTGGGCAGACAAAGATGACTGGTCACTGAGGCTAGAGCAGGAGACCCAAGTCCCCAGGCTAGCAGTGATGGGTTTAGCAGGAGACTGGTGGAATAGTTTGAACAAGTGGCGTAGTTGGGATTGTTTTCGGTCGGTGTAGGACATTGCAGGGGGCACCATGGTTGTATGGGGGGGGGGGGGGGGTCTTGTGATGTAGCTAATACTGTGTTGCAACATAGATTTAGATTGATTATGGATTTAGTGAAGTTTGCCTGAGAACTTAATTTATTAGGGAAGTGTCCAAGGATTTTTCAAATAATATTGTGGGGATTCTTTGACCAAATTTGTTGAGTTTGGCCAATTAAAGCACCCTGAATTAAACCAATGTCTGATGAAAGTGTTGTTCTTGGTGTCTATCTCGGGTTTAAAAAGCCCTAGTGTGCAATCTGTACCATTCTTTATAGTTTTCTCTTAATTTTTTTTTTCTTTTGAAAAAAAGGGGGAGGGGAGTTGTTTGTTTTGCATAGTTGACTTAATTTGCATCTGCACACAAATCAAGTTACCTGCCTGGTTCGCAAGCTTGTGTTCGCAAGCTTACTACTGATAATGATTATTCAGATAACCTGAAAAATAAAAGGATTTATACAATCTTATTTTATAGGTTATCTGATATCGGATCAGTCTTTATTCTAGTTATATTTTCAAACAAGTCTTTGCTTGTGTATTTACTGAGGAGACACAATACCCTCAACAAAATAAAAAAATACTTTGCTCAAAATTACCATTTCAATTTTTTTCAAAAAACTAAAATCTGTTTTTCCCCCTCCTGTGTTCCTTAATATTTGTCAAAGGTTATTTTACCCTACCTTTCCTTACGACCCAGATATTGAGTAAGGATCAATGCTCATGCCTACACTTCTTGGAGTTGCTCTTCCAATAGTCTGCCCAAATAGTCACAGATAATAGAATCAATTCGTCGGAATTGAAATCCCCCGGCCCTCGAGGGCACCTGTTTCCAACAATGCTCAATGTACGCTCCACAGCAACTCAAAGAATCACATACAAAAGTGCAATTATACACCCCACTGCAGGTTTTTGTGGTCTAACCCCCCTGGACGCCCTCATAAAACACACCTCAGCCCACCTCTGTTCAACTCTGACCAAACGAGGGCCCCCCGGTCTCATGCAGGATATTGGCTTTGGTGTCGGCAAACACACCACGTCGCGCCTTCCTTGTGAAGCACCCCGACGGAGGTGTTGACTAGTTCAGGACGTAGAATTGTTCGGGGGTGAGCGAGAGGTGTGAGGGTTGTGGCACCATGTCCCCGTGCGGGGAGTTATTACTAAGTGAGTGTCTGATATGAAACTTGAAGTGGGCTATTTCCACAGCTGTTGTGATCGATGGGTAAGCGTTAACCTCCTCTTAGAATGCTCCAACAGCGGAGAGAGAGAGGTTCCCTCGATCCCAAGCCCCAATGCCTTCACATATTGATTGCATCGACACCTTTACACAGTGTCGCTGAATAACACGACAGAGTTCGGCATTTCACTTCATTTGGCCGCAGCGCCTGGGCACCAGCCACGGCACTTTCATATCGCCGCGTAGTCCCACAAAATGCAAGCGGCCGTGCGATTTCTATAACCGGGGGAAGTAATGAAATGTTGATTGT
Source organism: Asterias amurensis (assembly GCF_032118995.1). Lineage (NCBI taxonomy): Eukaryota > Metazoa > Echinodermata > Asteroidea > Forcipulatida > Asteriidae > Asterias > Asterias amurensis. The sequence continues at coordinate 18,681,087 of NC_092659.1, read as the reverse complement.
ACATCTCTATACAGCTCGTAAAACCAACAGTAGTATGGCGTGTGGCACCTTTTCCGTAACAATATTGCATTGCCATCAAAAATCAATGCGGTCACCAGTCCAGCTTTTAAAATTAAATTCTGAAGAGAAGAAACAAAATTCATTTAAAGTACAGAGATTAAAATGATTTCAGAATATATGTCTGTAATGTAAACTCAGTTCAAGGTTGTTATCGCATTCAATCATGGCATCTTCTTGTAAGAAAACTGTCTAAGAAGCGTACAAGAATGTTTGTACCTTTTTGTTCAATTCTGAACAGAATTTCTAACAGATAAAGGGAATATTAATTCTGGTTTTTACCCATACACCGATGTGTGTTAGCACTGTTTCCTCAGTACTTTCCCGAGTCCTGTGAACAGATATCTCAGGCTAGTTACTCTGGTGGGATTCAAACCCAGGACCCTTGCAATACTAGAGCAGTATCTTACCAACTAGACTACCGAGGTTGCCTGGTAGCTAGAGGCAGTGCGAATTCTATGTTTTGGCAGCGGGTACTGCAATGGGAAGGTACAGATAAAGGGATGGTACAAGATTTCTAACAATGTGATTGTGTCTGTTCTCTAGCTACTGGCTATCTCAGTGGTCTAGTTGGTAAAGACTATTCTAGAAATCTGCTTTAGAATGGTAAAGGTCATTGGTTCCAATCCCACCCGAGAAATATGGATTTTGTTTCCGCTGGACTTGAGGGGAAAAAGTAAGGAGTATGCAGTGCTAATCACACACATCGTTGTAAGGGTAAAACCAAATTGTTTTCTTCATCCCCAATGCAAATTTAGCACCTATTAAATTTGTTTTAATTATTCATTGTTATTACAGTGAATCGTTTTTGTAGAATTGTCACCAATTGTTTGATATGAATGACGCTCATTTCCCTTTTTCTGTGAAAGAGTCCAAATTACTCATTAATGGCAAGAATGATGAATTTGAATGTAAATCATATTAATTGTTAATTGGGCTATCCATCAATGTTGATGATGTTTCAGCTGTAATAATTGAGCTTTTGTATAAAGAAACCCTCAAACCTTGTAATCATTAAATATCTACTGCATCGTTGTTCATGGACAAAACAATTCTGTAAAGCTTTTTTTAAATTTTATAATAGTGGGTGTGTTGATCTTTTTTCAATGGTAAAACAAGAATTCTCTAGTGAATTATTCTATTAAAAGTATTGTTCGTTTTTGCTGCCTGTGTTTTTCAGAAGGGATTTTCTGAGATGGGGGTAAAAGTAATGACTGAAGTTTTTGTTCTTGAGATAGCTGTATCTTGAAGTAACCAAGTTGGCTTAGTGGTTCCATTCCTGGTCTGGAGTCTTGCATGTGGATTGGGTTTTCAGAGTTTTCCTCCCGCATCTATAACAGACATTTTCCTTATCTTTACTTTGGATGTTTCTTTAGTCCTACAGGTCACAGTGCCTGGCTCTTTCGGGGGTTCTTTGGTTTTCTTACCAGAAGTAAAGTAACAACAATTGGGAATGCTTTGCTGAGATGTAGAACAAAGAGCCATTCCAACAGTTTTATTCCACATAATACTGCATCTCTTTGGAACTCCTTGCATGTTTCCCTCCATTCTACAATCTAGACTGTTTTAAGAGGAATATCAACTCCTACCTTTAGCTCCATTGAGTTCATCTTTTATAATATAATAATAATAATAATTTATATTCTTTTTTTTGTAGCCCCTTGCCAAGAGTGGCTTTTAGCTTTGTTTGGGGCCAATTTGCATAAAAAGGTAATTCCAAAAAGTACAAGGGCTGCAGATTGAAAGAGATAAAGATTTGCATAAAAAAGTAATATAAAAAAGTGCAAGGGCTGCAGATTGAAAGAGATGAAGATTTGGACGGATGAGGTGGCATTTCTAAGAAACAAAACTTCAGAACAATAAATTCCCAGGGACAATGCCATTGCTAATGATCACCAATCAACAATAACGATCGCTGATGAATTTGTATGATTAGGACTTATCATGGAAATATTGTTTTTTTATTACCTTTTCTGTCAAACACAGTATTGTGGTTAATGAGACCTTTTGTGTATGTTATCATCAGTCATTGTCATTTTATTCCTGGGAGGAATCGTGTCATGCAGTTGGAATGAAAAGCTTGTACGGCATTGTGCGTTGCCACCATACTTTGGCTCGTGTAACTAGCAAACATAAGAAGAAACTATAAATAAATAGTCAACTTGCGGGTACAACCATGTGTAAATCTCTTAGGGTGAGTGTTGGCTCTAAAAAGAGCCGGTTGGGTCTCGACGTTTCGAACAGGATACTCTGCTCTCCTGAAGACGAGCAGAGTATACTGTTCGAAACGTCGAGACCCAACCGGCTCTTTTAAGAGCCAACACTTACCCTCTAAAAGATTTACACATGGTTGTACCCGCAAGTTAACTATTTATTTATAGTTTCTTCTTATTTCTCCACACCATGCAAAGCTTCAAACAATACTTAACTAGCACACATCATGGTTTCTTATTATTTTTATACCATCTTGTTGATGTAATGTTTTGGAGTAATATTTTCCATAAAAAATCTAGGACTGATACTTCATAGAGGCCTGAAAGTCTGATCCAAATGTCATTCTCAGAGCCACCACTACCCAAAAGAGATTTCTATGGTGTCACCACAAACATTACTTACCTATATAATATATGTTAAATTTACATCGGGGATAAAGAATATTAATTTTGGTTTTTACCCATAAACTGATGTGTGTTGGCAGAAGATCTGGGAGTTCACAGCGTCTGTTTTTCATTTACGATAAATTCAGGAAACCGGTTTTAATATTTTAAAACTTTTCAAACGTCGCAACTTGTTTAATGAAAACCTCTTTTGGTAAAATTCAAGCAATAAAAAGCACCAGATGAATGATTGAAAGAGTAGGACCTACATACTCCAAAAGTGGCGGCACGAACAAAATGGTAGACGGTTGCTTTTATTACTCGGCTTTTATCATTAATTTTATGTTTATTACATTGAAAACATTTTACAACCCTTAATTCCTTTTGAATTCCTTTCTCAGCTATTCAAAGGAAATGTGTCAAGAATGCTGCCATTATGATATTATCTAATTCTCAACACCTTTTTACCGTTTTGTGTTAACTTTGTCCCGCAACGACAAAAACCTCTCGATTGTGCGCCGTTCATCGCTTTAGAAACTGATTGAAATAGTTCAACCCACTAAAATCCAAATGAAATCTAGGTCCGACAAAGTCTCCTTTTGCTGTGATTATTACCTGATTGCTGTGGCCTGGAGGCCGAATGTTTTGTCCGCTGTCAATTTGCACAGAAATTACTCACAAGATTTGATGTTGTGTTTTATGGGAATTAGGGCAGACCGTTTATGGTCCCGCAAAATGGAGCAAGAAAGAAAATTCAAAACGCTAAAGTGTGTAGGTCTCTGTCTCCAAATTGAAAACAAGAATGAAATTTGGGTCAAATGGAGCATAATTACTTGAAGAATTTGGTGTTGTGAAGTAAAGGGAACTTATTTACAACTTCAGATTTGTTAAAAGTGAAGGTGATTTTGTTTACGAGGACAGGAACTTGCGTTAAAGACTTTTCCAGTTACAAATCAAATTGACAATGAATTTAGTAAAAGCTTTAAAGGTTGATGGTTGACAAGAAACCTTAACCAATTATTTGTGGGAAAAACTTCAAATTTTAGAGACTTTTGAAATCAAAAATCTAGTAGAAGATTGATCATCTAGGTTTCTACAAAAAGGCACAAACTTGAATCAGAGAGGCATATGCTTTAATTGTCAAATTGGAAACAAATCATTTTTAAGTAAAGCATTATTATTTTGCTTACTTTTTTGTGGTCAATGGATAGAATTAACCCTACCATACACCAATTATTTTAGGGATAAATATGTCATATGGACAAATTAATTGTTAATTCATTTTATTTGCAAATGGCGACCCACACCAAAACATTTTACAATAGCACCATCAAGAGCCCTTTTTTTCCATTCTGAAAATTGTCCAGCTGTGCGATTGTTTTACTTTTGTTTACAACTATTTTTCTGAAGGGAGTTCAACTGGTCGCTAGCGAAAGAGTTAAGGTGGGCCTATTTTGCAACCAGACCCAAATGTTCTTCAATGGAAACCAATCAACCTACAATTTTTTTACTTTTTTTATTTTATTATTTTTTTTTGAGGGGGGGGGGGGGGGGTGGGTGGATTAGGTTTCTTTTTTTTCCTCCATTTTTAAATAAACCCACAATCAAACCAACCTGTGAAAAAATCATTAAGATAATTAATCCAGATTGAGATCAAACAAGGACAAAATAGTTTGTGTTTTTAAGGGACGTTTATTAATAAGCTAATCCATTCTAGATCTTAATTGGTTTAGGCAATCAAAACAAGACCAAGTGATGTGTGTGGTCTTCATGTGATATTTCCGTGGCTTGGACAATAATGTCTGATTGATACATTTCTCTTGAGGATTGTTAATTTAATTAAGAAGAAAATAGAATTAGCTGTTGCAAACTGCTTACTGACTAGGAAGACCCTGGTATAAATGCAAAAAGTAGTTATTGGCCCTAGCGGTATCTTCCTCAAAGCTTTATAATTAATGAGCTTTCAAATTGGAACTAATAATGGTGTTTTTCTTGCTAAATCAAATCATGTGCTTTGTCTATGAGAATTGAGAATCTAGGCCTTATGCATTGATGTATGCATGGATGCCCATCATGCAGCCATTTTAAAAGTAAAATTGTGATGAAATAATGTAAAAACACTGTGTATGCTCGGCTCACAGGATAGGCCAATGAGTGATCTAGAGGACGCTCTACTCAAATTACATCATCTGCATTGGGTGTAAGCATAAAAACTTGCTAAGCACAGACAAATCTTGCTTAACTGAAACTGGTTACCAACCAAAATTCTATAATGTTTACATTGATCTAATTGGTGTCCCTCTTCACTTTTTTGCTTAGCAAAGATATTTGTCAAGCATCATTTTTCTGCTCAACAGCTTTATAAATTGGGTACAGATTTCTTGCAAGGTTTCGCTTAGCAAACTGGATAAGCAGTATTTTCTGCTTACCAATGTTTGGTAAGATTGAAAACCAGGAGCTGCAAAAAATTGACGTTGGGAACGGAGGGTGGGGAGGGGGAGTGGGTGAACCAGCAAATCAATAAATTTACCTATACGATACAATATGACTGATTCCTTGAAAGGAGGTTTCGCTTAGCAAATAGACTAAGCAGTATTTGCTGCTTACTGATGTTTTGATGAGATTGAAAACTAGGAACTGCAAAACATTGACATAGACGGTCGAGGGTGGAGAGAGGGAAAGGAGTGAACTAGTAAATCAAGTCTGGCATAAGAGCAATATAGAGATTCTATCTGCCATCATGCATACGTTGATGTCTCCATAAACGTTTTAAATTGATTGAATCGGATCATACGAACGGACGATGGACAGCTACGAGGGTCGATAACGCCAAATGCTCACGACAGCTCAACCGACTTGCACGTAGCAAGAATCCAATTCCATTTGCTAGCGGACCCTAATTTCATTTGAGCCTGGCTATAATGGGCGACACTGACAGTAGCTGACTCCCGTCTTCATCAGGTATTACAGTCAGAGTAATCCAATTGGTACCCAGGATCACCGGTACTCAATTGGAGCTGACACGGGGACACAAACACTGGCCCAACGTGCCTCCAAATCAGAATAATGGCTCGGGATCTTGTTAGCGATGGGGGCTCTTTAATAATATTCATGGGGACCAGGTCTTTAATTTGCTTGGCATTATGCCCAATAATGGTCGTCCCCCACCGTCTTTTCAAAGAAAGTGCATTTTGAGCGTTTTCACCCTCCACTGGGTTTCAAAGTGGGGAGGGCTCTTAAACCGATCAAGCCTTCGGTATTTAAGATTAGACGAAGTGATCGGCCCTTTTTTCTCAGCTGGTGTTTGGTGTCTTGAGGGGTAAAGGCAATTGTCTGAATGTAGAGGAAGGACATGGTTCAATGAAGAGGTATAACTGTCTGGATAAAAAAGATTTTAAATACTTGATCTGTTTGAATCAAGAACATGAAGCTGAAGTTTGTAAACAGATAATAATGATTTATAAAGTCTAGGTGTCAGGAATTAATTTATTAGAATGTCAACCTTTCTTCATTCTTGCTTAATATTTTTGGGTATCACAAAACAGTTACTTTCTGAATTTTCTACTCCCCGACCCCAAATAATAAATGAATAAAAAAGAAAGAAAAAATATATCTAGGACAATCTTGGCCGATTCCACAAACGCACAAAAACCTACTAAAGATAGAAAACAAAAATTATGTTAAATATAAATACCAGATGTTTATTGTAACCAGTTTCTGCTTAGCAATATTTTTCTGTGCTAAGCATTTTTATTTATTCTTAGAGGCATTATGAAGTGTGGCCCAGTTCATAATAAGCCCGTTCGCCAGCTAAGGTCCAGTGATGCCAACTTGCTTGCCGTTCCACCTTCCAGGTTGAAAACTTATGGGGATAGAAGTTTCTCGGTTGCTGCCCCCCGCCTGTGGAACGACCTGCCTCTTACCCTTAGATCACAACCTGACATTTTTTCATTCAAATCCAATCTCAAAACTTACCTCTTCAGTCAAGCCTACCATTAATTTTTCCCTTGGTCATATTTTAGCGCAGTGAATAGTTTTCTAGATACCAGCGCTTTATAAGATTTATTATTATTATTATTATTATTATTTATTATTTCGTGCTATGAATAAATTTAAATTTTCCTATCAAAATATATTCAAGTTTAATGTTGTTGTACTCCTTGGGCAAGGTTCGGCAAAGCAGAGGAGTGCGATTGCAACAACACTCCTAAAAACGATGAATATACATTTTGACAGCATTAGTAAATTGCAGTCCTTCATTTCAACATAGAGCAGACAATACAACAAACTCTTGGTAATTTTCTTTATGCGATACCCTCCTTCTGTGCTCCTCCATCCTTGCCACACCCCGTTCCATACCTCCTCTCTGATGTAGACAATCATTTATCTAGCTTTTGTTTTTACTTGTCGAGTTAGTTCCATTGTTCGGTCTGGTACCCTTGCCACACCCCCTTCCATCCCTCCTCTCTGATGTAGACAATCATTTATCTAGCTTTTGTTTTTACTTGTCTAGTCAGTTCCATTGTTCGGTGGGGTACCCTAGCTTGCTTGACCTAGGTTCAGGGCTATTACCGTACACTTGACATTTGATTGTAGTAAAGAAAATGGTGTAACAATGAGCTCAAACACAATGGTTTGCTAATGAGTCATCCTTTGAATAACGCACGGACATGCGCACCTACCTAATCAACTCTCTAGTCTACTCTATGTCTTCACCGTGAACATTCCTCAGTATTGTTCATACCAAGGAAGCTTTCGAATCAACAATGATGCTATTGTTAACGAGCATTCGCTCAGTTTGGGGGAAGGAAGTTGTTTTCTTCGAGGTATAGAGACTGATGGATGTAATGACAATAAACAATAAGTACTAATGAACAGGTATTGACTGATTGTAAAACAACAGTCTTGAAAGACGCACAATTAACTAATCGGCAACAATTCAGTGTTACAAATTTCTGCTATGAATATAAACTTTTGAGTGATGAAGTTTTAGACAATGTTCATTCTTTGTGTACATGGTAAACCTAGGTATAATATTGTTCTTTTTGTCTGAAAGAATTTGTGTGCCTTAAAAAAAACCTTTGCCAGCCTACTTGGGCCCATGTTCATGCCCTACCACTACTTAAGCAGAAAATATTGCAGAGGAATGTTCTGTTGAGTAAAACTTAGAAGGATCAAGTCTGAATTCTCTAACTACCCAAGACAACTGAATGAAGTCTTACTTCATAATGTCACAGAGAGGGGAGGGTGTTAGTGTGTGTGTGTGTGGGGGGGGGGGGGGTGGGGATGGGTTACTTGTGGTCACATAAAACTGCTCCCAACCTGTATCATTGAATGATTTGAAATTATGATTCACCTACATGTTTATGTGAAGATGTACAACATTTATTTTCTGCCGAGAGATTTTGAAAATGTTTCATATTTATTTTTGTATATCTTCTCCAGCGGGAAACTGCTCATTGAACAAAGAAAAAATTAATCTTACGGGATTTGAACTTATAAATGACCTCCGGATTAACTGAACAATCTAGCCCTATGTTGGCGGTCTCCCTATTTTGTCAATATCTTTGTTCTGCTCTGATTGTAAATCGTCTAAATTGTCAACATAACTTTAGGCAGCTGCCACCTTTTGTTTGTGTTTTTTTTTATTATAATTATAACCTTGGAACTAACAGAGCATAAATGAATATCAATTCGTGAATGAATAACCAACGCTGTCTCTTTACCTTGTTTTGTAAAATATATTTCAATTAGAATCCAAAATATAAAAAGATGTCAACTGATATTTAACCAATACTGTTGTTTAGGTTCCTTTTCTCTAAAAGAAATACCAGATTTTGAAGCCCAATGAAAACGTGGCTCCCTGCTCTGTTTTTTAGTTAAATTGTCCGTCGTCAATTTCAGGAGTATAATTCTCTGTCTTTATTGATTTTTCCTGCCCTGTCTATCTTTGGCTTCAATTGCGTCCACGTCCTTCCTTTGTTTGAAACCTTGACAAAGCTAAACAAAAGAAACAAAAGAACCCTTTGTTGTGAATTATCTCTAATGGTCATACAGCCCTAGACACCCTCTCTCCTTTTGGCTGGTGCAATTCAATTTCTTTTTGCACAATTAACCACTACTCAATTTATTCAGCAATTAAATTCTGACGTTTGTTGGTCATTCTCCTTCGCTTTCCTGCGCGATGGCGTTCATACACCCCTCAAAAATTTATTAGACATGTAGCTTTTATTGCTTCATAAACACGATGCAATTTGGAACAATCACCCTTTGCCATTAGATGTTAGGTGGCCACGCTATTGTAATAGTCGCAGACCGATCTATACTTGTTAGCTTAGAAGCTATTGATCGCGTAAATGCTGCCCTCGTGGACACCTATGCGTTACTTTCTACAATCACAATCAACACAGCCCTCCTGGGGGACTTCCAGACAGTAATTTACCGAAACATAAAAAATAAATCAAGTTGTCGCTGTTTGAGTTCATGTCAATACTCATTTCAGTGCTGTACTTTGCTTGTACCTTGTGTCTGTTAGATGAAAACTTTCAATTAATTAAACTGTCAACCTCCAACTCAAACATTTTATCAAAGAAGTATTTGGGAATGAGAAAAGTAAAGAAAGTTTGAAAACAATATTATTACTTGTGATTTATAATTGTTTTATCGTAATTTATATAAAGCTTGAGGTACACTACAGTTTCCGGTCTTGTCTTATTGAGTGTACTTTTCAATTCTATGCATCAAAATTATTATTACATATGAGCAAGGTTACCTGGCCCAGTTTAATGGCGCTGCTTACTGCCGAATTCTGTACTTTTGCTCACCATAAGCAAAAAGTCCAAAACCTCATTTACATTTCTTGTTGGAGAGGAACACTTTATGTTTTTTTTTTCTATATTTAGAAATGATAACCATGCTGGAACTTGTGTCTTCTTTTCCAGAACATCAACAAAACTCTCTTTTACCAGAACATCAACAAAACTCAAGTCAGCTGGACTGTCTGTGGTAAGTGCATCTAAAGCAAATTATAAAATGAAATTGTAAAATTTATCTGAAACTTGATCATGTTTAAAACAGAAATAGAATATTTTGCTGCTATTTTCCACCGCTAATTCCTCGGGGCATCAGCCGGTAATATCCCATTGTGATATTATTTCTCAGTGACACAAAATGTGTGGGGCGGCCTTTCCTTCCCTTTCATCCGATATCCTTGGCCGTCAAGATTTACAGAAGGAAAGAAAAACAAGATCGCTGCGCGGTAATGAAAGATATATCGATGTTGCCATTAATTTGGTCGTGTACACTTGATTCCGCTATTGACACAAACCAGTCTCTCATGGATTTGCTTAATTAAAGAATACCCAGTCATTGATCACGGGTATTGTTGGATGTTTTGACAGCACTCTCGTGAAAAAGTAGGTATCTGTAGGAATGCCCCGACGAACAGTAGATATGTTATCGTAAAATGGTCTGCTCAAAGCCGGTCCAGGGTTTTCTATTTTATGGGTGAGCGGGAGTTTATTGATCAGTACACATAATGAAAACATTTTAGACGTGGTTGGCATTCATGGGATTAGAGCGCAAGTATTTTTTGTGTAGAACTCTTTTTTAAAGAGGAATTAGTTTCATCATCAGCTTATTTGTGTTAGATCATATGCTCAAATGCTTGATAAGTTGTACAGTATTTAGAACTGAGAAAATAGAATAAGCTGTTGCAAACTGCTTTCCAACCAAAAGGACCTATGGTAAAATGCAAAAAAATAGTTAATGGCCCGACGTTTCATCCCTAGCAGAGTCTTTCTCAAAGACCCATGAGAGAGACTCTTCTGCTTTGCATTTTGTACATGAACTAATCTTGTTCGAATTGTTGAAAGGTTTAAAATTCAAGTGGCTGACAAAATAATGAGGTTGGAAAAATTTTGTTTACTACGAAAGACATTTGAGACATGCTAGTGGCTTTGAATTGAACCAAACAGAAACAGTGGACAAGTGAAAATGCCGGTAGACTTCTGTAAAAAGGAAGTTTTAACTGGTTAGCATGCATGTATAGATTTGAAATAGCAATGATCCCCCTCCCTTTAAGAAAAAATTAAAAATTAGTAAGAATTTAAGACGGAAAAGGGGAGAAAAAGAAAAGAATAGAAATAAGTTGTCTAAAAAGTGAAGTTGGGCTTTGTTTATGAATGATCAAACAAGCAGATTTTTTAAAAGTTTATTTATTATTTTATTTTATAAATCAAAACGTTTTGTTCAAGTTCTAAGAATGATGTGATTGTGAGGCCCTTACGATCCAAGCAGGCCTTCCCGGCTTATCCATTGTCCGCTTGATCGAACAAACACGCAATTCTACGATTCTGTCAGTCCAATTAGCCTGGTAAAATCAACAACTTGTATTGAAATAAACTTGTTTATCCACGCCCCAGAGGAGCTATCAGTGAAGGGTAGTTAAGGCTCAGAACAAAATCAGGCATGGTTAGGGACAGTACACAGCTGGCAATAAAACGGGAATTTGCCGTGCGTTGAAACGGAACATTGGAAACCTCTCTTCGCGCTATGGAGAGAAGGAAATAAGTGATCCAGAGGGATTTAATTGCCCGGTATTTTCACGATCTACTGTGCCGTAATTCCTGATCTGTTGCGTTAGGCGGGGGAACATGCCTAGAGGGGACGGAGAACAACTGGAAGAAAGGTGTTTGCAAAGCGTCGGATTATTGTATAAAGATGTAACGTTTTGCACCAGGTGGGTCCGGTACTTTCCACGATTCATTGAATCTCGGACATATGTCATCTGTACTTTTCCCTTTTCCCATTTGTTGTGGTATTTCATTGACTCCCGTCTTTCCTTTGGAGTTGTACTTTTCAATCCCTGTCCTTTGAAAGACAGTTTTCTTGAGTCCTTGTTGTTGGGGTTGGAGGATGTAGTTTGTGTACAGCACTGCACTCTTGAGATTTTGATCGTCTTTTAACAAGTTTTATGAGTTTGTGCACATGTAGGGAACAGCAGCTTTGAGCGACATCTCTGGCCACTGCATTCGCAAACCCTCAGACAACTGAATGCATAAATTGTTTATCGGATTAAAATGTTTTTGTGTGAAAAACTATCCAAATCATATTGTTTTGAATGGAATCCTTTCCCAAAATAGTTTATACTATCAACAGCTGTGCTTCTTATACCATATAAGTTTTTAAAGTCATTGATATTTTGGAGTATTCACCCTACTAAAGGTAGTTACAGAATGAAGTATTTCTGTTTTGTGACATTCGAATACGCTCACTTTTAAATATTGAAATTTAGCTCACATTTTAAAATTACACAGAGTTGAAACCATAAAGCCAACTCCAAGTTAAGAAATTTTCTTGGCAGATAGAAGATAAATTTTAGAATTTGAATAAATTCAACCTGTGTGATGACAAAAGTAAAATAAAGACCTAGAATTACACATATGCCACAAAGGCCATGGCCTTCGTTGCCCCTGATCTTGGCCTTGGTGCCCCTTCAAAAGTTTCACAGCATAGACTTCAAGATTTTCCAATGGAAGTGCTCGTGCAAAATGAAAATGGCCTTGCCCTTTTAAAGATGAAGTTCCAGGCCTGAAGTTGTGAGAGTTAATTCATTATAGGATTTTGTATGCATATCTTTACAATGACAATCTCTTGTTCACTACAATGATTTTTGTTGTCCCCTTGTTCCTTATTAACGCACCAATTACCGGCTTACACTTCATTACATGATGATCTCCATAATACACTTCTACTGACAATCAATCAATCCTACGTAATCTCCCTTCAATAGTACCATTTATTCCAATCTTTCCTTCATCCCAAAAAGGTTTGTAATCTCCATTGAAGAGGAAGCAAGTTGCACTCAAAAAGGCCAAATAAAAAAAATACCAGTTCATCGTCCCCTCCCTCATCCTTTTTTTGAGGCCGCGTCCCTTCTTCATTTTTTTTTTATTTAACTTTTTTTCTGTGTATTTCTCATTAAACTTACTAATCTTTTAAGAACTTGTAACTGCATAAAGTATGTAGTAACGTTAAACTGAAGAGTTGGTGGCCAGTCTGAATAAAATGCTTGAAAGAAATAAAAAATTAAATGCCCTCTTCCTCCTCTTTTTGGAAAAACCCAGACGATCAACTGGTATTTGTTTTTGCTTGGCCTAATCATTAGGCTGTTATAATAGACAGCCCCAGTAATACCCAATCAATTGTCCGCCCCAGTGTTTAGATAAAACAGCTGAGTACATCCACAGAAGCCTTGGAAGTGACTGTGCTGGGGGCTCCTTTGAGATCTTGACCATTGTGTCTAATTAAAACATAATCATTCCACTTGGTTACCATGATTGCATTCTTCTCTTTAAACCAGTTAAGAGATTTGTGAGCTGGCAGACAAAAGGGTTTTTGTCAGGGTGCCTTGTGACTGCTTAAGCCATATACACTTGGCTTTTTTTTAATTGATGAGGTAATTCAAAAGGAGTTTACCACAAGTTGTACTTGTACAGACATTGTGTGCGCTTTACATATTATTCAAAAAAATATCAATACGCCACAAGGGAATCTGACTGGGTAAATTTGTTAAAAGATTCGGGGTTGAACAAAGAAACATTTAGAGCCTATCCTAGAACGAGAATAAAACCAACCCAAAGGCTTATTCGAAAAGGTAGAAAAGTGTTTAGAAGACAGTATTAACAAAAACTAAACAAATTTGGAAAAGCATACCTTAAAACTGAGTAAGACTTTAAGCTTTAGCTAAAGGCTTAAAGCCATTGGACCCTTTTGGTAAACAGTATTGTCCAAGGCCCACACTTCGTGTATCACAACTGCTATATCAAATAACAAACCTTTGAAAATTTGGGCTTAATCGGTCATCGGAGTCGGGAGAAAATAATGGGAAAACCCACCCTTGTATCCGCGCGTTTCGCCGTGTCATGACATGTGTTTAAAATAAATCCGTAATTCTCGTTAACGAGAATTGATATTGTTTTACTGTTTTCTCGAAAAGTAAAGCATTTTATGGAATAATATTTCAAGAGAAGTATTTCACCACTACCTTCTGTAAACCCTGTAAGTTATTTGTAAATCTGTGAACATTTTTTTTTTTTTCCTGTACCGAAAGGGTCCAATGGCTTTAAGATGTCATAAATATATCTTTCTAAAGTAGGCCTATTAATGGTAGTAACAACAACCGGTTAAATGATCAAATGAAATTACATTCACACACTTGTAAATAACTTAACAAATAATTATAGTTTATTATTGAAATCTTAAAAGGAATAAATATGAGTATTACAACATGTGCAAGTAGGTTGCGCAAGTTATTGTTCAATAGCCTACAGCAGTTTTGACTGGACAATGTATATTGGGCTAGGGTTAATGGTGAACCCTGGTAAGTTTGTTTGTTTGTCTGTTTCATTTCTCTACAAGTTTATTCATTTCCACAATTACTTTACACAAAAGTTTCTTTTCTCAATTCATTCCAGCATCATTTCCTCTTCTATCAAATGACATCATTGTGTTAGTGTGAAATTGATCGCCCCAGTGTAAATATAGCTCTCGTCTACTGGTCAAAAACCTCTCACAGTCTATCTAACTAATGAAGTATCTATCTGCTTAATTGAACAGGAAATGTATAATGTATTAATTGATTAGCCAGGTGTCACCAGTCAATACATGCATTAGATCGTCCCAGAGAAAACATCAATTGTGTACATGATTCCTCCCTTCCTCTATCCTCATCTGTATATCAATTTAGCGGAGTGTCCATTTCCGCCAGCATTCTGCGACTGACAATGGCGCTTTATAGCGTAGGATAATGTAGTCATTATGCAGTGTAATTTGTCTTATTATATGTTATTCTTTAGAAGTGAGAATTGACTGGAGTCACTGCCATCTTGGTTGGGCTCCCTGTGTGTTTTCTATAGATTTCTGTATAATGCCTATAAGGGACACCAGACTGCCTTCACACCTTGGTTGTGTTAAGAGATGAGTTGAATATGGTAGAAGTCTAGTTTGAGTTATGGCAGTAGTATAGAAACAAAATTGAGCTGAACATAAGAAACTTGACCAGAAGTTGCCTAAGTTGGTGGAGGAGTACATAATATAAAGTGACTTGAAGACACATCCCATGACACTTTCACAAACTTCTTATTATCTGGTTTCGTCTCTTTCTTAATTGCTGCCTCCAGATGGATATTTTTTTGTAAAGGGCATTTTCTTGAAGATGATGAAGTATTTGCTATGAGAGAAGTCTTTATTCTTTAATCATTGTTAATACAGGTGTCCATGTGATCCCCCTCAATCGTGTTTTCTAAAAAGGGACAACAAATCATTCCTGCAAAGCTCCTGTAGGCTTCCATCAAGTCTGACTTAACACTTCTGAAAATGTCTAGACCTAAACCAAGTACAACCCCACTTGTCATCTGCCCCCTTTACTTAAAAAAAAAAATTCCCACTATTAATTTAATGTTGTATTGATCATAGTCCACTAGACATCTTATACCACATTACGTCCTATTGATCCCCTAAAGTCCGGAATGACATTCCCATTTGGTAGCGATCTCCGTGTTCATGCCGGCGGTGTTAACTGTCGCCCGCGGAACCACAGCTGCGATGATGGCTGATTTGCTCGGGCGATGCGGGAGCATGCATCCAGCACTGACTATGATAGCATTTCACTGCCCCTACAATTGCTGGATTTATTTTAATTAATTGATTTTTGAATCTGTGTTCCTCTTGCTCTTAGTGATTTGAGTGACTCAATTTCTTGTACTTCATGCTTGATAGAATCAAATGGATTATTCAGACAGTAGTGGTTTCACTCTTTCTCGGCCGAGGCAGGTCTTTGATGCATATTTCTCTGTAATATGAGGTGTCAGTGTGTGTCATGGTTCTATAAAGCTTGTTAAGAACAAGTTCATCCTCAAGTATTGTTTGAAGCTTTGCATGGTGTGGATTAGGAAGAAACTATAAAGAAATAGTAAACTTGCGGGTACAATCGTGTGAAAATATTTTTTGTGGGAGTGTTGGCTCTGAAAAGAGACGGTGTGGTCTTGCATTTGGAACAACAAACTCAGCTCGTCTTCAGGAGATACTTTCTTTCTAAGTGAAACCATATTGTAGAAATATAGAATTATCTCCTACTTTAAAATCCTGAAATAAACTATATGTATAAAAAACTGACTGGGAAGACACTGAACAACTTGGGTTTGAACAAAGCCTGGCACTCCTGAACAAAGATATTGACTAATAATAGGGAAATACCATAGGGTTGGATAGATCAGTTGGTAGAGAGCCGGTACGTTAATACGGAGGTCTTTGGTTCTAGTCCTGCTCCGTTAAATTTGTTTTTGTTTCAATCGTGTATAATCTTGAATCTAAAATAACTTTGTCTGGTCAGGTTGTCGATAACCCTTTCCATGTAGGTCTTTTACATTGTATTTGTTAGAGACATGGGCTTATTTTATTGGATTTGTTTAGGATTTTACTGAGTTGTTGCTATTCCAATTTGTTCGACAACAAAACATGTTGAACTATACTTAGTTAAAATCAAACTTAGGCTGCACTTTCTTATGAAAGCCACGAAACACCTCAACTAGTCTGTATGGTTTGTTCATGGATTTGGTACTCATTCATCTAGGGCTAAAATCTAAATTAAAACTGACGTTTGAACAACAGTTTCCTTACACATTTCTTTTTATAAATAAATACATTCATTTTTGGTCATTCACAGTTCAAAGAAGCTGTACAAATTCTCTCTTCAGTTTTTTTTCTTCAGAAAGCTGTTGAACTTTGCTAAAAGGAAATTTTGTAAGCACAGAGTAAAGTGAAAAACAACTTGTTCTTATAGCCGTTGGACACTTTCTGAACAGAACAAAAATTAAAACTTCACAGAATTACAAAAAACTGACAGGGTTTACAGAAGGTAATGGTGAAAGACTTCCCTTGAAATGCTTTACACAATTGTCTCAATATCGAGAATAACGGATTTATTTTAAACACATGTCATGACACGGCGAAACGTGCGGAAACAAGGGTGGGTTTTCCCGTTATTTTCTCCTGACTCCGATGACCGATTGAGCCTTAATTTTCACAGTTTTGTTATTTTATATATAAGTTGTGATACAGAAAGTGTGGGCCTTTTTGGACAATACTGTTTACCAATGTTGTGCGATTGCTTTAATAACATACATGAAAAGCAAAAGTTGATTAAATAGTCGAGTCTTTTTTAGAAAGGTTGAGGGGATGATACTGTCGAGCCGTGGCGTTTTATATTTCATCATAAACCACTTAAAATTCATAAAGTATAAATGTATTTTTCTCGCTCCCGTCATGTCTGTCAATTATGTAAATAGCCTTAAAGCAAGTCATATCACAATCAAGACCTTCTCCCTTCAGAAACTTCATCTAATCCGTTTTCATTTTGTTCAGTCCTTTGCTAATTCGATTTCCATCCATTTCTCTCGTCTTCCAATTATATGCCATTGATTTGGATGAGAAGAGTTTATTCCTAAAGATTGCTCAACTGGATATGTTTGGCTTTAATATTATTGTAACTTCTAATTTAATTTACAATTTTCCACCCACCGGGAACGGACCACTACACTAACCCCTTCATGATCAAAATCCTGAGATTAACTGTTTCTATCGTAGGGAGGTATATGAAGGCCCACTTTATAGATTTATCGCCTGTGTGTCTTTTTCTCTCTGCATATTCTTCCCTTATTTGATTTTAGGAGTAACCAAGGTTGGCTAACGCCAATCTACCCCGATCACAATTTATTCTGATTACTGTCCCCGGCAACTACAAGGGTAGAAAGAAGAAGAAAAAAATGAATTGAAGTATAGCGGACAGGGTTGTGATATGCAAGTGAAATTATGGTGCTTTTACTAAAAGCGGTCTTGTGCGGAGTCAAGTGAGCGTGGCGTCCGAATGAAAGCCGTAATCGAATTGTGGGAGTGGATCGGTTTCGTTGGATCGACTCGGATTTACACCATATTACAAGCTGTGACTTCTTCGTCTCTAGAGAACAGGCAAGTCGGCTGCTCTGGGTTATTGGCCACAAAAGCGCCCCCGACGAACATCGAATGAGAGACTATGGGAGGGACTAGGGAGAGAAAATAAACTTGGCAAGGAAAGTGGGAATTGATTCGCTCTTGGATAGAAAGGGTGGTTTTTAGTTTGGGAAGAGGAGAGCGTTTTGTTGTCTTTTTTAGTTCGAGTTGATTCTGTCTCTCTGAGAGAAAGGATGGTTTTTAGTTCACGAAGAGAACGTTATTTGGCTGATGTGGCAACATTGGAGGATACATTCTTGAGATAAAATAAACTTGGCAGGGAAAGTGGAAATTGATTCTTCCTCGGAAAGAAAAGATGGTTTTAAGTTCTAGAAGAGATGAACGGAGTTTTGTCTTTTCAACTTTTGCATTTGGCCGCTGAGGCAACATTGAGGAATAAACTGATGCTCATTGATCTAGTTATGTAGGCACACAATCCCTGTGAGCTATTGTTTTTATTTTGTTCGCTTTTTGTTAAACCTGAAACAACTGTGTGAGGATATGTTGGGTTTTTCTTCAATTGTGGATCTTGTAATTGTTAAATATCTCACTCATAATAAGTGATATCTGCTGTTTGAGCTACTAATACTGAATTTAACAGACAAGTTATGTGAACTCTGTCTGAAATGTTTTATTCTATGGTTTGTGAATGATTTAAAAAAAAAAAAAATTCAGGCTTTTTGAGTTGAGACGGGATAGACATTGCAGAGGTTTTCTTAAACCCCTAACCCTGCCCACCCAACCCTCCCCATCCCAGTGTGCCTGTAGTCAGTTTGCCCACTGTGAAAATGGTTACTTTATAACAATCCATCCCCTCTGAGCCTAGCTCAGTGGCTTATTGTGCGAGCCAAAGTCATTGTAAGCCATTGTAATAACCATTTGGGATTTTTTGGTGTGTCATTTTCAGTCCACTCCATTTGATTGGCTCACCCTTGACCAATCAGACTCCTCCGTCTCCATGTCATGAATTCTAATTGGATCGTAGATATGAGACGCTGATTAATACAGTCCCAGTGTAGCTAGACAGAAACAGACCATCGTGTTATTGTGATCCCCTTATCGTTGTTTGTTTCCCGGCCGGTAATTACGTTAACGCAAAACAAGGGCAGTCGCGAGGGCGGATACACCGGCCGTAAAAAGGCCTCTCACAATATGAAAATTGTAGGATTAGATTCTGATAATGCTATTAGGGTACTGTGCCCGCTGATTGAAAGATGCACTTGGTTACCCGTTGTATAAACCACTCTGTACTATAGCCAATAGTCAATCAGAAAAAATATATCGAGAGGAAAAAAAACCCTCTCTGTAATAAAATTACACATATGGCTATTTTCATCTCCGGCATTGCGTGGTGAAATTAAAGCAGGCCTCACTTCCCCAGGAAGAAATATTGGATTGATGAGGAGGAGAAATAGACCTCATGATCAAATCAGTTGGTTTATTGGCGCAGTGGATGTAGGTATAGGGATGGCCCTCATGCTGTGTGAAGACTGTGTAACTTCTATTCAGTCATAAAAGAAATATTATCCATACCAAATGGGATGTGAGCTTCTCACAATACTCTAAACAACCCCCCCCCTCTCCCCCCCCCTTTCTAAATGCTAATCCCCATTCACACAATCCATGGCAGTTTGTGGTGTGGGGCTTTCTCTTTATTCCATTAACGCTAGCCCTGGCTTTGACTGCTGTTTTTATTTTCACCGTATTTGTTTCAGCCATGAGGTGGTTTTCGAGCGTTCGCACTATTGTTGCATCATGTGTCAGAATGAAAATCACACCCTGGGGTAGTTTTTGTTACTTCTTAAAAAAACCATCGACCTATGAAAAGCAATATGGAGTTCTGTTTTTAGTATATGGGTTTGGCAGTGTAGTGTTGGCTTTGGGTGAACAATGAGGGCGCTATATTTGGTTTAAAGTGCTTGCAACTATGCAACTACCATGACCTATTTTAAAAACTGTATCTCAAAAAATTGCTTAGTACAGAAATTCAGGCTTAGCAGAAACTGATTACCTGCCAAAGTAACATGTCGCTAATACTGTTTATGACTGGTTCCCTACACGGTTTTGATGACTACATCAATCAACAAGCATCTGCTTAGCAACTCTTATAGTGAGGGCTGTGTTTTGTAATACTATTGGTTTTAACTTCGTTGACAAATGCATTACCAGCCTAAAAATATCTCATTGCACCCACAGCATCTGCTGTGTGTACGTGCCCTACGCTTTTGCTGTGGTGCATGCACTTACTAAAGTTCAAATACAAGTTGACATTTTCCTCATAAAAGTGGCCCTTATCATCAGAGGAAAACTGCTGTGCCCCTTCAAGAACAAAGTTCAAGGCCTGCTTATAGGCTGTAGATAAGGTGTACGTTAGGAGCTCCTTATCCTCATGCATAAAATAAACCCAGCTTTAAGAAAGTGCCTGCTTTGGGCACAGATAGTTTGTTCCAAGCTCAACAAGCTTTGTTTTACTAATTTTGCTTGTTACCGCTAATCACCGTGCAATTAAACCCTTTGGCAGTTAACAGCGGTATGAGTGGTACTGTTTTCTGGTTAAAACACAATCATTAGTTTAACAATAAAAAATGTTTCCGTCTGTCGGCATTACAACAGATCTAATCCTTCTCATTGTTCATCACAAATTAACAATTTCCTGAATGATAATCTTCCTTTGTTACGATGAGCTTATTCTGGATCTTGTTTCGTTGTCGGCTTGTCAATTAATGCAAAGGGAATGTACTCATTATTTCTATTTTTATTCTTATTTTGGTAATTAAGTATTCGACTCAATTAACATTAAGGATTTTTGTGTTTTTCTTCCGCAGACTACAGCCACGCAGCTGGGGATGTAAAGACGCAAGTT
This sequence comes from Asterias amurensis, assembly GCF_032118995.1. Lineage (NCBI taxonomy): Eukaryota > Metazoa > Echinodermata > Asteroidea > Forcipulatida > Asteriidae > Asterias > Asterias amurensis. Next base: position 18,660,522 of record NC_092659.1, on the reverse strand, counting down.
CTGTTACCATGGCAACTTTGGATCAATAAATGGTTCTTTTTGTCATCAACCATCGCCGTGGCAACAAGAGACTTAGAGACATGTTCCTTTCTGCCGACTATTCTTCAAATGGTGTGTAAGTGTCTGAACACTTCAATTATGGAAACTAGACTAACTACCTGCTGCTGTAATTAATTGATAACATTTCATGATGAAGTAACAATGTACAAGATTAACTATAGTTCAGTGAGTTATTTCTTATGACAGTCTAGCATTGGTTGCAAACACTGTTAACTATTTTCGGCGTTAGCGTGTTATCCCAAACTCTGGATGCATTATTCTGTAAACAATTGACATGTTCTACTGCCCTGTTTGGAAAGGGAGTTTCACTTACTGATAAAATCATAGAAGTTACAAGAATTGTTTGAGTGTGACTTTGTAAGTATTTGAACAAATTTCTTGAGTTGATGCCAAACACAAGTTAAACTTTTCCCGAGTTGTTTGTGTTTTATCTCGGGTGTAGCATTTTAAATTCATGTACTACTGAGACAAAAAAAATAAAAAACTTTTATTATCAAACTAGCCTACAGGTATCTGCAGATCTCTTATTCAATCACAATGCAAAGCTACGAGCCTTTCAAGTAATTTCGGTCAAGATAAATAGGAATAAAAGGACAGATTTTAGTCAAATAGATTTTTCTTGAATGCGGACAATATGGCTGATATTTGACATTCACATTCATGTACAGCACAAAGCTCTATCAGTATTGTTCAACAATTCATTACCCTTCTTCCTCCCCTCCGCTTCTTTTATTTGGAGGGAATTTAAAACCTTCTCTTTTCCCCTCTATGCTATCTCCCCATTCATGGAAACAGGGCATAGTTCTTTTTACGAAGAAAGCCCACACAACTAAAACGGACATGGTTGTTTGTATTCGGTCCCCTTCCTCTTTCTGCTGCCATTGTGGGACTCTGTTACAAGACAAAACGGGACCTGGGAACCTTATATTATACACCTGCACAAACCTTTTATCAACACAAGACAAACGGCCAACTTTTGTCGGAAATGAAATCCATTCTTCTCAGGCAGCACTCGATGTCCCCCCTTTCGTTTTTTTTTGTCTTTCACTTTGTGTCCAGGCTTTTGTTGAGCATGGCGGGATAAACACTCTCAGGAACGGGAGATGAATGGTGGAGTTTTCCAAAGCATACAAGATGCAAGAAATTACAACTATCTGGTAAATGTCATCGATGTGATGTGATACGCCAGCTTTCTTCATACCCATGAAAAGACGGATTGTAGGAGACGACTCAAAATAGCCATTGCCAAGGTGACGGGAATATTGAGGTATTTAAACAAAACCCACTCAGATAATAGAATAGGATTCCTTCTAAATGTCAAAGCAGAGTTTGGGTGTACATTACGACCGTTTCAGAAAGGGAGTCCGCTCTTTGTTTTCAGCAGTGAGGAAGTGAGCCAGATTCAAAAGTTAAAAACAGTGTTTTGTGTTTTCAGGTGATTAAAAACTCTTCAAAACTATAAGGCATAACTGTTGAATGGGTAATTGCGATTTTAAGATCATCATTTTGTGAATGAAACCACTGTATCACCACTCCTATATGTTTCAATATTTCCCTAAATAAAGCTTATGGTCCAAGTTGCATAAAAAGGCATCAGTAGAGCCTACTGCATCATTTAAGAGCATAAACTAAAAACTCAAAATTTTGCACAAATTTGAAAAAATTACTGGACTTACCCCTTGTCTTTTTTTATATTATTTTGGCCCTTTTTTCAAGTTCCAGTATTTCCCTAAAAAAAGCTTATATCTCGGTCCAAGTTGCCACAGTTCTTTTGCTGTATATCAGCATAAAAAGCTACATTTGAGCCTACTGCATTATTTTAGAGCATAAAATCGTGACTCAATATTTGGGCCAAATATTTGTATCATTGATTGCCACGTTTCTTTTGCTGTATATCAGCAGAAACTGCTGTGGTCTTGATAAAATTACGGTATATAAAACATTTTTGTGTTGTATTGTATTTACCCCTGCAAGATTATTTGCACATAAAAAACATATTGACTTGCAATTGCATAGACAATATCTGTTAACTTGATCTTTCAGGGCCAGTAGTTCCTGAAACCAAAGTTTCTGAAACTAACTATAGATGGAATCACCCCTACTGACATCTTGAAGGCTGCAGGGTATAAATGAGACCAAACGCGTCTGTAAACAACAGTATCGTCAAGACATCGTAGCGGTTCATCTCTGGATCATGAAGGAACGACCCAGCGATTGTTGTCTTCAAACGTTAAAGGCAGTTGACACTATTGGTAATTACTCAAAATTATGTTTAGCATACAAACTTACTTGGTATTAACAAGTAATGGAGAGATGTTGATAGTATAAAACAATGTGAGAAACGGCTCCCTCTTAAGTAACATAGTTTTCGAGAAAAAAGTAATTTTCCACGAATTTGATTTCAAGACCTCAGAATTAGATTTGAGGTCCTGAAATCAAGCATCTGAAAGCATGCAACCTCGAGTGACGAGGGTGTTTTGTCTTTCATTATTATCTCGCAACTGCGACAACCAATTGCACTCAAATTTTCACAGGTTTGTTATTTTATGCACTTGTTGAGATACACCAAGTGAGAAGACTGGCTTTGACAATTACCAAAGGTGTCCAGTGTCTTTAAGTAAGATATCCCAGATGTGTTGGTTTGATATTTAAAGTTTTTCTAATCCAGTTGTTCCTGAAATCAAATATGAAGGGAATCACCCCTACTGACATCTTGAAGGCTGCAGGGTGTAGAGTAGCCCAATACGTCTGAAAAGATCAGCATCGTCAAGACGTCCTAGCAAGTCATCTGTGCATCATGTCTTCAAAAGTCAAGTAAGATAAAAATATTCCAGATGTGTTGGTTTGATATGTCCCATGTCACAAGCCCCCCAATCTAGCACCTAGTAAGTGTCCACGATATTATAACCTATTATTATTTGAAATTTGTGTTACCTTCGATTATTTTTTTTTTTTAACAACACTTAAACTGCAATCTTGTAAATACACCATTGCAAGCAAGCAAGCATTTACACATTTTGGGGGGGTTAATTTGGTGGTGCCTGCGAACCGGAAATGCGGTGGTACAACACGAATGATTAAAGGGACCTGGACACTTGCACGTGGCTTGTGGGGTCCTACTTCCGGCTCGGGCCACTGGGTGGCTGATCTTAAAGGTGCATTTGGGCTCCTCACCTGAGGATGGTGCCGGTGTTATCACAAATGGTCGGCCAACGGAAGTAGTCCGCTAGTCTTTTCGGCTAGCGGACCGCGTTACTACAGTAGGGGACCACCCTGGATAACTCTGGGGAGGCGGACCTGACCCGCCCGGGAGGACGGTGCAAAGGCCCTGACGACTCTGGAAAGCGTGTGGGGCTGGTATCCTGGGACCTTCACGTGGTAGCCCTGTTTTTGACGAACCTTACCAGGATGAATAGGCCAAATTTGAAACTGAAATTTTTGCTTGCAATGATGTACTACGAGATTATTATTTTTTCAATTTGTTACCCTTTTTTCCAAGTTCCAATATTTCCCTAAATAAAGCTTATTTCTCGGTCCAAGTTGCATAAAAAGGCATCAGTAGAGCCTACTGCATCTTTTTAGAGCATAAAATAAAAACTCAAAATTTGGCCCAAAATTGACAAAATGCCTGGACTTACCCCTTGACGTTTTTTTCAATTTTGGCCCTTTTTTCAAGTACCAATATTTCCCTAAATAAAGCTTATTTCTCGGTCCAAGTTGCATAAAAAGGCATCAGTAGAGCCTACTGCATCTTTTTAGAGCATAAAATAAAAACTCAAAATTTGGCCTAAAATTGACAAAATGCCTGGACTTACCCCTTGACGTTTTTTTCAATTTCGGCCCTTTTTTCAAGTACCAATATTTCCCTAAATAAAGCTTATTTCTCGGTCCAAGTTGCATAAAAAGGCATCAGTAGAGCCTACTGCATCTTTTTAGATCATAAAATAAAAACTCAAAAATTTGCCCAAAATTGACAAAATACCTGGACTTACCCCTTGACGTTTTTTTCAATTTTGGCCCTTTTTTCAAGTACCAATATTTTCCTAAATAAAGCTTATTTCTCGGGCCAAGTTGCATAAAAAGGCATCAGTAGAGCCTACTGCATGTTTTTAGAGCATAAAATAAAAACTCAAAATTTGGCCCAAAATTGACAAAATGCCTGGACTTACCCCTTGACGTTTTTTTCAATTTTGGCCCTTTTTTCAAGTACCAATATTTCCCTAAATAAAGCTTATTTCTCGGGCCAAGTTGCATAAAAAGGCATCAGTAGAGCCTACTGCATCTTTTTAGAGCATAAAATAAAAACTCAAAATTTTGCCCAAAATTGACAAAATGCCTGGACGTTTTTTTCAATTTTGGCCCTTTTTTCAAGTACCATATTTCCCTAAATCAAGCTTATTTCTCGGTCCAAGTTGCATAAAAAGGCATCAGTAGAGCCTACTGCATCTTTTTAGATCATAAAATAAAAACTCAAAAATTTGCCCAAAATTGACAAAATGCCTGGACTTACCCCTTGACGTTTTTTTTCAATTTTGGCCCTTTTTTCAAGTACCAATATTTCCCTAAATAAAGCTTATTTCTCGGTCCAAGTTGCATAAAAAGGCATCAGTAGAGCCTACTGCATCTTTTTAGATCATAAAATAAAAACTCAAAAATTTGCCCAAAATTGACAAAATGCCTGGACTTACCCCTTGACGTTTTTTTCAATTTTGGCCCTTTTTTCAAGTACCAATATTTCCCTAAATAAAGCTTATTTCTCGGTCCAAGTTGCATAAAAAGGCATCAGTAGAGCCTACTGCATGTTTTTAGAGCATAAAATAAAAACTCAAAATTTGGCCCAAAATTGACAAAATGCCTGGACTTACCCCTTGACGTTTTTTTCAATTTTGGCCCTTTTTTCAAGTACCAATATTTCCCTAAATAAAGCTTATTTCTCGGTCCAAGTTGCATAAAAAGGCATCAGTAGAGCCTACTGCATCTTTTTAGATCATAAAATAAAAACTCAAAATTTGGCCCAAAATTTACAAATTGCCTGGACTTACCCCTTGACGTTTTTTTTCAATTTTGGCCCTTTTTTCAAGTACCAATATTTCCCTAAATAAAGCTTGTTTCTCGGTCAAAGTTGCATAAAAAGGCATCAGTAGAGCCTACTGCATCTATTTAGAGCGTAAAATAAAAACTCAAAATTTGGCCTAAAATTGACAAAATGCCTGGACTTACCCCTTGACGTTTTTTTCAATTTTGGCCCTTTTTTCAAGTACCAATATTTCCCTAAATTAAGCTTATTTCTCGGTCAAAGTTGCATAAAAAGGCATCAGTAGAGCCTACTGCATCTTTTTAGAGCATAAAATAAAAACTCAAAATTTGGCCTAAAATTGACAAAATGCCTGGACTTACCCCTTGACGTTTTTTTCAATTTTGGCCCTTTTTTCAAGTACCAATATTTCCCTAAATAAAGCTTATTTCTCGGTCCAAGTTGCATAAAAAGGCATCAGTAGAGCCTACTGCATCTTTTTAGATCATAAAATAAAAACTCAAAAATTTGCCCAAAATTGACAAAATACCTGGACTTACCCCTTGACGTTTTTTTCAATTTTGGCCCTTTTTTCAAGTACCAATATTTCCCTAAATAAAGCTTATTTCTCGGTCAAAGTTGCATAAAAAGGCATCAGTAGAGCCTACTGCATCTTTTTAGAGCATAAAATAAAAACTCAAAATTTGGCCCAAAATTGACAAAATGCCTGGACTTACCCCTTGACGTTTTTTTTCAATTTTGGCCCTTTTTTCAAGTACCAATATTTCCCTAAATAAAGCTTATTTCTCGGTCCAAGTTGCATAAAAAGGCATCAGTAGAGCCTACTGCATGTTTTTAGAGCATGAAATAAAAACTCAAAATTTGGCCCAAAATTGACAAAATGCCTGGACTTACCCCTTGACGTTTTTTTCAATTTTGGCCCTTTTTTCAAGTACCAATATTTCCCTAAATAAAGCTTATTTCTCGGTCCAAGTTGCATAAAAAGGCATCAGTAGAGCCTACTGCATGTTTTTAGAGCATAAAATAAAAACTCAAAATTTGGCCCAAAATTGACAAAATGCCTGGACTTACCCCTTGACGTTTTTTTCAATTTTGGCCCTTTTTTCAAGTACCAATATTTCCCTAAATAAAGCTTATTTCTCGGTCCAAGTTGCATAAAAAGGCATCAGTAGAGCCTACTGCATCTTTTTAGATCATAAAATAAAAACTCAAAATTTGGCCCAAAATTTACAAATTGCCTGGACTTACCCCTTGACGTTTTTTTTCAATTTTGGCCCTTTTTTCAAGTACCAATATTTCCCTAAATAAAGCTTGTTTCTCGGTCAAAGTTGCATAAAAAGGCATCAGTAGAGCCTACTGCATCTATTTAGAGCGTAAAATAAAAACTCAAAATTTGGCCTAAAATTGACAAAATGCCTGGACTTACCCCTTGACGTTTTTTTCAATTTTGGCCCTTTTTTCAAGTACCAATATTTCCCTAAATTAAGCTTATTTCTCGGTCAAAGTTGCATAAAAAGGCATCAGTAGAGCCTACTGCATCTTTTTAGAGCATAAAATAAAAACTCAAAATTTGGCCTAAAATTGACAAAATGCCTGGACTTACCCCTTGACGTTTTTTTCAATTTTGGCCCTTTTTTCAAGTACCAATATTTCCCTAAATAAAGCTTATTTCTCGGTCCAAGTTGCATAAAAAGGCATCAGTAGAGCCTACTGCATCTTTTTAGATCATAAAATAAAAACTCAAAAATTTGCCCAAAATTGACAAAATACCTGGACTTACCCCTTGACGTTTTTTTCAATTTTGGCCCTTTTTTCAAGTACCAATATTTCCCTAAATAAAGCTTATTTCTCGGTCAAAGTTGCATAAAAAGGCATCAGTAGAGCCTACTGCATCTTTTTAGAGCATAAAATAAAAACTCAAAATTTGGCCCAAAATTGACAAAATGCCTGGACTTACCCCTTGACGTTTTTTTTCAATTTTGGCCCTTTTTTCAAGTACCAATATTTCCCTAAATAAAGCTTATTTCTCGGTCCAAGTTGCATAAAAAGGCATCAGTAGAGCCTACTGCATGTTTTTAGAGCATGAAATAAAAACTCAAAATTTGGCCCAAAATTGACAAAATGCCTGGACTTACCCCTTGACGTTTTTTTCAATTTTGGCCCTTTTTTCAAGTACCAATATTTCCCTAAATAAAGCTTATTTCTCGGTCCAAGTTGCATAAAAAGGCATCAGTAGAGCCTACTGCATCTTTTTAGAGCATAAAATAAAAACTCAAAATTTTGCCCAAAATTGACAAAATGCCTGGACTTACCCCTTGACGTTTTTTTCAATTTTGGCCCTTTTTTCAAGTACCAATATTTCCCTAAATAAAGCTTATTTCTCAGTCCAAGTTGCATAAAAAGGCATCAGTAGAGCCTACTGCATCTTTTTAGATCATAAAATAAAAACTCAAAAATTTGCCCAAAATTGACAAAATGCCTGGACTTACCCCTTGACGTTTTTTCCAATTTTGGCCCTTTTTTCAAGTACCAATGTTTTCCCTAAATAAAGCTTATTTCTCGGTACAAGTTGCATAAAAAGGCATCAGTAGAGAATACTGCATCTTTTTAGAGCATAAAATAAAAACTCAAAATTTGGCCCAAAATTTACAAAATGCCTGGACTTACCCCTTGACGTTTTTTTCAATTTTGGCCCTTTTTTCAAGTTCCAATATTTCCCTAAATAAAGCTTATTTCTTAAATAAAAACAAAAAAATAAATAAAAAAACTTATTCTCCATCAACATTGTACCAACCACTAATTAATTTTATTCACTAAATATATATACACAATGTACACTTCTAGTAAATTCCATCAGTGCTCCAAATTTGTCATTGTACAAATATAAAAGGCTACCATTTCAGGTTTACCGTGCTGTACCGATTTTGTCCGTCACAAATTTTGCACGTAAAACAGACGCTGTGCAAATGCAGACTGTAAGACAATTTCAAAAGTCAATATCAAATAAGGATTGACTATGCACTGATTTGTGTGTCTCAGCGGCAGTTACAAGTAGTCAAGTCAATACAATCCGAGACAAATAATGTGTGAGCAGGAATAAAATTGTCCAATCTTTACACACAGGGCATCAATTTATAGACAATCTGTAATGTCAATAGCCAGTCAGGGGGTTGTTTAGTCGAGAATTTTGTCCACGCCAACAACGGAACGTGTCAACAGTGGTAAATAAAAACTCTGTTGACTTGGAATCTTGTCGCAAATTCCCTACACACAGAAACGCTTTTGACCGTTGACAAAATCTGAATATTTTCTGCAAGTGGTCGATAGTGTTGGACCTTTTTTGTTGAAGTGCACTACAAAAAAACTGTACAAATATATCTTACGAATACTCATCTCAACTCTCTATTTACAAATATAAATTAAATTTATTGAAAAGGAACATGGTTTGGGGGGGGGTTAAAGTAATTTTTACTTGTTTTGCTCAGTAAAGCTTTGTGCAACTTTCTTCATCGGATGATGAATGTATGGTTGACCATCAATAAAAACTTGTAAAAACTTATTGAACAATAATAAAGTATTGTCGAGTGTCTTTGAATTATGTAGTGAATATTAATGAGCTTTCCAGGGGTTGACAAAGATAGACTCTTTTAGGTTTATTTTGATCCACTGATTGTTGATTAGTCTGGTGCATGATTACACTCACTGAGACCATGCATACATACTTCATGTAACCAGACATGTATGCTTTGTTGTTGAGAGGGCAAGGGAACCAAGGCATTTTCTTTTTGATAAAGGGCACCAAGGCAATGACCAGGGGCAATTGCCTTTGTTTTCTTCGAGAAGTATCGGCCCTGCGTTACCCATCACTAAAAACTGTCTAGAAACTCGTTATCACAAGACCACTAAACTTAAGTACATTGCTGAAGATGTAGGGGGATGGGGGCAAGGTTTCCGCCAGGATTTGGTAAAAGGGTGTCCAAATGGTTCACTTATAATACATTTACATGTAAACGACAGATAAAACAGTGTGTCTAAATGAACACTCCTCTGGTTAACACTATCGGGGTGTGAGTAGTTGAACATAAGTCGTACTCACACAGTGCCCTTTGCCCTCCCACTCTGGTCCGTCTTGACTAGTGCTTGCTACCACGTCCACTCCTTACGCTAGCCTGACTCCCTCCGCTGGGCGGTCGTGATCCAACCCTCCCTGGGGTCCCCTGTTGGGGTGATTGTATCGGTGAGCGGGGTGCTGATTTGGGTGTTCTAGCCCCACTGCCTGAGATACCTAGACCACCAAGATCCACTGTACGAAGGGCTGCAGTGCTGCTAGCTCGGCTGGATGCGGTGCTGCGTACAGATGATGCAGTTCTACACAAAGAAAGAAAAATCGACAAGAATACTGTTTAATAATAAGTATAGTGTTATATAGCACATGTATAGCTGCGGTGCATTCAGCAGCCACTGCCAGAAACACCAGGGCGAACCCGTTCTCTTAGCGATAAGTGTAACTCAAATATTTTAGGTGCATGTACACACACTACGACTTGACATCCCATCGGAAGCACGCAGCAATATTTAAGTGTCTTCCTCATGGACACAAGTGGCAAGACCGGGACTCGAACCCACACTCTGATGATCAGAAACATGAACAGAAGCCTGAGTCCTGTGGTCTTAACCACTCGACAACGACACACCACAATTCAAAATTATAACTGTTGATTTGAAACGCATGAGGCAAAGGTTCATCAAACAAGTGGAACAGTAAATGTAACAATTTGAGTGATTAATGTCAATAGTTCGTACCTTGAGCTAAGACTAGCGCTACTCCTTGCACTGTAAGCTGAACCCGGTCTAGAATGACCCCTAGCACTTCCCGTTGGCGCTGGAGGCACTTGAAGACCAGCCTGAGGACAAACAAAAATCATCATGGTTAAAGACGAAGAAGAAATTTGGTTGAAGGTCCAAGTTGCATAAAAAGGCATCAGTAGAGCCTACTGCATCATTTTAGAGCATAAAATCAAAACTCAAAATTTAGCTGAAATTTGACAAAATGACTGGACTAACCCCTTGAAGTTTTTTCAATTTTGGGCCCTTTTTCAAGTTTTGATATTTCCCTAGTTAAAGCTTATAGCAACCTCTACTTTCAAGACTGTTTCGTTTAGACAACTTTTGTGTAATCGTCCTAAAAGGTTTAGTTTCCAGCTCACTGATTATGAAGTTTATGCCGGCACCACTCCTCCAGAAATGCTATCCAGCAGTGCAGAATTACACAAGCAGTAAAGTATGGTTACTAATACAAACTCATAAGCTTACCGATTGTGGTTAAACTTTGATGGAATTTGAACCCTGGAAAACCTTGAGGCTACCCCTGAGTTCCGCCTGCCTAATATTTGTTTGATTCCTTCTTTTGAGAAACACTAACCTGAGAGAAGAGCATATGGGTGGTCGGTATGACGTCTGGCTGGGTGTGGATGACATCACCAATCTGCTTAGCGAGGTTCTTATTGAAGTCTCTCAGCTCACGCAGTGAGAAATCTTTCTGTTTATATATCATGAAATAAAAAACGATTTGAATTGGACAAGAAGAAAACGTGTTTGATCGGAGGAAAACCTTTAAGTGACCTAGGTCGATTTCTAGAAGAGATCAGGGCACATTTTCGATGCTCTGCTTACTGATGAAATCTGCGCTGACGCTCACATTTCTGGACTAGTTGCATATTGCCTCTAGTAGTAACGTTGAGTACACAAGCACACAGGCAAACATTCCCTGTTTACCCGTAAAGTATCCTTACTTCCATAAGCGCCAATTCTTTGTGATTGTAAGCAGAGCCATGATATTAAGCCCTGATTGGTATGCTTGGTTTCATGCTAAAGGTGGCTTGGGTGTACAGAACCAAAGCAAGACAAAACGCAGGTTGGAATTTTAAATGTTTGTCGTACCTCTTCATGTGATTCTCCTTTAATCTTCTTAGCTGTCCTGACTTCTCTAGCATAGCGTGCTATCTGCTTAGACACTCTATCAATCTTGGCTTTCTGCTCATCGTGCTCTCTGATCATCTGATGCTGCTTATTCTGTTAACATTGAAACACAGAAATTGAGTTAAAACATCTGTCTGCCTGAACAGATTTCAGCATGTCATGGCCTAGCTGATAAGAACACTGGACTCTAAGAAGCTCTGGTGTTTCCGATCAGCAGAGTGTGGGTTCGAGTCCCGGTCATGACGCCTGTGTCCTTAAGCCAGACACTTTACCATAATTGCTTCGTCCTTCGAATGGGACATAGGCTGTTGGTCCTGTGTGTTATGTAACGCACGTAAAAGAACCCAGTGCACTGTATAAAAAAAAGAAGGGGTTCTCCTGGGTGTTCCTGGTTTGATTGGCTCCATATTGCAACACAGCACCTTGTAAACAATTACATGGTGATACATGTATATAAAAGGAGCAGGTCTCACATAACTCAAATGTAGTCCCACATACCTTGCAGGAAAATACTGAATGTTAAAGTGCCTTGAGCCCCACGGAGCACTATATAAGACGTCAGTAAGTACTATTTATTATTAAAGCCATTGGACACGTTCGGTAAACAGTATTGTCCAAAGGTCCACACTTCGTGTATCACAACTTATATATAAAATAACAAACCTGTGAAAATTTAGGCTCAATTGATCATCGGAGTCGGGAGAAAATAACGGGAAAACCCACCCTTGTTTCCACACGTTTCGCCGTATCAAGACATGTGTTTAAAATAAATCCGTAATTCGGATCGAGAAATGATATTGTTTTAATGTTTTCTCAAAAAGTAAAGCATTTCATGGAATAATATTTCAAGAGAAGTCTTTCACCACTACCTTCTGTAAACCCTGTAAGTTATTTGTAAATCTGTGAACTTTTAATTTTTTTTCTGTTCCGAAAGTGTCCAATAGCTTTAAGATGGTGCCGTGATGCATCAATGCACGAGATCTATACCAAGAAGTCAGGACACCTACCTCTTTCTCATCAATCATTTCTTCATAAGCCTCTTTATCTCTCGTTAGGTTCTGCATCGTGTTACTCATAGTCTGTAGATCATCTTGTAGCTCTCGGATCTGACGTCTCTTATATTTGTATTTATCCATCGCGGCCCTCAGCTGCTCATCGAGACGTTGTTTCTCTTCATATTCCTCACCTAAAGAAAATAAAATCATCTTATTATTATCTCCTTACTATCAAGTAATAACCACATGAGAAACTGATTGGGTGTGTAACTTAATTTGGGGTTGAACAAATGAAATTTAACAGGTCGGCAACTCATGACAGAACCCTATGGAAAGCCATCACAGTTCGAGAACATCAACCAAAATTAATTGAACGAAAAACATGCTCTCTACCAACTGATCTAATCTACCCCTATGTAACCGGTCTCACTATTTCATCATTATTTTTTAGGGGTGCTAGTAAGAAGTAACCTGTAAGTACCGTATAGCCAGGGATCGCACCCAAGTTTACTGCAGTTTTGAAGGATAAATAAACCATGCCAGCCTGCAATATTATATCATCCATCTACACAGTACACAGTCAACCCGCCTACTGTTTGACCATTTAATATCATCCACTTTGATTTGGAAAGAAAGATGCACGATGCCAGCCTGCACTATGATACCATGTAGTGAAATCATCTTACAGAAGAAACAATATCACCACATTGATTTGTAAAAGTTTGTACTGACTTGTTTCGGTAACCCTGTTGAAGCTTTTCCGATACTGCTCATTGCGACCGTTCATCAACCTCAGAGTGTTCTCCAACGCTTTAATCTCCTTCTCAGCTTTACGGATCTTAGCGTCTAGCTCGTCTCCTCTGCGTTGAAGCTCTTCCTTCTCCTGTGCTGCCTGTGATGTCAAAGATGTAAAGTCCACAAAATAAGAGACTAAATAAAGACGCTTGTGGGTTTTACTTTTCTCCTGAAGATGAGCGGAGTGTACTGTTTGAAACTTCAAGACCGAACTGGCTCTAAGCACTCGTCCAAACGAGATTGTACACATGGGGTGCATTTTGATGTTCGTAACCAATAACTGTTTCGGTTGACTTGGCCATTGATAATCAATGACCGAAACAGTTATTGCTTACAGCCGCCAAAACGCAGCTCTGTTTGTACCAACAAGTTAACTATGTATACCTGTAGTTAATTCTTATCTGAGTGTTTTGTTCTTTAAAAAAAAAAAAAAAAATTACAATTTGAGGAACAAAGGAGCTACATTTTCTTTCAATTCGTAAAACTTTCTTCCGCTAGCCCTATCAAATATTTAAGCTCAAGTTTGAACTGTTCAATTGATTTTGTAAGGCCCCTGGGCAATGAAGAAAATTTTTGACTGGTTGGTTACCACTTACCCTGATGACGTAGTAAGCTTGAGAACGGTCCTCTTCACCCTCTGGTGGTGCCATAGAAACCATCAAGATTTCATACCTAAGAATAACAAGATTAAAACAATTTGAAGGCTCAAGAAGATTTCGAGAGAATCCTGAAACTAGGAAAAAACCTGAGAAATCACACGCCTCCAAATGACCAGCAAAATGTTAAAACCTCAATCATGTCAATGATCATGCCATAAGCTCAAAACAACAGGGCTCATTCTGCTAACACAGAATTCTGCGCTGAACTGCATCTAAAAAGAGTAGTTACATTGACCATAAGCGCACAATCCCTCATAACAATCCCTCGTCTACGAACCTTTTGCGTAGCTTGTCGATCTTGGTGATGCGTTCATGAAGCTCTGAGCTAACTGTGCTTCTCTCTTCCTCAGCTCCCTTGAGCTGCGCTTGGAGCATCTCCTTATGGATCGAGATCTCATGGTGGCGCTCTCTCATCGCCTAAACAGGAACAGACAGATTGGGGTAGTATTCATTGAATAAAAAGAGCAAGGGAGGGTGCAAAGGGCACAGTGTGAGTTTGAGTCCCAGTCTTGACACTTGTATTCCAAGCAAGACACTTAACCATTATTGCTTCGTCCTTTGGATGGGATGTAAAGCTTTTGATATGCAAAACAAACCAAAGGATAAAAGCTTCAATCTATATTGATTAAAGAGTCTGTGAACTGCTGATGTTATGTTTTTAAAAGTCAGGTCTGAGTTGCCTTTCATGAAAACAAATCGTTAGAAATCTATTAAGATTTATTGTTCTTACGGTTTCCAGTTGAAGTCTGCGTTTCTCCAGAGAGAAGACGTCGTCGGCTCTGGAGTTCAACTGATCCCTCAGTCGTTTGATCTCCAACTTCAGAATATTCTCCTCAACCATTTGATCCTGTCAATAAGAAATAGAAACAAAATTAAGATTTTACTTGCGCAGGACGTCATAACATAGTTTGATTTGTTCTTTTAATAATACAGCCAACAGCTCAAGCGCCAATAATGTTACAGGGATTAGGAAACAAGAAGAAACGTTCAGTTTTAGACATGGAAGGGAAACCTTAAAGGAACTCGTTGCCTTGGAATGGACGAGTTGGTCTATAAAAAGCGTTTGTAACCGTTTTTTAATAAAATGCATATGGTTAGAAAGATGTTTTAAAAGTAGAATACAATGATCCGCACAAGTTTGCCTCGAAATTGCGTGGTTTTACTTTTACTGCGCGAACTAACACGGTCGGCCATTTATGGGAGTCAAAAATTTGACTCTTATAAATGGCCGACCGTGCTAGTCGACAAGGTAAAAGGAAAACCACGCAATTTCGAGGCATGTTTGTGTGCATCATTGTATTCTACTTTTACAACATCTTTCTACCCATATGCATTAAAAAAAAAACAGTTACAAACGCTTTTCAAAGACCAACTCGACCGATCCAAGGCAACGTGTTCCTTTAAATGGGGTTAACCTATGCAATCAGGTAGGGACTGACAACCCAATCTACATGCAAGGCTCTGGTCTGAGGTGGGATTCGAAACAGTGCTCCACAAAGGTGAACAATTATTTGCTAAGCAACAACTGAGTGGGGCACCTGCAGTTGCAATAATGTAAACTTTAAGGAGTTTTGGCTGGGAACCAGTTTCTGTCAAGCAACCTTTTGTCTGTGCTAAGCAAGTTTTTTTTGCTTAAAGGCTTAATGAAACTGGGTCAGGTTTACTGAGTAGAAATAATCACTTCCTGATAATACCCTGCTGTGACTTAACAGTTCCTGTTAAGCAATATTTTTCTGCGCTTAGTAAGTTTTTATGCTTACAAGTAATAATAATCACTTCCTGAAAACATTGTCTGTTACTTACCTGTTTGTTATAGATGATGCGTTTGAGCTCTCGTTGTGAGCTGTCGTTGTGGAGGTTCAGTTCTTCCATCTTACTGGTCAGGTCAGCTTTCTCCGTCCCGCTCTTGTCAAGATCTCTCTTGACACGTCGGATATCATCCTGTAGAGAACATACAATTTACATCAGTTTACTCAAAAACACTCAAGATCAAATTGGAAATTACAACAATCGCTTGTGTTACAATGGCCTTTTGAAGAAAAGAAAAAATGATTAAAAACAGATCACTGTTATAAAGACAGGCCTCGTAAAACCCAAGGTATCCACTGCAATTGCTCTTCGTGTTGTACCTTTTGCAAAGTTCAAATACAAATTTAAATTCGTCCTCATAGAAGTGCCCCTTAAACTAAAGGGGAAACGCTGTCCCTCTTCAAGAGCAGGCACAAGTCCTGCAAACATGACAGCTCTTCAAGAACTCTGCACTGTGCATTTTTAGTTTTTAACTTCGCAGAGTGAGACGCACACACTATGCTCATTGCCTATTCCTGAGCCTTCGACAGTCAGTTGCTTTGAGGACCTATTTGAGAACTTCTACTCCTTTTGGAGCCAAAACATGGACAACCAAACAGAGGGAGACCAGTCAAGAACATGGTGAAGACAATGAAGGAAGATAAAGGGATGGTGACTACGGATGATCTCACTGGCTACATGAGTGAATGTGATGTGTGGCGTGTGTATCATCACGCTCCTCTCAAGTAACTTGGGTCAACAGAGTGAGTAAGTGAGTGAGTATTATTACCTGGAGTCGTTTCAGCTGAGTGTTGACCAATTGATACGTGTTATTCCTCTCTTCTAAGACGGCTGTCAGTTCCTTGATCTTAGCGTTCAGTTGATCCATCTCCTCTGTACTTCGCTCACCCTGGATACGAGCAATACGTCTCTCCAACTGCTGCACAGTAAAATCCTAAAAAAAAAAAGAAAAAAAAAGGCAAAATAACAAATAAATCAGATGACTTAATTTCATAATATCACTATTCAAAATACACCAAAAACAATTTCTTACAACAGATAAAACCCCAAGTACAGTTCTCTTTAGTTTTTTCTATGGTTCTAAAGACAAAAACCTGCTCTTGGAATCTCTTACGGGTTTCTAAAAAGTTATGAAACATGTTAAAGAAGTGTGTTGAACTCACTTCAATTCAGTTAGAGTGTATCATTCAACTCAAAATTATTCATAAATTAAGATGTTAGCATAATTTAAAGAAGAACAAATTTAAAAACAAATACTAAACAAACAAAATATCTAATAGATGTTAAATTTGCATCGGGGATAAAGAATATTAATATTTTTTTTTTACCCATACACCGATGTGTGTTAGCACTATACTCAGTACTTTCCCCGAGTCCTGTGAAAAAAATATCACAGGCATGTTACTCGGGTGGGATTCGAACCCACGACCCTTGCAATTCTAGAGCAGTGTCTTACATATTTTTTCACAGGACTCGGGAAAGTACTGAGTATACAGTGCTAACACACATCGGTGTATGGGTAAAAACCAAAATTAATGAACAAATATCGTTCAAAACTGTTGTTGACGATATGATGATGGGGCCCTTCGAACTTAATAGTAGCAGGCAATGTGGGGTTAACCCCGATGTAGCAACATTTGTGGTCAAACCAATAATACTTTGTCAGGAAAGGGAACGATGTAGTTCAGATAGTTACCTGATTGTAGATAATCTCTTGCTGTTTCAGCGAGTCATGATCCAGTTTATTAATCCTACTGCTCAGGTTCCGACTCGCCGCCCTCGATCCCTGAATCTCAGCCATTGTGTTCTTCTCCATGGTCTTTCCTTCAAACAACTCCTGGGCTTTCTTATACTGGAGATCTCTCAACCTCTTCAGCTCCTGATCTAGAAGGTGTAGGTTCTCTTCTTCGTCCAAGAGGGCTTTGTCCATCATGGCAGCTCGTTCCTCGGCCGTTAGGGAAGCGTCAGATATCTTCTCAAGCTTGATCATCAGGTCTTGACGATTAGCTTTGGCGTTCTCAACTCTGCAAATAAAAGATTGCACGTTTGTGTAATTTCTTGATGGTAAATCAAGTAAGGAATCATTCAAAGTTCCAATAGCAAATGGAGCTGATACTTTCCTTCTGTTGTGAATCAGTTGATAATAAATAAAAAATCACCTGTTTTTCTTGTCTTCCACATCCCTTTTTAAGTCGCCAACTTGCCGTCTCATTCCCTCTAAATCTGTTGCTGTTCTGGCGACGGTGAACTTCAATGTTTCAAGCTGAAATGAAAATTCATCATAACATTACGATATTTCCACATGATGCTCAATGGAAAGTAACTATAAGAAAATATTGTGGTTTAGAGCATGGAATTCAAGTTCTGGTGGTTTAATCATCGGAGTGTGGGTTCGGGTCCCGGTCATGACACTTGTGTCCTTGAGCAAGATACTTTACTATAATTGCTTCTCCTCACCCAGGGGTATAAATGGGTACCTGCGAGGGTAGAGGTTGATATTGTGTATGAAAACATCTTTGGAGGACCAAGGCAACTCATGGCTGTATACTTCCCAGGGAGCTGAGAAAGATTACAGGGAAGTTTTTGGCCTAATGACCTGGGTCCCTATGTAAAGCGTATTGGTTTGGTTATTGTAAAATGCGCTATATAAGAACTAGTTATTATTATTAGGCATATTACTACATGACTTAAAGATGCTATGTCAGATTTTTTGCCGATTTGACCCCAAACTTTTGATTTAAAATTCAATAGGTATTTTGATGGGGGTCGAGAAAGTTACAAGCTTTCATTTGAGCATTGCTCGAAAAAGTCGGCCAATTATTAGTAGCAGTGAAATAAAGTGCTCAAAATTAGTTTTTGTCGGGATCCCGACAATATATCATGCGACCAATTCTTATGTGTTTTATAAGAAACGTTTTAAAATTTTGTCATGGTTCCTGACCATTAAAAGTAAAAGTTAAACTTTTTTCGTTAGAGCGGGTGATACTCTTTGAAATACCATTCACTCTATTTTTTTATGTTTGGGGCCAAAAATCTGACGTAGCATCTTTAAGAAAGCATCAAGCATCTTCCATTCACATACCTCATCTTGGAACTGGATTCGCTGGGTCTCAGCATCTCTGTAGTCCAGTCGGAGTTTAGCGGCGGCTCGGTCCGTGGCCCCAAGCTTCTTCTGCTGCTCTCGGTTATTCTCAACTTCATTATCCAAGAACTGCTGCTTTTCCTTGACGTTGCTCTCATTATTGAAGACTTCTGCCTTCACCTCGGACAGCTCCTGAACCAATTAGAAAATATTAAGCAATTAGAAAACCAGTTTCATAGAGCTGCTGAAAGTGGTTTGGTACTTTTGATACGACACTTAACACAAACCTCCACAGGTTTACATTAAACTTACATGGTTTAAAGATAACTATGGTAGAAAGCTTCTCGTATACTTGCTGAGGTGCTGTAGTTTTTGACAAACTAGTTAAATAATTTCACAAAAATAATTGTTGTCTCAGTGAGATGAAAAACAGTTTAGCATGAACAACGGATTAACACGACTCTCCTGAAAACATTTACTGTGTGATTTCCACTTTTTTTCTCTCAAAAATCTGACGACTAATGAAGCTGAAACTTCTACAGGTAAATTATATGACATATCTTTATTCACAGTGAGTAGGGATTCATGTCATGGCAAAAACCTGATCTTCAAAAGGGATCAAAACCTTACTGTTAGATTTCTATTTCAACATTGCTTACCTTAAGCACAATAAAAGGCTCGCTAACCTTCCAGTGCTTACTAACTGTATGAAAATTAATAATGTATTTTGTGCAAACCAATGGTTAACGCACAAGTCTGCCACCTAAATTTTGTGCTTTAAGAATTGGCCTAAGAATAACTAAAAAATACAGATGAACTTACGTTAGCGAGCATGTCCATTTCTTTATCTCTCCGTTGCATCTGTTCAATGGTTGATTCCCACTGACTGATCAATTCTTGACGATCGTTATGAGCTTTGCGAAACTCCTCAGCTGTCTTGTCCAACTCCAACTAAGAAATCACAAATGAAGAACTTTAAAACCCAATTCATCTAATCCTCTTAGATCCACAATAAATCTAGCCTTTTGTCAGGGGTTGGACAGCTTCAAAGGGCCCTTTTCGAAACCTTGTCTTCGGCTCCAAATTTGGCTAAGGCTAGCTTGGCCATGCAGTTGGGTTGACAATTGCGCGTTCTTTGCGTTGCGCTCAGGGCTTCAGACGAGAGGACGGAGCCTGAAGCCGAATCCAAAGCAGTGGCAAAGGGCCGTAGAATATTCTTTATCCTTGCTACAAATTTAACATCTATTAAATCCTTGCAGTACCCGCTGCTAAAACATAGTTGGTATGAATCTAGAATTGCAAAGGTCTTGGGTTTGAATCCTACCTGCGTAATATGCCTATGATTTTTTTGCAAAGAACTCGGGAAAGTACCAAAACCAAAATTAACAAACTCAAAACTACTAAATGAGTTTCTTACCTGAGCCGTGAGTGTCTCCGTCATCTCATGCTCCAAATGTTTTCTCTTCTTGTGACTCTCATCTGTCATTCGTTCCATGCGCAGTGAAAGTTCCTGTCAAATCATATAAAATTAAATTTATAATTCAAATGTTTCTCAATAAAATTAGCCTTTGCTTGTCTTGAACCTACACAAACATATATCGTTCAAACTATTATTGATGTTCCAGATGTAACTTCAAGTCCTAAACCACAAGATAAACTGACTGCGTAAGTTTTAAATAGTTTGATTTTGAACAAAGAACAATTTACTGGAGCGGGACTTGGACTATGACCTACAGGATATTGTACCAGCGCTCTTAACAACTTTGCTATCCAGCCCTTTACTGGAGGCCTCCCTAAACATAAACTTGACGGCAGTGAGATATGTTTTTAAACAAAGAGTCTTTTGTGCGTGATTTAACAGCAGAACTTGCAATGTTCTTGTCATTCGAGAGGTTTGAGGACTTCTCAACCTGTCAACTGTGGTCCAGTGGTTAGACTACAGGCATTGCAAACACAAGGTTGTAGGTTCGAATCCTACCAAGCTGAATTCACAACGATTACAAAAAGTATTGTCGTCTAGTTACTGAATCAAAATGTTTTAGTTGTTCAATTCATCATCATAGGTGATAAACCAGTGTTTGTATAAGAGAGATTGGCTGTTGCTAGCTTGGTTATATATCCCCTTGTGGGAGTTTGCCGCGTTCCCTTCACGGGAAGATCATCTAAACAATCATACCTTGATTTTAGCGTCATCCATTTTGGTGTACTTAGCCAGCGTCATTGCGTCTTCATCTTTCCTTGCAGACTCTTCAAGCCATGCTTCCAACGCCTGCTGGTCCCAATTCAGTTGTGACTTCAACTCCTCCAAGGATTGGGTATTCTTGAAGATGATGTTCTATAAAACGGAAACCAAAATTGAATTGATTGTTTTTAAACTATATTTTCTTTTTCTTCCAGTTTTTGCGGCAACTTCAAAAGAACTGAAGACTGTGGGGACATTGTCTAACAGCCTCTGTGCTTTTGATAAATTGCATGGAAAACAAAAAATAAAGAGGGAAATTTTTCTTTTTAGAATAAATATGACACAGTTTCATAGAGCTGCTTAGCGGAAAATATTGCTTAAAAAGCTATACTTGTGACATGGCAGTTAGGCTGCTAACCTTGTGCTGGTAAGCATAATTCTGTTTGTACTTAAAGGCAGTGGACACTATTGGTAACTACTCAAAATAATTATTGGCATAAAACCTTACTTGGTAACGAGTAAAGGGGAGCTGTTGATCGTATAAAACATTGTGAGAAACAGCTCCCTCTGAAGTAACGTAGTTTTGAGAAAGAAGCAATTTTCCACGAAACTGATTTCGAGACCTCAGAATTAGAATTTGAGGTCTCAAAATCAAGCATCTAAAAGCACACAACTTTGTGTGACAAGGGTGTTTTTTTTTCTTCATTGTTATCAGGCAATTTCGACGACCGATTGAGCTCAACTATTCACAGGTTTGTTATTTTATGCATAGTTGAGATACACCAAGTGATAAGACTGGTCTTTGACAATTACCAATAGTGTCCAGTGTCTCTAAGCAGCTCTATGAAATTGAGCCAAGGTTTCAAACAATGAGTATGAAAGTTGCATACAAAAAATGACAGCATATTTGTTTTAATGAAAAAAAATCCAGATTACTGTGGCAAGGAGTTGGAGATATCTCAAGAATAAAAAGAAGGAAGGAAATTCAAGATAGTTTACCTCATGAATGTTTCGACGCTCTTTGATGTCAGCCAGATCATTCTCAAGACGTTGAATTTCCTGTTTAAGACGTCCGGCTTCCCGTGACGCAACGAGTGCCATGTGATTCTCTGTATCCAACTCATTACCCCGGGCTCGATTCAAGGCCTACAAGATAAATTATTAATGGTTTATTAAAAACATTTTCAAAAGTAATGACCAGAGGCCGAATAGAATTTGAATTACAATACTAGATACAATATTTTAAAAGTATAAATTAAAGGCACAAAAGCCACAAAAGACATACTCCAAAATCAAGGAACACCGAAACGAAGTTAAATCAAGCTCACTACAGAATCACAGCAGAGTTTAAAACTGATGTTTCTTTGCAACAATCTAGTACTGTTTAGGGTGCGGGAAGGAACTGTGTTTTAATTTTTTTATTTTTTTAAGAATGCATTGATCTCCAGGAATGGAATTTAAATGTCAAAGCTCCGTTTCGGCTGCGAACATTTCGCAGGAGTTGAGCTGTGTTCGAGTCTTCCAAACTATTCCTTGCGAATTTGCGAGGTCAAAATTTGTATCGCTTTCGCAGGATGTATAAACCAGGCGACAATCAAAGGTTTAGAGGAAACTTTTGAAGGGGCACCAAGGCCAATAACGGGGCAACAGTAGGAAGGTTTGTTAGTTTGTTACCTGTGTCTGATTCAGCTCTTGTTGTACATTCTTCATATGCTCAGACATCGCAAATACCCGGTCCTCATGCTCCGACAGCTCAGACTGAAACCTGACGATCTCTTGTTGTTTTCTTTGGACCTATTGGAAAAACAAAAACCAAAACAGTTATAAAGTAAGAAATCATCATGCACATCTGCAAACATGAAAGTTTACCAATTGCTTCCGATTGTGTGTACTCTTGGTTTCAAATATGCCAGGACACCTAGTGGTAAATACGAGCAATAAAGGAAAAACTCTCAGTAATCGATAAATTTCCCTCACATAACAAACATAGATTATCATCTTTTGGGTTTAAAAACTTAATCTATCAAACTCAAAAATCAATGACAGACGAATGGAAATGAAGGAGAGAAATGGTTGTCTCTCAAAACAAAATTGAAATACATTTGTTAAACACAAACTACAATCAAAGTAAAGTACTCCATTTTGTTCCAAAGGTAAACTTTGATTCTTGAACACTTATTTCTGCCTGCGACTTGGCACACTTTTTAAATCTAAGTAAAGGCATGTATGAAGTTTGAGTGGTTCCTAGTTTGAGCGCCGAGTCGTAGACGGTAACAAGTGTTCACAATAACAAAATCTGCACCTTGAACAAGATGTAGGAAGGCATGGAAGTTGATTGACATGATTAAAAACAAACAATAAATAAAAACATAGGCCTAATTAAAAATCTTGTCAACATCTTAATTTTCTTATCAACTATTAAAAATAAAATAGATGAACACTCCAAAACATTTTTAAAAAGCCAACCCCCTGCCATGCCTGCCAATCTAGCTAAGGTTTACCTGTTCCTCAAGTTGTTTATTCTCTTGATTCGCGACAGGGACCTTCATCCCTCCGTCCCACTCCATCTCACCGAGGACACTCCGGACACTCATGTTGGCTAGACCTCCACCGGTCAATAGTGCTGACAACACCGTTGGGGAAACTCTCCTGTATTAGGTTGGTCTTCGGTCACCGCTGTTGCTGTCAAACTAAATTTCGGTGGTCGAAGTTGCAATTCTAATGACTTTTGAAACCAGAAAAATGAGTACAAATTACAGAAAGGATCGTTATTTGCCGTTTCTTGTAAACAATATACATGAATGTGATAAATTAATAACATTTTCAACACAATGTTTCACAAAAGAAAATTACCTTTTATTGCTGTCGTCCGTGAAGCTTGTACCTTGTTTGCAAATTTGCTGTGGTTACGGTATTCGGATGACCTTTCATTGTCCCCTACAATTTACGCGAGAGTTGCACATTAACAGAGCAGCGCACCAGTGACATAATATTTAGGTGGCAACAGAGGGCGCTATCCATGTAACAATTTTACAAAATTATTTTGGCTGGGTTATGATTCTTCAGACATAAAAAATTAATGTGGCTGGGTTATGATTCTTCAGACATAAACAAAAAACGAATTGTAATCTTTTAGTAGTGTCTTTGTTTAATCAACTTCAACTCTAGGCCTCCCCGTATGTACTACTTGAAGAACTTTACTATGAGCAGAACTGGGCAGGAATTGACAAAATAAGTGGA
This sequence comes from Asterias amurensis, assembly GCF_032118995.1. NCBI lineage: Eukaryota > Metazoa > Echinodermata > Asteroidea > Forcipulatida > Asteriidae > Asterias > Asterias amurensis. The sequence continues at coordinate 18,636,686 of NC_092659.1, read as the reverse complement.
AGTGTTGTGGCCTAGCCGATAAGAGCACTGAATTCAAACTCTGGTGTTTCTTATCAGCAGTGTGGGTTTGAAGCCTAAGCCGTTACACTTCACCATTGCTTCGTCCTTGGGAGGTAAAGCCGTTGGTCCTGCGTGTTGTTTAAAGCACTTATCAAAAAGAAAAGGGGTTCACCCCCGGTGTTCCAAAAAGAGAAGGGGTTCGCCCCCGGTGTTCCAAAAAGAGAAGGGGTTCAGAGAAGGGGTTCACCCCCGGTGTTCCAAAAAGCAAAGGGGTTCACCCCTGGTGTTCCTAGCTGGACTGGCAGTATATATTGCGCCACAGCACCTTGTAAACCATTACATGGTGCAATTAAATTGTCAAACAAACAAAAACCCCAAACAAACAAAAGTAAAAAATAATAACTACTCCGATGGTCAAAAGCAAAACAGAAAAAAAGAAAACTAACAACACAACACAAAAACTAAATAAATCAAATTCTCAAGACACAAAAAAGGTTTTATCATTAGACCGAAAAATTTCCTTTTATTGGGCCATTTGGTGAGACAATATTAAATACAAAACAACTCAAGTTTTGAATATGCATAACTGTCAAATTAATTCAAAATGTAAAGCCTGTTTTCGGATTTTTTATGACTGACTGACCTGAAATCCTGCCGTACAATTGAGTTCAATTGATGAATCCTTTGGGATTATTGACAAGTTTTACATTTTTTTGTAATTAGTTGATATTTTTTTTGTTAACGATTTTATTGTATTTTTTTTCAGAGTTACGTTTTGTACATAGTTTGCATTACAGGTTAAATCACATAAATAACAGCACCTAGGCCACTTCAATACATGCCAAATGGTATCCACCACAATCTAAATAAAGGTTGTAAAAACTGGTCTTATTCTGAGGAGAGTTCATGCTCTTTTTATGAGATAACTCAATAATAATTTTTACATTTATTCCTTTAAGTGATTTACTAGGATCTTTTCACTCAAAATCCAACATTTTACAGCATGAGTTTACTGGTTAAAACTCAGTACAAAACTACAAAGTAACTCAACACCCAAACTGTTAGAGGCTGAATTTGGTGGTATGCCTAATCCCATGTAAAGTAAAATCAGTTTACTCGTGCAGAACATCAGCCAAACACCATTCAGTACCTCAACACCAAAACTGTTGGACTCTGATTATGTTGGTATGCCCGAGCCCAAGTAAAGCAGGTTTCTTTGGCCAACAGAATCAGTAAAAACCAAGCAGAGTTGGATTTTGATGAGTTTAGGATTGCGGGATCTTATGGATAGTCACTACACATGTCTCAAGGTACCCATGGAGCTATAAAAAGAGAGCTCCATGAGGTACCCCACCAGAAAGCCCAAACAGTAAACAAGCCACCAACATTAGGCCAGTTGCTTTGCTTATATATTTCGTGTAGAGCGTTTCCTGCGCATGAGAGAGTCCAAAGAATTCATCCAAAATGAGTGCGATTGCTAGTCGCTTTTGATTGCGGGTGGGGCTAAAGAAAAGGTCCGAACCTCTCAGCCCCCCCCCCCCCCCCTCTCCTCAGAATCAAGACAGTTCACAACACAAACCAGCAATTTTAACAGTGCAGTTTCACTTTTCTAACGATACTTTGTTTTTTCTGGCAAAGCTTCAAATCTTGTCGACTTTCAGCTCTTTTAAAATGAAGCCACCCCCCAAGTGGCCATGTTTGTTTCTATAAACATTATAATTATTCATCAGAAACAAGTCAATTTATAAATAAAAAGTAAAAATATTGCTCATAAAATTTCGGGGAAAGAAGGCATTTTTTTCTTCTTCGGAAGTAAAACACCATTACATGTATTCAAATAACCAAAGGCAATTAAATCCTCCCACTATAATGAATATGCATAGTTTATGCAAATTCAGTTTCAAGCTAGCCAATGGCATCCAGAACTCAGCTTCCTGCGCTTTGCATATATAGCATGCCACAAGCCAGAATAATATTAAATTTTGTTTCTGTCTTCCACATATATCATTTTTTTATACAATAGTACTTTTTATACAACGTATCAAAACAGCTTGGGTTGAGCTTTGTTTTTAACAGATAAAAAGCAGCAACCCTGATTTTTTTATTAATACACTTTTTGGTTGGTGTCTCTGAAGCAGGTTCGGTTGTATGCCATGGACCGTCTTGTTTTTTTTTATATATACACATAATCATAATGGCAACCAACTCCCACAAAATCATCACAAAGCGGTTTTTAAAAATTTTGACCTAAAGTCACAATTCGACCGAATGCATTCTTTTCTTGAATTTTGGCAAATTTCTATATGGCACGCAAACTCAAAACGCTACACACCATAGTGTTTTTTTCCCTATAGAAGTAAAAAAATAAAGACAAGAAAATTCATTTTTGGAGTAAAAAACGCTTTCCTTTGATTTTGTGGGCGGGGGTTGTTGACTAGCTACACTCTTACTAAGCAACAGTAGGGATATTATATGAATATTAATAATGACATGAGAACTCTGCTGAGATATGGCCTATGTACAATTAATTAATCAAAAAAAAAATGAAAAAATTAATTTGCCATCAAGACAGACTCTAGCCAAATAACTCAACCGCTAGTTTAGATACAATAAACTTAGCAACACTTTTCGTTTTTAAAAAAATAAATAAAAACACCAGAAATAGATTTAAATTTTCTGTAAATCAAATGCTGTGACACTGCCAAATAACTTAATAATAATGGTAAAAAATAACAGTTTGAAAAAGCATCAACATTAACACGTAGAAATGACATCCTTCGAAAGCTTTAGAACAAGTTATCAGAATGCAATTATAAAGAAAAGGTCCTAACGCAATTTAAAAAATTTAATTCAAAATCATTTAAAGCTGTGAGCCATAAACTCAACTGATATTAAATTCACGATTAGAACCACGACAACATAGTTTTGCCAGCTCACTGTTTGACTTTGAACAAATTGTTTTTGTAGCGCACAAGTTCAGAGTAACTGTTAAAAAATGATTTAATACAATTATGTGGAACCCAAAGCCGCCATTGTTAAATTCAATATACAATGAAGCTCTATACTGGACAGCAACACAGTACTTAATGATGGCAGGACTGATATTTCACAAGGCAATTGCTCTGTTGTCCAGGGTTATTGCCTTGGTGTCCCTTCCAATGTTCCAAGAATGCTTTGGTGCCCCTGCCCTTTTTAAAAGTGAAGCGTCGGGCCTGGAAAGCACTCTAGGAAAACATTTTGGCGTACAGCACCAATCACACTAAACAGATGCTGTTGGACTTTAATAAATAAAGACCGAGGGCGGAACATTTGTTAATAAACAGAAAGGGTTTTACCACTACCAGAAGATCAGACTGAAGTGGCGTAATCAAATGTTAAGTAAGCAGCATAACTACAAGTTACAACCAGTGCAATTAAATAAAGGTGCAGTTAATGGGGCAACACAAATAAAAACAATGACGGGATATGTTTTGCGGTTTAGAAGTTTCATATATCCTAGCATTGTGTACTGCAGCTAAATTTGAGTGATAGAGGGTTGTTGTATAACACAGTAATTTAAAAAATAAATAAATAAAAACATAAAACAATGTTTGTAATTTTAAATTGTAAGTTCTCCATTAAAAACAAATACAAATACTTAGTGTTTAATACCAGCTTTAAATCAATTGGATAAGATTGTAAATAAAATTAAAAATTACTTTAAAAAAACAGTAATAGGGTATAGAGTGCTGGTATTCACGATGAAAAGAAGAAGAAGTTACTAAAAAATATGATATTCTTGAACCGTTTATTCGATTCAAAGATCTAAATCAATCCCAAGTGTATTTAGTTTAAAAAAAAGTAAACTCCTTATATTTCATCAGGAAAACCCCAATTGCAGTTTCCTTTCTCCATTTTGTCTGTACACAGAGTAGAATTCATCGCAAATTATGCATAAATATTATTAACCGGTTTTTAAATCATTTTTGAGGTAGGACAACTTTTTTTTTTTCTCAACTGGGAGGTAAATTCCAGAGGAACAAGTGACTGTTTAACATCGATTTAAAAACTTGTTGTTTCGATTTCAGTTTTGTTATGTCTTTGTTTTTGAGACAATCATGCAACATGCAATGAACAGTTCTTGAATGAGAACTTTGCTCATTAAAGCCATTGGACCCTTTCGGTACAGAAAAAAAAAAAAAGTTCACAGATTTACAAATAATTTACAGGGTTTACAGAAGGTAATGGTGAAAGACTTCTCTTGAAATATTAGTCCATGAAATGCTTTACTTTTTGAGAAAACGGTAAAACAATATAAATTCTCGTTAACGAGAATTACGGATTTGTTATAAACACATGTCATGACACAGCGAAACGCGCGAAAACAGGAGTGGGTTTTCCCCGTTATTTTCTCCCGACTCCGATGTCCGATTGAGCCTAAATTTCCACAGGATTGTTATTTTATATATAAGTTGTGATACACGAAGTGTGGGACTTGGACAATACTGTTTACCGAAAGTGTATAATGGCTTTAAAGCTTGTTCGAGATTTTTAATTAACAGGCTGGTAGAAATTTACTGGTTCCCTATAAATCTCCCTCAGGGTGTCACAGACATGGTAAGGGATCATATACATTTAGTTAGTCACCTAAGGGGTATCATTAAACACCAGGGCCAAATTTCATATAGCTGCTTATACACATCAAGTAGCTAGGCACAACCAAATTATGCCTAGTACGATAAGGTACCAGCCAAAATATTAAGTCACATGCCTCAATTGTGACTGGTAAGCTGCTCAATTTTGCTTAACAGAGAACTGTTAAGCAACAATTCCTGCTTATGCAGCTCTATGAAACCAGGCATGGTAATACTAATGTAATGGTTAATACTCAATTCAACGTCTCATTAATATTCATTAGTTTGAATGCATATTTAACATATTTGAATATTCATAGGCACTCTTTTAAAGGGAACAGTTAATGCAGCTCATTGAATCATGAAAAATGTTTCTGAGTAGGGTTAATTACCAAGAGCTTTTGGGGTGAAGTTTGACTTATATAGAGTTTTCACTCTTAAGTTGTTTACAATCATTGAATAAATAAATGGTTCGTGCTTTCTTTCTGAAATACAATTTCACACCATGGATATGCATATTCATAACAATAAAATGAGGAGGGATTTTTCGGAGAACTAATTAAGGTCCATTTTGTAGGCAGTAAAAATCACATAAATTGTTTTCATTTAAAAAGCATAGTCTTTAATAAAGAAAACTTGAGAGCTACATGTATGGCAGGTACCGTGCTACAAATGTAGTAGAAGAAAAAGTCAAGCCTGCTGAAAAAGGGGGTTGGGTTAAAATCAGGTACATCAAATGCACATTTAAATACGTGGGAAGTGGGACAAAGTTTAAAAACTTAGTTCCAACAAGGTGTTATGAAGTACCATATTGACTCAGTGGAGCTTAGCAAGTGTTCTAATGTTCCATGTCACCGCTAAAAAGGTACCACAACTTAGCACTTGATAATCTGGGTGACAAAGTTTGAGCGTGTAGAACTACAGGCAAGTTAGTGCTATCATATTCAAGGTGCGTAATTCACTGGAACATAGATGGACCTTATAGCATATTCAGATTCTATGTCAAGAGTCTACCCAGGTTCATCAAACAATTTCTTGCAATAAAAGAGATGTCTTCAGCCAAGAATTATACAGAATTTTTTTCAAGTAATTTTGATTTTTTTTTCCAATCAGTCCCATTCTCGATTTATAAATTTTTAACATTTTTAACATTTTAAGCAAAGACAGAAGAATAGTCTCCAAACTATCTTTTATCATTGAAGATGGGGTTTCAATGTCAATACATAAGTGCAATTAGAATCAATTTCATATACCACCTGTCGATGACGATGAAGAGCGATTACTTATTTTTTTATACAAGCTTACCGAATAAATTAGTCTTTCCACTTTAACAATACTTTATCACAAGAAAATAGTTGGTTCTTTCTCTTTATACAAGTCCAAACACATTCCATCTGCATTAATCAAAGTTTAGTGGCATCACTCTGAAAATTAGCCCTTCTTTTTGTTTGGAAGAACTTTGCTGAATGTTTTTCTTTCAAAGATTTTACCAAGCAACTTCAGCAAAGGTCCTTTAACCACCAAGCAAATTAATGTTCTACTTCTCACAATGCTCTAAAAAAAAACCTTTGCCTTTCTCTGATCCAAGTTTATTTGATTGTATGCTGCAGCTACAGATCACATCTACGTGTAGTTTGTTTCTGTTTTTTTAGTTTTTTTAAAGATTTATTTTCCGAACCGACTCTCTGGTTACAAGTTTTTTCGAGTTGTGGTACAACAGATGACAAACCGCATTTGCTGATGTCTGTTCTACATGTAAAAGGTTTAGAAATCTTTTTCTAAACTGACATCTGAACACTTTGTAAATCACTGCCGAACAAGAAACCAGATTTCATGATGACACAAAGCTTCCTAGATGTACATTTGAAACTATGCTCTACCCTGGAACTTTATTTCTCTGGCTCAGTGCTGGGCCCAATTTCATGGCTCTGCTCACCGCCGAATTCTGCGCTTACGATCACGATTCCCCGCTTACGTGCAAGCGCTGAATTTCTGCGCTAGCCTTGTAAGCGCAAGATGCCTAGTAATGTGCAGTACGCACGCGCAGAATTCCCTGCTTCTTCTGTGCTTACGGTAAGCAGAGCCATGAAATTGGGCCCTGGTTATTGTTTTCAAGAAAGAACTCCTAGTACATTGCATTTTGCATAAAAGCCAAATGGTAGTTAAGTCTAGGCAGCAATATGATATATGTACAAATGCTGATGTACAAGCCCCCTCTCAATACAAAAAGAATCAAAAACCAAGAAGATTCTATGGGTATTATGTACAAATGTTACCCCAAAACTTGTACAAAAATCCTTTGATTATTAAAATATGAAGAATTGATTTGCAAAGTTCAGAATGAACACTCTGACCATTACCATGTGTTTATTATTCTGTTCAACTTAGATTGAGTTGATATACAGATTTAAACAAACTGTGGAATTGAAAAAGTCTTGTTTTTTTAGCCAAGTGTCAAAAATGGAAACTTTAGTTTAACTCAAAAATCTTGAAAATCTTAACCATACTCGTGAATTCTGACAAAATCCTTTCCTCATGGCTTTCAGGTTAACAAAATAGTTTCGACCTTAATTTTGAAAATTTCAATCCAGCGAACAAGGATGGGGAATTTTGTGGGATTGGGGGGTAAACAATTCTAGCTAAATACTCTGGATATTGTGCAAGTTTGGGAAGGCAGGTGGGCATTTTGGATTTTTTTTTTTTTTTTTTTTTTGGGGGGGGGGCAGGATGTGGCATAAGTTTGTCAAACTTTGTGCAATGTTGGAAACTTTTAAAGAGCTACTTATTCACAAATTGTTTGCTATCCACAGAAAACAACTTGCTAAGAATTAACAGGTTACCAGGCAAAATATCAGGTTATGTTTAACGATTCACGACTAGTTTCCCGCTTGTTTGTACTAAGTTGCTAAATCCGATAAGTAATCAATTCTGTAGTGCTTTAATTTTAAGTATGGCCAAGGCATATTAAAACAACAAGGTTGCGGCAAATGACAAATGCCCACCTTTACAACTCTCATTAAAATTACAATTATTTACTACTTCTGGAAAAAATGAGTGACTTCAATTCCAGAAGAGGAAAAAGTAAGAGCATGTTAGTCACAATTTCACCCAGCTAAAACATTAACTCATCTCACCCTATTAATAGTTACACTTGCAAGTTCAACCTGTCTGACCTCTGACCTTTGAAGATGACCTTTGACCTCGGGAGTCGTTCATCGTCCGGCTGTAGGCAAGTTGAACATCTATTTCTACCTTTGCAAGAAGGATGATGGGTGTCTGAGGAGCTTGAGGGATGGGGGGGGGAATGGTGGTGCTGGGTAATGGTCTTGGGTGTTACGCTGGTCATGGTAGGGACGGAGGAAGGGGGGGGGTTAAAATTTGAAGTCATCTCCAGGGATGTTGGTGTTGGCGTCGAACTCGTAGCCGCCTTGGACTACCTGGGGAGCTAGAGCGGGATCATCTTCATCAATCTGTTGGAATAAAAGAAACACAAATTTAAAAAACAGAAAGATTTTCCCCCGACCGCTTTCGTGATGCTCTTGCCGTGTTAGTCCTAAATTCATCGCAAATTTTATAACGACTTTTCTTACAGGGAATATTGAATTAATGTATTTTGGTGTCCAAGTATTCTACTCTGGTAGAATCTCCACACTGGAACAATGGAATTGTGGCTCAGAACAGTTGACAAAACCGATTACAGCTGAGCTTAGATATCTCTTTTTCCATTTCTTTCTTTTTAACATTAGCGAAATTTAAGCAGGCACTTCAGATTAGAGATCTTAATTTTACATTAGTCACTTCAAAAGTATTTGTCAGGGGTAAGAGTCATTGCTGAATTTAAGATTCTCCACAGGGTTTTTCAGAAATTCGGTCCTGTCTTTAATCTTAAGACTTAAAATATTTATACTTACGTCGTCTGAAAAGTATTGATCAATGATGTCATATGCAAGTTTGTAAACTTCATCATTTTCATTGCTCTGAAGTTTCTCAATCTTATCAAGTCCTGCAAAAGAATAATACATACAAATAAGTAAATAAATAAACAAATCACAATTTTTAACAACTTTTGACGTTTTACTTGGTTCAGTTTCATTGTGACACCGATATACAACAAAATAATTTTGTGGGTTGAAGGTTGAAGCTGGTCTGAACTCCAGGTCTGATATTGAGAGTTAGGCTGAAGCCAAATTGACAGAGCTGTCAATTTGGTTGAAGTACAATACATCCTTAGCAACAGTCGCAGCCGTAGCTGAAGCTCTACAGCTACGGCTGCGACTGTTGCTAAGGATGTATTGATGAGTGGAAATCTAGCCGTAGCCTCAGCTGTAGCTGTAAACTTGAACCCCTCTATAAGTCAGGCCACGACACCCACAGCAATCGCCTTGGTGCCCCGTGCTTCTTGCCTTGTGAATTTGCTGTGGTGCCCTTTGAAAGGTTCCAATACAAACTTACATTTTCCGTATAGAAGTGCCCCTTACCAGATTAAAAACTGCTGTGCCCCTTCAAAAGTAAAATTCAAAGTCCGTTATATCTTACCTCCGCACATCTCGATCATTGTGGCCACTTCTTGATAGCTATCTCCCGATGCTTTAAGGATATTGTAAACTCCGTCCAGACAAACTTGCACCACTTGGGGATCCTTGACTAGAAGCAGGTTACACAGTGGCTTGATGACGTTGTGATGGACTAGCGCCATGACCTGGGGCTTGGTGCCGCTTATCGTCAGGTTGCTGATTGCCCAGGCTGCTTCCTTTTGCGTCTGGAAATCCGACTGTTAGCAAACGAGGGACAGATACAAAGGTTAGAGACAGGGTACAATTTCACAAGGTATGTCAGGGCCCAATTTCATAAAGCATTTAAGCATAAAAACTTGCTAAGCACAGAAAAATCTTGCTAAACAGAAACTGGTTACCAGTCAGATTCCATAAAGTTAATAATGTTGCAACTGGTGCCCCGCTCATTTTTAGCTTACGACTATGAGATCTGACGTCTTGAGTACAACTCCAGTCCAAGTCAGCGACTCAATTCAACAACACTGGTAAAAAGTAGTACATTTTCTACAACTTGAATAACTTGAAAACTGTGGATGATCCATAACAACTTACCCCATCTAAATGCCTAATTATTTCTGGGAGTAGATTATACTCGATGACGGCTTGTACTTGCTGCTGATTACCAGCTGTGATGTTCGATAAGAACCACACGGCTTCCTGTGAATCATAACAAAAATAACATTTTAATAGCTTCGCTTGACTATGAAAGCATGAGGAAACCTGTAACCTTGATATGTGAACCAGAAACACCAGGGTTAACTCCTACTCTTCTACAACAAGTGTTTTGTGTTCTTTTAAGTGCACTACCAATCCTAGTACAATCCTTTAGTCCCATCCAGAAAACAAAGCAATGATGGTTACTTTTTCTTGCTTTAAGGACACAACCCAGATTCGAACCTAGAGTGAAGTTCAATGACTGACATGGGTACCAATATAAACCAAATACCTGCAAGTGTACAAGCACAGGAACAGTTCAAATATGAAACCCTCATACCAAGTATCGCAACAACACAGATTCCCAGAACCACTTTGTTAATATTGGTTGATTATCGAGGAACAATATCTGAAAGAAGATAAACCAAGATTCCTGTCTGTCTTCAATGGAATGATTATGTGATGTGGTCTACCTTACCTTGTTGATTTTTTCTTTGGGGTGTGTGAGTAGCTTGGGGAAGTGTGATAATGCTTTGCAGCTGAGTACGACTTGGGTTTGCTCGTCGGTTCCAGTAACGATGTTCCCTACTGCCCTCAATGCTGCTGTCTGTAGTCGGGGGAAAAGAAAACAAATCATCTCTTTAGATATTATCACTCTGAAAAAGAGTTAAACTTAGGAATATGAAATAAATGTGAAGTAAATGATATATTTGAATTTGTTTGTATTGTTATTATAGTTCATTTATGGGAACGAAACAAGGTTGCCTTATAAGTGAACTTAATCACTGCAACTCAAAAACCTGAGGAAACCTGTACACAAGGGTGCATGCTATGACAACCTGAAACACTGGTTAACCACCTACTCTTCCACAACAAGTGCTGTGTTCTTTTAAGAGCATTACCATTTGTAGTACATGGGACCTCCAGCGTAATGTCCCAACCGATAGACAGAGTTTACTGCTCAAGGATCGTGACCGGGACTCAAACCCACACTATGCTGATCAGAAACACTAGAGCTCGAGTCCGGTGTTCTTAATCACGAGGCAATGACACATCTCGTCATTCAATCAATGTGGTAACTCATAATCACTTCAAGCACTATTTTCTTGTCAATAACAAAAATATTATCTTCCCACAGATTTGAGGAACTCTTTGTAAGGACTTACCTGAACTTTGACCTCTTTATGGCTGAGGAGAGGTACAAGAAAGGGGACAACTCCGGACGTGATGACAAGTTGAATCTGATCGTTTCCGCCGTCCGTTAGATATGACAATGCCCATACTGTGTCTACAAGGATCTATAGAGAAAAAAAATTGTTTATTTATAACAAATATTTGTTTATTTATTCCATTTGATTATCTTTTTGTACATACATTTGTTAAACGAAACCTCATAATCCACCCAACTGCAAAGTATTTCAGGCCTTTAATTACACAGACGCCATTGCCTCTGTTGCAACCTCGAAAAACTCCCTGAAACAAAACTGATCGACCAGAGAACATCTCTGTCAAAAGTATCAGTGTAAAATTAACAATAAAGAAGAAAATATTAACTTACATTTGTGTCTGTATGATGGATAAGAGCACTGAGTGCTGGCAATAGTTCTCGGATGGTCTCTTCCCTTGGTGGTGGCTCCTTGTTTCGACACAGATTGACTATGACCCAGGTGACATTGCGAAGGAAGGAGAGTGGGATATTGGGCTGGATGAAGCTAAGTAAGGGTCGCACTACGCCCTCTTTGATGCAGAAATCCCGGCAGGCGGGTCCGTCACCTACGATTGGAGAAATTAAGAATCAAACATCTGTTAAACCTGATAGAGTTTGGCAAACAAGGAGTAATTTGCAAGTGTTTTAGTGACTTTATTTAGTGTTTGGCCGGCAGGACCAGTTAGCTCATCATTACACTTTTCATTGGTCCTTACTTCAAATGAACTGAATGGAACGGTTTCAAACTGAACTAGCCAGCCAGACCACTTGGAGTGAATTCTGACTGGTCCTCATGTGTTTTAACTTGTATCTGGTCAGCTGTTACTATTAAGCTTTTGACTATAAACCATTGTACCGGACATCATACAAATCAAACTTGAATTGGTTAAATGAGGGCTTAAATGGTTGTTCTTCATCCTAACTAATGAATTATCATCTTAACCATACAAGAATCCTACCAACAGTGGCTTGTTTGCGACTAAGAAAACTCCACCATTTTAATGAAGAAAACTTTGCAAGGAGTATATAGGGTATGGGGGTACACTAGTATTTCTGCCAATCAAGAGGGGGATTTGGAGGGGGGGGGTGAACTTACCAATGATGTTTCCTAGCGCCCACACTGCTTGCTCACAGACATTGGGTTGATCGGAATTTAACAAATTAACAAATTTCGGTACGGCGCACGCCTCAACGACTGCCATCGTCTGTTTTGACGTACCCGAGGCTATGTTCGTTAGAGCCCATGCCGCTTCAAATTGCAATGCGGAACTGGAAACAGAGAAAAGGAGAAAAATCAATTTATAATAGCAATTTCATATCAGTAAAGCAACGAGTCACAGTTCTATTTCCATTTCTACTACTCATCGAAACTATAGAGGATGGAATTTCTCCCACTTCCCCAATTCAAACGGAACATGATATTTGAAAACTATATTTTTAACCTTCTTTATCTTCCTGTCGCTGAGTGATGTATATGAACACTATATAAGAAGCCACTATTATTATAACTAATATTATCTTGAATGTTACATTACAATACCTTGAACTATCTAAACATTCGACCAGCACTGGCAGTATTCCGGATGCTATAAGGTCATCTATCGGAGGGTTACGGTCACTGGACAGTAGCTTACGGGCTGACTGAACGGCAGGGAGTTGTACAGCGGGTTGGTTACTGGCTGCTTTTTGCACGAGTTCTAAGTAAGAGATTTGGCTCTGCAAAAGAAAACAATGTCATTCACTAATAACATCAAAGTACGCAGGGTAAGCAAGGTCTTAGTCAGGATTTGGTACGAGGGTGTCCAAATTTGCTGGAAACTTAACAACTTGGTGTCCAATTTGGTCACTTACATGCCGTCGATTTCACTAAACTCTTCCTAACTTAGGATTAATCTTAGGACTTGGGACGAATTCAGTTCCGTATCCAAATACGTAGGATGCATTGAACCCATCCTAAGTTAGGACGGGTTACTCGTCCTAACTTGAGTTAGGATTAATCTTAGCGTTTCGTGAAATCGGCTGCAGTACATTTACATGTAAAGTACAGATAAAACAGGGTTTCCAAATTTAAAACAGGTTGTCCAAAAGACACCCTGACACCCTAAGCCTTCGAGAACAACTCTGCTAGGGTCGTAACATTAGGCCATTAACTATTTTTTTGCACTTTGTAATAAGCAATGAACTGTGATGACGAAATATACAAAATTCTTACCACAGGTTCTTCGTCTGATTCTCCTTCAAGGATGGGAACATTTCTTCTCTTCAACAAACTTTCGTCTCTCTTGTTTTTCCGTAATTCAACTGTCACCTCATTTCTCCTCCTTCTCATCTCCTGTGAATAAAGGAAAAGTCAAAGAAAAATGTTTGATTCAATGGAGTGGAATGGTTATGTACAAAACTTGGCTGACACCCCCACCCAACGAAAATATTGATAAAATAGAGAGACTGCCAACATTAACGTTAGCTGTTGGTAGAGCACCGGTAACTAATCAGGAGGTCCGAGGTTGAAACCCACTCTAATCACAAATTGCCTGACAAACACTGAATGTTTTCCTGATTTTAATAAAACGGGACCACTCAAGTTGATGCAACTGTTTTAACTTTTTAAAAGTGTCATTCAATGTTCAATACTCGACAAATTCTGTTAAATTAGTAGTAAAAACATAAAAACAAACTAGGCTGCAGTATTTGTGTTAAATATGTTTCAAACATTGTTTATGTTATTTCAAATCAAAATCAAGCCATGGCTTTTTCTAACTAAATAAAATGTAATCAAATAAACATAATTACATCATTAATGAAAAAATTGTACACATTTAAATAAACAATAGGCCAAGCCCATTATTGTTTTCTTATTCTCAATTCAATGCCCCCCCCACAAAAAAAAAAAAAAAAAAAAAATCTCCCCCTCTCCATGCAAAAAATAAATAAAAAAAAACTTCAAACAATGGTGATTTTCTAATCTCTGCTGAGGGCCGAGTGCAATATTTGATATTCTTGTCATGACTACTGCTGGTCAAGTTGCCAAGTGAAATGAAATAAAAGCTGGCTGACATGCCAGCGATGTCAACATGAAATCAAAATCAGGCCTTCCTTATATGTTGAATCAAATGCTGGTCAACTTGATCGTACGCACCAACTTGTATGCCGACCAACCCGTACACCGACCAACTCGTACACCGACCGACTCGTAAGATAATTCACGAGTATGCAGGCGTACTATTTGGCATGCGTACACAAGATGACCTGTTTCCTGTTGAATCTGCCCTGGTGCCAAATTGTGTTGTTTATTTCGAACCCAGCAACTTAAAAAATCTTAATAATCTTAAGAACTGGCACATGAAATATAAGAATAGAGTATATGTCACATTTGAAATAAACAAAACAATGCATCACAGTTACTGGCAGATTCAATATCCATGGCACATATTATATAAGTATCGTACAAGGGTCTGTTGATAATGAAACTTTGAAAATGAAAGGACTTAATTTTAATTTTAGGTCAGCAAGTCAGACAATCTTTTCGATTTCATGAAATTGAAAACAACACAGACGTTAGTTCAAAAGATAAAACTTCTTGTAATTTGTAGTTGTACTTCAACATTTATGTTTAGGAACAATGGGGATATATTGTAAACTTATTTTATCTCTTCTTTAATGATAAAAGTTAACGTAGCAAACATATTTTTATTTTAATTTACTGTTTTTATTCACAAGTCAATTCTTGACTTGTTGAAAACAAGGAAGTTTATTGAGTCAAGTTTACAGCCACACAAATTACCATACATTATAACATGAGTCATGTGAATTTGCGACATCATTCACACAAAGAAAAGATTCACTACATTATTATGCATCAACCGAATGACAAAATAGCACACTGCGTCATACGAAAACATGCATGTAAAACGGTGTGCTACGTTTGTTAAATGTTAGTCATCGCATCATCATTCACTGCACACTGAAAATGTCAAACGATTCCAAGTCACAATTAAAACTAAAAATACATTTGTTTATGAACTTACCTCTGTGTCTCTTCCTTTATTTTTGAAACTCTTGATTCTGTGGGTCACCGGCCCCTCAAATTGTTGTTCGATAGACATTTTTATTGGCAAAAACACAAAGAAATTGTCGAAAGATTGCAGATACGGCACCACTTCCAAAATGCCGGCGAGACAATGACGTCACGTTCGTCTGGATAAGGCCCCCTAAAACGTCAGTTTTGATTGGTCGAAATAAAATTTGACAACCGAAACGTAAAATTATAACTTGCAAATTACATACAGTAAAATTGTTTTTATTTTTAATGATTTGAAATAAAAACGTTATAAATGATAGAATGAAGATATTATTTAAAGTTTGTCTTCCCAAACTTTCTCAAAACTAAAATATTGAAGCCGCCAAAAACAACTTTATGTTGACCAATAGAACGCAATGTTACAAAGCAGCGCCAGTTTCCTTGAAGTCACTGGTTGACGTGCGTAAAACCTCAACCAGGAATTTAACCCGCGTGGTACCACTTTATTTTTCCGCAAAAAATTGTCACGGTGTTTTTATTCGCGCGTGGGAAACATTGCGCGCGGGTTTTGGAAGTGTATGACGGGAATGGATCTTGGATGAGTGGGGCTAAGAGGTGGGGGGGGGGGGGGGGCGGGTGTGTGTGGCTGGGGAACAGTTAAAACACGTCACTAGGGACAGTCATTGGTTCAAGCACTGTCAAATGGGAGTGGGCCAGTTTATTCATTAGTTCAACCATCTTACGTCTTACATAATGCGGCGAAGCCAGCGGCCCGCCCCAGATTTTTACAATGACCCCCCCGGTTCCCCCGTGACAAAACAAGACTACCAATATTATGTCGTGCCCTTTATACAAAAAGAAGGAAAACTCGAACAAATAAACATGACCCAATGCACCTTCAATATTAAAACTTGGGGGGGGGGGGCGCCGCAACACCCCAGGTGAAAGAATTTCACGCCACTGAATGCAACAGAACGGGCGATATTTCACGAATATTAATGTGTTTTTTTTAATGAAAAACCTCGATACAGAAAATTCCAAAAAGTGTACCCAATCAGCGACACGTAGTCACCCACTGTATACAAAGTATCATAGACTAAATTTATGTATTTTTACCGATTTGTTTTGGTAAACATTAGGTACAATAAGTGAAAATCTACAAATATATTTTCTGCGAAGCTGAAAGCAGTGTGTAGAAGGCCAATGTTTTGATTTCAGTTGAGTTTTTGGAACAACGGTGCAAAAAATAAATAATAATAATGGTCTTGTTCAACTGCAACAGCACCCTCACACGATCAAACCTAAAATCTCGAAAGGTGACGTCACAGTGTGGACATATATCGGTCAATCCATGCTCATGATCATCCTGCCACAATAAATCGGGCATGTTCATTTACAAAAGATATGGGGTATAAACATTAAAACATGTGTGATACATTTCCTTTTCATATACACATACAATTAATTTGGGAAACGAAAAGTCGTGCAAAAACAATCAGCAAACGCCCTCTATAGCTGACTAAGTCGATGAACCGGTTCGGAATCGACTGCTGTTCTGCAAAATCTTTCTTGCGCCTTTTATCAATTTTCCTTCCCATACAGCCACTGACAATGGGGAACAATCTTTCTAACAATTATAGAAAGGTGGGGGGGGGGGTCAACCTGAAATAGAGCGATTTAAAAATGTATTTTTCCCAATGAAAATATAAATCACGATTGACCCTCAAAGGTAATGAAATTAAAGTGCAGGCGAACAGATGACTCTGTTTATTTTTTAATGCAGTAATTATCATCCCGCTATGTTAGAAGGCGTGTGTGTATTCAGCATACTATGTAAATACTGGGCTCGTAGGTAATAATGACAGCAACATTAACATTTCTCTGGAGCGTGTATGAGATTTGTTTGGGGACCGACTCTAGACGTTTTATTTAGCACATTTCTGTTACTGAGATCAATTCTGTCTCTTTGCCAGTCTTTGCCCGAAACGGCAGTGATCAAGTGGTCAGTGCGAAGCAGTCAAGTTCGTTAAATCATGCCGTGAGAGGGCGCGCTGTAGCGATTTAGAAAACCGAGCTCAGTCAACTATCCACTATCGAGTAGCAGGATATTCTGCCCCGGAGTTTCGGCGCCCCCTCCCCATAATGGCGAACTGCGTGTATAAATTTCTTCTGATGACGCCCTCTTTTAAAACATCCTCCTCCAGCCCACGTAAATTTCAAATGAGTTGGACAGAATCTTCCGGCAGACACATGGGCATGGGATGGGACACCTGCCTGCCATCCATCTGGCTTATATTCTTGAAAGCCAAGGGCAAGGTCGATTGTGGCGTGTACGACGGGCGTGTAAGCAAAATGGATTTGTAAATTAATATTCATCGAACATGACAGAATTCCTCCTAGTTGTAAAAGGTCATGTTATTCCACTTTACATCTATAAACTTGCTCAAAATGGTTTCAGAAGAACACGATTTTTATGACAATGAAGATTTAATGGCTTCAAATGTTCCCAAAGACTCGAGGCTTTTATAATACAAAAAATAATACCCCTCAACTACGAATTCATGGGTGGTCGGAAAATTCTCACACAACGGTTGGTGGCAGCAGACTTACTGGGTGTTATAAGTTTTAATCGAGTATTTAGCACTATGAGCATGCCCATGTCTGCAAGCGCGGAATCTTGTAGGCTTTCCATAAGACTATTCTTTTATTTTATTGTTAATGACTTCTTGTTAATGTTTACAACTTTTGCAAACGGGAATAATGTTATTGGTTCTTCTTTCAGTGGTATCAAGATTTAACACTCCCGCCCACCACCGCCAAAGCTCCCGCCATATTCACTCCTCCGCACCCGGCGAGGGGAGACAAAAACACGATCTCAAAATGTAGCCAGCCCAATGTTTTCAATATGACGGTTAAAACATGTTATTTTTTAGTTATAAAAATGCTGTCAAAACCGATCATCGTCTGACCTGTTTTGTGATAAGATTAGGTGCTTACTATAGCTGGGTGCGAGCAGCGGGTAATGTTGTTACAATGCCCACGGCAGAATGATCTACCAATCATTTACAAGTAGGGGCCTACACAACGCCGCATTAATATAGTTACCACGCCTCTATCTTGCTTGGTGATCACGTCATACACGCGCACACTCTGGTCGCACACCCAGACTTATTGCTACTAAATCTGGCATCACAGCCGAGTTTGTGTGCAAACTTACCTTCCCCGAATCAAACATAAAAAATCAGAACAACACAGTTTGTTTAGAAAACTAAACAAAGCAAAGCTCGGTGCCTTCCCAATCGGCTTATAATTATATGAGTTCTGGTAGTACAATATGTAAAGAAGGTGTGCCTTATGAAGGAATTACGTCACCAATTATGTGCATTGGTTTTAAAACGAGGATACTACGTACAGTTGTTGCATAAATAATACACACACACAAAACTTCGAAACTCACTGTGTCACGTTAATGATAACTTCTCAAACCCAAACATATAACTTTTTTTCTGACTGCTCCATGTTTTTCAAAACAACGGAACCCGACTATAATTCATAGGTTTATGGTTTCTTTCGCACCCTAGTGGCGCCGACCAGGGAAACACGACCACCAAGAGCCTACTGATGATGTTTAGTCATTACGGTGTTTAGTGTCAAATGCATCAGGTGTAACCAACGTCATCGGTTTCGAGAATTTCATTTCAACAGTTAGAGAAGCTTGATGTTTACGTTTTGGGTTCATTTTTGAAGCCGTTTAAAAAAAATCCCACCACAAAGGGAGAATATTTTCTTTGGATAACTACTCTACGTCTTTATATTAATCCGGTCAGCCACGTAAGCCCAATCAACCTGTTACTGTGAACAACAGCAAGCGACAATACTGGGTATTGTTTTTAGATATAAATGGACGCCCCTGTATCCCTTTTAAACAAACAGTACTAACACATTAATTACCAACAAATAACTTAATGGCCTTTATAATTATTACAAAAAGATCAACAAAACGTCTGCCCCCCCCCCAAAAAAAAAAAAAAAAATGCGTAATCCGGCTCGTTGGTATTACTAATTATTTAATCTTTATAAATATTGTTTCATTATTTACATTATCTATTAATTTTGTGGTATTGTTTACCCAAGTTTATAATGTTTGTTATTGTTATTACATAACTATTAGTCTGGCACACTGATTATTTTGGAAACATCATTTTCCAATCATTATATAATTTGATGACATTTCAATTGTCTTATTGACTATGTTATCATGTCAGTCTATTTATTTTTTACATAATGCTCTATTGAGGTCGATTATTTCCATCCAACCAGTTATATCCAGTTCCAGACTTCATCAATACATTATCTTATCTCCTTACCCGGTCCTTTTTGTGATCCGGACAATTATGTTCTCCCTGCATCCGGTCTGAAAGTAACATTCGGCATTCCCGCCAAAATATCAAAGGTGTTTGGTTACCTTTTAGATGTGCCGTCCTAGAGAAGGTAATTGGAGGTCGGTCGTCTTAGGTGTTGAAGATGTCACGAACGCGGTATACCTTTGACTCTCCTGCCGGAGACTTATCTTTCTAAAACCAAAGACCTTCTCGGTTTAGAATTGGGGCCTTCTTTACACGAGGCAACTTCTTGCAGGCAACTTGGAGGCATGTACAATATGCAGTGCATGCTACGGGACCACTTTGGTAGCACACGAACACCTTTTTAAACAAGATCATGGGACGACAAAGTTATTATGTGAACATATAAAAATGTGAATGAATTATCTTCTTGCCTGGACATGGTTGGCTGTAAATTGCCTCATGTGACACGACCCTACCAGACATCTTGTTAATGTTCAATTACGACTTTCTAAAGGGCCATGCTATACTATTGCTTGGTGCACCATTGATATCCGGCCGGTAACGCATTGGTATCTTGTATTACCCCTATGTAATTAACTGATAAACCACATACTTACGGTCATTAGGGTATCACACGTAAACAAAAACCCATACCTTATAATAACCGGGTTTTTTTGTTTTGTTTTATATCGCATATGGATAGTTGATATTTCATTTGGTACCCGTAACTGTTACGGAATTTGTTTACGTAGGGCAAAATTAACCGTAGTTTAGGAAAAGCTGGAAATAGCCGCACCGCGTTCGCTGGACTAATGTCCTCTTCCTCCTTCATGTGTTTGTTTTACTCAGTACGGCCAATACATTTACCGCTGCATGACAATGTTGAACATAGTTCTTCAGAACTAAGTTGGCGACAAAATATTACAAAACACGATTATGCCAACATCTATCTGTAATAAAATCACTCACAAAATTGGTTCCAAATCCTATAACATACCGTTTCATGCCTCACGGCGAAATGACGGTATAGTCCAATTCAACGCACACAAAATGGGACACATGGAAACATACTATGGTTGTAATGCTTCTGCGTACTGTTTTGGCTTCCGTCCGAACGCCACAAAGAGTGAAATTGTATTACGGCACCAAATCGTGCCCGGTAAGGTAGGCTTTCTATTAACCCGTTAAAACGCGGCGCGCCTTCAACGAATCTGACAAAAGCTCCCCGTGCTTTCTCCAACAAAATGAATATTGCAAGTTTCTGTTTAAGGCCGAGTGTACAGCCGACAGCGTTAAATAAAAACCATTGCCAGTAGCAAACGAGTCGCGCATAATCCTTTTAAAAATGAGAGGAGCTCTTTTTGGGGGAATAAGTTCTTGTTTAAATGCATTATGGCCGTAAGATAGTTATATGAACAAAGAAGGCCGAGTAACAGTAAAGACAATACCACAAGGGGGGGGGGGGGTGCACGAACGTACGTATAACATTAAAAACCACAAGCAAAAAGCTTCAACGCACTTAGGGAAACGTAATTGCAAGATGAATTAGACAGAAATCGAGAAAGGTTTAACAAATAAATTTACTTGTGTTAATATAAGCAAGCGTTGAATGACGTAATCGCGTTCATGACGTAGTTGTGAAGTGGCGACAATGTATAATTCGACAATAGTTATTTGCTGCAAGCATAACATTTTTCCACTTTTCTCTGCTGGCTTTATACAGGTACTGCACGAACTATTAACACAGTCTACCATTTTGTAGAGTCAAAACTGCGGGAAAATAAATGGCGGACCGTGTAGTTCACGAACCTTAGTGACAGGTAAAACCACACAATTTCGAGGTACATTTTTGTGGGTCTAACTGTTAAACCATCTTTCTAACCGTAAATTAATTTCACGATATACAGGTAGTGGCTTTTTACAGCTCAAATTCCAAGGCAACGGGACAATTCGGAAGACGCAAAACACATGTACATCAATGGCTGCATACTCACCTAAAACCGCTTCAAATAAATTAGATTGTTCTCACATCCTTGACCCTCCAGCCTCGAGTGCCAAGAGGGTTGGTAAAATGAATCAAAATGTTCACAATAATAAAAAACTACCCGGACCCACTTTTCCTCTTGAGTCGAAGACATCATGAGAATTATCAGATTTCGTCTGAAATTCTTATCTTTATTGGAAAATGAAATAAGTCGCATGGCTTGAGGTAGTATAGGGTGGCAAAACAACGCTCTGGCTGGATTTCAGTGTTTACAAAATAGAGCGCTCAGCTTGATGCATATATGCTTCCTGCAAGCGAGAAGACAGCTCTTGTACGGTAGTGAAAACAAATTGCGTAACGTAAGCGTAACGTAAGCGTAACGTAAGCGTAATTCACTGGTTTGCCTTGGAGTCCGGATTGAAGATAGTTTAGTCATATTTAAAAATTATTTTGTTCGTTTAACTTGGTCTTCTTGGTGAAAGAATACTGAGTTTAAGTAAAGGAAATGATGCCACATCGTTCACCAAAAATGATTTCTCTTTAAAACATCTATCGCATCTGGGGGATGCAAAACTGAAATAATTGAAACAATTGCTGTTATGTGTAACCGGTATGAAAACGCCATTCTAAAAATTGTGACTGCATTCGTCCATGTAGCCTTACGTCTTGCCTTACACTTACAGTGGCAGATTTTCGACTAAATAATACAACACTACAGAGTACGTACAACAAGCTTAGCCCCCTTTCCTAAGTTTATTCTGACCTAAAACAAACAAGGGCCACATTGCGTTGATATCTCCAAACTTCACCCTTTATGGCGTGTATACCACGTGGTGTTAACTTGGCCACATATCCCTAATTACACCACCTGAGCGTCTTCTAACGCTGAGACATTATAAACCACGTCATTATAGCCACTCATTAAAATTGCAGATTGTATTTCAAATATCTCACTGCGGGCAACACCAAAATAGAAAATAAATATTGAAATAAACTTCAGGTGTGTTCTTTCGGAAGCATGTTTTATTTCGTGACATCATTCTCTCTCGACAAACCAACCACGTGTTTCAATTGATACCCAAGACTTATTTTCGAATTACATTGTGTGTGAGTGTAGTTCAGTGCCCATTGCTTTGTTTTATGATTTTCCTTTTGCGTTTATAAACAATTTGAAAGATTTATTTTTTCACTTGATAATTATATATAAAGCTGGTTTGCAAGGTTGTAGGTAATTCATGTTTATTCTTGTACGATCATCAATGCAATCTGTTTTGTTACTCATTGTAATTAACACAGACAAGGAATGGGCACAGAATTTCTGTACCACTCACTTCACACCAGTCAGTTACACAATGCTTGTTTGTCTATAGATGATCTTCCCGTCAAGGGAACTCGACAAAATCCCCAAGGGTATAACATCAAGCTGGCAACAGCCAATATTTCCCAAGCAAACATTGGTTTAACGTATGAATTGCACAAAAACGAGAAGTTGATTTAACATAGACGACAATACTTATTCTATAGTCATTGTAAAATTAGCAAGTATCTTGTATAGGAATCGAACCCACAACGTTGTTACTGCAAGTCATGCAGTCTAACCACTTTATCACAACACAGCCTCTTAAGGCATGAAAGAATTACAGATACTAAAACAAACAGTGGTTATATTTGTTAAAAGTATTGTAAACCGGCATGTAGACGCACTATTTCAGTGAAATCTGCCGTACCTGCGACATGACACGTTTCCCATTCACTCTGCGTCCTTTGTGGTTGTATTTAGCTAAGGATTTAATTTAATAACACTTCTAGATAATTTAATAATTCTGCATACCGATGGTCAAACGGGAAGTATGTTAAATCTGATAAAAAAAATTCAGGAGATGTTTCTTTTCATGCAGTAGTGTGATGTTCATTTGTGGTTTTAGTTCTTCAAAGTACACATATTCTCTTGGAGGAATATTAATGGGGTAGTAAACAATACATCGTTTCAATGTTATTTCCATTTGGCATGTTAAGCCTCAATTGGAAAAATTATTAATCAATGCAGGCTTGTAAACATAATTAAATTCAAATAACATACCATTGTTACATAAAATGTTTAGAATTTTTTAATCTATACCCTCTACACCGTTTATGCAGAGTTTCAATATTAACCCTGTTGTATCTTCTGCAGTTTCAATATCTACACTCTGTACCCTCTGTAGAGTTTGTACCCTCTGCAAATATATATCTTCTGTACCCTCTACAGAGTTTTCATAATATCTTCTGCACCCAAAGTTTTTATTTTTACATTCTGTCCCTCTGCAGAGTTTTACTTATTACCCTCTGTATGCTCTGCAGAGGTTCATTATAATACCCTCTGTGTTGCAGAGTTTGAATGATAGCTTTTGTTTCACTCTGTACCCTCTACAGAGTTAAAAATAAATATTGTCTGTACCTAGAGTTGCCATGTTTACCTTCTGTCCCTCTGCAGAGTTTTACTTATTACCCTCTGTATGCTCTGCAGAGGTTCATTATAATACCCTCTGTATTGCAGAGTTTGAATGATAGCTTTTGTTTCACTCTGTACCCTCTACAGAGTTTCATTAAATATTGTCTGTACCTAGAGTTGCCATATGTTTACCTTCTGTCCCTCGGCAGAGTTTTACTAATTACCCTCTGTATGCTCTGCAGAGGTTCATTATATTTACCCTCTGTATTGCATAGTTTGAATGATAGCTTTTGTTTCCCTCTGCAGAATTTTACTAATTACCCTCTGTTTACCCTCTGCAGAGTTTCAATATCAACCCTTTGTATCTGTAGAGTTTGAATGCTTACCTTGTTTACATTCTGTACCCTCTGCAGAATTCAATATCAGCTTCTGTACCCGCTGCAGCAATGTTACCCTTTGTATAGGCATACCCTCTGCATGTTACCAAGAAGCAATTTGTCACATTATAAGAAAGCTAAAGTTTGTTGGATTTGTTTCTTAGCTCGGCAGATTTCAATCAGCTTACTTACTTTTCAGATTTCTTAAACCCATGTCTAGACACTGAGGAAGACTTTTATTTCTACGAATGTTCTGAAGCGGCACAGACATCTTGAGAAACCTTTCATCAATCTGAATGATCTTTATCATGCCAATTGGTTTAAATGTCCTCGGTATAGACTGAGTTGAAATTGCCGTGATGTTTCGAGTGCTTTCGAGTGCAATACGCACTTGGTTAATGACTGTCTCGCACGCGGCAGGCGCAAAGCGCTGATCAACGAAATGTATTCAATTCAAACCAGCGTAGAGTGTCAGGCTGACCCCAAAAATGGTAACAACATTGGGATTTTAACTAGGACTACGTGAAAGTTTGACAAATTTCCGAGTCAAACTGACCTGGATCAGTCCCAACGTTGGCCGGAACCGGGTCAATTCTGACACAGAAAGGGGGTCCGGCCCACGGGACCCGGATCAGGGTCAATTCGGATGAAAGATGTTTTAGAGTGAACAGTTTTCACATGATTTACTGCCACCTGAAAAACAAGCGTGGGAGCAACCGAAAAAAAAAATCTTCAGATATGCACAAATTTTGGGCAAGGTCGAAAGGGTTTTTATACACGTAGTTTTTTATGGTATTTTATAAATTTAATCTCCGATCAAAGTGAAGTTTTTACTTTTTAATCAAATAAAATCCATCAAGCTAATTTACTTCCAAGTTCGACGCTTGTTCAGTCACCCCACAGCTGATTTCCCCAGAGTTTTGTGCATTTTCTTTGCAGGAATTCTGAGAACAGAATGAGCAGCAATTTGAGCAACAAATTGGGAAAACAGATCAACATCAATGTCAAATTTGTATCTGGGATAAAGAATATTATTTGGTTTCACCCATACACCGATGTGTGCGTAAGCCCTGCTCAGTATACGTCAAGGAAAACCATTCAACACAAAACAAAATATATTTATTTCACTGATTTATACCAGAGGATGTGAGAGTAGTGGGCCGAAGAAATTTAATTTTAAAATATGAAAATGAACTCAGTTTTCCCGGATATATTGAAGCGCTTTTGTTTTCTCTTCTTCATCAAAACCAAGGCGACCAATATAGGCTCGTAGGAAATAGACGGGTCTCTTTTGAGATAACGAGAACAAACTATAGGCATCATTGTTGCACATTAGGAGATACGACAGGTTACCAATATAGGCTTGTATGAAAACATAGACGGGTCCTTTTTGACATTGCCAGAACACGTTATTCAACACTTGGAGCTAGACGACGGAACCACGAGATATAAGAGTTGCAGGGGTGTTGAACCCGTTGAAAGTTAATATTGAAACCTGCTTCAGATTCATTTGACGCAGACCACCGAAGGAATACAAATAACCAGGGGGTTCTTTTACCCAATGAAGCTATAGCAACATTATGAATACAGTCATTTGGGCAAAATGAGTTAATAAGGCAGTGGTTATAGATTGGGGAACATGATGCATATAAAACAGGGCCAGAAAATGGTATTATTACAAAGCTGTTGTCTGGAAGGATTAATTAATTTCACGCTCCAGTTTTTAGTAAACGAATAATTTGGCAACATTGTTAGTGATAAAAAAAATCAATCAATAAATAATAACTGAAGATGAAACCTTCATCAAAAGGCTTTGGGCATTTTTGGTGATTGTCAATGACCAGTATTCTCACATTGATGGTGTGTTTACAATAAAGAATCTAAGACAACTTGGGCTCTATATTGGTTATTGAAGTATGACAGAAAAAACCCACTATTGTTGCACAAATTTGTGTGATTTCAGATGCCCGAGAAAGGCTTCAGATTCTCAGATTCAATTATTTTAGTGAGAAATTCCTCTTTCTGAAAAACTACGTTAGTTCAGAGAGAGCCGTTTCAAACAATGTGTATACTACCAACAACTCTACGTTGCTCGGTATCAAGTAAGTTGTTATGCTAATTTCAAGTTTTGAATAAGTAACAAACGTGTATGTACCTTTTAACACTGGACCCAAACATGATTTTAATTCAGTACTCAAACCATGTAGCTTAATATAGCTCGGGATAAAGAGACTGGTAACATTTAGGCGCAGCATCCCTTGTTACACTTTGGCCTTGAGACGTTTAGGTGCTACAGAGTAATTCGTTTTGGGCGAGTTAGAAATGCAAATTTTAAGCAAATTAAATGTGTCAATAATACAGAAAGAAAGAATTCAACATGATCCCTTATTTGCTAATCCTCTCGAGAATAAGAAACATGTATTTGGGGACACCATATTAGACAAGACCCTAGGTCAAATATAGTACACAGAGACGCGACGATCCAACCCCAAGGCTGGGAACGAGGTAGCAACCAAATTGATTTCCTTTTCCCGCGTTTTTCCGAAGAGAGAACTAAGACTCACTAATAACCCTGGCCTGTAAAGCTTCCTTAACTTCAAAATCAACCTCGGAGCTGTTCGAGGCCCTTAGGATAAAAACAGGGATATCAGTTAATGAAGCTTTCAGTCGTAAGGAAGAGGTTGTGTGAGAGATGAGTCGGGGGCCCGACCCGTGAGAATAGGGGACAAGCGTGATTGATAGTCCGGGGCTCAGATTGAAACAATCTCTTCAGAGAAATACACTTTGTATCAATGAAGCCAGTTTTGCATTTTCCCATTTTGTTGGATTTGTTCGAATTGAGTTGAGATTCAAACGGCGCTTTGTGGCTGGATGAGATGATTGCTGAAGTTGTTTTTGAACACAGAACCCTTCCGCAAATGATGTGTCTTTAACAATGCTTTAACGCACGAACCTGGTCACATATAAACACAAGATTGGTCTGAAGGATTTTTGTCGAAACCTACTGAAACATAACCGACTAATATATGATTGATAGTATCCCATCACTCGGGCCACAAAGCTTGATCCTGAAAACCCCGATCCTAGATGGCAAGATCCAATTTCGTTTACAGGGGTTGCTTTCCCAGATGATGTATCGTCAATTTATTCACGTTCAATTGGATAACCATTGAACAGAACGCAAGAAACCTACGTCCATATTTCATGCAAAACAAGGTGCATGACATATCCCTATTAGGGTTAGATTTCGAATCTAGATATCAATTTAAGGTTGCCGTGAAGCTTTCTGCTTTGATATCGCCAGTGATAAGATAAAGGGGGAAGCCACGCCAGATGCCTCGAATGTGAAAAACAGACACCTACGAAGTGTCAGTTAATTAAGGATGGCGTGTTTTGTTTCCAGACTTTTAACATGTCTTAGAAATAATTGGAACAAGCTTCCTTGCTCTTGAACGTGGGTTGCTGTTTCAAGGAAAGGAATGTTGTCGTTGTTGTTTTAAACTGCATTAATATATATAGGGTCGGAAATGTTTTCTTTTCCCAGATAGCCAAGAGACATACATTTTCAAGGATGTTTTGACACCATTTTGAACCTATCAATTTAATTATAGAAAGTCCAACCTAACAATGACTTCTATAGTCCAATGTTGAGGTTATAGCACAATCCTGTTTTGGGAAAAAATTGGGTTCGAAAATTGGGTTCTTAGAGTTTTTTTCACAGAATTCGGGAAAGTTCTGACTGTACAGTGCTATACCACACATCGGTGTAAGGGTAAACTAAACATAAAAAGATTTTGAGCCCTTAAAATGGTTAAAAAAAAAAATAAATGCCCCCAAAGTGATCTTAGAAGTACAACAATATTCCATCATCAATTAATGTAAAATAACCGCACAGGTCCATCATCATAGCATTCGGGTCACCTGACACTTATTTCCTCATGCTTTCTAAAACCCGCGCAAACAACACAAAGTTGAACAAGTCAAAGGAAAAACCACACAAAACAAACTTAAAAAACATAGAAGCTATACCCCGTTTTCCATGCACGCCGACAACTTGTTCGATAATTTATTCATTATATTTCCAGCCAACTCTAATAAACAAAATCCACGGGGCTAAAGAAACTGATGGATTTTCCAGAGAAGTCTTTGAAACATTCCGTCCTCGGAAAGTGTTAAAATTGTCGCAATCTCGACTCTAAAAGCTTCAAAATAAAGGACGGTTTAAACTGACAGACAACATTAATCTGTGTTTACGATAGCCAGAGGCATTGACCCTGCGGCAACTATTTGTAAAAGCCATTCAACATATTTATATGGGGCCTAAAGAATTATCAGTTTTATCCATTTCCGAGACTTCCCATAAATTGAAAAGTTAATTACATTTTCTATACGATTATGTTTGGAGAAATTAAGTCTTCACTTTATCATGTTTTATAAAAAACATGTTGTCTTTAACCGAATATCGGGGAGGGGTGTCTTATAGTCTTAAGTCCGAATTTAAAGTCTTGTTTCTACGGACATGTTAAAGCTTTTAAAGGTCATCTGAATCTGAATTACTGTCGGCGAAACATCACACCAACTTTTTTTGTAGCGAAGACATTGAAGACATTTTAGTTTAGGACGTGGGAGGAAATCCCAATAGGGAAACCTACACAGTCATGTAAGGACTAAAAAAACAATTCCTCATGCAAAGTACCAGTTTGGGCCCGAACCGGAGTCCACACATAGGTAAAAGGCAGTGACAGAAACCACTGGGCCAACTTGGCTGTCACAACGGTCGCTGTCCGGCAAATCGCAGCAAAATCAACGTCTGCGAAATACATTTTTTTCCCCATTTATTTCTTTGGAATCAGACAATTTTACCAGCTAAATAAAAACCTCTCAAAAACCCCTGCTGCAGATGAAAGAAAAGAATAACAGGAACACTTACAGTTTTGGTATTTTCCAAGGATAATTGTGAAACAGAACAAAGACAGAACGTTTTTCAGTAGCCTTCCATTGGTCTAGATAAAGAAACAATTCATAAATTGGCATTCTATAAGCGAGTAACCTTCACATATCCACAAATTCACTTCTTAATTCTTAAAAAATCCTTCGCAGTTTTTGAGTTTTCTGAAATACAGGTCAAAATATTTTCTTCGCAAAGAGTATTTTTAAGTTCACAAGTAGTTCCAAGACAGATATGTGAAAGTGTGAAATAAAAAACAAAAAAAAGGCGACCGTGTGTTTTATATTCACAACCAAGGATTATGCCATTACTTAGCACATGTCATATAATATGTTGGCAATATTAAGAGCAAAGTAGCCTTTGATGTTGCCGCAGTTTTAAGTGACTCAAACCCAGATAAAAAGCCCCCGAGTTGGGCATTAAATCTTAAGGTGTTTAATAAACATTGAAATAAAACAAAAATCAGCAATATTTGTTGGAGAAATCTAGAAGGAGACTGCTTTGTGGCGTTCGATTGTTGAGCAATTACACTTTTTTTAACATCTTGTGCGTCAGTAATTATGCTGTTAAATATTTGTTGTTCTAAAATAAAGTGCAGCAACCAGTGTCAGGTGTTTTAATTGAAAACAAATCACAAAATGAACAGAAGGATTTGTTTGTCGCTGGAGTAAACTTATTCCGGGCTTGCTGTCGACTTATGGTCGACAAGGCAAGAGCAGGGACCGTTGAACACGGTTGAGTAAGGACCGTCGAACACGGTGGCTTGTCGTAGCCGAATGTTCAACAACACCTTACTCAAGCTATAAAGAGTGTGGGTTCGAGTCCCGGTCGTGACACTTGTCTTCTTGAGTACAACACTTTTCCACAATATTGTTTTGCACTTCTATCGGATGGGACTTTAAGCTAAAATAACAACCTCATGATGTCGAACTTGTTCTAAATCGAATCTATTGACGACTGAACAAGATTTATTTCCACAGAGTCTAACCAAACACAAACAGAATTAAGTAGACCAAGTTGGTCACACTACGTCACAAGTACCCCATAACCTTGACTCACATAAATACAAACTTATCAGCCGTAATTCAATTGCCATATCAGGTGCAAACAACGCTCTGCATAGGAGAATGGACGTCGATTTGAAAGAATAACACAGGAACGAAAGGCTACAAGAGAGGAGACTTGAGCTGCGTGACCTCCTGCTGTGAAGATACGGGGGGGGGGAGGGGGACTTTGCTTTAAGAAACATCAACTCAAACCAGTGGCGTAAGCAATGCGGTTTATCTATACGCTGGTTTTTAAGTGACGTCATAACTCGTTGGTTCACATTGGAGGTCGAGTTGTCTTACTAACCTACACCATCTGCGCAACAATTGTAGTAATCTGATTTATTTGAACTTGAGAATGAGTTGATGCATTAGTCGTGTTTTTATCACCAAGTTCACACACGAAGTGTTCCCAAAATAATTATGCGCAGCACGCGCTTTGTTTCCCACACATAAGCTTTCGTAACTCGGGAGGTTTCTGCAGTTTCTGCTGCTCAACTTGATTGTGGCATATCGTCATTCTGAACAAACAAACTCTCTCCCATTCTACCATAAAAAATGAGACCACAGATGTTGAATTGCGGTTATAAACCGATGCATTGAAAGCACTCGAAACGTAATTACGTCTCCGGAGACAAGGTTAAGGATTTGCACTAACTGGGATGATGATTTGTGTCAATCTTCTAGCTCGCTCATTCATCGTACAAACCAGCATGTACTAGAATTTCATGGATCAGAAATATTGCTTGACAAACTTCTGCTAAGCGTAGTTTAGCAAGAAGTAATACATTGTAAAGGTGAAGTTGATTTTTGGCCGGGAATGGTTTGTGCGTTGTGCTCCGCAGCTCTTTGAAATCGGGCCCCGTTTTAATTTTACAGAGTTATAGGACATAAGATGGAGCAAGATTAATCAGTGCTCTAAAACACGTGAAACGAATCTTGAAAAGCCGTTTTCAAACAGCAACCAGTGTAGATTCTTTAGAAGGGGATTGATGGAATCTCTTGAATGAGCACTCACTATCAACCTAGCAGCTTTATTTTGAATTCTCTGAACTAGATGTAATTCCTTTTCGGAAGGCCACACAACAATGAGTTCCAGATATCAACATGGGACATTATTAAATCATGCACAAGTATATCAGTAGATCTTCTATTTAGATATTGCCGGATCTTCCATTTAGATATTGAGAATCTTCCTCAATCTTTGTAGTATAATGAAAATAGGTTGATGGAGTAAACTTAACTGGATTCCATCAAGGACATTGCGCGAAAATAGGTCTTGGTGAGATAGACATTGCATTGTCAGGGTTACAAAGTCCAATGAGAAGTAGCGTTGTATTTAGCGTTAAGGGTAATTCAATAGCAGGAACGCATTACACGTTATACACGTCTAGTAAGGTCGGGTACCTATTGGCGTAACTTTGCAGTCCACAGAAGCAGTAGTTGTAAGCCGGTAGCATGTGTCCATGGTTCCCTAATGTGGCTCTTTTACATCTAAACACTAATTGCACATATGCCAAAAGCTTTTAGATCAGTGTGATGCATATTCCTAACTCACACTTCATCTTTTGTTTCTCGTTACAAAATGTTTTTCGAATCAAATTACACTCGAATAGCAATGTGTTTTTATGTAAGGACAAAACATGAGCTGTATAAGACTTAGCAAATGGAATGTTTTATAATTGGAAAGCGGAAGTGGAAAGCTGTAGAGGTACTTTTGACAAGGTAGAGTTTTTTTCTCGATAATCAGGAGGAACAATGAAGTTAATTAGATTATAGTCCAAAACTAACTTCAAATTACATGGCTATTGTTTGTTTAACCAATATGCATACACCGTACGGACATATTTTGAAAGAACTTGTATGCATAATACTTCGTCCTGATAGACCGAAAAATAATAACTTACAGGAATTAAAGGCTTGAATTTAACCCCGAAGCTTATTCAAACAAACTATAAACTTGACATTATGACCAAGAATCATGAGTAATGAAAATTATTCTGTCTCAGATTTTTCCAAAATAATTAATCATCATTTATAGCAAACAACGACACATATTTACAGTGCCTTCGAAAAAACAAACCTTGTTGTTCAAAAGAACTGAATGTTATTGGTGGGTGGACCAGAATAGCATTGTGAGTTGTTTAGATATTAAAGATTGAAATGTATGTGAAACAAAATTAAAACTGAAATGGGTGATATAAAACGGCATTTTTAGGCCAAGAAAACATCTCAGAATCTGACGATGTTTTCTCCAACCTACCTGGTCATGAAAGTCCTAGTCTAGTAAAGGCACTGGACAATATTGGTAATTACTCAAAATAATTGATAGCATAAAAACTTACTTGATAACGAGTAATGGGGAGAGGTTGGTAGTATAAAACATCGTGGGAAACGGCTCCCTCTGAAGTGACGTAGTTTTTGAGAAAGAAGTAATTTCTAACTAAAATATTTGAAGGTTTTTTTTTTCTCCATTATTCTCTCGCACATTCGACGACCAATTGAGTTCAAATTGCACATGTTTGTTATTTTATGCATAATGTTAAAATACACCAAGTGAGAAGACTGGTCTTTCACAATTACCAGGTGTCCAGTGCCTTTAAGTTGATTTAATTTACTTGAACACGAGAAGGTCAGAGGAAAACTTCAAACTACAAGGTGCTGCATCTTGTAAGAATACCATTGCATTTTATTTCAATTATTTTTCATTGTGTGCTCTTTATATTAAATGATTGAAAATGAATGTTGAACTGAAAAGCAAATCTTGTGGAATTTGAAGGCCAAGAAAACATCTCAGAATCTGAACAATTTTCTCCAACCGTCCTGAAGATGAAAGAAGGTCCCAGTTAATTTGACTCAATTTTCTAGAAAACCAGATAGTCGGAGTAAAATTGACTCGTCCAAACTAAAAGTGCTGTATCACTAAGTGCTGCGTTGCTCTAACAGCCCATTTTCACGCGGATAAAGGGCGAGAAAATCGAGGAAAGAAATCAGATAAAATAGGAGTTAGCCGCGGCTAATTTTTTATTCACGATCCATTCTGATGGCGATTTGTGGAATTCTACAAATAATGGAGAAG
The DNA here is from genome assembly GCF_032118995.1 of Asterias amurensis. Classification (NCBI taxonomy): domain Eukaryota; kingdom Metazoa; phylum Echinodermata; class Asteroidea; order Forcipulatida; family Asteriidae; genus Asterias; species Asterias amurensis. The sequence continues at coordinate 18,603,430 of NC_092659.1, read as the reverse complement.
AGCAGGCAGGGATTCATGTACGCTTAAAGGGATTTACACCTATGTTTTGGGGACCCTTCGAATATTTCAATGCTATTATTGTAGATATATTTATACGAGGACCCTTACAAATGAATGGTTGTTTTGGCAGAGTTTTTGAGATAACGCCGAAAACCCGGAGTGAATAATACGTCCCCGTATGAAAGATAATCCATAATTCCAGAATATACATAACCTTCGAAGCGTAACCGTATGGCTTCTTATTCAAATGTTGGGGGGGGGGGGGGTAAATTAAACAAAGTGAAATAATACTTTTTCCATAAACACTGGTCAAAGTGAAATATTTCTCAAACACTCATTAAAGCTGTGTACTTCTAAAACCACGTAAGTTTTTAACATTAAATCCAATACGCAAACGTATACAGTACCTTTAAACACATACTACTATACCATTCCTAGGTGTTCGTATAATTGCTTTGTATGTTATATGTATGAGACACATACATTCTACAGACGGTTCTCACTTGTTATAATGAATTCAGATCGTAAAATCCTTTGATACCTCAAAAGAAGTGTTTAGTCTAATTGACCGGTACAGGGATATTTTAATAAATATTTATTGATCTTTGATGAAATCATTAAATTTAATGAAATTGATGTATCGTGTTGAATTGGATTTCGGAGATTGAATTAAATTAATTAAACTGTTCAGTTTCTGAGAAGTGATAAACTTTCGGGAAAATTAAAAAGAAAAATTAATGTAAACTTTAGTTAATTTATTTAATTTATGCACGACACAGAATGGTGCAAAACCCGATCATAAAAAATAAAAGAAACCACTGGTTAGTGTTACAACACTAGGCATAACATTAGAGTGGTTCGGAGTGAAACATTTACAAACTTGTGTTTTTTTCCGAGCGTTAATTATCAACCAAGCAACTATGGGTCAATATAATAAGTGTTCAACCGATGACAAAAATGACAAATGAAAAAAAGGTCCGTCTGAACATTTTGTTTTAATCACTGACAGAAAAAAAATGAGTACAACCTTCGAACTTAAAAAAATGGTTTTATATACACATACAATATAATAATAATGGAGACAAAAGACTGCCGAGAGTCGTTTACTTATTTTGTACAAGGCAGGAGGAATTGCATTAAGGAATATGTTAACAGTTACAGTACTAAGATTTGTGTCTTGCCAGCTCAAAGACAACACTTTGCTCGGCGCTTTAATACAATTTGATACTCTTCTTAGAATATTGTGGTGTTTGCTCTTGTAGATCATTCGATTAAATTATTGTTTTTTCGTCATTGCTGCCAAATGAAATGAAAAACATGAATAAAAAAAAACTCTTGTCCAACAACAAAAACAATGTTTTTTGCGTTCATTTGTAAATTCTTCAATAAAAGATTGAATTTGATTGTTGACTTGTAATTCGTCAGTGTTTTAAAACTTGTTCTTTTTCTGCTGGCAAATGAATATTAAAAGGACATTTAAATACACCTCCCTCCCAACAACAAAAGTGGGTGAACATCAGAGATGCACAAAACTAAGCCGGTTCAGCTTTGATTTTACTAGCGCAGCGTTTTCTCTCTTTATTTTTCCTTTTGTTTTGTTTTTTTCCCCCTCCGTGTTCCTATTTTTGCGCCTCTCCTCCTCTAGAGTTACCCCGACGTTAGTTCAATATTAACGGTTGGCCCATATCGACCGGACTGCTTGACTCATCCTGGAGTTTCTCGGAGTCAAGTGTAATTGAGATGCAACGGTGTGATGCGTTCAGTAAACCTTAAGTTTTGGGAATTGTCTGTCGCGGATTAAAGGAAACGTGTACATTCAGTTTATTACTTCTGACTTGTATTGCATCATCAACAATTATTATCAGACACAAAAGCAGATAAATATGTTCAAAAATAACGATGCATGGTTTCAGCAAATTGTGTATTCAGTGAGTTTGCTTCTAATTATTAAAACAGTGAGCAGTTTTGAATAGAGTTTATTGAAAATCAAGATAAATTAAGAGGCCACGATAATCAATAAAAGTAATAATAATAATAAACATGAAAAAAAATCAACAAACAAAAATCAAAAACAACGTTTAGAATGTTCATCGCACATACTCAAAACTCACCACCAATCTTTAGCAAATAGATAGGTATTGGTTGTGTTCAAATATTACTTCTTTATTACTAGATCTTGTTAAAAAAAAAACTATGAAGGTGATTTTTGTACGTGATTCCAAAAGAGATAATTCAGAATGAGAGAGAGAGAGAGATAGAGAAAGAGAGAGAGGTGTTCCCAGAGATCACTTATTGCCATTACACTTTAATCATGTTCCAAAGACGCCGATCGGAAACGTCTCGAGTATTTAGGGGGGTTGTCCGTTCCCTTCCCGCCCTTTATGATGGCGCGAATCGTGTCAAATTGGACCGTAGAACCGGAAGTTCAGTCCCGTCATTCCAATGTAACTTCCGGTTCTCTGCTACCATGACAGACAACAATGTTTTCGTCAGTGCACTTAGGAAAGGCTAGACCCATCGGGAAATGTTGACTTATGTCACTATTAATCAAAGCAAGGAATGTAGTAATTGGTTTTTCAACGATCAAGTGACTTGGCAGCAGAACAGGGAGTCAGTGGTTGTTGGACCAAAATCTAAACATTGCAGTGGAACATGGGGCTAGGGATAAGGTTAAATAAACTGTCACATGGGGTTTACGGTTTTGAAGTAGGTCAACCAGATAAAATGTACCGGGTATCACTTTTTCTGCACGAAATTGAATCAAACGATACACCGAGACATGGCAGGGGGGGGGGGGGTGGTGGGGGTAGGACAGAACTACACAAATTGTAGCCTTGCTCAAGGCAGTTGAAATATTCACTCCGAAAAAAGACCGCCGCAGTATAAAAACCCACCCGACACGGCCTCCGCATGCGGTTAGTGGTACGAGTGCGGATGACTTGTGTGCACAGTAGTCGTACGATGTGACAGTGTGTATACGGGTAGGTCATGCGGTGTGATCGCACGCACCACGCACAGGGTATACGGGTGGGTTTACAGCGGCGTCTTTTCGAAGCGAATAATGCGACTGCCTTGAGCAAGGCTACACAAATTGATAATTATGTATCTTTCTGAGTAGGTGAGGCTGTATAGTATCGACAGTCGAGTCATGCAAAATATACTCTTCCGAGAACCAAAGGACCCCTTCAGTATGACAACGCAAGCTTAAACAGCGCCCGCACTATAAAGGGCAATGAAGACGTGCCATTGGCTGCTAGAACTAAACTCAAATCCATGACCCCTGACCAGAATTTGGTGAAACTGTTAAGCTAAAAACATTGTTTTGTAAGTGCCGAATACGGGCACTACACTAATTTCAAATGTAGGTAATGTGACTGTGAACCAGTTTCTTGTGATGTATGATTGTTTTGACATCAAAACAACATCTTATTAATTAAATCAAACGACAAACGTCTTGTCAGAAGACTATCTCTTGAAACCAATAGCCTAAGGGGCTGAAGTATGAGATGGATGTTGTAATAAAGAGGGATCCTTTATCTAAAACACACCTGCTCAAAAGCAATTTCTAAGAACTAAAAAATTTAAACATGGTTGATATGAAACATGGAATAGAGATCAATCAAATGTAAAAGTATGCCATTTCGATTCCAAAGAATAATTACTCAACTTAAATTTGAAAGCAGATTTTGAAAGGGTAATTGTTGTGTCGTTTGTCTGCAAAGCATTTTGCAAACAGTGTGCCCTTTATCAGTGTTGAGGTGTAGGTCACATTTAATGGCAACCGTCGTATCTACTTTCTGAAGAAAAAAAAAATATATATATACCAAAGAGTAATTTTTTTTAAATCAAATTAAAATAGATGTAAATAACTCTTATTGCATTTCTTTAAACTACACCTTTTTAAAATTAAAGCAATTAATGCCCCCTAACGATTGGCCAGCCAAAATACATTAATAGCACAAGCTCAATATTTCCCGTAAATGATGGATTGTAAATGTTATGAATTTTTCATTGTAGAAAGGTCGTTTGTTTTCTATTATAGACAGCAAAAATTACAAAACAAATTTCATCCACTAACGACAAAAGACAATACCGTGGGGTAAAATAGTCACAATCTCTTCTGTTTTATAATAAAACAGAAACAAATAATAGAAGAACGTTGATGGTTAAGTTAGCTGTGGTTGGCCAGGCGGAACGAATGTCTTCCCACAAACAATTGAGTTCGGATTCATCCTTTTGACGCACAGGCATCTTAATGCATTTTGACACGCAGTATGCCGCAACGACTTCCCTTTTTTAATAAAAAGTAAATTTATTATATTGTCAAAAAAATTGACACGTTTGTTAAAGGAACACGTTGCCTTGGATCGGTCGAGTTGGTCTTTGAAAAGCGTTTATAACCGTTTGTTATAAAATGCATATGTTTTGGAAAGATGCTTTAAAAGTAGAATACAATGATCCACACAAACACGCTTCGAAGTTGCACGGTTTTCCCTTTACCTCGTCGACGAACACGTCGGCCATTTATGGGAGTCAAATTGTTGAATCCCATAAATGGCCGACCGTGTTAGTTCGCAAAGTAAAATGAAAACCACGCAATTTCGATGCAAATTTGTTTGGATCATTGTATTCTACTTTTAAAACATCTTTCCAACCATGCAATTTATAACAAACGGTTATAAACGCTTTTTATAGACCAACTCGTCCGATCCAAGGCAGAGTGTTCCTTTGATGAGATTGTAGTATGATTGGCGGGGGAAAATTACCGATAGTAACCAATTGTGAAATAAATGTATGACTGTTTCCTTTGATGCAAATTCGTCTTTGATTGTGCATAATATTGCGCCACTTGGGGGATGATTCTTCATAATCGATAACTCTTTCACTAAAGGCCATCGGAGGCGAAGAGTCAAGTGGTTGTATCTCCAGTCTTTAATAATATCTTAGAATGCAATCTTCCTATGAAACCTTCTGTAAAAACACCTGGGTGTTATTTTTTAATGTTACGTCTTCATAACTCAGGCATGTGAGTAACTAGCCATGAAAAAAAAAGAGGAAAAGAGAAAGCCAAGCAAGCAGATAAGAGGAAAATACAATTTTTCTATACTTTTGTACACAGTAAGTTAAGAAAAAAAAAGAAGGAAAATCGAAACCCCAAAAGAGGAAATCAGCTGAAAAGAGGAAGTCTCACTACCTGATAACTGCGAATAACACTGTGTGGACATGTGTGAATCTACATAATGCTTCAAGTTGTCTCTCCAGCCTTTAATTTTTAATGAAACCGTAGGCTGTCATCTAATCATCTAAGATCTGTAAAATACACCCTATAGTGTTATTTTCAACGTTTTAAATAACACTGTGTGGAACCATCCAAATAGTGTCCAGGTCGATACATTATGTGGACTTTTTTTGTTCTTAGGTCCACTCTTCAGATGTAGCGTTAAAACACACATACACATTCAAAAGAAGGAGAACAAAAATAATAGTAAAAAAACTAGTTCATAGGTAATATTTGCTACTATTGCGGTTAGTGTTTTACGCAACGTGTCATTGCCCATCGACGCAACTTTACTGCGATGGTCGAAAGATGCTGTGAGAAACGAAACACGTTTCATAGTCTCGTTCATTCTAAAATTTTGGCGGGAATAAGCAGCCGAAACTGCGATCATCTGTGTTTTGTACACGTTCCAATATAGAAACAAATCACCGGCTTGTCGCAGCATGTCAGGTTGAGCCCCCGCTGCTTAAAGCATCAAGTCAATCGCCATGCAATGCCAATTTTGAATGACAAACATTTTCCGGGCTGCCCTTTATTGCAATCTTGCTCACAAATAAATTGAACAGAGTAATCGACGACACCCGAGCACAGGTCCACAAATTATATATAAGAAACAAATACAGAACATACACTAAAGGTGCCACGGGAAACGGAATATAAATATGGCAGCCTTCCTTTGCATATCCCCCCCCCCAAAAAAAAAATAAAAAATAAAAAATAAAATAAAAATAAATTAACCACGTTCAATCACTAGACTCGCTCATGCGCATACTACCACCTGCGCATATACACCCACGTTTAGGAGTGCTACGCGCAGTATCCCGACGTATTACCACCGGAATGATTTCATTGGATGAGAGGAGTGAAGTCTCGCACTGGAGGGGCAAATAGAAGGAAGAGCTATCTACCTCTGTGGAGAATGGGTAAATGGGAATGCTTTCTGTAACGAGTCGCATAATATCTAACACAGGACTACGGGACGTGTCGGCTTCAAGAAGGCAACAAGGGAGTTCGCAAACAGGTAAGTGCATGGTACTCGATGTGTAAATATTTGAGATTTTTTATAGTATTCTCCTGAAGACGAACAGCGAATACTGAGCGAAACGTTGAGTTGTCTAAAACTAACACAACCCAAAAGAGTGATTTTCACATGGTGTTAGCTCGGTGCTTAAATATTTTGGGTATGTTCTAGTGAAGAAACTGCAAAAAAGGAATCGTTTTTAGGTGTTTTAAATACGGGTCGAAACTGCAAATGTTTTATATTAAAGATTTCTCCAGGTTTGGATTAGGTAAAGATTTAGAGTATTTTGTATATTTGTCTGAAGACGATTAGAGCAAACTGATCGGAACATTAAGTTGTCAAGTACTGGTTCTTTAAAAAAGTAACACTACTCAAAAGAGAGATGTTCAAATGGTGTTATGGCAAACCTCACCTAACTAAGTCAAGAACTTAAAATGAATCATGAGGGGTGTTTAAAAGGGAAGGTACACGTTTGGCAATTACTCAAAAAAAATATTAATTTAAAAACTGACTTGGTAACGAGCATTGGAGAGCTGTTGATAGTATAAAACATTGTGGGAAAACGACTCCCTCTGAAGTAACGTAGTTTTTGAGAAAGAGGTAATTTATCACTAAAATAATAAAATACTTCTAGCTAGAAGTCTTCTATTCCTATCTGAAAGCACACAAATTCGTCCTACAAGGGTGTTTTTTTTCTTTCATCATTTTCTCGCAACTTCGATGACCGATAGAGCCTAAATTTTCACAGACTTGTTATTTTATGCTTATGATGGGATACACCAAGTGAGAACACTGGTCTTTGGCAATTACCAAACAAGTACGGTGCCTTTAAACACCAGTCGAAAACTCAAATGTTAAAGATTTCTCCAGAATAAGACGAGGTAAGCGCCATTATAGAGAAAATCCACACTCGGTGGTTTTAAAAGCTCTAAACCTAGGTATTGCGAACATTTCTTTTAGATGGTGGTATGAAATGATGTAATTCTGAATAATGAACACGTTGATGGATACAAACCGATCAAAGCAGTATAGCTGCTCGAATGCTTGTGAAACAGCACGTCAGATGAATGGGCTTAGGGTTAGAGTTATAGTTATAACAACATTGATCATTTAAATTCTACTGTTTCCGAAACGTTCGTTAAGAGGAATTCATAAGATTGGGATTGCAACTGTTAACATAAATGTGAAGTTCATCCTTTCACTCGCTTTCTCGTAAATTTAATTTGAAAACATGATTTTAAACTAAAAGAGCTGTCAATTGTTAACAACGGTTTAAAACGGCTGTGAATTACGGGTTCGTGTTTGAGCTTAACGTAAAAAAACCAAACAGAGTCTTATCGCAAATCACATTTTCTTTACATAACTAACAAGTACCGACGTGACGATGACGTTAGTATTAAGACAAGTGTCGTTTACATTACGTTCTTCTGATGAAAGTGCATCATAAGGAAAAAGCTATTAGAGCATCCCCAGTCTTTGGAATTAAAAAAGATACATACGGATTATATTCTTAGCACTATAAAAATACAATGATCAACATTAGTGTAATATTTTATGGGTTTATTAATTGCATTTCCCAGAACCTCACCATTGTTTCGTACAACTTCATTTAGTTTATTATAACCGCATTATGTTTTGTCAGCAACACTGCAAACTTCTCAGCAGCTCTCGACAAACACCATAGTATTAAAACAAACAAGTTCACAAATGTTAAGACTATTTTCTTAATTAGAACAACTAGATGCTCGTGACATAGACGCATCTAAGTCCACTTTTTCTTATAAGGCTAGTGTAGCCTGAAGCCGCATCAACTGAAGTGTGTTCGGATTAACCAGTATAAATTCTACCGTTACTAAGTGAAGACATTGCCTTTAGTGCATACACTTCAATTCCATTAGAGAATGTACACACTAGTGTGTGATGAGCAGATGCCACGCTTAGATTAAAAATTCCAACCTGAGTTGCTCTTAGGGGCTTCTCTCTATGTATTGTTGATCATATTAGAATGTAAGACGAGTTGTAGGACAACATTTGTTCTCTTACTCACCGTTTCGAATTAAATCAGAGGTGATCTTTTTGGAGTGCGGATCACTTTTTTTGTGGAGAGAAAAATAAACCAATTATGTCGTTTTAAAAAATTGGACTATAAGGCCTGAGCCAATTAGAAGTGATGTGCATTCTGTCGTCTACCAATCTCAGACAATTGACGAGTGACATTTGTACAAACAGCAAACACTGGGGTGTTTAAAATTGACACCCTGGGTGCTGTCACATTAGCTATCGAAGAGTGAAAATAATTTCACCAAATATTTCAGGGATAAGGTTTATATGCAAACGCGGTGGTAAATGTTTGTTAATGGATCGTTTGTACATACATAACTATGTATATTTTAAATAAGCAAAATTAATATAGGTTTTGATTGCCAAATGACAATTTTCTGACTCAAATATATGAGTCATGAGTTCGTGATGGTTGAAGAACGCGCCGATTAGCTCTGAGGAGCCAGTCTACTAGAAATGCCAGACGCGTTTTCTAACGCTAGCACCCGATTTTGTTTCCGATCAAACGTGGAAACACATAACTCCGAGTTTAAATTCTCCACTACCCACGAAACTTGGATTGTCTATTTAACGCACGGTGGCACTCATTTAACAATAAAGTATTATCTTACTGAATGTCCAATAGCAATCGTCAGGTATGTAGGATAAAGGCACTATGCCATATGACATCATGGTAATGATCTCATAGGTAGTGAATGAGCCGACAGAGTACAAGGTCAACCCTCCTACTGTCCAACCTATCCAAACCACCCACCGTGGGTTTTGAATGATGACCTAACCTACAATATAACACCATGAGTTGAATACATCGACACTGATTGATAACCCAGCTTGTAATTGGGACCATAGAGATTTAATCTATATAGTACACAGTTAACCCTCCTACTTTTTGACCCTTTCAGATTCCTCAGAACATTAGTCTTAGCTGTCTACCTCATCAATAACCAACACTTCATTACTTCCAATTTGATATCACACTTGATTAATGGCATTTCGTGCAAAATCAAATCCATACACAATAAGATGAGGTGTTTCGTCAGATGAAATCCATCTGGAACTCACCCTGTCTCAGGTGTTTCACAGAGTTACTCAACACGATTTCAATTTAATTTGCAGACATTATTTCAGCACTATTTTGACGTACATTTACATTTCAATTTCAACGAATCTAAATATTAGTGATTGGATTTACTAAGATTAAAGTTTCAAGTTTGACGGGATAGTCTTAGAAACCATGTAACCTGTTACATTATAAATTTTTAGAAAGCCGGTTTACCGATCGTGGATACCTTAGTATTGTCCCCAGTGCTGACACGACTGTACAATTCGCTCTCCTGGTAAAGGGATCGGACTATGTCTTGCAAGCAAGGACCCATTTAGAGCCTGGCTTGGTATACAAATGTTTACTCTTGAATGAACTAGTTTCAAAATATTACATGGAATAAGAAATGGCACAAAACGGCACAAACATGGTATAAAGAGTCGATCCGAAAACGATGTTGCAGCAAGGACCCCATTATAGCCTGGATTGGTGTAGTTGTTAACTCTTCAATGAACTTATTTCAAAATACAACTGGAAGGTGAAATCCCAACCTTTAACTTAAATGGCACCGAAAACAATGTTGCAGAAAAGACCACATTAGAGCAGGGGTATAGTTGTTTACTCTCGAATGAACTTACTTCAAAATAAAAACGGAAAGTTTCATCTAAAGCCTTTGACTTTAATGGCTGAGATGAACATCGTAGAGAGAGTCGAACCGAAAACAATGTTTCAGCAAGTTTCCCCCTGAGACTGGTTTGGTATTGTTGTTTACTCTCGAATGAATTAACTTCAAAATATATATGGAAAGTTTAAAATCTCACCCGTTGACTTAAATGGCAGAGAGATGGACATCGCAGGAAAGAGTCAACCGAAAACCAGGTGTTATCCCATGAGGACTGCGCTCTTCTAATCAGGATGTTTTCTGACATTTTCTTTTGTCTCCTTGTTCGCTTGTCCCCCACGTGTACGAAACGCAATTAGGCGGGAGAGATCTGTGTGACAATGAACCACTAACATTAGCCCTTGTGTCGACCTTAAAAAGGGGAAATTTGAGATTTCAGAACGAGGGAATTATGAAGTTTTGTCTCTTTTTTGAGACTTTTTTAGATAAAAACCCAGAGTTGTTTTTGATCGGAAAGTTTGTGTTAGTGTGTGTCCAAGTTCACTGAATGTTTCAAGACACTTTTTTGCAAGGCTTGCTAGAACAACCAACAGACATCTCTATGTTGCAGTCTTTGTGTGAAAATTCCTTTGTTCTGGGGCCAATTTCATAGAGCTGCTAAAGCACGAAAATAACTCGCTAATTTTACACATGTTACTGGCCAAAATGTCATGCCATATACATTGCTTATGACTGGTATTGAGCTGTTGTTTACTTAGCACAACAATTATTGAGTGGAGTCTTGGCCGGTAATCTGATTTTACGAAGCAAGGATTTTTTTGCTTAAGCAAAATTTTGCGCTTAAGCAGCTCTATGAAATTGGGCCCTGTACACTGAATATCTTCTTCTTCAACACTGTAAAACGTGTGTAAGTCCACATAGTGTTTGAAGTTCCTGCACTACGTAGACCTCTTTTTGTTCTCTGGTCCACACTTTGTCTGAAGCATTAACTGAGATATAGCGTACTATTCATTACCAACTGTAGCGGAATACACAACCGTGTATTGTTTTTAGATATCAAGACTAACTTTGAAAGAAACCGAAGACACACAATAAATTATATTACCTTAGAAAAAATACCAAGTAAAAACAACATACTATAATCTAATTTCTCGAATGTTAGAAACAAATGATACCACGTGACCTTTGTCACCAATGTAAAAGAGAGCATCCAATTGCCAATACGACCAGACGAACGAAAGAGAACTGTAATTGAACTGTAAAATACATCCTACTATAATCTAATTTCTCGAATGTTAGAAACAGATGTTACACCACGTGACCTTTCTCACCAATGTGAAAAGAGAGCATCCAATTGCTAATACGACCAGACAAACGAAAGATAATAATTTTATGAACTGTAATTGAAACGTAAAATACAGATGCTCTCACTCCCTCTCGTTTTTAAATTCTAATTAATTGATTTTCCATTTCCTTGTCCCTGTTGTTTATTTATAACAGGATCACAGCAGTGCCGCTCTCAATAAACCTACACACGGTATAAATAGTCGATCACCAAAAGGACGCAAGACAAGAAATAAGCGGTGCAGGTTTCACCCCGGTCGAAACGAGCACGCTGGTTAAGCCAAAAGAAACAGCTGCACTTATTTCTTCGTCGTAGAGTCAGTTTAAAGAAACATACACTCGGGCTGGGTTTTCGTTTCCCCTCAGCGGGTGATCAACCCTTATAGACCCCCTCCATCGACCCGTCGGGGTTTGCTTGTTTTTCTGGTCAGTCGTCCGGTGGGAAACAACCATGGCAATGAGAACAGTACTTTATGCGCTACTTTTAAGTCTGGTGGCGTGTGCCTTCTCTCTTGCGGCACCTGCGGCAGAGTCCAGACTATCCACGAACACAAATTCCCCTCGGAAGGGCTCGGGATCCAAACTCCTCTACGGAGACGCTGTGGATGTGGTTGAGAAAATGCACGGGTTCCTGTCCACGTTGACCAAGTTTGAAGAGGTGAAGGCCGGTGAGGGCGCTCGGGAGGATGAGATGATACGATACGGGATACCAGCGAGGACCAAAAAGGAAAATGTAGGATTCCAGATGCCGGGGTGGCGTAGGAGACGTCGCCGTAGCACCGTTGAAGATGATTTGGTGTCTGCGGCTTACTTTGACCGACTGGATGACCAGGCCGACGCGATGGTCAACAGCATCAACAAATTAATGGACGACTTGCAAAAGGTAAGAAACGAAGAGAAAGTCCAAAAGAAATATAATTGTGTTTAAACTTGAACAAGTTAGGCAGTGGTAGCACTTATAAACTAACTATGAAAAACGTCATGAGCTTCCGTGGCAATAACAAATTTACTTCATCAGATGCAATGAAAGGGATAAGCCAAATAAACAAGAAAGTAGCAGGTGAATGAACCCAATGACAAAAGGTACAGTCAGTGACTATAAGAGGATGGTAGTGGGACAGAAACCACGTACGTTATTAAGTCCTTCAAGTTGTAAGATACAATTAGGGTGCTGAAACTTTAGTACAACTATTGTTGTTGAGATGTTGTAGCTCGCATTTCATCCTTTAGGGAGGGTTTTTCGTTTTCCTACAACCGGTCACATTGGACATCTTGCACGTGCGGCCATCACTAAGTTCAAACATTGGAAACGTGCACACGTGCACGCGCCACGCAGAACTCTCAACCAATGAAAAGTCGTTTTTTAAACCCGATGAGGGCGCTGTTTGGGCTTGTGACGTCATAAGCAAGGGTTGTCGCTCTATTTTACTTCCACACAGCAACATCAATGAAGGCGATTTTTAAATGTCAGTTTAAAAAGGGTAACAGTTGCAATTAACTTGCACTGGTTGGCTCAACAATTATTGCTTATCAAGTTTCTTTTCATAAGATGGGCTTTCCCAACCATTTCTTTGAATTTGCATTTTTACCCACGCACAGCATTGAAATTTACAAATTCAAATTATCTTGGGCACTCAAGAGGTGACCGCTGCTAATAAAAATAGCTTAGTAAACAGTGAAGGAGTTATTTGAGTAAGCGAATCGTGTTTAAGACCAAACACAGTGCGCGTGACGAAATATCTCAGGCGCCGCTTCTTCGGAAGTACACAGTAAGCTAAACCATCACTTCTCGAGAAGTGTTTATCTTTTTCTTACAGGGTTTCGTAAATTTCCGACAAATTCCGATAATTTCCGATTCTCTAGGGCAATCAAGAGGTGACAGTTGCATATAAAATTCGCTTGGTAATCATTGAAGGAGTTATTTGAGTAAGCGAGTCGTGTTTTAAGATCAAATACAGCATATTCATACGTATAAAACGTAGAGCTAAGGCGCCGTCTCTTCGGAAGTACACAGTAAACTAACCGTCACTTCTCGAGAGGAAGTTTATCTTTTTCCTCCCATGGTTTGGTAACAAAATCTGAGTGAAAATTTTAAAGTCAAGGCACTCCTGTGCAAAGTTCTGCCTCAGTAAAACTAGTGTTGTACGACCGCGAAGTGGCGACAACCGCAACAACAGTGACTGCGCTTGGTTGTAACATAATGCGTGAATGGATAACGTCAAATTAAAACCTTTGAATTACGGATCGGTAAAGGTAGATGGGAACCGCGGTGGAGCGAGGCAAGCGAGGAATATTCAGCACGTCATTGCGTACACAGTCTTTAATATCCCCCTCTTGAAATTTACTCAGGAATCGGAGTGAGGACACTTGTTCAATTCCCGCGTAAATTTGGCGCCTATTATGTCGTGTGCGAAACCGTCTGCTAACAAAGCAGGCCATTTACATGCAACTGTTTTGTTCAAACACCTTTAAAGTGGACATTGATTTCGAACATGGGTTAATAAGTGTACTGAACTTTTAGCACCTATTGGTTGTGTTGTGAGGTTGTTCGAAAAATGATGCGAGCATTGAACTTTTTTGTAAGGCAATTTTGACAAAGTAATTGTTTTTAACTTCAAAAAAAAAAAAAAAAAAAATCCTGTGTTATCAGGCCAGGCGCAACCGCTCGGTTGCTTGCCAACGGTTATTGCTAAGCAATTTAGCTACCCGCAACAAGCTTTGCAAACCACGCGCACCATATACATCGCATTTTTTGTGTGGTAACCTTTATCTGCGTATTATTTTGTTGTCTCAGCTTAGCAACTCGATCCCAGCTGATAAAGAAGATCTTTTCTTTCCCAAGACAGGCGCAGCCGTTTAGCTAGACGCAGCTGTCCCTTGAGGGACGCAAGTTGCGAACCTCATCACGTACGAGACGCAAGTAACGACATTCACCGGTAACGTGTCGCCCCATCGATCCACACCGACGGAGGCCGTGGGTCTCTCAGATCTATTTGCCCCAGTACCTGGGTACAAGGATCACGCATCGATCCGTCGGGTGCCGCGTAGCTGTCGACGGCCTTGGAGGAACACTGCTCTCTTTGACCGGAGAGATATCGATTCAATTTGGCTCTTTTTTTTTACATAACGGTAGTTCAATGTCAGTTTTTTCTTCAAGGCGTTTGATACAAGGAGCTGCGAACCGCAATGCGGACTTTCATGTTTGGGGTTTACGAACAATACAAAACGTTTACAGCGGCAGTAACGACCGTTTTAAACGAGTAATTATCCGCATCGTCGCTATATCATTCGAAACAAGTTACGTTACATAATATTACAAACAAAGAACGTTATTTAAAAACGAGCATATTATTTGGGTCAAACTCATAAATATTGTGTTGTAGTAAGTTATGGTATCGCCGACAACTAGCATGGTGTAAATTTCAACACCCCATCTTGTAGTGAAGTGGTTGTCAGTAAATTGCCTCATTGTGACATTGACAAAAAAGTTGTCATAAAAACACATTCTTTAAGAGACAGGGCGAGATCCACATTATCTGCATGAGTTTAATTTAACAGTGACTCAGCTGGATAGATTAAAAAACCTGATAGATTTCTCACATGGTATCAGTACAGCAGACCAGGTTGTATCTACAGTGACGACTAGAATAAAAACCGTACAGACAGTGGAATGCACGCAAGCGAGCGAGCGAGCGCCCATGCATTGAGTACCGGCCACTCTGATAGATAAAAAGTTTATAGACAAAACCATGTGGGCGAGAGTGGGAGTTAATGCTTCCCGTGATTTCATTCATCGACAAACACCAACTGATCGTTTCATACAAGAGCAACATTTTAGAAAATGTGGGCTCCGAACTGGTCTTATTGTTCATTTGAGAAAGTGTGGTTTTGTCTTAATATTATGTGAGTTTTAAGGTTGAAGAGCTTCAAAATGGCGCACCCCAATTTGAGTAGCTTTGACGGAAAATATATATTGAACAGGGCCGTTTGTTTTCTGGTGAGACCTTGCCGGTTAAAGCAACTTAAGGTAACGGCAGTGAACTTAAAAATTATTTATGAGTGATAAGAAAATCATGGTCCATGGACAGCTGTATGGATCAATATGCCATTATACGCGCTTGCTTCAAAACATTTCCTCCATATAATTAAACAAGGTACAAATGTAGAGCTACATCTCCCCTAGGGAGAGGGTTGGCATACATTCATTTGAGATTAACATACTTCTGAGAGCTTTGTTCATTGTGAAAGTCTTGTCTGATAGTCTTGGAGCAATATAACATAGGGTTGTGTCTGTGTTTAACCCGGCCTTGATTCAAAGTTAACTGTTCTCGACATATCTGACTCACGGGTTGTGTACCAAATTTAAATAATATTTAAAAATATGAATGTAAAGTTGACGCTCTGACAAAATGATTTGGGGTTATGTGACTTAAACATCTATACTCAATCAGTTGTTTAAATTTCCCTCTATACCATGGAACTGTCCACTCTAGAGTCCCATGAACTGCAAACAACTGTGGTGTTAAAATTGAGTGGGATTTTTAGATCAATTTGCGTTGACTCCCCCCTCATACTCAACCTTTGAAAGAATCGATTTGCTTGCTCGCTACTCTCGGCTAGAGTAAGGAAAAATCAAAATGTATAAGAACAATAAACAGTGCGGGCTAATCAACCTCCATTGCTACACTAATTATATCAAATTGGGATAATGTTGCATATTAGTGTTTCCTTTTTAAGTACACAGGAGGTCATTCTTTAGATAAAAAGTCAAGGCAAAGCGGAAGTGTGGATATAAAGTAATAGTCAGTCGAGTATCACTAGTCTTAAATGGCACAGGTCAGAGATGACCCGCATAAGGTCCATGTGGGTCAAAGGCAGGTTCGCATGATTCGGAATCAAAAGCGCCCCCCCCCCCAAAAAAAAAAAAAAAGCCACAGGCACCTCCTCTAATACGTGCCCCATCCACCACCTTCTCCCCCTGCGCCTCCTCATTTTACTCAAACACCCTCCTCAATGCCACAACCTTCATTGGGGCACAACAAACTCCTACACACTACACATAATCAAAAACCTGATGTCCTCGATGTACCGCGGGCATAAAACACCAAAAGCAACATTGCACCCCGCACCAGAAGAAAACTTTCAATAAAACCACACAAAGAAAATCACACCATCACCTAAAAAGCAAGGCCAACCACAGCGACTACCGGCGCCAGTGAGACTGTCACCAAAATCCGTCAAGAATTGATTCACAGAATATCGTTAAATATTGTAAAGCGATTCTTAATCGCCAGCGATAATAGTATATCACTCAACCTTTCCGGTGATTTCCAAAAACACTTCCTTAATTTATTCTTAAATCCACATAATTAAAACGTTCACAGCTCTTTGTGGGACCGCCGTGTCGAAGCTGATCTCCAGTTATAAATATTCTCCACTTCATTTTTTTTTTTTATACAGCCCTCGCTGAATATAAAATGAAGAGTCACTGAGGGTTCACACATACCTATAAAAATATATCTCACCACGAGAGACCAACAAACTATACACCCCATCAACAATGCGCTGTATTAACACCAGATTTCTAAACGTGGCTAGTTTAGAACAGTCTTTCTCTGTTGGGAAATCAAAGCAAGAAACGGTTTTTTCCCCAAAACATCTCGATATAGCGATGATTTTCATTGTTATTACGATATCAAAAATTCTTCCTTTATATTGGTTACGGTTCTCCGTCTCTATGGACACCAATAAACCCTTTAGCAGGCCCGCAATCAGTTACAATATAAAATTATTAGTATTAGTATTACTTCCCCTGGAGCCAGTTTGATACCACTTTAATATCATAAAGATTTGTTTCTTGCGGAAACGAAGAGAGGTAGAAACACCTTTTTGCAGCTATTTGCTGAGTGGCCATAGAAATTGAACTAAATTGTTCCCGGTGGCCTGAATGATACCCTCCGTAGGTACAGAACAGATGCGTGGCTGTAAAGATAAATTCTTATAGTTTTGAGAGCGTGATCAATCCGCCCTCGAAAAGATAAATAATGTCCCTCTCTCCAAAGTCGGATTGGAGCAGAGTGCTGTCCAGAGATTAGGGCCATCAAAAACAACAACTTGTTTAGTGTACTTTTAACGAGTTATCAAGGAATGAAATTCTCCCGTTTCAAACTGTTTTTATGTTACTGTTAACAAATGGCATGCACGAATGGAATAGTAACATTTAGGTCTCGTAAGAAGGTAGTGGGAGCATGCTCATATTGGATTGAATGGTTTACAGGACCCATATCAGGACCAAAGTCACGTTTTATATTGACTCTTTATTCTTGTAAGTGAAACTCTCAGTTGAGTGAACGACAATGTGTTCAAATGGCCTTAGAACTGGACGTTAGACAGAAGTACTAGGTCTTGTCAACTAGTAGTAAACAGAAATGTTTACAGGACGCCTGTTATGAGTGCATCTCAACTATAACCAATTAACCTCAAAGGCTTGAAAAGATGCGTACTGGTTCTCTTTTGTGTATACAACCCGTAGGTAAAGCACCGGTAATTACCCTTCCTGATGTTGGTCAGTTTCGGATCACAACAAACAAGTTTTAGCTTTGACGTGGCCTTAAGATGGAGAGGATTTTGACGTGGGTTGGTTAGTGATGATGAGACACCCCCGTAGGATATGAAAACCCCTTTGACCCACTTGGGATCTCTGAAACAACACAGCTACCGGCGTATCAACAGCGACACCAAGAAAAATCAATACAAATAAACAAATCAGATTTAATGAAGGAATGTCTACTTTTTTTCATCAATCAAACTTTATGATATTAAATTAGAGTTTGAAAATGTTTTGGCAGGTGGTTGTGAGAGCGAACCAAAGTGAACACTTCACTGAAAGATTGACATCATTGTTTTATGTTTTATGATGTTTTTTTTCAATAACAGTAGAGACGAAAACGGGAGCAAAAGCTACGTTTGCGTTAAATTTTAAATGATCATCCTCTTGTAGTTATAGAAATTACAGAATTCTCCCTTTTTGGTAAAATACATCATTGTATAGAACTACTATCCACTACTTGTTCTTAAGATCACCATCAATCTATGTGTCCATCATGAAAATGAAAATGAAAATGAACTTAGATTTTACAAGGAGTCTATTGCGCCTCAACTGAAATATGCAACGGTGTGTTTGTGATGGGAATACTTGTTTTGTGCATTCTATGCAATGCAAGTTACATCTTGGTCCTGCACTCTAACCCCCCCCCCCCCCACACCCTTTCTCGCTCAGAATTGCCACAGGTTCAGGTTCCATGGGACCTGGTCAACTGTGTGTCTGTATAAACATGAGTCTGTGACAAATTGAACCAGAGAGGGTCAAAATGACGCAGCATCAGAGAAGCATACAATTTGGTGACTACGTTGCGGACCCAGCCTAACCCAGAGGAGGGTCAGCCCCCCCTTCATGAAATACGGAATCCGTTTCAATTCTGACCTCTGACTTTTCAGAGTGTTCGAAAGAAATATATGCTCACTGTACTTGCTAGGTCGAAGAAAGACATGGTAAACAAGGAGGTGTTCCCCGAATTACGAGGCGTCTATGCATAATCGTTAATAGGCCAGTAGTAACCGAAGGGCACGGAAAACCCTAACGAGAGCACAATTTCCGCTTTATAAATGTAGAACGGAAAACCGTGCCTTTTGAACCCGACGCGAGAAGGGTCTTCGGTGCATGCCCGTAGCGCCAGTCAGAGTGCGCAACAGTTCCATTTGTCACGCGTTTAGACGATTCTACTCCGCACGATCCCCAGATAAGAATGTCTCAACTAAGAACACTTTAACTAGAGCAAGGATCCGTGATCAGGGATTAACATTTGCTTTATTGAACACCTGTTTGTCGGTGTTATAATTTGTGGCAGATGCAATTAATTAAAGATGGCCGTGGTAACACTTACTACCATTGGAATGATCTCGTGCGTTGAATAACTCGACTTTATTGAAAATTATTCTGGCCTGAGGGCTCGAGTCGGGGAGAGCGATCAATTGTAATGCATTATTAGTGATGTGTGCATTCATAATGGATTATGTCTCCTATATCTGGGGACTAAAATCTTTTACTTGATACCGTCGTAGTGTACTAACCTTGAGAACCTTGGCCGATTTTCTTTTCGCTGCCAGGTACAATTAGTTTAACCGCCTGGGTGCTTGCTTTGGCCTGCCCTGGGAAAGATCTTCCCAAACCAAGACAGGATGAAATTGTGACCCAAAAAGGAGCAGAATAGTTTAAAGTTAGGCCTACCTTTGGTAGCAAACGCACCGCCGAATCATTCATTTCATCGATCATTCAAGCTATGGTTGGGTCCAGATAGGTGCTCCAGATGGGTGAGAGACAGTTTCCTAAAAATGAAAAAAAAAAAAAAGATAATGTGGACTTGTTTTAAAGTCTGCGACGTCACGCGAACAATTCATATGCATTTTACATTTTTACTTATGAAAAGTGAGATCTGAATATGGAAAAATACAATTATGTCGTATTAAATGTCACAGTTTGTCAATTTTACTTGAGTCCCCTCAAATCAATTTAGTAAACACTGATAACATCTACTTGCTATGTATAGCGTCAAGGATCTAGACCCCATAGCAATATACTCGATGATTGATATTCAAACGAAACATATAATAAATAAAATGCACTGTCACAAATACAAGTGCGTATAGTATCTAGCCCCTAACCTTTTAATTGAACGATACTCCAAGCAACGAAAGTTCAACAAGATTTGGATATCTTCGAAAATGCTTAAGTGCATGCTTAAGGCACTTCAGTCCAAAATCCTTCAACATTTAATTGCAAATACACGTTCTTCTTATTCTTGTCAGTGTTTTATCTTTTAGAAAGGACCCGCTTGGCTTCCCATAGTCTAGGACATGGCGTTTTCTTTACCCTTCGTCTTTCACCACATTGGGTCAAAAAGAAAGAAACGCAACAAAAGAGAGTCTGCGCAAATTGATTTATCGCTGATATAAAAAAATAGAAGAAGGAATTCCAACATTGTGATAAGAAACATTGACTAGGAAAGTAACTTGGAAGTGGTTTCGGGGGAACCGGAAAAAGGGGTCACATCCTAAGACATTGTGAAGGAGTTGACATGACTAGAGTGGACATGACTAGACTGCTGGGAGCAGTTGTTGAGAATCGCTGAACATCGATAGTTGTGGAGGAGTGAACGCCATCGTTCGCCCCTATGGTCTATCAGCTATGGGATAGAGTGCAGTGTGGAGTATATCGTGACATCCAAAGTCGGTTATCAGGTTTTTGGTTTCGTACAGCGTTTTGTCAAAGGACAGAGCCGTATCCAGGTAAAATACAACGGTCATAATGTCACTAGGTCACGGTGAACAAGGATCCTGAATAGTATCGATGTCCAAATTGCTCACTTCCAATACTTTTAAAATTGAAGTTAAAATGAAGAGTGTCCCCCCCCCCCTCTTAAGAAAGATGCAAGATGAGGGCGTCTCTTTAGCGGCCACTTTGTCTCAAAATTCTCTACACCGATGCATCATCAAGACGGTTTAATCGAGGTAAGATTTATGACTAAAGAAAACAACATTCAGATTCGTGTGTGGTGTTACTGGCTTAATTTTAAGATCGCCATGTAAATTGGACACTAATTCTGATGAAAGATGTAGATATTACGCTGGCGAAAGGGTAATTAAGCATAACTATGGAAACGTGTATTGACAGGACATCAACGTTTTGTCTGAAAGCAGATAAACGCATCCATCGATGGCTAATTCGCAGATTTATTCCGCCTAACGTAATAGTCATGTGGCGCCTAACGAAAATTAGTTACATCGATTTTCAGTTTCTTGTGATTACTTGTTGCAAAATCAAGTAACAAACCACAAGGGGAAACTGGGTACCGGAAACTAAATCGGTACTGTGGGCAGTGACTTCATGCAGCAGACAGGCACATCATCATAATTTTATTGTTTATGTCTGATAATGATTAGGATTCTGTGAAAATCAGTATGTTCAATTTGCATCGATGGTTTGGTTTAAGTTGCTCTAAAATGGCAAGTATCGTGGGTTCCAATCCATCTCAAGTATTCTGTCTCGTTTTGAAAATATTTTTTTCAAATTGCAGTTAGAACATCTACTTAAAGTTAACGCATAGTTATTCTTTACAAAGGCACAGCATTTAGAAACGTAATCCACATCTCACTAATCAAACGATAATGTTATTTCCACGCCATGTCATACGTTGAGGGTTGCAATCAGCACCTTTTTGTCCCCTTCTTTCTAGCCGTTTCGATTATTGTTCCGCTCGTTTGTCTGCTTGTTTGTTTGGCTGCGTGCCATCACATTACGGCTAACGTGAACTGGCACCTGATTCAACAAAAAACCGGCGCCATTTTGGAAAGTCCGCAAGCTGCAAGGTGGTTTTGCCATTCGGAATCCGGTCACGTAGACAATTGAATTAAAGTGAGATGTCACACCCTCTGGATCTGTAATGGCGCGTGGACGAAGGCTTGGAATAATGCTTGCTGGGCGGGTAATCGGTGTTGTACGGCGAAAAGCTCAATTATTTACCCATGCGCGTGATTCTTGTTCGAGAGAGTCAGTCATTGTTTACACGAGAGTAAAATCAAATTACAGTGTGACGTCACTTATGACGTCATACGGGAACGCATCAACGAAGCGTTCCAAAGAAGACGGCATATAAAGGCGCAGTTTCACACTTTAAAAGAACCAACTGATTGTAAAAAAATGAAAAATAAATAAACACGACACCATAGATGTTGTCACTAAATAGATACCAAAGGGACAATCAAAATTGACGTCTTATGATGTTAAAATAACACCAATGTAATTCTGTGCGTATTTTTACCTGAATTAGATTTGTATTATTGCTAGAAAACCCTTTGAGCTACAGATTACGGTCGTTTTGTCTTTGAATACCAATACATAGATAAACTAATTAATTATTTATTAAACCCTTAGTATTTTACGTGAAAAGTCCGTATATTAAACGCATTTAAGGCCAACACCGCAAAGTGAATTACACAATAAATTCTCAACAGAAAGCTAAGCCTTCTATTTTTTCCCGATTTTGATAACTCCATGTACTCTTCAAAAACAATTTTGATTACAACGTCAATCTGCTAGAAGTCGTTTAGTCGTGTTTGAGATGACCTGGAAGTACGTGTGTAAATTAAGAAAGGCTATTGCACTAAAATGTGTCATTATGCAAACGTATACGCCATCAACCCCTAATGCATAAACTGAAGACCCACACTTCTTCTTTCTTAACAACTTGTTTTCTCTTCGAGGAAGGTGTAGCCCATCACCTCTCCGTATCTTTAGACACTAGGGCCTAGAAATTAAAACAAATACACCGGTAATCTAAACCATGACGGGGTGCTTGAGTATCCGGCCTCTTTGTCGAACCCTGCACGTGTAAAACGCCAAATGCAAACACAACCTAACCACGATGTAGCAACCAAGCTCACGAACCCTCACTACCTAATATCGCATCTTGTTTGAAACCGCCCCAATACACCGATATTCACCGAAGCTGAGGACACGACGCGATGTCTTCATTTTACCCAGCGTTACTATACGCAACAGAAACCAAAACGCGTGCTTGAAATAGTTATTTCATCTTTCCCAGACCACTTGAGATCGTGTGCTGGAGGCGAGTTGGGGTAATCTAAAGCCGACGGTACGAACCACAAAAGCACACCACAACCCTCGCGGTGTAAAGAAGGCCCACGATTTGGTTTCAATTTTTAACTCACCCCTCGTGTGTTTCTACAGCTGTAGCTAATTATTCAGTTCATATACAATCGTGATTCGCCTCCGAGCAAATCTCGTTTGATTCATAAAGACTAACTGTACATAAATTCGATACGATGTTGAGGTTGGGACCAGCGCTTGTTCGTTAAACATACAAACGTCAACAAGCAATGGCACCGATTTCCTCCAATCATAACACTGGCAGTGTGTCTATATAACTAGATCATTTTTTAGGCAACACTTCCTAAACATATATATGTTTGTTTGCTTACTGTTTTTATCTGGTTTACCAAAGTGAAACTCATCCGTTCAAATATGGTACGTGCCGTTGCTTTCCCCTAGTTCATTTTAGTAGCGGTTTTTACATAGGAATTTATGATAGTTTGTCTTGTACCAATAGGATTACCCTCCCTTGAATGTAAAAAAAATAAAAATAATACTGTTTGGCACGGATAGGGCAGTGAGCTTAAAGGAGCGCCCTTGTGGTGACTTTTAGACAACTGAACAATGGACCCCATAAGGGAATTATTTGTTCAACATGGATCCCACAAGGGAGCTCTTTTGGAAAGGGTATAATAGAACAGCGAACGCAGGACTCCGCAAACCGGACTGTAAGGTGTGTGTGCCCGACACACAGAATCCTAAGAGATTCAACACATACGGCAAATCAAATACTCCGATTCGGCCGACTTTATGGCAACCCGATCATGCTCTTGTCCTAATTGATAACACTGGACCCAGCTTCAGAGTTCTCAAAAAAGGTCAAAGTTATAATTTTACACCCTTTTCTTGTTACGATTAACAGTAAAGTGGATTTTGACGGACAGACCTTGTTCTACAAGGAGCCGTTTTGAGGCCTAATGCGTTTCGTCTCGTGATTATGTTACGACACAAGTAGTCATTAAACTACAATGTGAACTATAATTGGTCGATATGAACTTTCGTTCTTTAAGGTCTCATTGCCATAGTACTCACACGATCAACATTCACTCTTTCTCACTCCTTTTTGGATAGTAGGATTTCACACATTTAAGTCAAACTTGTTACTAGCTCTTTGTAAATGAAAATGACTTAAAGGCGTTGGGTTGTCACGAAAAGTTGTCTTCATTTAGAAGTAAAATATGACTGAGGGTGTTCCATGCAAGTGACGTCCTTGAACCTTGACCCTTGAACCAAATAAAGCAATAGCTGCCTATGTTCATAATACATTCCCTCAATACTCATAGCAGGAGACATGTATCCAAGGAGTCCACTGAACGACCATGAATTCCCGCCTAAACCTTGCCCCTTTTAACGCCTGATTCTCACTGCATCTCACTGGTAACGTTATACATCCGTAACTCGCCCATAATGAGTAACTGAATATTGTCCTTTGTAGCTAGCCTCCAAGTCGTACTGGCCACTACTTTTCCCAAGGAGGATGGTTTAGATTTCATTGGTAATTCATTGGTGACCGGACACCTCGGCGATATACCTAAACACATAGGCCTAGGAGATATACACCTGTTTTTCTCGTTCCAGTCAACCTTTAGGAGTCAACGGTGGTCGGAGTTGCCGATTATACCTTTGAATTAAACATAGCATTTTCTGGCCAGATTGGCTTCTCTAAATGGACTTAAACTAATTGGTAAATACTTCATTGTGAGGTAGAGTGTTAAACATTTATCCCCCGGAGGATGAGATGAACTTAACCTCCTTCAAGTAAAAGCTGATTCTGCATTTTGAAGACAAGCTCATTAGAAAAAATACCACACCGATCCCACATCACACATTTATTTGAAGTTCTATAGACAAACAACAATACAGTAAACAAAACACCAGCGAAGGCCAAAAATCATGAAAATGTTTAAGGTTTTATGTGGGTGTATTTTTATTATTTACTGTGTTTACTTTTCAATGACTTCTATAATAAAAAAGATTGAAGTCACTTGTAATGTGTGTATACACAAGATATAGCGAACACAATCAACTGTAGGAGCAGTCAGAAAAAAAAATCCCATAAATAGGGTAAAAAATAATGTGGGGTGTCTTTCAGCAGAAAAGACCGCACCCAATCACACCTCCAAACTAAGTGAGAAGAAAATGACGAAGAAGAAAAAGATGAATGTTCACAGTTCATATAAAATAGAGTAATTTTGGCAGTTTGCAAGACAACAGAGTAGACCCATAATATTGCATCTTCACCCATCGTGGGTGGATGAGGCTCGTTAAAAATCCCATTACGAACACCCATAGTTTAAACGTTGAACAAGACCCAAGACGAAGGGAGAATCCAACACAAGACGTCTTCATCTCTTCTTTTCAAACCGAGACATGTTTAATAATAACCAACACGTGTGACTGTCAGTCTATTTAACAGAAAATGAGACACCTCAATCTTAAACCACTTAAAAATAAAGACTGAACTATTTTCATTGATTAGATTAATTTCCACTCGCGATACCCAAACTCCCTTGTCGGAATAAATGAATCTGTAATTGAACGTTGATTGATGAGATTGAGCTGATTTTTTTACCCTCCCCTCAAGTTGAATAATGTAAAACAGAGTTGGAACAATCTATGACTGTTGATACATGTACAGTTTAGAAACCAAGATTAAAATTCACAATCATTAGTGGGTGTTTTGTAAATAAAATATCTGCAACATCCATTTCAGAAATAAAGTAGAATGTAATGAGTTCACTTTTTCAGAAATATAAATAAAATTAAAACAGTAAGCCTTTTCTAGGTCATCTTGAAGACCCGTGACATCACATGTTTACAAAAGAGCAAGGGAGCCTGGACTTCCTGCAGGCACGATTTGTACACAGCTCAATGGAAAACAAATAACATCTTACAAGATTTTAGGAAAGGGGCACATCTCATTTTTACAAACTCTTGAAGTAATGTGGAAATTGAGACACAATATTCAACATATCCTATAATGTCCAGTGTAGTATATTGTCTTCCAGAAAAGCCCGAAGTGTTAAAGGGCACTGTTTTTCTAAACAAAGGTTACCGGTACTTAACATAATATATTAAATGTTACACGGTTTAACTTTAAAACGAAATGACTATACAGATGTATTTTCCTTTCAAGCATCAAGTACTTGTTCCCCTCATGCTAATGTGTGACTTGAAAACTAGTCAGTGGGTCTTCTTCCTCTTTAAACGACCAATGCCTACATCCGTAATAAAACTCTTCCTAACAATTTGATACATTTTGCGATAATGGAAAAATGCATATTTTATTAGCTATTCTGTGACGTCATCGAGGGACTAACTATTGATATCACACACTGTTTCTGAATATTAAATAGGTAATTTGAATCTCGATCTTAAGAAATCTCAGCGCTTTGGGTCTTCAATAATTGCCTGTTTAAAAATAGTCTTTAAAAAAGATCTTGCCGTGGGTCAGTTATATTTGGACACTAAGATCGCCACTGGTCTTAAGGGACGGAAAGCAGCTTTTAAACCTTCACTTCCTAGGGGTCACTCCGTTACATAAACATGGAGTTTAGACCAATTCCACTAATACTTCCACAGCCCTTATTGAACTTTCATTTTGAGCTCGAAAGTAATTTTGGGTGCTGGACATTAAGACTAGCTTGTATTTGTCATGACCTCTTTTTAAGAATGTATTCTCTCTATTTGTGTCAAATGCAAGTTTGCCCCCATTACAAGGCAGAAAGCCACTCATGGTAAGGGGCTACACGAAGAAAACATTTAAGATGAAAATAACTCAGGGGAGCTGAAGGTTGGGATTGATATTCCTTTTATAACAGTCCAGATTGTAGGACAGAGGAACAAATGAATGTCAACCAGGTAAGGAATTCCATCAGGGAATAACGCTGTTGGAGTGGTATCTGATTTATTTATTGGGAGTTGATTCTGATTTATTTTGCTTCGAACCTTTTTCTTTCTTTAACTTTTCCAATGTTTAAATACAGTTGGCGCTATATTTGTTTTATTTGAAATACAATGACAGATTCTCCCCTAGGGTAAAGATGCATTTGAGCTTCTAGAAATCAGGTATGGTGGGTCATTTAACAGTGGGTGACTTCAGATGTTTGGGCAACCCAACTGCCCCTGTAAATAGACTAGATTCAAGTCCCATTCTCGTGTGAGAGGTCCTTAAGCAGTGCGCGCTTGCCGTCAAAATGTGGAACAGGTTTGGGGATTAAGAAAGCATCACAAAACAATAGTTTTCTGTGGATGGCACGGGATTGGACTCGAGTCAAGTCTACCTTTTAACTGCCATCACAGAGTCAAATATTTGATGGTTCATTGTATTTGAATTCCACAGAACTCATACAAGGTGTGGGTGTGGTAATCTTCCTTAAATAAGTACATTTCTGCCACACAAAGTGTTAATATTCAAAAGCATAAACTTGGCCATTCTATGGTCTCCCTTGGGAGCCACAAGGTAGTGACAATGCCGTGACAACACCACGGTTGCACTTTCCGTTTATAAACGCGTCCCTCCCAAACTTCCAATTCTCGTTATTGACAAAAAACCCATCTTCAAATATCAGCTCATTGTATTGTACTTTTTTTTGATTTTCTACTTCGCAGGTTCGACAATATTACGAGGGAAAGAATGCGTACCGGGAGAGCCGACAATTTCATCTGCCGGGCTCGAGAGATTTATCCCCCGCAGACAACCAGCTTCCCTCCCAGGAGTGATGGTAATACATCCCGTCTAGGACACGGTAAAACAATCATACCAAGACAAATTTAATAATAATGATAATAATAAAACAAAAATGCATTAAAATGACTCCGAATGCCAGGCTCACGTCACAGATGTCCAACTTTTTACAAATTGATTTCTAAAAAGATGGAGATGTGTAGTGTTTTCATTGAGAGACGTTATAATTAGCTTACAAGTGATCAGTTAAAAATACAAAATTTTAATGAGTAAACGCTGACGACGAAGGACTTTGACGACCACCTTGTGTATATCAATAAGGTACAGTGTAAATTTTAAACAGAGAGACAACTATATTGAAGATAATATAGTACAAGCTGTAGTTATATCATTGTTGATAGAGCACTTTCGATTTAAACTATAAAGCACACAGCAATATTTAAATACACGCTCTCATGTAATATACTACAAACCCACCTCCAGCTTCAGCTGCAATAGCTAAACTAGATTAAAAAGTAGCAACGCTGATATAGTGGTATTCGCTCTGAGCACGCCGGGTTTCTTCTAGCATTAAACCATACTCAATTTTATACATAAGTGTGTAGACTTATTGGCTGTAAAGTTAGTTTGATATTGGCCATTGGACAATCACATGGCCTAGGTTTGTAAAAATAGACATTCTGTACAAACTTATGTGAATGTCTTTTGTCCAATATCGATATAGCAAGGGCATTCGCCGCACAGACCTATTTGAATGTGCAATGTCCAATATCGAAATACCAAGGTAGACATTCGCTGTACAAACCTATGTGAACATCCAATGTCCAATATCGAAATACCAAGGTAGACATGCGCTGTACAAACCTCTGTGAACGTCCAATGTCCAATACCGAAATACCAAGGTGGACATTCGCTGTACAAACCCATTTGAATGTCAAATGTCCAATATCAAACTTAACTTTACTATCATACTTTGCTTTATGAAGACAAATCTTTGTATATTTCAAATGTCAAGTTAATTTGGAGTACTGCGCGTGTGCTGCTTTAAGGTGCGCATGTGCTGCTTCAAGGTACCCGGTTCCACCAATGTGCTGTGCTCTGAGTGGGTGGTGTTCACTAAGTACGCATGAATCTGTTCTGTGCACGGAACCAGTGACTTGGGCTGCATTATTAATCCAGTCAAAGCAAATACCGAAACCAAAGCCGAGCTTTTAGATAAATTCTTGTAATTTTGAATGACTTGTTTGTGAACAAATCCAATATGGCCGTTCATAGTTCTTTGCTTTGGACCTTATTTGCACATGACGTAACTGGAGTATGGCTTCCTCTTGCGTAGAGGTAAAAACAGTGTCAATTTAATCCCATACCCTGCAGGTACAAACGTGCGCATACCTCTAAGATGGCGATAAGTGACATCAATGCATAAAGTCTATACCAACAAAAACAACAAAATAGCTTGCTTCAGAATGCCATGTTTTAGAAAGAACTCTTGCGATAAACAAAACATTACTCTAAGTAGTTATAGGTCTACTCCAGTAGTGTTTTTCATCGGAAAGGACCGTGAATTTAACGTGGGTAGTAGAATTTTATTCTTACATACGGTACTTTTGAAGATGGACGGGAATTATGTTGTTCCAGATGTATATGATAAGTATAAAGGATAACAAAGGGAGTTTTTGAGGCGGCACAACGTTTAATTGCTTGTTAAAATGACAACAAAGCTACATCAACTTAATTGACTAGCTCTTATGGCTAAAGGGTTTTAATGGGGTTGGCTTTACAATGTCTGGAGGGTAATAAGACCCATTTCTCCTTGTTAAAGTAATGACATTGCATACAGAAAAAATCGTTGTTGGTAATTACAGTCAATTGTAGCAATGTAGTTTCATGGACAAAGTGGAGGCGAAATAGATTAAACTAATTTACCGGACAACTTTGATTATACCAATATAAATAGTATACGACATAGTTATATATTAGTTTGACTGACAGAACCAGAGAAGTTTATAAAAAATGTCAGAATTAATTAGTCTATATGGTGTCGTTTTTTGGCAAAGTTTAAAAACGAACTTGAGAGATGATTTGGAGCTCGTTTGAAATTTATGGACTATTGTCGCAAACATTCAACAAAATAAACCAAGCAAACTTTTTGACATTTTGACTCCTTTCGCAATCGGTGGATATCGTTGCCTTTTCCTCTTACCAATTTCTGTTCCCCCCTGGTATAACTTTTCCAGTTCAGGTTTAAAGGAACACGTTGCCTTGGATCGGACGAGTTGGTCAAAACAAAAGCGTTTGTAACCGTTTTTTATAAAATGCATATGGTCGGAAAGATGTTATAAAAGTAGAATACAATGATCCACACAAGTTTGCCTCGAAATTGCGTGGTTTTCCTTCTACTGTGCGAACTAACATGGTCGGCCATTTATGCGAGTCAAAATTTTGACCCCCATAAATGGCCGACGTGTTAGTCGACGAGGTAAAAGGAAAACCACGCAATTTCGAGGCATGTTTGTGTGGATCATTGTATTCTACTTTTACAACATCTTTCTACCCATATGCATTTTATAAAAAACGGTTACAAACGCTTTTCAAAGACCAACTCGACCGATCCAAGGCAACGTGTTCCTTTAAGGGTGAAAAGGTGACTTAAAGTGTATAAACAGTTTTGATAGCCGAAGGGAACTTTTATCGAGTTATTTAATTGTATTTGGCATTTTAAAAATTAACAAGCGGATGAGCCTTTGGAAAGTACATAAATTATTCTTGTTGCATTTCTCTCTAACCCTGAATAAGCTTTGACAGTTTGAAAAGTAAGTTTTGTCAGAAGATTTATACTTAACAACGTTTCGCCCCAGAACTGACCACCTTTGAAAAAAAGAGTCCTTTCTAAATGAAGCTGTCAAAAAATATTCAAGGTTTTTTTGTTTATTTTATGGAAAACGAAATTGACAAGACGGGGAAATTTCAAGGCTTTCTCCCGAAACGCCGGTTCTTTAAAATAAAAATGTTTATTCAAAAAGATCGCACTTAATTGAGTGAGAGGAGTCGATGACCGCTGACTGAATGAATGTTGACTTAACATTTTCTGAATTAAGATGCAAAATGTCAACAAGAGATTGTCAACTACCAACACTTGGAACTTAACATGTGTTCCCTGGGCCCTGTGGTTAAACCAACAGCGAGGTAATTTTGTAAATGAGCATTCATTTAATTTTTTTTTTTTAAATATTGCCAGCACAGAGAGTAATAAAAGTATAAATGAGGTGTTGCCTTCAATTTATGGTTTGATTGTTGGACTCCCGAGGGACGTAATTTGATAGTGACTCTTGATTTAGTGCTGGTTTTCGCAAAAGATTTCACACACTGGGTTTATGTAGTGTCAATTCGAATAAAATAAAAAAGATTGCAAATATTGTGTTTCTGAATATAATACTGTATTTACTTAATTGCTTAGCTTATATTACAGACATGTTAAAGCTTTAAGATTATATTGGGATGATACTCAAGAGAGTACAACAAATTGCTATATCCACCCCATTAAAGGCACTGGACACCTTTGGTAATTGTCAAAGTGTCCTCACTTGGTGTATACCATCATAAGCATGAAATAACAAGCCTGTGAAAATTTGGGCTTAATTGGTCATCGAAGTTGGGAGAAAATGACTTGAAAGAAAAACACTCTTGTTTGACGAATTTGTGTGCTTTCAGATGGGAATAAAATACTTCTAGCTAGAAGTCTTTTATTACTTAAGTGAGATACTACCTCTTTCTCAAAAACTACGTTTCCTCCAATGCTGCTAACCAAGTCAGTTTTTAAAATAATATTTGTTTTGAGACATTACCAAACGTGTACCTTCCCTTTAAGAGAACACAGTTAATTACCAAATTGGTTTTGATAACTTTACGTAAATGATGTTGTGACAAACAATGTCTCGAATTATTAGATTGGAGATTGGTAAATGGAGGACAGCGTGTATAGTAAGTTGCCATCCAACAGCAAACAGAGAATAGACAATTTTGATCTAAAACTTGTATTCTAGAGGAAGACCTCGATTTGAATCACCCAATTTTGAGGTATGGTACACATTGTTGGTTACCAACTCATCCAAAAATCATTTACCAATATACCGGGTACCAGTTTCCTCTGTGGAAATCTCATGTAAAAATTCTTTAAAATGTATTTTTGTCAACCCTCTTTTTAAAGTTCGGATTGACCGCGCTTTTCATCAGAACGAAAAATGTACCATATCACATTGAACGTGATCCTTATACGATGTTTGGTTAATTGTTTCTCTTGTTAAAGTCATACAACTCTGTATATATTAAATTACACCCACATCATGGGATTTTCAAAACCAAAATTGTTATGTACAAACTTGATTATCCCTTGTAATATAATCCAACCAGTGTTGTCTACTACACGACATTGTAAGTCAAAATAACAAGCATAATCTGATAACATCTGCCAAACCTTTTAGCTAAGCATTTTCTCCAACACCAGCGGTTATCAAAGACCAGGTTTATTATTAGAGTTGACTAGATTTACAACAAAGTATCACCTTTAAGTATTATACTAGTCTCTAAGCATTAGATTATTGTTGAGCAAGAAGGGAAATAAATAAAAAGAAATATGGCACGTTATTTATCTAAACTGCTTGTGTAAGATGTTTAAGTGTGTTATTTGCACGCCTGTTTCCTTCTCTGTGTGAATGCATGCTAATACTCCTACGTCAGAGTTCTTAGGGTGATTGATTTAATAATATTAACGGCAGTGAACACTATTGGTAATTACTCAAAATAATTATTATCATACAACCTTAATTGTTAACAAGTATAATGGAGAGCTAGTCATAAAACAATGTCAGAAACGGCTCCCTCTGAAGTGACGTAGTTTTCGAGAAAGAGGTAATTTACCACGAGTTTGATTTCGAGACCTCAGATTTAGAATTTCAGGTCTCGAAATCAAGCATCTGAACGCACACAACTTCGTGTGAAAAGGTTGCTTTTTCTTTCACAGTTATCTCGCAGCTTCAACGACCAATTGGGCTGAAATTTTCACAGGTTTGTTATTTTATGCATATGTTGAGATATACCAAGTGAGAAGACTGGTCTTTGACAATTACCAAGAGTGTCCACAGTCCAGTGAGCCGTTGACTAGAAGTACACAAAAAAATTGCTATTAATAAGAACCGTTTTGCATCAGACTGGTGTATGATGAAGCTAAGCAAGCTTAGTGATTTTTTTTCTACACCAGGGCCAAATTCCATTAAGCCAGTGAGCACAAAAACTTGATAAGCACAGAAAAGTATTGCAAAATAACAACAGGTTACCGGCCACAAATACGTTAAGTTAACATTGTTGTATACTGGTGTCCAGTTTGATTTTTGATTTTGGAAATTGGGCCCAGATTAGAATAACATCTACAACATTCAAAGTTCTGTGATGCAGTCATGGGTCTGTGGACACTCATTTCTTTCACTAGTGAAAACCCTGTGTGGACGTGTACAAGTCCACATAGTTTTACCTTATGTGGACTTATTTTGTTCCCAGTGGTAAGCACCCTGCGTGCTTTCACCGTAGTTAGGTTGGTACGCAGTGCTTAGGGGTCTATGTTGTAAATGTAACTGTTTCACCCAAACTCTGGCAAAGTTTACGGCTTTGTGGCTTTATTGCCTGAAATACAGGGATATTTCCAAGGATGAGTTCTTTGAGAGGTTTCAATCTAATGCGACTCCAATAATGAATTATTGACATATAAAATCTACACGGCTGTCACTGCTACGCGTATCTGTTCATCTATAACAATTTATATTTCATCACCCGTGGAACAAACCCTCAAAAGAACACAGCCTATGACTCTGTGGGACACTTAAGGTCATCTGAGGACAATGCAAGTAACAGAATCATGACCGGGAATTTATAACACCTTATAGACACTGGGCATGTTTGTTTATTGTCAACATCCAGGGTTCTTACTTGGTGTATTCCAACAAACAAAACAAAGCTATGAAAGGTTTGTCTCACTTGGTCATCGAAGTTGCAAGAAAGTCTTGACAAGAAAAGACACCCTAGTTGCACATAATGTGTGCTTCCAGACGCATGAGAAAGGTAAAGTCTTTCTCAGATTCAAATATTATTTGAGTGAGAAAGTACCTCGTTCTCAAAAACTAACGTTACTTCAGGGGGAGTAGTTTTCTCACAGCGTCAATAGCTCTCTGTTTGAGCAATTATTGAGTTATTTCCACAACTAACATGCCCAGTGCCTTTAACAACATGACGTTCGTGTCTGTCTATACTCGGCCATAACGCCACCATTTTTGACGCATTAAGACGCATACTGTTAAGATGTTCTCACAGATCCTGTGTCTCTTTTATTCTAAAATATTTACATCTACCCGAAGCAACGTTTCTTTCATAAATAAATATCCTCTCTTTGCTAAAATACTTCTAGTTTTGTTTCCCCAGGTCTTTTGAATTCAACTATAATGTCAAAGTAACACGTTTGTTTCCACCTAAAAAGAAAACTCAATTATTTCTGATGGAAATTATTCCGTCGAAGAATGGACTTTTCTTCGAATCGCAGGACGTAACGTAAAACTAGAATAGACAGCGGCAAATCGAGTGCTTGCGTGTTTCCATTTTCTATTTCAACCGAAACTGCCTCTAGCTTCCATCTTATATAGATAGAAAAAACTGGTTCGATTTGCATCCACTAGTCTTATTCTGCCTCTAGGCGGGTGCGTATTGAGTGGTGGTGTCGGATAAGCCCTTGTTAAGTCAGGGGGTATTACCCGTTCAATATTAAAGATCGCCCTTTCTCATGAAGACGTTCATTTATTCGTTCATTCATTCATTTATTCATTCATTTATTGAAAAACCAACTGGCAGCACAAAGCTGAATTAAGTGGCATTACAAGTTAAAAAATATTGTTAAAAATTGCACAGGTAAAATACATAAAGTAGCACCATCGCAATGCGGGCTACATAAATACAACTGATGACAATAAATAAATAGAAACAGAAATTCGTTTCGATCAGAGCATAGAGACGGACAGAGATGATCAGAGTATACTGATTGAAACGTTCAACAGTCAACCAACAGTTCTTCTCAACACTACTCAAAAGAGATTTACACATGGTGCTACTGCAACCTCACAAACTGATCCATCTTAGAATGAGTTGCCAGTATATCGACATAGTGATTTGAACTGCGGCATCACATGTTGCTTAGCAGATAAAATGGATTCACACTTAAGACTACTCTGGTGACATCGAGCCTTGACATAATGGTATCCAGCAAACTTTATTGGGTTAAGTGTTCCCGAGAGGCTGAAGGTGTGTTCACAAGTACATGAACTTTTTTTCTGGGTGGTTAGTTATAAATCACCGGAGCCAGCCCCTTAAGGCCTGCCGGAGACACCTTGCAATCGACGGCCGATAGGTCGTGCCGGCAGCGCCAATTTGGCTCAAATCCCGGATTCGACTGCAGTTTGATAGTGACCCGATCAAGTCTACTTAAATTGACTGTCAAATTTCACCTGCGAAGGCTTCATAATATAATATCGCGGAAATGGTTCTCTGAAGGATTTTTAAAAGAAGGGATTTCAGTAATTTTAATGTTAATTCTTCCTGATCATAACACATTTTTTTTCTTCAAGAAGTAATTCAAATATAATATCAAAAGAACTATTTCAACTACATTATGTAAACAAGATTTTGTATTCTTTCTGGTATATCCGAAGGACTTAAAAAGTGTTTTTGTGAAGACTTTTCAAAAAATTCCTCAGTGGATTACTCGAGTACGAAATCAACTTAAAGAATGCTTGAAAACATCACAATACAATTTGTAAAATGACATCTGAATTTCTCTATGGGGTTCAAGCTTTGTGCAGATGAAGCAAGATATCGATAAGGAGCATTTCAGTTTACGTGAGAACTTCTTAAAGGAGTGCCGTGTCCGTGGGGTAAAGTCCACTAGAACCAAGCTCTGGTGTTGCCAGCAGCAGAGTGTGGGTTTGAATCCATTTAATGACACTTGCGCTCTTGAGCAAGACACTTTCCATAACTGCTTCGTTAAAAGTAAGGAAAGTGGTGTGTTCTGCTCTACAAGCCAGTGGATAATACACTTGCCAACATCGTTATTTTATAGACAGTGAAGGGGTAACCCCGTAACAGCCCATGTGTAGGTGGCAAAGTGATGATACACTTGCCAACATCGTTATTTTATAGACAGTGAAGGGGTAACCCCGTAACAGCCCATGTGTAGGTGGCAAAGTGACGATACCCTTGCCAACATCGTTATTTAGAGACAGTGAAGGGAATAACCCTAATTCAGGAGTAGGAGGCAAAGTGATGATACCCTTGCCAGCATCCTTATTTATAGACAGTGAAGGGGGTAACCCTGTTTCAGCCCAGGAGTAGGTGGCAACGTGATGATACCCTTGCCAACATCCTTATTATTTATAGACTGTGAAGGGGGTAACCCTAATTCAGGAGTAGGAGGCAAAGTGATGATACCCTTGCCAACATCCTTACTTATAGACAGTGAAGGGGGTAATCCTATTTCAGCCCAGGAGTAGGTGGCAAAGTGATGATACCCTTGCCAACATCCTTATTTATAGACTGTGAAGGGGGTAATCCTATTTCAGCCCATGAGTAGGTGGCAGAGTGATGATACCCTTGCCAACATCCTTATTTATAGACAGTGAAGGGGGTAACCCTAATTCAGGAGTAGGAGGCAAAGTGATGATACCCTTGCCAACATCCTTACTTATAGACAGTGAAGGGGGTAATCCTATTTCAGCCCAGGAGTAGGTGGCAAAGTGATGATACCCTTGCCAACATCCTTATTTATAGACAGTGAAGGGGGTAACCCCGTTTCAGCCCAGGAGTAGGTGGCAGAGTGATGATACCCTTGCCAACATCCTTATTTATAGACAGTGAAGGGGGTAATCCTATTTCAGCCCATGAGTAGGTGGCAAGGTGTCCCTCTTGGCAGTTGACTTGGGTCGATAGCTCAGATCGCTTAAGTGTAACCCTCATCTTGAAGTAGCCGTCCGGCATTGTGATGTTAGGTGACAAAGTCGACACAGTGAGCTGTCAAGTTACACCCAAAATACCAGAAGTGTACACCTTGAAATGTGGCATCCCTTTATTATTCGTCTCGTTTTGGTCGTGGGCAGAAAACAACTCCTATAAAATGGTAAGTTCTTACACCCTTCAAAAGATTGCAGAGTACAAAGAAGAGCAGAATGTATAAGATGGATGTTGCAAAAAATGCTAATTTGACATCCCTTTATTCTTTTTTTGATCGTGAGCAGAGAACTGCTTCTTCAAAGTGTAAGTATTGACACCCTTTAAAAGTTTGATGGCAGATTAAAGAATAGCAGAAAGTGTAAGATTGAAGTAGCAAGAGCTTTACAAGACAAGTAAAGATAAGTTCCGTTTTTATCAAACTGACATCTTATAGTGATACTACGAGTATATTAAATTACCATCAGTGGTTTCCGCTCCACATCCTTCCACAAATGAAACATCAATCTCTATTTTGAGAGTGTGAATGTACAGGGAATAGATTCAGGATCGATTTTGTGGCACATTTTTAGACACACTCCAAGTGGCAATTTCCCGAGCTGTGTTGGAGTACCACTCTGGTGATGTTTGACTATGCGGTGTAACATTCAAGATGATCGTCTCGGCCCTTGGGCAACGGGTCTTGGATTGGGGTTATACTTCAGAAAATAAGCGCTTTATTTGTGATTATATGTCCGATTTGTGGATGATTTGACAAGACAATGTTACATTTAATGTTTGAACAACCGTTGTTATAGAGTCGAGAAAGCTTTCGTTTAGTGTGTTGCAGAAACATCATTGCTGATGACAAGAGAAGTTAATTAGAACCCAAAGTTAATTGTTTCCGGGAACCAAACTATTTTACATGTTACATGT
The DNA here is from genome assembly GCF_032118995.1 of Asterias amurensis. Classification (NCBI taxonomy): domain Eukaryota; kingdom Metazoa; phylum Echinodermata; class Asteroidea; order Forcipulatida; family Asteriidae; genus Asterias; species Asterias amurensis. The sequence continues at coordinate 18,565,696 of NC_092659.1, read as the reverse complement.
ATTTTATGCATTGGCCATGGTTACGTACAGAATGTGGAAGGTTCTTTAATCATGTTTTTGTTTTTTGTTAAAAGCAGCAATATCTGTCGAAAAGGGCTGACCAATTTAGAATCGCGAACTATAACGCTACGTTTTAGTGGTGTGTAAACCGAATACGTATTTACACATGGTTACGTTGAGAACGTAAAATATTCCAGAAATAAGAATAGATTTTTTTACGTGTATCGCTGCGGAAAAGTAAACTCGCAAAAAAAAAAAAAAAAAAAAAAATTGTGCCTTGTTTTAATTCTATTGCAGAGTCTTTCTTCAAAAGGCTCATTTTATTGTACTACTCATACAATCGACACCACCCACAATCTTCGGTTATGCCACAGCTCATCCAAATCCAAGAAATGTGTCATGTATACTGTGTCAGACGTTAAACCTCCCTGTAACATTTACAACATAACCCCAAGTTCCAAAGTGGAAGGTCTTATAAAAATGGTTTTATTGGGAACACGCGTTCATTAATTTCTTGATTTAAAAACTTGGATACTGAATGTAAATAAATTGTGCTCTGGCTTAATCACGATTTATCACCGACCCGGAGAGTGCGTTTGATTGAACGGCCGCCGCGAAATAACACAGCGATAGCCCGGAGTTATCAACCTATAATACAGGAAAAGTTTAGTGGAGACCGCGTTTATTAATCACAGATATATTAATCAATTGTTTGGCTCTTACTTTGACCCATTTGCAGGAATAAATGCGTTTCCTCTCGAATGGAAATAGCGTCAAAAGTCAAGATGACAATCAAGGCGTCTTATATGTAAATAATTATCAACTTCAAGGTCGGGTGTATCTGAATATTGTAGAAAATGCACAAGGAATGTAATAAGCGCAATCTAGAAGCTGGAGTAATCTAAATAATGAATAGAAGAATAATGCACCATTGATAAAGCGCCATATTGGAAGTCGAGGTGGCCTATGTCTACATAATGCAGAAAAATACACATTTCAAGCGCTATATTGAAGGTCGAGTTTGACTATATCTAAATAATGTAGAATAAAGCACTAGCGACACAGAGCTTTATGAGAAGTGCTGAGTGAAACCTGACTGTCGTTGTTCGGTAAAGATTTCATTTGTGGTATTGGCCGTCCGATTCGCATTCGCTTTTACACACCACGTAGACTTGGAATCAAGCCGTTGTTATTCTGCAATCCTCACAATTATTTGTGAGATTCCAATACGACTTGATTTCAAGTCTACACACCACAAGACACATGGCACATGCGAAAATTTACGTTATTGGCCTAATTCAAACGACGTCATTAAAACTTTGAATCTAGCCGTTGTTATACTGCAATCCTCACAATTTGATTCGACTTGATTTGACATGGCACATGGTCTGCAAAAATTTATGTTATTGGCCTAATTCACATGACGTCATCAAAACAATAAAATATGTGTATCGAGACGATTAAACCGTGACCAATTTCAGCAAGGAACCATATAGCTAGACAGTGTATTTATTGAGACCTTCCATTACACATTCATGCTTTTATGTATGCCTATTCCATTTACATAATTATTGATCACTGTGATTTGGACCACCACATGGTCTGAGATATTTTACATTATTGACCTAATCCACATGACGTCATCAAAACAATAAACTATTGGTTTCGAGACGATTAAACCGTGACCAATTTCGGCAAGGAACCAGATGTATTTTCAAGACCATCCATGTTTACGCATTCATACTTTGATGTATTCCATTTCACAACCATTGATCACTGTGATTTGGACGACCATCATTTCTGACCTTGTGACATCAGTACGTCACTGCTCTATTTCAGGCATTCGACCGGAAGTTCCCCTAGTGTTCAAACACCTGCCATTTTGTTTTTTCCATTCGGAATGTCTTTTGGTCTGACCAAGGTCAGGAAGAATCTCATTCTTCATGGGTTATTAACCTTCCTTCCTTGACGATTAAGAGACCCGCCTTGAGTATTACTCAAGGCTAAGGGGGTGATGACGACGAGAGACGGTAGTGCACGCAGGAAATCATGTAGGGGTTGAAAATGGTAGCTAAGACGCGTCGTGGAGGATTCTTCCTCCATGGACGCGTGGAGTATTTTCCGGAGGTCGGGTGCGGGAGAAAGGTTGCATCACCTGGCAGGAGAAGCTTGTCTCATGGACAGGTTTCAAAACTCACGTACGTACATCCCCTTGTCTCGATAAAAACTGTGCACAAATTAATCTGGAGCTGTTCAATTATGCGGTTTTTCTCATGTTTTTTTTGGCTTCCTTTCGTCGCGTTTCACCTTTGAATGGTCGGTCAACAGACGGAATACCAAGATACAAAAGCCGTTATCGATATTTTGATAGACTGCGCACCAGTTTAAATATACCCATGGTGATGGCGTGCATTTGTAGTAGTAATGTGAATAAACAATCAGGATTTCAAATCTATTTTTTTCAAATCAACTTGATAAAGACACCAACTGTGGAAAACACATCTTTTGATGACCGTTCTTAAACTTGTGTACTTCCCTGGACAACTCCTTTTCATTTTTGGATGACCGTTCTTAAACGTGTACTTCCATGGACAACTCCTGTCCAAGATGTTAAAAAGTCCGAAGATAAAAAAAAAAAACCAAAAAAAAAAACAGGTTCTCTAGAGAGTTATTTTAATAATAGAATAAAAAATAAATGAAATGATGTCTGAAACCTTTTCTTCATTTCAATATTTGATTGTTATTTTCTATATATATAATGAGTAGGGTAGATGGCCCTAGCGTTCGATCCACACCGGGCCTTCTTCAGAGGCATGATGCTAGATTCAAATTGATCAGTACATTTACCAGTCTGGGCAGGTTTTTCACCCACTATTTCCCAAGCAGATACTCTCCTTAAAGGTGTGAACAGAGGTAATAACGAGCGGTCAAGACTTAAATTAAATTAAGCTGCGAGTTTGGCGTCGCTCATTCTAAGAAAAAAAAGGACCGTAACTCACTCTTTTTAATTTTTGTTTGGTTATATCTCCTCATGGTGACTGAGAGTGTGTGCGTGTAAATAGCGACGTGCACAGTCTCGCGAGATTTGTGAACTTGGCGGTAATTGACAACGTGTTCATGTCTAGATCCCGCCAAGTAGTCGAGAATTGCTGATTGGATTTTGAATCTTAGATTGAGCATGAGTATCATCAATATTGTGGGGGAGGGGTGGGCGGGGCAGAGGGGCCGTGCGGGGGAAGATTAACTTCTGAGTAATTATAAGTTAACTGCTTTTTTTGTAGTATAAGTGTAACTTTTATTTCAATCTGTTGGTAATATAATGCAACAAACGGATCACCAAACTAGTTGACTAGTGACTGCAACTCGTAAGCCCAAAGAAAGAAAATGTCCAGCTTTCAATTTTGCTTAACAACCGTCTCCTTAACTAACAAAAATTAGTTCGGCACCAGCTGCATCAATGTAAACCTCATGGAATTTGTGCTGGCCACCAGCATAATTGTTTAATTATGAGTAAAAACTAAAATGAATTTTAAAAGCATAATTAATTTGTTATACTTTTGGTGCTTAAACAGCTTTATGAAAACTTGCCCTGGTCTGATGCGGAATGCGAGTCGGGGTCCACTAAGTTAAAGCAACGGGAAAGACCCCGTTAAACGAACCTGATCTTTAACCAACAACAAACATTAATGATAATCGATGAATTAACGGACTTTCGTAGTCTCCACTTTAAGAAATGACTGCGAGGAGAAGACCCAGTTTAGCGAAAGGTCAAATCTAAAAAAGACGCCACAATTTGGAAAAACTAATGACGGTTGCAAATTCCCCTTTTAAATTGAACACCCTATCAATTTGATGGTGCGTGGCGGCTCAATCATTTCTCACTTTAACTGAATGCCGAAAAAGGGGTAAGACTCAAGCTGGTTATTATGGTGTAATCCATCTTCATTGACATTGCAATGTCACCCGCTGTGCGTGACTTGTTGTATCATGTAGAAATAAACATGCAAATACATCATTTGTGACTTGGATCGTGAAAAGTGGAATGCCAATTTTTTTTTCTTTCAATCTTGGCGTGGGATATATGAACTTCATCAGAGCAATAAGTTAAATGGCATACGGAGGGAATGACACTATTTCGTGAAGGGTTTATTCCATAGGAGTGTTCTTCATCAAATGTTAGAACAACGTTTGAATGAGAGACATTGGCTGTGCCTTGGCGTTTATATACCCAAAATGGCTGCCCGTTGAGGCTAAACCCGTTGAGGCTTGTTTACATTGATGCACTTGGTAATTTATCTTAGCTGCAAATACACATCCCCGAAGGAAGAATGTGTGAATTTTTTTAAATGCCGGGAGCGAGCAAATATCGTTGCTGGCTCTTTCCCAGAGTTTCTATGTTTTGATTGCTACGTCACTTTACCCCCGGACCAACCATCCTGACGCCCAATACTTCCTCTGATGTTCAATATCACAAATATTTAATAACAAAATAAAAATAAAGATGAGATGAAACATTAAAGGGAAAGTGAGTTTTTTTTTAAGAACCCTTCGATTGTTTTAATACTTTATAACCATAGATTTTAATAACATGTGAATATTTTTTTTTTTAATTATTTCTTGGTAAAGTGGTTGCGTTTTGGGGAAATCGCCAAAAAACCGGAGCGATTATGTCCACGCCTAACAGGAATACACAACACATGATGAGAAGCGTCTCTGCAGTGACGCTTCTCAGGGCATAACAAATGGTATCCTTCTACATATTAACCATGTTACTTAGAAGTGACATGATTCTCGATGTGCTTTAAACTAAGCTGCTGGAGGCTTCCAAACCAAAAGTTTGTATTGCCGTTAATCTTTAAGAGTGATACCAAACGCCATCCCTTTAAAATATAGATATCATGATCGTTCCCTTGAGCTTGACTTCAACCCAAGGTTGTATGCTTCTATTGCCATCGAGACCAGACGAGATAAGTTTAGCGAGGTGTGTAATACATGTATGGTGAAGCATCCGTTAAGGGGTTTTCAAGTTGTTTCCATACAGCAAATTGAAATCAGTGCATTAGAACCTCATCATTAGACTGCGATTGAAGATCATACAGAAATATTCAGTACCCCCACTCAATGTCTTGCAGGCCAGTGACACTATTTTGTAGAGGAATGTTTACGTATTTCACTTTAAGAAAACTGAAGCGGCATTCCCACCTTGGATAACACTTGTCGAGGAGCGACCACACGCACATCATGTTTACATCAATGATATTCGCGGAAACTGTCGTGGTTTTCTAATACGTGGCAATTAGAAGGAAACTTCTATTATATCTTTTTTAATAATAAGTGGCCATTTATAATGTGACATGTCTGTCTGAAAGACACTCCTGGCAAAGGAGAGATGCAGAGGCAAGTGGATCTACTATGAGGCTTCTTTGTTTTTAATAATAATAATAGTTGCTTCTTATAATTGCGCTCGCATCTGTCACTCGGTGACGCACATGGCGCTCTAAAAAACATTAAATACCTCATGTAGAGAATCCTCTAATCTGATTGGTTAAAAATGGAGTCATGGAAATAGCTATGCCCCCTTTTTCTACCAAGATGACGTCATAGTCACTATGCCCGGGGCATTTTCAATAGTCAATTGACTATGCCCGCGACTATGCCCGCTCTAAAAAATAACGCAACTATGATATGTAGAATGTACGACTAGCGTTCCGTGTCACGGCGCGACCTTTCTTCACTGACGACCTTTAGTCAGAGTGTTGTTGATTAGAAGAATCTTTATTCGGTATATAACAGAAATATTTACTGCTTAGTAATCGGGCAACAGTTAAAATTATAGGCCCTCGGTGATGTCAAAACCATGACTATGCCCAGAGCGAATGCCCTCAGCTTCGCTTCGGGCATAGTCATGCTTTTGACATCACCTTGGGCCTATAATTTTAACTATGCCCCTCATAGCAGTCAATATTTCCATATTATCACTCCTCTGTGGTAGCAAACAAAGGCCTATTGTCCCTTTTGTTTCAAACTGGTTTGTTAGTCTCAACATGGACAACCTCTAATCATGTAATGTTTCACCGACAAAGCAAAACCCGGGGGCTGAAGCAGCGGGAGTTTCCTTTGCATAGCTGCACATTTTCCAACCGTTTTATGATCAAATTTAGAGCATAAAGAAAGTGAATCCTACCTCCATCCTTTTCGAGACCGCTATTATTGTCTCTCCTTTGTTGTTGGTATAAATATTGAGTAGCTTTCAACCCTGATCGCGTGGGCAGTCTGTAAAAAAGAAAGACACAAAAATTAGTTTTAACAAAAATTGTATTTTAATATTTGCTTCATAGATATAATAAAAACAACTTTAGCGAGAACAACGGCTATGACTGCTCTTTTTTAAAGCGTGAAACTATAATTCAATATTATGTTGAGATAATTATTATTGGATCGGTCGAGTTGGTCTTTGAAAAGCGTTCTGAAACCATTTGTTATAAAATGCACATGGGTAGAAAGATGTTGTAAAAGTAGAATACAATGATCTACACAAACATGCCTCGAAATTGCGTGGTTTACTTTTTACCTTGTCGACCAACACGATTCGGCCATTTATGGATTTTTGACTCCCATAAATGGCCGACCGTGTTAGTTGGCGACGTTAAAGGAAAACCGACGTGCAGTTTTTAGTGAAATTTGTGTGGATCATTATATTCTACTTTTAAAACATCTTTCTAACCACATGCATTTCATAACAAACGGTTTCGAACGCTTTTTATAGACCAACTCGTCCGATCCAAGGCACCGTGTTCCTTTGAAGGATTTAACCGACACAACGTAATCACAAGTGTCTCGAATAACCAGGCCAGGATTCGAACATATGTAATTAGTAATCACAGAACTTGAGTCCACAGACCTTTAGACAGCTCAGCCGCGCACCATACATGCGTCAAATTGTATTGTGAAAATTGCTGTCATGTAAAAGCACATGCATTCTTAAATTGAATGTCCACCACTCGGTATACCACAGAGAAACTGACACAAGTATAGCCCAACCTAAGACGTAGTGTGGTTATGACACCAGGGCCCAATTTCATAGCGCTGCTTAGTAAAAAAAATTGCTTAGCAATTTGAAATTTGGTTGGTAATCCCGTTTTTATCAAGGATGAAATTTCATGCTAAGCCAATTTTTGTGCTTAGCAGCTCTAGGAAATTGGGCCCAGGTGTAGTAGGCCAAACTTATACATTGCATTTGTTTATTGGTAACACATTCATAAGCGCCAATAACAGGCCGAATAGAAAACGAGAGGAAATGCTCGGTTTTTGGACGTGGGAGAAAAACCACAACGGGGAAACCCCACACAGTCATGTAGAGACTGAAACCACAATCCACACCAAGCGCCGGTCTGAAGTGGGATTCGAACCGGGGTCCACAGAGGTATGTGAAAGGCAGGGAAACAAACCACTGAGCCAACCTGATACCACTTGTGACATTTTGTCTCTCTTTAGACATTGATCGAAAATCTGTTCATGTTGAAAGCAAGACGCGTTTATAAACTCTGATTGAATGATACTAAATGTAACATACGTGCACTGCACGCATATTTTGATAGTCGGCGAAAGATCAAGGGATTTAGTGTCAAACATTAATCAGTTTAAAAGCGTCTGTCCTCCACGTGGTCTAGTTCATTCAGTAATTCTTCCTTCAATATGACGTTTACATTAATAACAATCAACGCATGCTTTAGATTCGCCCCAATTACGGCATCTTCAACAAATGAAAATATCTCCACCCGACATTGGCTTCCATATAATAGCATAGAAAGTACTTTAAGGGAATTGTTGATAACAGTCATTTTTATTCCAAGATAAACGTGAACAGTTTATTGGGGAAGGTTTTGTTACTCGTGAAAGAAACAAGTGTGAAAGAAACGTATGACGTCATTGACCACAATGCATTTAGGGCCTATCTCTCTTATGTAAAATTAAAAAAAATCGACGCCGCCATCTTTTATAACAACAGTGGTAAAGTGCTAGCGTGTACGTGCTGCGCACCACTCTCAACCAATGATTTCATTTAATGCATGTACGTCACACCACAGCCAGAAGGAAAACTATTACATAACGCACAAAAGTGATACGCCGTTTGATTTCAGAAAAACAGGTCCTTCGTGCAACGTGTTTTCTAGTTCCGAGACCTGCAGTCTATTGTCCAGCGACTGGCTAATTTTGCCTCAGGGAGGGCGCTGTTTTGAGAGTGTGACGTCATATGCAAAGGGTCAATTAAAGAAGCTTTTAAGAGCAAAGTCAAACACCTGCTCGATAATTTTTTCCCGCGTAAAAAATCCTCACCAGCGTGCGACAAAGATTGGAAGTGAGATATAACTTTAATTGTATTAAAGCCACACGAGTATTCGACTCCAGTGCGAATATGCACTATTTTCAGATCTGCGCTCTCACGGGGTCCAACCAAAAAGGCATCTTCCGATTAAATTGAAAGAGAGCAGCGAAAAATCATTTCCCCGAGACGGGATTATCAGAAGGTCTACTCTGGGGAACAGGAAAATTAGTCCTATAACAAGATTTGGGGAATTTTGATGGAGTGTGGAAATCACACCTCTGCAGTTTAAGTGTAGCTCAATCCCGATGTATTTCTTTAAAGACGAGGTATGGAATTTAAAACGTTGACAGTTTTGTTGTTGTATAACCATTTTATATAATACTGTCTATGAATCAAGATACTGTACGTTGACAAAACACATATTCAATATGATGTATGAGACATCGACTAACCTTTACATATGAAAACAACATCAACAACAATGTTTGACACAGCACCAAAATAAACGTAATTCCGAGAATACATTCATAGTTTGCGAAACACAAAAATGCAGAGAACATAGACCTAAGGCAAATCAGAGGAAAAATGTTCACTCATCAAACCGAGTTCATCTTGGACGAACGTTCTACACGGTTCTTAAATAATTATGTGACGTCACGACGAGAAGTGATCCTACTTCCAGACGTCATACTTAAGTTTATCCCTGAGGCTTAAAACAAGACACCAGTCTATGCGTTGGGTAGAGACATACCTGAGCTGAACTGTGTACTGAGAGAGTCGCGAGTCGCAACATGGATGGACCAGTTGTCTTTATTGGTCACGTGCTTACTGGCTGGGAGCCATTTCTGTCTAAATGTAGTACAAGCCATTGTGCACTCTAGTCTGACACCCTGCGTGCGCTTATCGGGGTGGCTTGAGTAGAATAAGGCGCCCTCTTGTGTTTACTTAACTCATTAAAGATGAACTGAGGAGGCATCGCATCTCTTTTTTCTACTACAATGAGAACGACTTGATAAAATGGTGCAAATCGCTTCTAATGTTACTGTTATTGACGCAAGTAACAGGTTTACCCCAAAACGTCATCTTCCTCCCTCTCTCTCGACAAAAACACACCGGTAAGTTTGATTCCCAACACCGCCTGTCTCCACACTCGCGGCACGCTAAATCAATACTTAGGCTCGCAAACATTATACTGAGTACAGAAACCTCTTCTTTTCCTCCTCTGAAAAACAAAAACAAAAACTAAAAGGGTGCGAATTTAATTTACCCTCTTCAAAGCCACGCCAGCTTGTTATGTCCAGCACTTGAACATGCCTGGCAAGACAGCGGTGCGCTACCGTGTCGTGAAACTACACCGGACACCGAGTCGATGTCACCATAGACGCCTTTCGAGGCGCAAAGTGAGCCAACTTCGGGCCACAAGGGTGGCGCGCTACGGTGATGATTTATCCATTCGGGTGGTTTAGGTTACACGGTCTTGTATGAACGGCTAAAAAAGGATGAGAGTTTAGGTGTGTATTGACGAAATGGTATACGTTTGTAAACACTGCTACTAGCTGGCTGATTCTTGTGCTACTTCCTCTGTGGGTAATTTAGGCTGATTTGTTTTTGTTCAGCTTTCAAAGATCAAATTATTAGTGGAGAATAAAAATACTTCAGACAAAACGATACACTGCAAATAACTGGTCGATGTTTCTTCAAAGGTGTGTTGAGTTTTCAGAAGCAGAAAAAAACCACCTTCCACAAAAAGAAGACAAGTTTCCGTTAATAATGGGAATGAAATCGTCGTAAATCCAGGAACCACAATGTGCAATGTAATCTTCATGACGTCACACGCATAGACAGCGCCCTCACTGGAGTCAAACAAAGACATATCATCATTGGCCAAGAGATATGCAAGGTTGTTATTGTTTTACCTCGGCAATGCCAGTCTGCATGAGCTAGGGGCTCAATATAAAAATTTTTTTTAGGATCCCTCGGTTTTGAGGATCCCTCGGGAATCCCTCTTGGATCCCTCTATTGCAAAGAAATTAATAACTTTAACAACACAAATATGCTTGGAGCTGAAAAATAGAATGTTTACATTACAAAATGTGTCACTTACACAAAGAAGCAATTCATAACCTGATGTAACGAAAAAAATAAACCAAAAAGGTCTCTTAAATTAATACATTATTATTGGTAATGCACCTTAAAGCGGAGCTCTATATTCATAAGTTCACGTCTTTGAATTAGTTTAGTAAAAAAAAAACACCCTAAAGGTCTAAACGCCCTCTGGAGAAAAATAAAAATGTTGTTCACGATCGTGAAACTAAGTGTTTTACGAATAGCTTACTAAAATGCCTGTTGGTGAATACATAAGTTGACGTAAAACGACAATTTATGGAAAGTGCATTGTACTGACTGCTCAAAACAGGGTTTATTCTCTTAATAATATTGGATAAATCCCATGTACATTATGTGTGTGTCTCTAACAGCAAAGAAAGTACACCAGGTTGCACTGTTGAAGCTCTCTACACTCCCATTGCTGTCAGCTTATTCCATAATTGAACTTGTTCAACACTTTGGAATGAGAGAGGGGAAAAGAGTTGGGAGCCAAATCAAGACCAATGACCACTGATAATAGATCGAAAATAGCCGAGTATATCACACAACCATGGAGGGACAAAGTGTCGTTTAGAACGAAGGGAACCTCGGTATTACTTTAAGGAACCAGCCAGGCGGGAAAGTCTTGGCTAATTTTACTTCTAATTGCTCCCGGAGTAAAGTGCAAAGCATTTACCACTTCGTGGTAATTTTATATTGACTATAAAGGTGGCCCCAACGTCACACAATGAATGCGATGCTTTCATGCGCAACAACCCCATTGAATCAAACTGCAAAGATATTTTCATCAATTTGGATTGAAATCATAATTATAATGTGGCTGAAATCAGTGTGGGTTGTGGAACCAGACCTTGTGACGTCAGTGAATGAAAAGAAAGCTCAATATTCGATGACCTTTATAAACGGCACTGGACACTCTTCATGGTGACAACTCAAAATATATAGCATCTTACATTTGGCAGAAGCAACGGAGAGCTGTTGGTAGTATAAAACATTGTGAGAAACGGCTCCCTCTGTAGTGTAACGTATTTTTCGAGAAAGAGGTAATTATTTCTCACTCAAATATTTGAATCTGTGAAAGACTTCAGGCCTGAAGCCTTTCCAATGCATCTGAAAGCATATAAATTCGTGCCACAATGGTGTTTTTTCTTTCATTGTTTTCTTGCAACTTCGACGACCAATTGAGCCCAAATATTCGCAGATTTATTTTATTTATTATAAAAAAGAAGACCGCCCCCCCCCCCCTCTGCCCATTACATAGTCGAAGCCTTGAAGGGTTAAGTTTCTTCAAGAAATGTTGTCTGTACAGCCAGTATTGGTCTACTTTACTCTGTCATTCACATAAAAAAAGTCACCGACATAAATATAAAACTAATTAATTTCGCTATTTTGGTCTCGCATATGCACCGTGACGACATTTTTATGGGTCACTTTTATGACCTACTTTAATTGATATACCGACTATTTTTATACCGATAGTATTTATAGTGAAATAAAAACTTCTTTAATCACCTTTCCATTCGGATGAATCTGTCGGGTCCAGTTTCCCGCCTCAGATCCAAAAAGTTTCAAATGTCTTTTGGAATGAATAAATAATGAAGGTGGCATCAAAACAAACTAAAGGCACTGGACACGTTGGGTAATAATATTGTCAAAGACCAGTATTCTCACTTAGTGTATCCGAACACATATATAACAAACCTGTGATAATTTGGGCTCAATTGGTCCTCAAAGCTGCAGAACAATAATGGAAGGAAAAACACCCTCATTGCACAACGTTGTGTGCTTTCAGATGCATAATAAAATGCCTTAGCTGTAGTATTTTATTGTCATAATTGTGTAAGAAATTACCTCTTTCTTAAAAAAAGTACGTTTTAATCATTTTGAGTAATAAGTGTCAAGTGCCTTTAAAGATAAATTGCAATAAAACAAACCTGTTTTCTGTAGCATTCTATATCCGTCAGGAATCGAATTTGATTTACCTGCGATTACCACTTATATGTTTATCAGAACAGGTGCTCTACGCTTCAGTTTCCGCCTCGAAAACAACTTTTATCAGTTGAAGTTATCATCCAAGGAATAAACGTCTTAAATATTTATATTGCCGAGCTCAAGTTTCTCCTAGGCTTGCATTTGCTGACCGGAGTGGTGTTATAAAGAGACGGTACAACAATAAAATATATTTATTTTCAATGTTTCGAGAACAATCTTTTTTGATCTATTTTGTTAGTACTACTTTTCTCCAGAAGACGATCAGAGCATACTGATCGAAACGTCGAGTTGAAACCAACGGTTCTTTTCAGAACCACCCCAACTCATTCGAGATAGTCATTACATGGTGTTACCGCAAACCTTTCCATATCGTATTTCCACCATGCAAAGTTTCAAATTTTACTTATTTTGGAAGTGTTTCTTCTAACAAGAGCCGTTGGTTAGGTCTCGTAGTTTGGGGTTGTGTACTCATTCATAGAAGATGATACTCTTCAAAAACTTGGGTGTTAAAATTGACACCGTGGGTGTCGTCACTATAGATACTCAAGAGAGATTCAATATTAAGATCATAGGGTGACAGAAAATAATTTTGTTTTAGCGCCCCCTAATTAAAAACAAAATGTGTTGGGGACAATCGGTTTATAACATTCGTTGTTATTTCTCCAGAACCTTAAGTGTTACGTTATTGATAAAATAGATGGAACCGTCATATAAATTTTATTCATTGATAAAACATATCTACCAAACTAGGGGAACCTCCACGGCCGGCCATCCTGTACCAGAAACCACCACCACAATTTATTTATTTATCCTCGTCTTTCATTACAGCTAATTATGATTCACCTTTTCACTTGAGAGTTATAATAACAGTCTGGCATGCCAATAACTTAGCTTTCCCTACAAATTTGAACCTGCAGCAATGAGGTGAGTTAAATAGGCAGAAACTGTTGTATATATTTTGTTTAAACTGCTAATGCCGTTTTGTATTTCCAGCTACGCAATGAACTTCCACCACATTAAAGCTAAAGGGAAATGGATTTCAATAATTTGTCAATGTTAAGCTAACCATGACCTATTAGGCCTTCATTCCACTTACCCTGGGGCTGGAAAAACAAAAAGCACAATTAATGACAAAAGAATCTTTATTGAAAATTTGACCGACTTATGGAATGGGGTTCGCGCCTTTTTAGGTTGTGAAAACAGTTCACAAACGTAAGCCGTACTCAACGTTAAAATTAGCCGGGTGCATATAGACGGTGATTGACGGCCTTAATTCTCTCTGAAACCGCACAATAATTGTTTTGACAAATATACAGGGGGAGGGACAAAACGGTCAGTTGTTTTTCTAGTTAATGGCCCTGACACTTTTGTCTTTTGTTTTATGAAGAGTAAAGCATACACATTTGTATTATAATGTTTGATTGGCACTTTGGAGAGAGTTTTTATGTGCCATTCAAATTGATGTATTTTAATTCCATAAAGCCTGCAAGCATCAACATTTTTTTGCTAAAACGAAAAATGAACATTTACCAGCCAGAACCACGCAGTAACCATAGTGCGACTTGTACCCCAGTCATTTCTTGCGAGCCAAAACGATTTACTACGCAGAATTGTCTACTAAACAGCTTTATGGAATTCGGGCCTGGTGTTTTTCTGTGTGTTTCGAAAAAAATCGCAACCTTCCCTCCGTAGTAAGTTGGTGTGGATTCTCAAGGAACCTTCTTACCTGACCCCTATTCACATCTCAAGTGGTATCATGGTACCTCTGAGAGAAGGGTACCCTTGAGACCAATGTAGGTGTTTAACTGACCAGAAACACTTGAGAGAATCCCACAGGGGTAGCAAACAGTGCCGTGTGACCGTGGGAACGACCGAGACTTTGATGGAAAGTAGCCACATTTTTAGTTTTTATGAGAATATTTTGTGAGTCTCGTTCTCCGTGCTCGATCATCCTTGAACCGTTTGAGTCAGTGAGGATGGGCCGTCTGGGAGACACATCGCCACGGGTGAGGAAAAGGCAATTTCTTGCTTTATCTATATTTTTTCAAAATTGTAAGGAAATTTGGAGAAATTTACGTCAGCATATCTCCCATCCGTTGGCATGGTGATATAGTCGGTATGTTGTCTATTATTCATTGTTTGTAAATGGGACTGGACGTTTTACAGGGTATTGCCCATCTGGCTGTTAAAGTGCCCTATTGGCCTAATAGAAAGTTTGTCCGTCGTAAAAATAAGGCAATTCACACACGAACCATTAATTGTATGGCTATACTTTTTCAACATTAATGCTCGATCTATCATTGCAATGTATCCGTGATTTACGTCCATCTTTGTCTACTGAATGAGTCCATTACGTCATAACCCAGCGTGAATAAATTACGTCTTTATTTCACGCACTCTGAAAAAAAAATGTGTAGTTCGCATCTGAACTCCTGACGCCGATGTGTATGAAATAATTGCACATACTTCAAAGTAGCCCGATCATTATTTTTCTATGAATATTTATGAGCAGAGCAGCTGCAACTGACAATGCATTAGTAATTAATTCAAACATAAATCTCTGAACATCAATTCTGATTCATCAAACATGCAGCAGAGGAACATTCAAATCTCTTGTGAAATATTCATACCCGGTACGCAGTTTATTATTCATTGTTGTAAAAACGGGGCTGGAAGTTCAAGGGGGGTATCGCCTGTCGTGGTGTTAATGCCCTATTGGCCCAGTAAAGTTCCACACTGACGTCATGAAATTTGAGTTTGTTGTCCGGCCATACAATGGGGCAAAAGTTCGCCATTAGAAAAACCATGGACATTGTGTAGCACTATAGTATAATGTGCTGCTTTTGCATAATGGACCCGAGGCCTTTGAAGAGGCCCAGCCTTGTCAAGTTTAGGCTTCTTGTCTGACCTCGACCCCATTGTATTATTAAGTTCTGAAAGTAGTTTTCCTTTATGTTATTTGTACTGTCTATATAGTACAATGGACATAAACATGAACCTGAACCTAAACCCATGTCAAAAGATTCAATGCAATACACTATTTAGGTTTTCAGTTTTAGAAGCACTGTGCACTTGCACTTCTTCAAATCACAGTGTGGCTGTTATATTTAAACACTCCAGTTTCCATGCATGGCTGTACGTACCTACTGGACCCTTATAAATTGCAATAATTATATCAATCATCTATTATTTTTACTGGTTAGTGCAAGATTGTTTTAAAGACACTGAAAACCTTCAAAACCTAGTTCTGAGGTCTCGAAATCCAATTCGTGAAAAAAAAATCTTTCTCGAAAACTACGTCAGAGGGAGCCGTTTCCCACAATGTTGTATAATATCAACAGCTCCCCATTGCTTGTTACCAGGTAATTTTTTATGCTAACATGTCAATAGAGTCGACTATGGCAAATGCTCAATGTACGTAGGTGGGGTCATATGATAATGAATAATTATAATAGTTCATTGTTTTTACCTTTTAACAGGGAGCCATTTCCCACAATATTTTATACTACCAACAGCTTTCCATTGCTACCAAGTAAGTTTTTATGCTAACAATCATGTTGGTATAGCAATAATGTCCACTGGCTTTAATGTACGTAGGTAGGTGGGGTCATAACGTAATGATAGTTGTATACAGTTCATTGACTTTATTTTTTAACACACGTGGTTCGTTCTCTCGTGTCAACTGACTTCTGAGAAGACCTACCTGAATTTGTGCCTGGCTGTTCTCTGTGCAGTGTGAGTTGGTGTTGAGCTGCACTAATTGTTTTAAGATGCCCAACCCACAGCACACCAAATAATCTCCGTTCTTCTCACTGGAATCGAACACATTATTGTTGTTATCGTCTGCAACTTCTTTTTAAAATCTATCAAAATGACTCCTTTACAACAGCGCCCTCTTTTGAAACCACAGCTGAGACTTAAAAAGCTGGTAACCCCAACAAATTGACACTGTTTTGATGCGCGTACTACCAGCGATTTACGGTCGTCAAGCACTAAATCAAAGCGCAAGATTTGTCAACGTCGTCTGCTCACACTGAAAAACCGAACTCAAAAGTTTTATTTTCTCAATTTGCTTTTATCAGGTGATAATGTTCACAATAAATATTTTAT
The DNA here is from genome assembly GCF_032118995.1 of Asterias amurensis. NCBI lineage: Eukaryota > Metazoa > Echinodermata > Asteroidea > Forcipulatida > Asteriidae > Asterias > Asterias amurensis. Next base: position 18,549,162 of record NC_092659.1, on the reverse strand, counting down.
AAAATTAGTATCCTCAATTGAAATGTTGCCTTTATTTTATATCCCTATACTTTAACGAGATTGGCTTCAAGTAACGTTTGTAAGCTGAAAAAAAGTTGCCGTCATTGACATTGTTCAGTTTCCGGACAATACAAATCAGCGATTTTCAACTTTCTTCTGTATTTGTTTTGCCAACTAAATAACTATTTTGCCCTTTTCTTGTTAGCTCATCATGGCAGATGTGGGGCCAGGTTTTCACTTTGATGTCATCAAGAATAGTATAAAAGATCTCCAGCAAGGTACTGTATTTTCCCCCCTTTTTACCAGGATACGCCCATCATAATCTCGGTTCGGGCCACTCCCAGCATGCCCAGGAAAATTGAATAACTTCAAACAACAGCAAAATAATAAACAAATAATAAGGTCTGTCAATGTTGATTGAAGACTAAGTTTGGGGTAACCCTTTTCTTCTAATTCTAAGCTCAAGGCTGTGTTTGTGGTAAGCCATGAACATGTATAAATAAGCAGTTTTGAATGTTGAACTATTTCATTTTTATGATCATGAAGAAATTGTGGAGTAGAGAGGGTCTTGCATTGTTTATATTATGCAAAAGCTGGATGGTTCGAGTCCCACAAGTGACTTAGTTTTGATAACAGTAACACCCTTATCTATCCAACAGAAAAGTTAAGGAATGAGCGAAAGCTGTCCGAAGCAAGAGCAAGGAGGAGATCTCTGGAAAGCAAATACGAAGCAGGTATCTCAATTTAATTTATGGATCAGAAAAGTATAAGTTTTCTTTGTGTTAACTCTACATCTGAATTATCTGGTCTGCAAAGTGTCCTTTGGAAACATCACACAAACTTAAGAAGACAGGGAAGACATTTAAGTTTAGATATGGGAGGAAAACCTCTCTTGGGAAAACCCCAATAAATCCACATGCAAGAGTTTAAAAGCAGGGACAGAAACCACTGAGCAAACCTGACTGACCCATCCCTCTTTTATGATTAAAAAACATCACTTGTTTTGAAGACAGAAAATTGGAAAGATTGATTCAATGGCTGTATCTTCCCTTTAAATCCCTTATGAGGCAGGTGAGTTTTACCTAGTGAGTCAGCACCTGTGGTAAACATGAATGTTATAAATTATTGTTAATCAATGCTAGTTATTTCACTGTCTGATTCCGAATCTTATGGGGGCGTCTTATGATTCATGTTCTTAAAGGCACTGCACACTGATGGTAATTAATTTTAATGTGCAAAGACTTAAATCAAACAGTTTAAAGGGGCTTTACAATTTTTTTGTATAATGAGTTGGAACTAAAAATTTGTTTCTCTTCTTTATAGCTTTGAGCAAGTACAACGCTGCACAAGAGACAAATCAGAAGATGACGGACACCTTAAAGGTGACCCAATTTAAGGTACTTCAATCTCAAGCTGCTATCGAATGGTAGGTTGCTCTTCACTTCCACCATAAACCATTAAGAGCTGCAGTCAGCTGATTTCTGTTTGTTTTGTGTTATATAGCTTAAAAATGATCAACAATTTTGCATACTTGGTGTAGTTTCCCTTTTTTCTTTTTTTTTGCAAAAACAAAGTTGATGGTATGGTCTGCAGAGTAGTTTTTAAAAGAGCATCGAACACAAGCTCTCGTGTTTCTGATAAGCTGCAGAGGGTTTGAGTTCTGGTCTTGGTCCAGGGCCCAATTTCATAGAGCTGCTAAGCACACAAATTTGCGTAGCATGAAATTTCTTCCTTGGTTAAAACAGGATTACCAACCAAATTTCCACATGATTTTCAGGATAAGCAAACAACAGCTTATTACCAGTAACAAGCAATATGCAACAAATAGAAATTTTGTTGGTAACCCTATTTTTATCAAAAAAGAAATTTCATACTAAGCAAATTTTCGTGCTTAGCAGCTCTATGAAATTGGGCCCCTGTCTTAATTGCTAAGCAAAGATGGCTGTAACAAAATTCACTATGGTAATATTGACAACTCATCCTAAGATAAAAAATGATCTAAGTGCTTTGTGGAATCCAGCCCAGGACATTTAAGTTCTTTACTGAATGAAAGGCTTCAGGATTATTTTGTCTTTGATTTCAGTCAGCATAATGCTAACCAGGAGGTAGAGAACAGAATTGCTCACATCAAAACAGCTTTCAAGAATGAAGAAGCTCGACAACTTGAAGAAACGTAAGGGTTTCAGCAACTCATAAGTATAATGTATATGGGAGTTTATAAAAGGTTTGGAGGATAGTAACATTCTTCAAAATTAACTCACAGGGGAGTGGTTAAGCTTATTGTATTAAAAGGGGCCCTCTATTGTTGCCTCTGTGTGTTTCTAATTTTACTTTTCATGGCTTTGTGAAGGCTGAACAAAATAGAGGGGTGAAAATTAAGTAAATATTATAAACCTTTTTTTTTTTCTCAGTGAAAAGTTTAAAGAGAAACTGGCCGGTCTGGCTGAAATGTTTCACAATGGAAAAGACTTTTATGTAAGTACACCTATGAAGCATAATTTAACTTATTTACTGTGATAAATGTTATACATCAGACTCAACCAAAGCTGAAAATCCTTGAATGTTCAACAGAAACTCTGAGTTACAAAACGAAATCTGAACTGAAATCTCAAATCTTTACAAATCCATAAATAAAACAATACAACAAAAACTTCCTTTTTTTTACTCAAGTCCTTAAAAAAATCTCATGGTAATTGAATTATGAGGATAATTTATAACCAAGAGTGATACTTTGTTGGATCAAAAGTTAAACAACTGAAATTAAACATAGCATGTAGTTATTAGTAAGGTAATTTGTTTTTTATTGTTTGTTTTGTTGATTTGACCAGCTTGATCATTCACTTCAAGCAGAGACAGGGATGGTAAAAGCAGATCAAAAAGATATCACTCAGAAAGGTAGGAACTCAATTTGGGACCTGTCATAATATTCATTAGCGCAGATAGCACTGATAGCTAGATGAATTTAGTGAAGACTGTGAAGGATTGTTCAGTTTTAGATGTGAGATGAAACCCCAATAGAGAAACAGATGGGAAAGAAAAACCAAATCCACAAGGCAACGTTCTGGTCGAAGGTGGGAATCGAACCAGGATCAACAGAAGCAAAAGGCAGAGAAAGAAACCACTGAGCCAACCTGGCCCCAATATTGTTTTCATTTCAGTCAATCAATCAGATTCCTTGGTGGAAATAAACTCCAATCCACAAGCAAGGCTTGTTGGTCTCAGGTTAGATTTGAACCAGGGTCCACAGAGGTGAAAGGCAGTTAATAATAATAACAAACAATTCCATCCAACCTGATCCCCACTATTGTTTTTTTATTGCAGTCAATCAGACAGACTCTCAAGTGGAGAAGCTCCAAGGAGTGTTTGAAGCCTTAGAGATTGTCGCCAGGAAGCAGGACAGAGCAACTGAACTCTCAGAGATACCTCTGGAACTCCAGTATCTAACGCTGTAAGTAAGATTAGTAAGCTTTTCTTGAGGTAGTGAGAAGACATTGAACTTTATAATAATCCCATACACCTCAGCACAAGCAGTTGCACAAACATTCATCTGAAGAACAGGGCCCAATATCATAGAGCTGCTAAGCACAAAAATTTGCTCAGCATGAAATGTTTGCCTTTGATAAAAACAGGATTACCAACCAAATTTCCAAGTGTTTTTCAGAATAACAAAACAACAGCTGAATCAGTAATAAGCAATACACAACTAATGGGAACTTGGTTGGGAATCCTGTTTTTATCAAGGAAGAAATTTCATGCTAAGCAAATTGTTGTGCTTAGCAGCTCTGTAAAATTGGGCCCTAAACAAAAGCCATTTTGAGATATAGTGGGCACAATACTATGACACTGTTAAGTTTTGGTCAATTTGTCTGTACATGTATACAGTACATGTACACCAACACCAACAAACTGTGCAACCCTATTCCCGCCATATTTCCAAAAGCCAAATGTGTTTTTAAGACGTCAAGATTTATCTCACCACTGTCTCTTCCAATTACTACACCTTCTACCATAGTTGCAATTCATGTACCCATACATTTCTTGAATACAATGTACCCATAAAACCTCAAACCCAAAACTCCACAAATCAAACAGGCCTTGAGTTTCATTCTTGAAGGGACATGCCATTTTTCTTCTGATAATAAGGGTACATAGTTCTACTAGGATAAAGTATACTTGTATTGGAACATTGCAAAGGGCACCACAGCAGAAACCACTGAGCCAATCTGACTACCCTTTAGTCAGTGCAAATTCTGCAAATAAACATCTTGACTGAAATTGTTTCAAATGTGAATAAAGAAAAAAACGATACTTTTAAATGAGTTTCAACACACAGAGTATAATTATTCCAAGCACCCCTTAACAAGAGGCAAAGATAGCTTCATAAATATTTAAGATCACTCGAATAAGATCATATTTGATGTTTTGATTCAATTAATTTCGTCCTGCAGAGCGATGTTTGAAGAAGAAAGAAAGACGGTGGAAGATGAGCGGGCAAAGCTGAGAGAAAAACAGGAGTGCTTACTCACCCAACTTGAGAACTGATTTATGGTTAAAAGGAGTTACTTTATCAACCAACTGTTTGTACAAGTGGAGGCGTTGACGGGGTTGTGAATATTTTCACAACTGATATCAAAACATCGATGGGTAAAATGTTGTACAATGAAAACAGTGCAGTGAGTTGTAATATTTTTTAGACAAATGAAAGAGTAGATTTTTTTTTTCTGAAGGTTTAATAGACTCTTAGGTGCCAAGTTATCCTGAAAAAAAAACCCTGTGCATTCATCCAAATTATCGTCAACGTTATCTAAAATTGTCTTTGCAGTCCTGAATAGTTAAAACTAGATGGAAAATGAGCATCTCTACAAATCTTTTGTTGTTTAGATAAAGCAGAATTTATTTGGATGGAAATGAAAAATTACACAATCGAAAAATCATAAATTTATTAACAACTCTACCTCTTTTAACTCACAAATAAAACAAAAAAAAGAATTGCATTTTGGATTATGTTATGTATAGAAACTCAGTGCTTTTATTCAAAATTCTGGACGGAATCAGTTGGGAAACAGGATATTGAGACTTCTAAAAACTGTTACATTCTTTCATATACATGTACATGTAGTGGCATTAAATGACCTGCAATCTATTAATATCTATTAATACGGAACAAAATACAGCAGTGAAGTTTCTGGCAGCACCCAAGTTTGAGTATAAAAGCTTTACACAATAGAGGTGCACCTTGAACAGGACGAAACTAGAGAGGGCGCTATCATGTAGATGATACCAGGCTGTTGGTGTACCGTGAGATGCCTTGACTTTACTGTGCTTTCCACTGTTTTAGTTTGATTTTTAATGCATTCCAAATGGCCTGTTGCCAATTGATATTCTATGTACACATTCCGTCCACCGCTGTTTAAATATTAAGAGTTACAAAGTTTACTTTATCTTTTCATAAAATACTTTTGGAAACTTCATGTTCAAGGATAACAAGCGTTTTGTAACGGCTTTAAAAGTGTTCACAAGTTATAATTGCTGTTTTAATGACGTTAACTTTTTGCAATAGTTCTTATGGACAATAATATTTAATGAAATGAAGACTTTCTGCTTACTTTACAAAAAACTCTAAACTTTTTGAACTGTATATACAAATGGAATACAAGGATGTTTTATTTATCTTGTAAAATTTCAAAATTTAAAGGGCGAAAAAGAAGACAAAATTCCCCAATAAACCGAATTTCAAATTCGATAATATGTATTTGACTTATTGTTACACTGTAATGTTACACTGACTGTCATATGCCATGGTCCCCATCTTTGCAAATGTAGGATTTACTGGTGTCAAAAAGTTTCAATTCAGTCGGGATTTGTTATGAATATTCATAAGTAGTCTGGTGCTTTCTTAAAATATGCATGACAGTTCTTCACCAATCATTGGTCAGGATTCCAGATTCCACTGAAGGGCCCACTGAATTCAAGCCAAAAACTCGGCACAAATACAAGTTTAGAAATCAGAGAAGACCTATCAAACAAATCCTGATTGCATTAGCCTTATTGTTACATAAACCTATTTCCAACACCCCCCCCCCTTGTTTAAATTCCCCACTTTATAAATACCACCAAACATGCCCACGTTCACTCACTCTAAGACTGATCCGGGAATAATGTGTTCAACAGTGCAGCGTAGTTCACTCGTAGTACACTGTCCCTCTTCTCCGATCCCGTCCAAGCCTCGTCAATCTTGGTCGGGGGAGGGGCGTACTGGGGTAGGGTAACCGCATTATCTCTCCAGTTAAGGAACCCAACAAACATCACATAATTGACTTTGCCTTCGGCATTCTTCTCCATTCTGAAAAGAGGAAACGAAAACGGATATTCAGTCACATAAACCCGCGACTAATGAACCATCCTGTTTGTGTAAAGTTTAATTTGGCAAGTACACTTAAACATGATCAGTAGACACACAACAATGGAGGTTAAATACACAGCTCAAGTAACCATGTGTGTTCAGGCTTGTATGTTTTGGTTGCCATAAAACCCACGGGACACCCAAAGGCATCCACACCTTTCAGAGAGTTCAGTTAATCTAATAAAGCTGAGATTTACACCCTTCTTCTTATTTCCGCATTTTGCAATGAAGTGGTGTGTCGCGGCAGCGCGGATAAGAGCACCGGACTCAAATTCTGGTGTTTCTCATCAGCAGAGTGTGGGTTCAAGTCCCAATCAGTGCCTTGCTCAATTCAAGGACACAAGTGTCATGACCAAGAATCAAACCCAAACTCGATCTGCTGCTGACGGACAACACCAGAACTTGGGTTCGGTGAACTAGACCGCTCCGCCACGAGATGCCACAAAACACACTTAGATATCTGTCTGACTAAAACAGCTTGAAATTTAAAGGAATAAGAAAATACTGCCTCAGGCAAAAATATCTGTTCTCAGTTTTTGATGAGAAAAAAACAAAAAAAAAACAGACTGATCATCTAAACTGCTGAAAGTCAGAGCACAAGGAACATATAGGAGAAAAACCTCACCTGAACAGCAAAGCTCTGACCAAGTCGTCGGGCAAAGGCAGATGGAAGGCCCGGCAAGTCTTTCTTACGAGCTCAACATCCACAAATCCAGACCTGTCTGTATCGTATGACGACAAGCCCTCGACCAGCTTAGCAAAGTTCTCAAAGTTGCTTCGACGAAGTTGTTCTTGGACGACGGACACCAAGCCTTCGAGGGGCATCTTCTCATCCTGGCTGTCACTGTAGTAACGAGCCACCGTCATGATCTCATGCTCACTCAGGTTTGAACCGCCAAGTTGCACCATTAGGTTTCTATTGAAAAAAGTTAGGAAATAGATTTATTTTGACTTCAAGGATACTAATAGCTTAGTTCAGCTTAGTACAGTCAATCATTGTTATTAAAGAGCCCTGTTATGAAGAGGTTCTGCTTATAAAGTGCAAATTCTTAAGTCGCGTATCTGATTTCTACTTTGTGTTTCTTTAGTTTGATGTCCTCGTATAGCAAACTTTCTGTTGTAAAGAGGTAAACATGGCAAGTACTATCAACATTTTTATAACAAGAGTCGATTTTATAGAATTATGAACACTTGTTGGACTTTGCTAAGCTTGTTAAGAGAATGAAGCCCAGCACCGGCGGTCATGTTGGTAAACATGTACCCCTTAAATTGGCGGTCATCGCTGACAAACAAATGAAACATGCAAGCATCGCGTACAACAATCGGCCAATGATAGGTCTTTACTGAACTCAGTTAGGGGGCTGGGTGGGTCAATGGTGCGTCAAATGCAAGGGGTATATTTACTTGAAGAGAGTGTATGAAAATTCAACCAATAAATCTGTATGCAGTAATAGGGTAGCCTTTTTTATTTTTATTTATGTAACTTACCTGAACAAGTCGTACTCCAGTTTACCAGTTCCCTCTGGGTCATTTCTCTTGAAGAACTCTTTAATTTGTTCCATGTTCCGTGATGCAATCTGGCCCAACTTCTGGACGATCAGATTGATGTCAGAAACGGGCATCTGTTAGAAATCAAACACAAAACAACTCAAATTAGGGTTATTAATGACATAATAAAACAGTTCGGTGTTCAGTCTAGCAAAGCCCAGTCTCTTTGAGTTGGAAGTTTCAGTCAAACTTGAAAAAGTTAGTATTTTTATGTAAGACAATTTCTTGGACAATTGACGGCACTTTTCCTGATTGGAAAATTGAATTTAAGGCATACTATATGTATGAATGTGAGCATAATATGTCCTATCTCTGCCTCTTTTTATATCCGTTAACAAAAGAAAAGAAAAGAAAAGGAAAATCGAAAAATTGCTAGTTTATAATTTAACTTTTTTTCCTTCATATCTTTTACACTACAATCTTTGCTCTTCAGCCAGCCACAACAATATAAGACTCACCTCTCCAGCGTGTTTCTCCATGTAGCGGAATGCATACTCATCAGCGTCAATCAAGATAAACATGTGATTGTGGAAGTTGACTCGACTACCAACGTACAGCTCTTTGGCGAGGTAATACTCGGAGAGCTCCGTGCCGAAGCGTTCCTGGTTCGGTTTCTTGATACGGTTACGCTCCAAGAACTTGCCACCGATTATGCCTGGATTTAAACAAAACACCAATATTGAAATCCAACATACGAGACTCAATCCACTTTTAAATGATTGCACTTTTAGATCAAGTCACAAAATATTGTAATAGATGTTAAATTTGCTTTGGGACTTGAGAAAGTATCGAGTAACCATTGCTAGATCTACAATTGATGTGCGGGTTTCATTTAATTTCATTTGAATTTATTTTGGTTCTGAAGCCAAGATCTCTCAGAAAAGCGAGCTTAATCACTGCCCTAGCCACGAATCCAATGGAGAGAAGACAAGGAAGAAGTTTCAGTTTTAGATGTGGGAGGAAACCCCTGAAAATTATTCCAGTGAAAACACCGCAGTCAGGCAGGGACTGAAAACCTACTCCACATAGTGCCCCAGTGGGTTTAGAACTGGGGTCCCAGAGGTCACCAGAGGGCAAGGTATAACACCACTTACAAAACCAACTATAAAATGGTTATAAGATTTAACAAACACAAATAACATCACCAAACAACTTTGTAAACTTACCCGAATTGCGAACTGGAGGCTCAAAGACAGAAATAGTGTCATCAGAAAGGAAGTACGACATAATGAACCTTCGGTCAATATCAATTGGCTTGGTAGTGTCAAGTCGGCAGACGAAACGCAGAACATTGCTGTCAAGTCCATGCCTGTCCTTTTCCATGAACTTGATGAAGTCTCGTCTTGGCGGCTTGGGTAGGAGTCCCATGCATGAACATAAGGAATCTTCCTCAGAGCCGAACCCAGTGTATGGCGGCCACTCGCGCTTCATCCCTGGTGAAGGCTCACCCCTGTAATTCAGTGGTGTGAATGCGGCTGAAAAAAAAAAAAAATAATAAATTATTTTTCTGAAATTTTGAGTTCACAATATTAATAGCACTCACATTTGCCATTTATTTTAGTAACACTCAAGGTGCTTCAACTTTCAGTGTTTCCTGCAAGGTATACGGAGCTAATTTTGAAGTGCGACACCAAATCCCTTACATGGCACCATGTTGGTTTACAAGGTGCTGTGGCGCAATATGCAGCCAATCAATCAGGAACACCGGGATGCACCCCCTTCTTTTTTCAAAGAGTGCAGTTTTGTTTGCATTACACAACACATGGGACCAACGGCTTTACGCCCCATTCAAAGGACTCAAACCCACACTCTGCTAGGCAGAAACATCAGAGCTTGAGTCCGGTGATCTTATCTGCTCAGCCATGAGGGGCCTTGGTAATAGTGATTGATTTTGTTACATGATAACAACAAATCAATCCCATTTAAAGCACAACAATACTTACTGACGCCATACTTGGAGCGGTAGTATTCCTTAGTGAAGTCATCGCAGTCACAGAGAGTCAGTTTGCGACCCCACATGTTGATCTCAGTCCCAATCTTAAGATCATTTTCTTTGTAGTACTCTGTGTGGACTGCACCAGTCTGAAAACGAAGCAAGTATGAATATGTTAAAGATCAACTTTAACGAAAGTAACATCATGGTTCTTTTGGTTTGTGTTCAATGATTTACATACAATTTAGAACAAAACTCAATCAAAATGTTTTCTAACTGCAAAATAAACCACACTTTGAATGATCAGTATCATGCTGGTTCTTCAGGGGTCTTAGATCTGGGCACAATTTCATGGCTCTGCTTACAGCCCAACTCCGCTTACTGTGCAGATGCAGACTTAATGCGCTTGCTGTGTAAGTTAAGTATGTCTAGTAATGTGGAGTACACAAATGCGAAAATTCCCTGCTAACCCATGAAATATACGCTTAGCACCGAAATCGAAATTGGCCCAAGATTAAAAAAATTTACCTTAAGACTGTCCAAGATGTATCGTCCTCCATGACCCATGGGTCCGAAGACGTTGAGCACCGTACGTCCCGTCACCTCACCAGGCTGCCTCAACGGCTCCGGTCCACTCATCGGCAGACGAGCTCTGCGCAAGAACATCGGCGTTGCGTCACGCCCGGAGTTAGCCGGGATGACTTCCTTAACTTCCATGGTGTCGTCGGCCAGAAAGTAATGAAGAATCATCTCGCGAGAATCGCCGAACATGTTGTCCTTGTCATTCCAGTAGCAGTAGAAGCGTAGAACGTGGCGGTCGTGATCCAAGAACTGCTTGAGAGTGTCCACTTTCTCGTAAGGACGGAGAGGCTGCTGAGATTCGTCAATCTGTAATGATTAAAAAGGATTGAAGTTTAACTTTGGAGTTTGCCCCTGCAGCCGATTTCACGAAACATGAGGATTAATCCTATCTCGATAACTCGTCCTAAATTAGGATGGGTTCAATGGGTTCAAATGTCTATTGTTACTTAACTTACCCTAAGTCCCAAGATTGATCATAAGATAGAAAGATTTGGTGAAATCGAAGGCAGGCCTTGAACTTTGCTCTTGAAAGGGCACACCAATTTTTATGTGGTAAGAGACACTTCTATTATATGGGGAAAAAAGTTTGTATGTGGAAACTTGCAGAGAGGGCACCAAAGCAAAAGCACAGTGCACCACAGCAACTGCTGTGGGTGCATTGGGGTATTTAAGAGGCGCTTTAATTTGTTCCCGTCCAAAAACTCATAAATGTAGTCTTACCCCTTTTCTAAAGTTGGTATAAGGGTCATCTGGAGTTTTGGTTTCTGGTGGATTCACACGGACACCCGTCTTTCTCAGGAAGTTATAAGTGAACTGGTCACACCCAGTGATCTTGAAGGTGCGTCCATACAGCATGATTTCTGTACCGATGTTAAAGTGTTCCATGGTGTAGAACTGGTCGTCGTTTGGAGGTGGGAGGGGAATCCTGTGTCGTCTAATGAGTGTACCTAATTGAAAGAAATTTCAAGACGGAAAAAAATTAGTACAAAAAGCAAAAACGTACAGTATTGAAATACCATTCTCAATCTAATATTGTTCATTACTATGGTAACTCAACAGCCAAACTGTTGGACTCTGATTATGATCCTATGTAGAAGCATGATAAGTTTACTAGTGCAATCCTCAGTCCACCATACAGTTTAGTTACTCAACATCCAAACTGTTTGACTCTGATTTATATTGTGGTCTATTGCCTGATCCCATGTTGCATTATCAGTTTCCTAGTCCTCAGTCCATCACCATACAGTAACTCACAAAACCCAAGCAGTTGGACTTTGATTATGATGGTATACCTGATCCAATGTAAAGCATAACCAGTTTACAAGTGCAGTCTAAAGTCAAACACCATTCATTAACTCAACGCCCAAACTGTATAATGTTTTTATTGGTGCAGCCCTCAGCCAAATAGAATCAAACAAAAACAAAGTTGGATTTGATGGGTTTTAGATGGTTAGGGTTCTTAATTTACCTTGAGGTATGCCGCTGTTGCTGACCTGAGGTTCAATCACTTGTATGGAGTCATCTTCAAGATACAAGTAGATCTTGCATTTGCGGATGCGGTATTGTTCCTCGGACTTCTCATGCACTGCTTCTTGGAAGAATGCATCAAAACGTAGAACCTGAGAGGAAAAAAAAAAAAAAAAATTGCAACCCTAGTAAATATATGGAAAAATAAATAAAATTCCTAGATAGTGTTGTCGCTTCGGTGTCAGGACTCTTCGTACCTGTTTTCCTGTTCCTCCTATTTTTAAACTTGACATTTCTGTTTTATCCTCCCAGGTGGTACTTTCATCCACAGTTACCGGTGTTTGTTACTTTAACTGTTCTAGTATCATTGGGTTTTATTCTTATAGAACAACTTCTTCTAGTTATTTCTTTTTTGTAAACAATACAATGATTTAGCTCATCAAGAATATTTTACCTGTCTGTCGAATGCAACCCAAGCCGGTGCAGCGTTTCCCTGTCCTTGTGGAATCTTACTGTGCTGAGCTTTGGCTTTCTGTCCGAGTAGCCTTTCACCACCGATACCCGACTTGGTTTCTCCAACCCACATGGAGACATTGTTACTTTGATCAAATTGGTGCGACTTGTGGAATTTCTCTTGTCCAAGCTAAAGTTGGGGGAAAATAAACAAAAATAAATGATTAAATAAGACAAAATTGTAAAAGATTATGTCAAACATGACTTGCGTTTGCAAGACTTTTGTCGGCCACTTCGAATTCGTACAAAAACAAAGTCTGTATTGTGTTCCAACTGGTGGGTAGATCCCAGCTATTTGTTACGGGTATGATGGGCTAGTTATAGTGTGTGTGTGAATGAGAGAAACACAACAATGTAACTCCCTTTGGTGTTTATTGAAGTAAACAACAACTTTGGTCTTGGACTTTTGAGTGGAGCAAGTTCATAAAAACACATTTAAAACCAAATAATTATCAAGGAATGATTCAAAGTAGGACAAACACTCATCATGCTCATGACATTTTTATAAATAAAATTATATAAGCAAATTATAAATAGCAATGTTACATGCAGTTTTCGACACAAACAAATATTTTTATTATTTAATAATAAAATAGGCCCTATTTAATTTAATTTTTGTTTTGTTTATTATAATTAATAATATTAATAATTATTATAATAAACTAATATTTTTGACAATGACAATCTGCAAATATAAAAGTACAAATCAAACAAAAGGCACGAACATGGACAGGAAACTATATAAAAACAAATGACCAATTTCTAAATTCCACTTTCAAAAGTTCAAAATCAAAGTGCCCCCATTTTCAAGAAGTTCTCATGAGTAGCGCAACTCGTGCAGTGTCACAAACTGTCATGCACTGTCTTTACACCGCACAGATTGAATAGAGAGTTTTTAAATTTCAGAGTAATCAGAAAACCTAAAAACCTGAATGCAAACTGTATTTACCTTCCTGTCAAAGCTGTTTCCGGGTAGGAATGGCAGCGACATTGTACCGGCTGTCGTCTTATATCTAAAACCGTAAAAAATGTATCTCTCTTTTGCTGATAACGAAATAAATTGATGTGTTTTGCCGCTTGAAGCTAAACTCTCCGTCCCGATACCGTGATAGCTGTTGACATGATGTTACGACGGGATTGTTCGTTGTTGCTAAGCGCGGGGTCAAAGGTAGCTCGATCCCCGGCAACGTCATAACTTCAAAGTGCGCCCTCATCGCCGGCTGCCTGCCATGTGTGTCAGAGGCGCGGCGCTCTCGCAACGGCAGTGGTGTAAAAGTACAATAATTATTCAAACATCTTGAAGACGACAAGCAGTGAAAAACTCTGAAGTTTTTTTAACCAAGATTACGCTTTTAGTCTTAAATTCTGTCACACATGGGAAATTATGGGCTGAAGATTCAAAAGAGGGCACTTTAAAAATATAAGTTTACAAACCGATGGGGTGTATGGGGGGGGGGGGGCAGTTTTTCCGGTGTGGGATTTTTGCACAAACTAGCCAGTGTTAAGCTTCATTATTCAGAAAATAAAATCGCACAACTTTGGTCCTGGTAGTTCAAATAATATACGCGAGATCTAGACTGGACTGGTGAAACTGTTGTATCAGAGTGTGGACATAGACAAGGTCAACCACTTCCCGTATTGATATTAGGTCGCTTCATAACCGGATATAGAAGACCTTTTGGAATTCCTATCCACCATACCACCCCATAATGAGTTCAAAGCCTACAATGTATACGAATAAAATAGTAAACTTGCGGCTATATACAACCATGTGAACAATATCTTTTATGAGGAGTGTTGCCTGAAAAGGGCCGATGTGGTCTCGACGTTTCGAACAGTTGGCTTCGCCCGTCTTCAGGAGAAGTTGCTTTTGGTGACTGCATGTGTTTTAAGTGAGTGTCGTACAGAACACTGATTGGGGAATGATTACCTTATGTATCGAACAGAGGAAGAATCAGTGACCATGATTTTGCCCACTCGTGTATTGTGACAACCGAGCAAGCAAAGAAGGACATGACGCTGCATATGGCCGTAACCACATGCCTACTTTGACTTTCGCAATATATAATAATGAGGAAGTGATTTTCACGGATTATGTGTTGACTTGTTGCACTGTTTTAGTTTACACAGGTCTGCAACAAAGAGTTGAAAGAACCTTCCTATACTTCTAGGGATTTTGTAGACAGGTTCACGGTGTAAAATCAACATAGTCTCTATTCAAGTCACAAAATGGTCTTCGATCAGAAGATTTACGTTGCCAACACATCATCAGAGAAGATCTACGTCCGAACGACTTACGAGAAATGGCAGCAACTAAAGTTCTCAACCGAGGTGAAGCTCATGTCACAAGGGGCAGTGGGTGGCGGGTTGAACTTCGAACAGATGCGGGACATGACTGAGGGTTTCACGGCCTTAGCACCCCACCACACCATCAAGATGATCGGGTCATTTTTCTCTGCTGAGGTGGACTCACCTCACGAGAAGAATGCTGCCACTACGGCGGGAGGAGGAACGACGACTGAATCGAAGACTATCATCAGCCGGAACCTGCGCGTACCGAACGCGCACTCGATCATCGTGACGTCACAGCACACGGTGCAGGTTGTTCGGAGTGGTGCTAAATGGAAGAAACAATGCAAGGAATCGTGCAATTACATAATCCGTGAGTCGCTTGAATCTTTTTAGTTGGCAAGTTGATTTAGGGTTGAACAAAACAATTACTATAGTTGGGATTTGAACCAACGACCTCCTCTAAATCGGTGCTCTAACAACTGAACTATCTAACTCTATGGAAACTTTTCTAACACTGAAATTATAATAAAAGCTGGTACAGTGACGACTCTATGCAACATCCTCAAAAATAAAAACAATACAATAGTCTGTACAAGCTGTGATGACGTCACGAGAAAAATGTTAGGAAAAAAAAAACATTTTGAAAACTGCGTGCAGTTGGCGAAAGTTTAAATTATGATTGACAGCTCCTTAAAAATATTACAACCTTTAAAGGTTGGCTGTTGGGCTACGGTGTGTTTTTTGGGCTATGGTGTGTGTTTATAAAAAAAAAAAAAAACATGTCAATAATAAACCCCCTAAAAACAAGACAAACACATTATTATCTCCTTTTTAAAATGTTTTGTTTTGTCAGGTGGTACGAAGCCTAGTCGTTCATGCTGGCAGAGGTTAGCTGGTAGGCAACCATCAGTTAGTAATACAAAGGCATGTGACGTATGCAAACGAGGGGAACCAGCGGCCACTGGAGGAACTATTTGAAGCAAACTACCCGGATGAAGAAGACACGAGTTTAGTTTCATTCTAAAAGGTTGTTATCTGAGATGTGTGCTTTCAATTTATTTTATGCCACCAAAAATGTTAAGTGATTTTATGGGTTCGAAGTCCAATAAAACAGAAAGACCACGGGCACGAGAGGGCGCTATGTCGTCTACCATGTCTACACAATAATGTAGGCAAGTATAATGTCCAAGCCCGTATACGTTGAGGATCACAAGGTCGAAAAAACCTCATTTCAATCTGTGATTCCTTTCAAAGATACGACGTGACCTATGTTATAATCTATAGTAGCCACATATACGATGTTCGTTTGTTTTTACACTAGTTCAATATTGCTGCCAACAACGAGTGGGCCTGGGTAGTTTTTCAATCTGAATTCCGCTTTTCATTTTGGACTTTGGTTATTACAACAGCATTATACCATCAATGGCAGATCAATGACTCTCTTGCATTGGCCACCATCGTTGATGAAACATGCACACGTGAAAGGCAATCATTGGCTAGAGTCGTGCATGCACGTACAGCGCGTAAAGGGATGCACTTTTCCCCTAGGTTCTCATCAAAGATGGCGGTTAATGACGTCATGTGCAATCCATATATTAAAACTCTTGCCTTATGCACATTTTATGGAAAACATAATATTTTTAAAGTGTATCAAAAAGTAAATAAGTGCTGACAATGGAGAGCTGATTGATATTAAACAACGTTTTGAGCAGTGGCGTAACTAGACATTTTCATTTGGTGGGGCAAGTGGGGGCAAAGATTAAATTTGGGGGGGGCCAAAGAAGTGCAAGATTAGTATTAAATATGTTAACTGATATATAGTTGATACACACCAATGCAGTTCTAAAACAGTCTATAGTCAGCATGTAACAAAAGATTGCGAAAACAACAAAATCTTAGAGAACATGTCATTTTGTATAAGATAAAACTTTTTGACTGTATAAAAGGATTAAATTACCAACTGTGGTCAACAAGTACCAATTTAGAGTTGTACACGGTATTCTCAACTAGGCTTTGTTGGTGTGTAAATACCCAAAACATAATAATATTAGGCCAAGTAAAAATAGAAAAATAGAAATGTTTAGCGTCCCCGCCCGCTTCCTTTTTACAGGACACCTCTTTTTTTTCTTAAGTTTTTTTATGCACATTTTTTTTTCTTTTTTTTTTTGAAAAAGGGTTATTTTAAATGATCTCAGCAAAAAAAAAAAAAAAATCTGAATGTCTTGTCTGAATACCTTGACTAAACTGTTTCATTAATGTTTTGTGTATTTAAGCAGCAGAAAAAAACCAGTTGATATTTGACATTCATGGCGACCACCTTGAAATAAAAAATAAAAAGCCCCTCCTCCTTCCTTATTTTTGAGAAACCCAGACACTAAACATGTTTCTTTTTTTACTCGGCCTTATTGTAACAAGTGTAAGCCAAAAATACAGGATCGAAATTGTGGGTGTTCTTATCACATTTTAGTTACGAAACGGATATTTAAAAATAATAGGCCTACCTCTCAATTGCACCGCTTGCTTCAAAGGAGAAGAAATGGTCTAAGCAACCTTTTTCGCTGGCCATTTTTGTGCTGTAGTAAATTTCTCTGTAGTGCATCTGACCATGGAGGTAGAAATTTCTACCTCCATGATCTGACTTTGTGTTTACGGAGCTATTGGTCTGCGTTCAGACCACCACGTATTTAACAGAACTTTGTCACATCCTGCACTCTCTGTAACCGCAAAACCACAACAAACATTTACCGCCAATACGATCGCGCGCGCGTTTCCACGCATTTTTCATGTTATAGTCCACATAGGGCCTACTGATAATGAATAAAAGTTTTCCGTTTTACGGCAGCATTTTATGCAGCCTTAAACGATTTATATATAAGACCTATAAGAATATACTTATCTCTGATTTCATATGGGGGGGCAAGAGGGGGGGGGGGGGCAAGGGTTCCGAGCGGGGGGGCGCCGGCCCCCCCTGCCCCCCCTCTGGTTACGCCACTGGTTTTGAGAAAATCCATCACTAAATTTTCCAAAATCAATCGCAATGAGTTTTGGAAGACGATTTCACTTGATCTTTGCGACGAAGTTACTCATTGCAAAACAACTTAAATAGCGATCACAATCTCGCGATGACTTGTTAGTGAGTAGTGAGTATGCTCTGATCCAGAAGACGATCAGAGCATACTGATCGAAACGTCGAGTTAAACCAACGGTTCTTTTCAGAACCACCCCAACTCATTTAGAGATAGTCATTACATGGTGTTACCGCAAACTCTTCTATGACTTGTTAGTGGTCGCAAAGTATAAGTTCATCACAACTTTATGACAAAATGCATGACTTTGTATGACAAAATGCATGACTTTGTGTTTAGAGTAAGACAACGAAAGTCATGTTGTAGTTAATCCTCAAATTAATGAGTAAAATTGCATTTTGTTTACTCTTTGCTGTGTTTTACTGTGATATTTGGGATACACACATCGCAGCTGCCTGATGACACCTTTCAGCGACCCAGCGACTGGTGCAGAGAGACACAATTGTTTAAATATAGAAAAACATTTAGTCAGTTACTTGACCTAAACTTATTGTATTGATATTGCATCCTCCACAATTTTGACAAATATTTCAGGCATTTAGAAATGAACTTTTTCTGCAATTAAGGCCCCATAATAAAGAGAATTTTAGGCCTTCTGGTGAAGAAAAAAGAAATATGTAAAAAAGCTGCCAACGGAAATTAGTTAAGCAAATAATTACACACAATGTGATGGTAAGCTTAGTAAAGCATTTAGAAATGATTTCTTGCTACAAATAATGCCCAATTTTAGATAGACCTTTTGGTTAAAAAAGTAGAAAATTCAGGTTTTTCTGCAATTTATGATAAAGAGAATTTTAGGCCTGTTGGTGAAAAACATAAAAAATTAAAAAGCTGGCAACAGAAATTAGTTATGCAAATAATTACATGTGATGGTAAGCTTATTTAGAAATGAATTCTTTTTGCAAATAAGGCCCGGTTATGAAGAGAAAGGCCTTTTGGTGAACAGAAGAAAACTGAAGTATTTCCGACTTAAACTAATTAGGCAAATAATTAGTATAATGATGTGCTGGTAAGCTTAGTAAAGTGATAATGCCCAATAACGAACAGGGCACTAAAAGAAAACTGTTAAAAGCTGCCTTTTTATCTTGAAAGTATCCGGCAAAAATTAATCACGCAATTTATAATTGTGCTGGTAAGCGAAGTAAAATAATTAGAGTATTATTTATTATAGAATTCGTGTATAACGGGCTTGACTCTTTAGGATTATTTCAAATGATTCCTCACTTTGAAAACGTGTCAGACATTTACAGCTAATGCAAATTTAATCAGCATTTTATCTAAATTTTGTCAGTTTTCCGTCAATCGCATGGACATTAAAACGTGAAGTCGAATTTGCTTTTGTGGGAACTTTATTTTAAAATGAATGCCTATGGAATGAAATGCTAGGATTAATTATATCTCGAGTTAACACGAGAACGTCATTCTAATTTAGGATGGGTTCAATGCGTCCTAATGTCTATGGTTACAGAATTTAACTCGTCCTGCTGAGAGTCCTAAGATTAATCCTAAGTTAGTAAGAGTTTTGTGAAACCGACAGCTGTATTCATAAAGTCTAAGACGAACTCTTCCAGGAATCAGGGTTTGGTTGGCCATACTCCAAACTATGCAGTTGGTTCCAATCCAGAGCTATGATGCAGATGGAATGAATGTAACTGTCTGGTCCCTGACTGGTTCCTAATTGATGGTTACAGTCATCGCAACCAGAGCGTAACTTCAATAAGGAGCCAGATGCATACTTCTAAACTTCTGCCAATCTTTGGCCCTATGCCCACCCCTCAAACAGAGGAAATCACAGCTGATATGTCACCCATAACCAACTCAGTTTGACCTATGACCCAGACCAAACACATTTTGTAACAAAGTATTGTTCCAATGCTTAGCTTTGGTGACCTTAGATTGGTACAATAAAGATGATAGGCATTTAAATCCAAACTTTTACCAAAGTACTACATGTAGATCACGAAGATGGAACGATCATGATTTGCCATTTTGGTTTTGTTACTCTTTGCTTTGTTTTACTGGGATATTTAGGATACACACAACCCTGTTTGGTGATGACATCTTTCAGCAAGCAAGAGACTGCTGCCAAGAGACCTCACAATTGGTTTGAAAAAAAAACTGACCACTTGGTCAGCTATTTTAACCAGCTTTTGACCTAAAGTTAATGTCCATCCACAAATCGTCCTTTCATAATGTTCCATGGCCCAACATTTTGACAGCAGTTTTGACGAATAATTAGGGCATTTAGAAATGAATTCTTTCTGAAAATAAGGAACAAATAACAAAAAGAAATTGTGACAACAACAAAATTGTGAAAAAGCTGTCTTTTTTTCTTGAAAGTATACCTGACGAAAATTAATTATGCAAATAATTAATATCATGTGCTGGTAGGCTTAGTAGAGAAATGCGAGTTTTATTTAATATCAATTTCTTCATAAAGCTCACATTATTTGTTTTTGTATAGAAGAGATTACTCAATTGGCAACTTTGATACATTTTAACATTTTGTTCTACTTTATTTTATGCAAGTTTGCCCAAGGCTAAAAGCAACCTTTGGTATCAATATAACCATGGAGGAATAAATGTATTCCTCCATGATATAACTAAGCTAAAGGTAGAATATGGTTGACACATTACTATGTCATGCTTAGGTTGAGTAAATGTGTCTATAAACATTGACCAAAACCACACAGTCCACTTGCAGAGTAAACCATCACTTGATGGGTCAACACAATGATACCACTTGGTTTGAGTAAATTTGTCTATAACCTAAACCAAACAGTTCTAAGGACCTTTCTAATATTGAACAAACAAACTGCGTTCAGCAAACCATTCAATCGTGTTGACAGATGTCGTGACCCAATTTCAACTGCTGCAAACTTTCAATAAAATAATACATCTCATAATAATGTGTTGCTTTTGTTTCCAACAAGGTCAACACCGTGTTTCGTTGTTACAAGCTGCTGTATCTATATTTTGCTTTGCATTATGACTTCCCATAGTTGTCCAAACTTGGTTGGCAAAAACTCAGGCTTTGAACAAGCCTTTTGTCAGGGCCTTCGCGGCTTGGACAGCTTAATAAAGCCGCTATTCCAACCCAAGCGAAGGAAACGGGAGACTACGCACCGAGTGGCGCAGCAGCCACTCGCCACTCGACTCACGCCCGTGGTCTGCCGTTCAAGTCGCTTGGGGTCGCTGTTATACGAAGCTGCCCAATTCACGAAGACCTTGACCAAAGGACAAAACGAAGCTCTCCAATCAAACCTTAAATAAAGGGCATATAAATGTTGTCGGTATCACCATGTAGAGATAGTCTCTAATAATGAGTTGGGGTTGTTCCGAAGGGAACCAGTGGTTTAAACACGGCGTTTCCATCAGTATGATCGTATCGTCTTCTTCTTTTGTTTTCTCCAGAAGACGATACGAGTATACTGATCGAAACGTCGAGTTGGAACCAACGGTTCTTTTCAGAACCACCTAAACTGAAATAGAGATTATCATTACATGGTGTTACCGCAAACCTTTCTAAGTTATCGTATTTCCACCATGCGAAGTTTCAAATCCTATCCCAAAAGGTTGATGCATCGCCCCAATGCATGTGCTCGTGAGTAATTCGTGCAGTGTGTTCTATAGTGTGAGAAAACTCCACAACCATCGTGTAAATTTCATGCAAAGCGCAGGATTATATTTTGCTCCTGTGCGCCTATTTTTACTGCTTAATCGACTGTAGGCCAATTACATGAACACCACAATGAGTTCAGAATGCAAGCAAATAATGTTCCCTTGCTTTGCACACTTGGATATCTAAAGATATTGTTGTCATAAACAATCGTTAAAAATGTGACCATAATGAGGTATCATTTACTGTAAACACGTCATGTTTTTTTAAAGCCCTTTTGGGGAAAGTAACTAGTTGAGGCGTGTGTACATAAAGTGCTTTAGTGAAAATGATTACACCTTTCGTAAAAATGAAGTGTGGCAGTTCGTACATTGCCTTAGTCTTGTTTCATTTTCCCAGTAATAATAATTAATTGGGCAGTCACAGGTTAAATCGTTTGTCATTCGAAGTATGTGCCCAAGGAATTTTACCAGCCGAGTTCACGAGTTCAGCATTATGGTTTGGCCTAGTCGTGTCGATGATGACTTAGAAAAACGTAAAGAAGCACATAATTTTTTTTTAGAAAGGCTTTTGAATTATGAGACTGGCATTTATAGCCCATTATACGGGTTTACAAGGTACTGCAGTCCGCTGCCATAAACGCCGGAGTAAATCCCTTCTCAAAATGGCAAGGGTAAAGCCCGGTTCACACTTTCAGCGAATGCCATACGAACTTTGACGTCAGTGGACTTGTTTGCCCAATTCCTGTAAACTTCTGCTGCAAAGACATTGCTAAGCTCTTTACTGCCATTTGGTGCCGGGATTATGGGTGAACAGTTCTTGAACTGCTGACCCAAGGTGAGAATTGAACCAACGACCTTCCATAATCGAGAACAGATGCATCAACCAGAGATACCTCCGTTAATACCTGATGACAACTTAAGACGGGCTCTATTTGTATAAGCGAAGGGTACGACAACATGTTAACATTCTTAATCTGACGGCTGGTAAACGGCTGGTCAAAATCAAAATACACTGTCTGCATATCAACAGGACTATGATTTGATGCATTGCATGGTGAGTTATCACCCGTTTGTGTGTATCTGCTTGTCATTAGAGTGTGTTCTTGGAAGAACTGTCTTGCTATATTATACTCGACTACCGCAGAGTAGATTTATCGGTAGGGTCCTTTACGAAACCACGGTTTCGGCTTTGGGTTCGGCTTCAGGCTCCGTCCTCTCGTCTGAAGCCCTGAGCACGTACGCAAACCACGCGCAATTGTCAAAACAACTGCGAGCGCCAAGCTAGCCTGGGCCGAATCTAGAGCCGAAGCCGTGTTTTCGTATAAAAGGGACCCCAAACCGAAGTTTTCCGAAGCGGCATAATGCGTTTGGTCCACTGTGTCACCGACACCCGTACCCGGACAATGAAAGTCACCACCCTCGCCGCACAAACAAAAACACAGCTTGCCTCGGCGTCTGGGTATAGGACTATACTCCAGCAGCCCGAAATACTCTCATTGCCAGGGTTGAACAAACACACTGTGCATCACGGCTGCTACTTCATTCCCCATCCAGGCACCACTGTAGGATTGAGGTGTCACTACTTTTTCCAGTGTCATACCCAAATAATTATTCTCCTGGTTCCTTTTCAGTGGTGGTGGGATTCAGGGTCGATCAGGATAGTTCTTGCGGTGTATGTTTCGGAAAATTATTTAAAGATCGTTGAAAGTTTCTCAGGGATCGAACTGAACGCATCATTTAAGCGGGTGAGTAGATATTATATATTTTCTTCAAAACTCACTGTGAAGTTAGAGCTTTTGGATATGTGTGAGAATAAATGACGCAATGGTGGTATCTATATTTTGTTCGGTGGGCTGGTAACGAAACGAGCAGATGTTTGGACTTTGACATGTTTTTTTTGTTTTAAATCATTATGTTTGGCCTCTTTTCCAGTATTGATTGGCTTTCGATCATGTGAGGAAAGTATTAAATCACAAATTCAGAGGCCTGTAGTACGGCAAACTTAGCCAGCTAACCCAAGAAAAGACCAAACTTTCTTACAACTTTTCTTACCATTCGAGATCATGTCTCAGAAGCAGATCAGGCATTTTCTCTACATCAGTTGAAGAGACAGATCTTAAGCTTGAGGTTTGACCCAAAATGCTGACGTAAAAACAAACTAGTAAAACAAACCCGACAACAGTTGGAAAGTGGTTGCATTCCTCTAAACTGAACAGAGTTATTAATTAAAAGGTAGAGATGGTAAAACATGCGTTTTTTATTTTAGGAAATTTGAGACGATGAAAAACAAGATGTATTTGTTGACAACATTCTTCCGTGAATAAATCACAGATAACGTCATTACGTCACAGCTTACGCAGCTTACGTAACATTTATGTCGGATAACGTTTTTGAACAGATGCAGCGTGGTACTTTAATCCCGTAACTTTTAAGTTGGTCTTGTAACTGTTTATAGTGGAAGTAACTAAGAGAGGTATGTCGTAAACCACAAATTCTTTTAAGAACAAACATTATACGCAATACGCAAAAGTGATTTCTCATTGTGAACTCTCTTACCGCAACGTTTACATTATGTCAACTATTTAGCAATTAAGACCGCCAAAAAAAGTCCAGTAATTTACCAACTTTCTCCCCATTTGGCGGTCTGCCCTCCATCAATGCATCTCTGTAGCTTGTTTAATGTTAAAACAACACCCGGGGCCATAAATCAATGTTATTACACATTAGTTATACAGTGTACGGTAAATAACCCATGACCTTTTACACATGAAAGTACAAGTCATATTCTGTACTATATTTGGCTCCCAGCTAAAAGGGTTAGGGTTAGGTTTAGGGTTAGGGTTTAGGATTACGAAAACCCATTTGGGGGTGTCTGAACGTGGGGATGTTGGAACAGGTGCCAAATCCACCATTACGGAGTTTTCGATAAAGATTACGGTGCGGCTGTCTTTATTTTTCCATTCAAAAACAAAACTGAGGCTGGAAGAAAAAATAATATAGTTCCTTTTTTTGTACTGAGAATATTTGTTATGCATTACTGGTATTGACGTACAATGAACATGTCCGACATTGTGACAGCGTGATAAAAAAAATCTACAAACCTGTACTTGCGTAGCACTTCACAAATACAGACACAAAGATTACAACTTAATTCAGCCCAGATTCATGAGAAAATAATATCAAACTGTACATGATTTGTGTAAAACTTTTCAAAGAAACACAAAAAATCACATTCAAGAAGACGATGACATGAGTGGGCGAAATGACATTGGTATTAATCTTATTACGTGATTTATCTGGGAAAAAGCCCCAATCCGTTACTCAACCGGTGGTTGTTCATAAGTGGCCGGCCCTAATCCGCGCTGAGCTTGTGCCACTTAAACGTTACTAACAAGAGTATAAGTAAGTATTGTTTGAAGCTTTGCATGGTGTGGAAAATCTCTTTACGGATGAGTGTTGGCTCTGAAATGAACCGGTTAAGTTAGTACAAGTACCTGTCACTTAAAGAACCCTAATACAAACATAAGCTAAGCCTAAACGTAAATATAAGTGCTCAAGTCAATAACTGTGCAGCGAAAGTATCAAGCTGTCTGAGCATTTAGTCCGCCATTATTGTGTCTAGGCTACAGTGTTGTTCGTTAACTTGCAATATGCAACTGTTGAACCGAGTGATCGATTCAGAACCCCCCAACACATTTTAGAGGTTATCACAACACGGTGTTACTGCAAAACAGTATACTGTCGTATCTCCACAATGCAAAGTTTCAAATCCTACTTTAAATGCATTTCGTTTCATCTCATGTATGGAACATGCACATGCGCCATCTTGAAAAAAATATATCACAATGCATCTGGCGTATAACAAATAAATCAAGCTGTCAAATATGGAGGCCATGCATGTTGTAGTTTACTATGCCAGGTTGTTGTATAATAGATGTGAAATTTGCATCCGGGATAAAGTTTTTGTTTACCCATACACCGAAGTGTGTAAGCACTGTATAATATACTCAGTGCTAACACTAACAGTGCTAACAACACACATCGGTGTATGGGTAGAAAAGTGTCCACCATATCTAAATAAAAAAGGGGGAAAAACTAGTGGTTGTCGGTGTGCCCTTAAATCGGTTCTCACCAAAAATCCTTTAGGCGCCAACCATGCGGAATGAGACACACAATTGGCCTATTTAAAAAAATGGTGGATAGTGGACACAATAATAGGGGATTCCATTGTTTGATCCCAGTGAAGCGATCCCAATGAAAGGTGAGTCTGATCTTTTGTAAAAGGGTTTTGATAACTTTTGTACATCATGAGTTTGTTGGCCAGGAAATTGAATCCTTACTCACTTTAAATTAGGATGCTTGTAATATAATTCACCTGTAAACGTTTCAGCTTCATTAGTCGTAAAGTTTAGGGGAACAAAAGTGAAAATCACAAAAATATTTTCAGGAGAGTCGCGTGCGCATGTAGGCTACGCGTAAATACATTGTAGGCCATCCATGGTAAACCAATTTTCGTCTCCCGAGACAAACATTATTATCGTGACATTCTTTACTCATTTTTCAAAAACTACAGTCTAGGGAGAAAGCAGGCCAACCCAGAATAGACTGGACAACGGCCTTAAAACTGACATGATGATGTCCAGTACTTTTAATGTGCAATGATATCGACTTCTCTTTGTCATACTTAATAATTATAGCTCACAAGTTTACTCACTGCTTAACTACTCACCATGGATGTAGATGAAGCATTCCGTTACCTTGGCAACTTCGGTCGCTACCAAACCTTAGTCTTCGTCGTCGTAAGCATCATGGGGACATGGTTCCCGGCTTGGCAGATGATGGCTATGGTGTTCACAACGGATGAGCCATTTGGTTACCAGTGTACGAGCCCTGGAGCTCCTGCTAATGGATCCCTTTTGTCTTACTCTGCAAACTTCTCGGAAACTGGAAGAGATAATGAAACAGCCGTTGAGGAGTGTTACGTTGTTAATGATGAAATGATGAAGAATGGTTCGCTGGTATCCAACCAAACAACTTGCACAGAGTGGACCTATTTGATGAAATATGGAGAGACAACAGCGGTCAGTGATGTAAGTTAGTTCTATTTTGGAGCGCTATTTGAGTTTTAAACTTTTGATAAAAATTTGCTGAAACCAGTTTACAGATCTTCTAAAAAAAAATATAAATTAAAATATGAGATATATGAAGTATCGGCTAGGTACTATGTAATGAAATATAACTTTTGTCTGATTTCAAAATATGAATTTTATTTTTTACTGTGTTCTGCTTGGCCAAGAAATGGACCAGGCCCCCTGGAATCTAAAAGAAATATCAGTTTAAATCCTGACCCAAACTTTTATCAGATTTGGGGAGCCAAGCTGTTAATTAGCGCTAAGGGTTACTCTCTCTCAGCCTTCACAAGCACCCATATACTCCTGTGTTAAGAGAAGCAATATATGGGTAAGTTTCTTGCTCATCAAGTAAGTGTACAAGAGTTGTGACCGGAATTCGAACCCGCACTCCGATTACTACATAAAGGCCACCAAAACTTGATTCGCATGCACTAGACTTTGGCCTCAACACATCACACAACATTCACACGAATCTCTCTATGTATTGATGTATAACACATGGCTGAATGATCGATTTGAACTTGTGCTTCCAGCGCGAATAAGGAAACAGGTAGAGAACTAAGCACCTAGCGTGGGGTTAAAAGATCAGTGTTTGCACATCAGTGGTGTATGAGTGAGGAACTAGACCTCTGTTCCATTTTTGAATAGAAGCTTGGATGCTGGCCGACATCACACATACCACTACTGGAACAAGGTGCAACTATTCACAGGGGATACATGTTTAAAGGCATAGTCAAGAGCTGCAACTTTGCAAAAAAAAATAGTTAATGGCCTGTACTGACGTTTCGACCCCAGCTGAGTTATTCTCGAAGGCTGAAAAGGGGTTCAAATTTTTATTACAGACAACATGTATGCAACCAAGTGAAAACATCCACCAATTGAACAACGCATAGACATTTTGAGTATTACTTTGCAGATCTTGTGTTGTGTTCGACAGACTCATTTTGTTAATCATTGACACAACAAGTTGTTCATTGATAAATAAACAGAGATAACTGCAACATCAGTGGCTTTCAAACTGTCGTTCGTAAAATGGACACGAACAAAATGTGTAGCTATGATTGTGGTTGTGCACACAATGTAAAAGGAGCTTTCTGGCACAGGAAAACAAGTGTTAAAAGTTTGTCTTAAGTTTTGAAAGAAAGTTGTTTGAATATTTAAATGTGCTCTGCCTTCGCGGAGATTGCCCGGGACTGGTCTGCCTGTTAATTGCTTCGTGTGATATGGGCCCTTTAGTATTTCCTCGGGACGTGTCCATTTTGTATATTGGACCTAGACTTCTTACAATGGCTCAACATGAGGTCGGGTGCGGCGGTGGTGACGAAGGGAGGTTGGCATGCACATTTTAAGCCACTTCGTTTCTATCCTTTGTTTAGATTATGCTTTGATATCCTAAAGAAAAACAACTTTTACCGAAAACAGCAGCAAATTTCCAGTTTCATGGAAAACAAACCCAGGCCATTACATTTTTTTTAAGTTAAACTTCAAGCTGTTTTTTTTTTTTCAATAAAATTTATTTTTTATTTTGTACACTAACAAAACCTTTAAGTATTAAACATGGCCGATCACCATCGTATGAAGCGGCGTTGACTGTATGTTAATATTTTATGTAATAAGACTTTTTAAAGGTGCTTTTACACAATATCCCTGTTCATTTGGGCATTCTTTTAGACCATTCTTGCCCAAAGTGTCCAGATTGGGACTCGAACCGCCACACGCTGACGATTCAGTTTCAGATTCAGATTCAACTTTATTCTAGATGCTGAAGTAGTATTTTACATTTCTTTCGGAAACTTAACATTTCAACACTACACACGAATTCTTGAATTATTTTCTTAGCTGAATCTTATCTGCGGACGAGCCCTACTTCCAAAGACGGCCCAGTCTATCTTCATGGCCGGAGTCCTCGTGGGTTCCTTGCTCGCCGGGACCCTGTCGGACATGTTGGGCCGTAAAACGGTCCTCACGGCGGCCAGTTTGCTGGAAGGAATATTCGGTTTCGGTCTTGCCTTCGTCTGGACCTACACCGGGTTTGTCGGGATGTGGTTCTTCGTTGGGATGTTTGAGCAGGTTGGTGTTCTTGTTTTAAAGATTTTTTTTTTTCGTGAGGAAAAATTTACGTTCTTTACCATTTTTTCATTTGCTACATGACATGGATATGACCATGATTTTACTTTTTTTTCTCAAGGGACTAAATATAATCCAGTTTGTGCTAATCATCGAGATGTTTTCACCGGAGAAGAGAACCTTTGCAGGGTGCATCAACGGCGTGTTTTGGGGTATAGGAGTGACACTCCTCACGCCCATCGCCTACTTCTTTAGAAACTGGCGTCACATGCAGATTGCTATCTCGTTACCGAGCCTGGTTGTAGTGCCGCTGCTATGGTGGTAAGCAAGCCGCAATGTTGGACTTTTTAGGACGCTGGGTGGCAGCATACATACCCGGTAAATTCAAACGTAGTCCCACATACATTGCAGAAAGTACTGCATGTTAAAGCGCCTTAGCGGCACTGTGGCGGATATGTGCGCTACTATCAGTAAGTTCATTGTTCTCGGTAATGTGTACATCTTCAGAACTACGTAAACAATAACAATTTATCTTGTAAGACTGCTGCCACCAAGTGTTCTAAAGCAGCTCAAAAAGACCTCTATTTAAACTTGCATGTGGCATTATGAAAAACAGAACGATTTCCTCCCTCGTCGGTTCACCGCAACCGAAACTCTACTCTCCCCCTTCAAACCGTATATAAATCACTTTTCACATAGCTCTTAGCGTTATCTTTCTGAACATGATAGTGTCATAAATTCATGAAATGTCTTCAAAAGAAAACATTATTGTTCGATTTTTTCTTGACAAGGGTTTCCTTCGAGTCGGTTCGTTGGTTGGTTTCCAAAGACCGGGTGGAATCTGCCGAGAAGATTCTGCACCGAATCGCCAGATTAAACAAACTGGACGCACCGGACAGTTTCTTGGAAAAAGATGACTCAAGCAAGCCCATGTTCGCACTCACAGCGCAGAGTCCCTCCACAGATGACAACAAAAACGACACCAGCCAAAATGGCGACCGAAACACCAACGAGGTCAAGATAGTGACCGGTGAGCGCCCTCTGCCGCCTGGTAGAGGCTTCAGACTGGCAGACTTACGGAACACACCGCTAACCGTACGAAATACTTTCGTCATGCTGTTTAGTTGGTAAGGATCCACAGATTCGTAAAAAATACCAAATATGCAATTGATTTTACATGGATTGAAAAGACCGGCTGAACACACATTGCCTTTCACCTCTGTGGACCCCGGTTCGAATCCCACCTCAGACCGGAGCCTTGCATGTGGAATGGGGTTTCAGTCTTAACATGATTGCGTGGTTTCCCCCCTTTGTGGTTTTCTCCCAAATTTAAAACTGAGCATTCTTCTCGTTTCATATTTATCACGTTATTTGCGTGTATGGTTCTGTCGTATGTGTAGTTCCTCAAAACAACAGTGGGCGCGTTCGTTTAGCTTCCCTGGGTCGACCCCGGTGTGTGACGTTCATCGTGGAAAAAGAAAACGCCACACACCGGGGTCGACCCAGGGAAGCTAAACGAACATACCCATATGAGGACTTAAGTAGCATTACAGCATCAGAGTCCGGCTTTCTCCAGAAGATGATCAGAGAATACTGATCGAAAGTCGAGTTGAAACCAACGGTTCTTTTCAGAACCACCCCAACTCAAATAGAGATTATCATTACATGGCGTTATCGCAAACCTTTACAAGTCTTATTTCCACCATGCACAGTTTCAAATCCTAATTAATAACTCAAACAACAATTTCTACCACAAATTTCGATTGTTCTCTCAAAGCATGCCGTAAAACAAAATGCGTGAATCCAAACTCTGAATAACCCCCTTTTTGACAGGATGGTGAGCAGCATGGTTTATTATGGGATGTCACTCAACAGTTCCAATCTAGCTGGGGATAAGTATCTAAACTTCTTCCTTCTTGGTCTAGTGGAGATTCCAGGCTATGTGGTTAGTTACTTCATGCTAGAATGGTAAGATATTATACACACTTTTTTCAACTTCATACATTCAGCGACAAATTACTATAAATAATTATAAATAATTGTTATAAATAAATATCTTGTGTTTAAAGAAAGATAAATATATATATATAATTAATCAATGGTTTTGTTACTCAATTTGTTACTCGCAGTAGAATCGCAGCGCAAGGCTCGTAGTATCGCAGCGCAAGGCTAAACTTGTAACATAAACAAATGTGAACAAAGAAAAAGGCCGAAGGAGAAAAAAAATCATATTTTTAGCATTTTGTTTATATATAAAAAAGAGAGTATAATGAAGAGAGAATAATTATATATGTTCAAGGGTTTTGTAACAAATACAGTTCTAGGGGGCCGGTTAACACATGAAATGTTTTTTTTCTTCAGAAAACTGTTTTGAACTGATACGATGGATGGTACAAGAACTTGAACATAATACTCGAGTGATAGATTTAGCTAGCTTGCTGATTTTAGGGTTGAAATATTATTTACACTAAATACTTTTTAGAGCGATGTGCATTTTGCTGATGTGCGTTCCAACGCGTGCTCAGGGTCAATAGAATCGGCTACCTTAAGTCCGTGACCGGGTCCAGAATCAGAATTGACAAACATCTAAAGAAAGATTGGGACCACCGACCTATTATTATTACACCAACGTTCGGGTGACTGCTAGACTTCAGTTCAAGTCACTTTATTGTTTGATGTTAATCTTGCCCAGAAGGCATTCCGGTGAACTGGTTTCAAAAGGCGATTATCACAAACTTACAAGAGGATAACGACAAATGGCGGTTTGATTGCAGGTCAATTTGACTCTACGTTATGTCAACTGAAACACCAAAAAAGCAGGGCATTTTAAAATTGACTGATTTTCCAGGTCACTGTTGGGTTGAAATCCTATATTTTATCTTTCTAGCTGTATCTGACATTGTCTGGTATATCTCCTTCCACGATTGGTTTGAATGTGATTGCTCCGTGCGTGAGAAACCCCTCCCAACTACGTGCCTTGATTCGTTCAGGGGTTGATCCTTGACAAGTATTTGAACCGTTCAGGAAAGTCCGCTTCATAAATGTTGAACTTTTGCCCGGTGTTCATAGGTTATTTAAGTTCATCTGGTGTTGGAATGAACTGCCAGTAAACGACCCATCAATGGGTTTTTCTCTACCTGTCACGCAAAGGACGTTTATGAATGAATCATATATTGTATTGCAACATTAAAGGGTGCACTATAGGCTATTTTGGCCGAGCGGTAAATATGGTAGTGTCAAGTTCTGTTATTTAGAGAATATGGGTTCGAATCATTCCGAGGTCAGTTGCGACACTTGTCCTTGAGCAAGGCACTTAATCATAATGGCTTCTCCCGACATAGGAGTACAAATGGGCACCAGTGAGAGCAGGGGGCGGGGTGGGGGATAACCCGCGATGGACTGGCACCATGTTCAGGGGGAATAGAAACATATACAGTTGCCTGATATTACCTAAACAACACCCTAGCTATGCGCCATATTGGCTCTGGACAAACTTTTATAAGTCAATAATTTGTAGTTACAGACGTTTTGTCTCTTCAAATTAATAAAAAAGTCAATTTAAAGTTCACATCAAGCAACGGATGTGGGTAAAAAAAAAACGATTTAAAGAAGCACTCAGCAGAACAAATCTGATCGAATATTTTTAAACCCACTCCAAAACGATGGTACCTGTTCTATTGAAATAATGTTTACCATAAATGCTTCTCTTCACATGGGAGTACCACGAAAAGCCTGCTGTACAGATGTATACAACAAAATCATTTTAGTGAAAGTAAAAGTCATTTCATTTTTTTTCCCTCATCTCGTTTCTTTACTCAGTAAAAATACAGCAACAAAAGCGATCGAAACTTTAACGAAAATAAAATGCAAAATTGCAAGTCCATAAATGCTTCTCTTCACATGGGAGTACAAGAGAAGCCTGCTTTGTATTAAGTTTCTGGAAAAGTTTGTTTTCCTCATCTTTCAAGACGATTATTCTTGTTTCTTACTCGTTAAAACTACAGTAACCAAAACGATTTAGAATTGAATGAAAATAACAGTGAATGTTTTAAGCATAATACAAAATTCAATTCGTAATACGCTACGTCCTTTCCCACGACAACATTTAGAAGCACTGTTGATCAAATCGACTGGCAAGTAAGTTTAATTTTTCATTGGCAAGTAAGCTTCATTTTTCATAAGTGTATTCGGGACTGATGTTTATGTCACTGACCTCTGAACATGTTGAGCAATTAGTTACCTTTCACGAGATTAACGGGACGCAAGGGAAAATATTAAACAGAATTCTCAGTGGGCGAGCAACTTTGTAAATAGTGGTCACAACAGCGGCACACCGGGGTGTGTTGTACCCTTAAATCACCACGGACAAAGAGGGGAGAGGTGAACACTTAGGTAACAAAAATAATATTCTGAATACGTTACAATAGACAAGTTTTGTCCACCAAAAGTTGCCGGATTTTTTCCTTATTCGGAGGGGGAAAAAAGGGCACTTGTGGGACCGTGTATTGTGAGCGTGTAACCGCGTGGTACTTCCAGACAAGGGAGTATTAATCTTTTGTTGGTGAACACAAACTTTATGGTCACCGATTTAACGCCTTGATGAATATTATACTTTGGATGGGCTCAAAAAGGGATAAAAACGAAACAGAGAAAACTTGAGGATTTGGCAAAGGTCTCAAGGTCATTTATAGAGTTGTTCAGCGGGATATCTGGGATGTAAAGAGAGGTTTTTTTTCGTTTTACACAAAAAGTTTCCACTGCAATGGCCTGAAGTGGTTCGGTCAATAAAAGTGTGACTCAACAACAACTTTGAAAGGTGTACTGACCGAAAAGTCGAAAGGTATCAATTTTATTTGAAGCAATGAAAGGGTCAAATATAGCTCGTTGACTTCCTTATCAATGAGTATAAGCAATCCCTTTCTAATTCAGACAAAATGCTGTTGTTCCATGCAACCCCAACCCTACCCCCCTAAAAAAAACTAAAAAGAAACAGAAAACTACAACAAATTCGTTTAAACAACCCTAACAGCTTTTTCGTCAACAGCTCAACTCTTCGAGCCTTTAATAGGCTAATCCATAAGATATTAAAATATTAAATATATTTCTTGTGACATCTGACCTACATGAGTTATCACATGGCCCACGGGAAGATTCTGAATCAGATTAAGAACAAAGGAGTCATACAACTTCCCTAAATAATCTATAAAACATTACACAAGTTGCCGACCATTTTTATAAGTACAGCTACCAACTCTGAATCACATTCAGTTAAGTTAGACCATGGAGGAAGAAAATGGTTAGACAGTGCTTGCCCGTTTGCGTCCCAACCGTTCAACCTCTGCCCATATCTCTATCTCATAATCTGTCCGGTTGCAATTGTGTTGTTAGATAACACAGAACAACCGTCCGTAGCCATTTACTTAAAAAAAAAAAAAAAAAAGAAAAAAAAAAAAATCGTTTTTAAGGGGCCTTTTCGAAACTACGACTTGGACCTATGCCAGTGCTGAGGCCGCCCGAGTGAAGCCAATAAGCAAAGCGCACGTTTTCAATTACCCGACGAAGCCTGAGCCACGCTTAATACGTGGTTTAAAAACGGCCATTATCAACCGCCAACCGTGAGGACGAATTTAAAGAGGCCTTCTGAAGTTCAAACATACGGACTGACCTCACTGCAAAGTTTACCATTGATAACAAAGCTATCAAATTAATAACGATATCACTGATAAATGAATTCACTTTCCAATGCAAAAAGTAAACTGATACTTAATGGAAAGAAGTGGTAATAGTTTATAAAAAATTAAAAAAAACAGTTTTTGGAAAGCCTGTTGGTAGAGTTTGTGTGTGGTGACAAAGTCAAGGCCTTCCAATGTTGGTGGTCAATACGATTTGAGTGTAGACCGTCTTATATAATAAATATAAACGATAACATGACCTTGTCATTCAGGCGACAGGCAGACAAGTCTTTGGTCAATATTATCTTAAGTTTTTTTTATTGTTTTTTTTTAGTATAGATAATGGCGGACACTAATATAAGTGGTGCTCTGTTATTTAGTTTGGCTCTACACACTGACAGACCATTTAACCCAAACAAAATAGTGCTATTGCAACGTCCATCATATCTACAAATGGATAGTGGACTGTCTGGCCACTCTAAGTTTGACTTGATGTGACGCCATCAACGGCAACGGAAGGCGACACAATATATTCAACTTTTACCTTGCAATCCCCGTTGTATCATTATTTTCTTACTTTTTAAAGGTGGGGAAGACGTCCTTCTCTCAGCCTCGCCCATTTTATCGCGGGTGTTAGCGGAGTCTTATGCGCATGTATTCCAGTTACAACCGGTGAGACATATATTTGTATACGATTTCAGAAAACAATTTAATTGCACGTGTACTTGTAATGTTTTGCTGACGCCAAGTGGCCGGACAAGCACCAGACTGAAGCTCTGGTGTTCTGATCAGCAGAATGTGGGTTCGAGCTCCGGTCTTGACACTCGTGACCCCGGTAGGCAAGACACTTAACTACAATTGCTGCATTTCAATCGGGAAAAAAATGAAGACGTATGTCCCTTTTCAATAGTAGCCCGTTCTATTGCCACACAACAAATATATAATAATATATAAAACTTGTTTTGTGTAATGTTCGTACAGAA
Source organism: Asterias amurensis (assembly GCF_032118995.1). NCBI lineage: Eukaryota > Metazoa > Echinodermata > Asteroidea > Forcipulatida > Asteriidae > Asterias > Asterias amurensis. Next base: position 18,513,863 of record NC_092659.1, on the reverse strand, counting down.
CCAGTATGGCATACTTTGTCAGTGATGATTGACCCATATCTATATGATGTGTCCTCACATGGTACTCCTTTCTACCCGAGTAGATTTTTGTTAAACTAGAGATAAGACTAGTCTTAGCTCTTTTTGAAATCCACCCCTTGTAAGTCTGCTGCCACCAAGCGTCCCCTTGACGCTAAGATAGTTATACATTGTGTAAACCCACAGCCTCGCTACCATGGGCAGCGCGCCGAATCGATACCTCTCGACACTAATTTTCGAGCAAGGCATGCTGGTAAAAACATGCCGCGGTGAGATCGATCGCCCCTGGGAACGAGGTTGGTAAACCCATTATTGTGTCTTTCCTTTTTAGCTGGCGGTTTTGATATGACGGCTGTCATCACCACATTTGCCTTGATCGGCAAACTGGGCGTGACCATCAGTTTCTGTGTTGACTTTGTATATGGTGCAGAGATCTTTCCAACGACTATAAGGTAAAACGAATCTGCCAACAGAGGGCTCAATTCATGCTAATTTCAATAATTTTCAGAGGCAACCCACGCCCCATTTTTGTTGTTGTTGACCTTTGAGCTTTACGCGCAAAAAAGTACCACGTAAAACTTAACTGGACGGTGAGGTGATTTTGATTATTCAAGGTAGAACAACAGAGGAAGAAGATGACACAAACAGACATGTATACACTTTTAAACGCCAGTGGATATTATTATTATTGCTGATGTTCTTATCCACCCCCTTCTCCAGAAATGGCGCCTTTGGGTTCTGTTCATTTGCCGCAAGGATAGGAGGCATCTTGGCACCCTTCGTGCTTTACCTGGTAAGTATATACCAACCTCAAATCCATGTATTCAATACCTTAGTAAGTAACAGAGCGCCACCACGTGTTTTTTCATGAGATGTTTACTTTAAGAGAAATGCAGGTGGTTAAATTTAGGCTACACTAGGCCCCTGTCTTTATCCACAAGGATAAGACGGTTACTTGCTTTTCAGTTTCATTGGTTCCAATGATTTCATTGGATAAACGTGCAGTGACGTAAGCTTTCTTTATCTGCGTTTTTTGATTGGTCCGATTGGCAGCTGCACTTGCGGTCGTCTGCATATGAATCTAGGTGAAAAATGCAAATGGACGGAGATTGACCTAAATTTTGAGGCTACTCTCTGGCCTTAGTCACGAGCCTCGACGTCAGATGTGACGTCAGATGGTCAGGCTACATACATACGGCATTTTTAAAACGCCATTACGTCAAGAACACAGCACATTAGGTTGGGTATAGAAATGCAATGTGGTACATGTTGTTGAAGTTTGCAACACTTGGGTACTTCATTTGGCAATTAAAAAGTTTCAAGATTGTAGTTTTGACATCTTACCTTTTCTCCACACAGAAAGATGTGAGTCCCTTCATACCTCTGAATATCTTTGGAGCTCTCTCGTTGATTGCGGCTGTGATCGTTCTCGTCCTTCCAGAGACCCACAAGAGGGCGCTACCGGAAACGCTGACAGACGGTGAAGAGTTGGCTCGTTCAGCCAGGCCGCCATATTGCCCGAAGTGTTTCTATTTCAGACGGAGAAGAATGTCAGATACGGAATGGAGAGCTGCAGAATAATCTAGTGTTTCAGAAACATCAAAATAAATGAAAAAAACAACAAAAAAAAACACACAAATCTCAGTAGTTTCGGTCACTACACAATAGTTTAGTGAATCGCTGTCTTTACCAATTACTGCTGACTTTAGAATTAACTGCTTTCGGTAGCATTAAATGCTGATGTATATTTGTTGCTGGTGTAATTATTTTGTATTATTAAATCAAGCTTCATTTTATTTTAGTACAGCATACTCGGTACATGTAAATATTTCTTGCACATTATTACATCACAGTGATATAAATTAAATAGGAACCTATTTGTTTAATGAGCTCTTGCACCCAAGTTTAGATTTTTAAGTTCGTTTATCTAAAAGTTTATTTTTACAGTGATAAGAAAATAACATCAACCTTTCCGCTGTTAAAAAAATGGTCGTCGAAGTTGCGAGGGTAGAATAATGGAAGAATAGAACACCATTGTCGCAAAAGTTTAGTCTTTTGTTTTTTTTATATCTATGAAAATATCTCAACAACAAAAATACTCTTTTATTATAACTTTTATTATAAATACACCAACAATTTGTTAACTTTTATAAAATTACAATCAAAACTATGGGATGATAAGATGATTTACATAATATCCCTTGAAATTGTGTTGGTTTTTGTTTGTAAATTCTACAATTTCTTTAAACCATTATACACCTTTCTTTTGCCACGTCACAGCCCGAGTTTTTGCCAACCCAGGTTGGGAAACTAAGGAAAGACATAAATGCAAATGAAAAAAATCGCCATTGTTTGTAACAATGTTACCAACCTATTCAAAAATTACGTTGGTTTTATTAAAAGCTTATGATGAGATGTATTTTACCAATTGAAAGTTTGCAGAAAGTGTTGAATTTGGTTAACCATCTGTTAATGCGAATGAGTGTTTTACTAATTTGGCCGTCCATGCCAATCAAGACTATTTGTTTATCAACAAAAGAAATGTCGATTTGCTGTGTCCACAAAATGATCACCCTCATAATTTACTGATAAAGTTTCCAGAATAAAAATTATATTTTACTCCATTGTGTTTTAAAGGCAGTGGACACTATTGGTAATTACTCAAAATAATTTTTAGCATAAAACCTCACTTGGTAACGAGTAATGGGGAGAGGTTGATAGTATAAAACAGTGTGAGAAACGGCTCCCTCTGAAGTGACGTATTTTTCGAGAAAGAAGTAATTTGCCACGAATTTGATTTCGAGACCACAAGTTTAGAATTTGAGGTCTCGAAATCAAGCATCTGAAAGCACACAACTTCGTGTGACAAGGGTGTTTTTTATTTCATAGTTATCTCACAACTCCGATGACAAATCGAGCTCAAATGTTCACAGGTTTATTATTTTATGCATATGTTGAGATACACCAAGTGAGAAGACTGGTCTTTGACAATTACCAACAGTGTCTAGTGTCTTTAATGCATTACAAAATAATTTGAGGAGTAATTCTTACATCACAATTATGAATGATTTGAAGGCAATGAACCTCTTAAGTATTATACAAAGTGTCTGTCACCCGAAACTGAAATTAAGAAACAAGGAAAAAAGCTGTCTACATATTTGCAGGGAACTCAGATTTTTGCGTTGAATTCTTGGTCACTGCATGGTCAAAAGCTTGACTGAAAATACCGATATCCTGAGCTCCTGAGAATGTCGCGTGTCCATTCATGAAGAACATCGGAACACCTAAAACATAAAACAAAAATTATTTTTAATTCTTGGTGACAGTAAACCCTGGTGGTTTTTTACTTTCACAAAATTGTGGCAGAATATTGTCCAGCATAATTCTCTGCTTAAAGGAACACGTTGCCTTGGATCGGACGAGTTGGTCTATGAAAAGCGTTTGAAACCGTTTGTTATGAAATGCATATGGTTAGAAAGATGTTTTAAAAGTAGAATACAATGATCCACACAAGTAGCACTCAACATTGTACGGTTTTCATTTTACGTCGCGGACTAACACGGTCGGCCATTTATGGGAGTCAAGTTTTTGACCCCCATAAATGGCCGACCGTGTTTGTCGACGAGCTAACACGAAAACCACGCAATTTCGAGGCATATTTGTGTAGATCATTGTATTCTACTTTTACAACATCTTTCTAACCATACCGATTTTATAACAAACGGTTATAGAACGCTTTTCAAAGACCAACTCGACCGATCCAAGGCAACGTGTTCCTTTAAAGACGCTGATAGTTGTCCGAGACCAGTATTCTTACTTGGTGTATACCAACATGCATAAAATAACAACTCTTTGCAAAATTGGACTCAATTAATGTAATTAATTGGTCATCGAAGTGACAAGAGAATAATGAAATAAAAAAAAGCACCCTTGTTGCACAATTGTTTGTGCATTTAGATACTTTAGATAAAAATGCTTCAAGCCTAAAGTTTTTAAATAATATTATTTGAGTGAGAAATTAACTCTTTCTCAAAAAAAACTCTGCTACTTCACTGGAATGTTTTTTTAAACAATGCTTTATTACCATCAACAACTCTCTGTTGCTCATTGCTCAGTACCCAAGTAAGTTTTTATGCTAACAGTGACTACCATAGTGTCCAGTGCCGTTAAGCAGCTCTACAAAATTCGGTCCAGGTCATGAGACATACACACTGAGCCCTACTGAATAAAACCTCACCTGTCACCCCTTGCTGTGACCAGTTGACCGCTCTGTTGAACGTCTCTTTCTGATGAGCGTCATCTCGGATGAAGGTTCTAGCCTTCTCGGTATCTAGACCCACGGCTTGAGCAAACATCAAAAGGTTTTCTTCATCTGGTAAAAGACCATCAGTAAAGAACCCCTACATGAAGAGGTGCAAAGCTAAGTGTTAGTGATGATAGAAATAAGTTCTTATTTAGCGTATTTTACAACAACGTATCAATGTACTTTACATTAGTGCCCTGGATGCCGGGCCAATAACATTCCTGTCATCTTTCTCGTCTCCCTGGGGAGTATACAGACCCAGGCTGCCATTGCGATCCGAGAGCTTTTTCAAACACAATATCAGCTTTTATCCTTGTGGGTTAGCTATTTATACTCCCTTGGTAAAGAGAATGAATTATTGAAAAGCAGTTCATGCTCAAGGACCCAAGTGTCATGACTGGGATTCGAACCAGCAACCCAATGACTTAGCCACCAGAACTTGAATTTGATGCTCTAAACCACTCGGCCATGACACCCTTTGAAATAAACAAAAATATTTAAAAAAAAATATTTTTGGTTTACCTTAAAGATGGCCTCCTGTAGATCATTCTGTTTGTTGCCTCCGTCGGTCTCCTTCGCAAACTCCAGGAGAGTATGAGCAAGAACTGTTCTCGGTATTCTGTCACTCTTTAAAGTAAAGTCAATGCCTACAGCCTTCCCGGCTTCCCGAATGCGCTGAAGCGCACTGCAACCAAAGGAATTACGCCTTTTCAAGATTTAAAAAATCAACTTGATGGCTTAAGTTTTGACTCTAGCAGAGTCTTACTCGAAGGACAAATGACAACACAACAAACAAACATCAGTTACCCGTTCATGTTTGTTGTGTTGTCATTTGGCCTTCAAGAAAGACTCCATAGTTTCCTGTTCATGTGTGTTGTGTTGTCATTTAGCCTTTGAGAAAGACTCTGCTAGGGTCGAAACGTCAGTCCATTAACTAATTTTTGCTGTTAGGCCTATAGCAAAGGTCCTAAAGCAGTTTGCAATGTCAGCTAATTCTATTTTCTCTTTTGTTTTTTTTCGGCAGAGTTTATTTTAAAGGGGTTGTGTGGTCGGTACAGCAGGTGCGTGCATGGTCTCTTTGATGTTGGTGGGGCCTGAGGGAGGGCGCACTTGTAGTAACTGGGTGAAAGTTCATAATTCCATACACCCACTGGCCTACTTTGATCATGACGACATAGTACCCTTAAACTTTCGGTTTCAGAGATTACCTTGAAGTATGCCATAGAAATCTGTAAAGCAGTGTTTTCTTTGAACCTTTGTGGCATCCTTCTTACCTGGCACTAGGGAATCCAGGTGGCTTGGGGGTGCCATCCTCCGGGGTTCCTGGTCGGAGTAGAAAAGGCTCCCAACGAACGACAAAGTCATATTTATCTGTGGAGAGATTGGAACATATATATACCTGATTAAAACTTCTTGCAAATAATAATATATGAATGATCAAGATGACAGGTAGTGTAACACAGCCAGGTTGCCTCCTCGGAAAAGTTTCCGTATGGCGCCACCACTTTTTCATTCGATGTAAAATAATATAGTATCTAATTTACCTCAATGAGATATCTCTTTTTGTAAAAATGAGTGAAAAAGTGGTGGCGCCATACGGAAAGTTATCCATCAACCTCTCCCCGTTATTACTCGTTACCAAATGAGTTTTTAGGATTGTAATTAATTAGAATAGATTACTAATTGTGTACATACATACCGACCTTTGTATTGATTTATAGCAGTTTCAAGTCTCCGTTTCCCGACCCAACACCATGGACATATGATGTCACTCACTACGTCGATGTGAATTACAGGTTTTCCACTCATTTTGAAACATTTACCGCTCAAAAAGTTAACTCATAGTGGCGACTCGACAAAATTTGTGTGCGTGTGCTGGTCTGTTTAGTTTTTATGCCATCTGTTATTTGAAAGCACGCCACCAACTGTTGGGCATTATTTTTTATTTTGTTTATAAAAAAAGTCGTAGCCTCCCGTCAAGGTGTTTTATCTCAAGTTTGGACGAGTTATACTAGTCTATAACGTAGGACTAGCAAAAGTCAGTAATATTATCTCCTAAGTTAGAACGAGTCCTAATTCTTATACAGTCTGAAATGAGATTTCTGTTTGACTTGTCAGTTACCAGTATCTGTTGAAAGCATTGTTTTACTTCCACTTTAAGTGGAACACTTTGATAGATACAATTAAATAACGTGTAGTAAAAGTTTTAAGATTTTTTAACATTTATAATATTGTGTAATGACCTCGTTGGTCCTGTATTACAAGCACCACATCTTCAATCAATTCACAAGTTGATAATGATAAAATGAACATCAATTCCTTCCTTCCATTTCATTTCGGATATCAAAACAACATATACTTTGGGAATTTTTTTTTTTTTTTTTTTTTTTTAGTTCCCCCGAGGAAACGATTTCCCGTATCGCCATCGTATCAAGATAAAAACAAACGAAAAAGTTAATACCATTAACAGGGGAAAAATGAAAATACTCTGCAATAAAAAATTACAGTACAATAAAGTTTAGTCGTCCATGATATAAAAACGAGGAATAAATGAAAAATACAGCATGAATAAAATTAATACAAAATAAAATTAAAAGAACGCAAAAAACAAAATAATAATAATGAAGGTATTTTAGCACGAAATAAAAAATAAATGAATAATAATATACGGTTTCTCAAAATACCGGTGTCGCATGCAATTATGTCCTCTATGCAGGACAGTATTGCATAAGCAATAATGTCCTCTATGCAATACTGTCCAGAGGACATAATTGCATATGCAATAATTTCCTCTATGCAATACTATCCAGAGGACAATATGGCATATGCAATTATGTCCTCAAATGTAATACTATCCGGAGGACATTATTGCATATGCAATTATGTCCCGCGGACGGTTTTGCATTATGCAATCGTGTCCGCCCAGACGCTGCTGCATAATACAATTGTGTCTGGCCGAACACATCTGCAAATGCAGTTGTGTCTGTCCCGTGCAAAACCGTCCTTGCAGTAAATTTAATTTACGCTCTTGGTCAACGGAACACGTTCGCCATTTTTTTTTGCAAGCTATAAGTGCATGTCATGAATAACATGGGAAATGTGTGGCCGTTAGGTATTCGCTGCAATCATAAAATACGTGAATATTCATGCTGCATCGGATCAGTGTATGCACGCACGCTTACGCGTGCACATCATGTACAGCCACCGGACGGTTTTTGCATAGCCCCGGACAAGATGCATTATGCAAAAGTGTCCGGAGCGGATAGTATTGCATGGCGGACACAATACAGGTACCGTCTGGTTCAATAACTTACATGTAATTCCTTTATCGAGTCCTTTAAACTGCCAGCAACTTTGTTAGCAAAGAAAGCAAAACTTGTGCGTAGTTCTTTTATTTTATGCGATGGGGAGTGTCGCCATCGTACCAGGAAAAAAATATTAAAATAGATTAAACCAATTAAAAAATGGGTGAAAAAATGAAAATACTTTGCAATAAAAGAGAACATTACTATAAAGTTCAGTCGTCCATGGTATGCAAACAAGAAATAAATGAAAACAGCATGAAGCGATGAATAAATTAATATAAAAAAAACTTAAAGAACGCAATAAAAAATAAAAATAATAGTGGAGGTATTTCGGCACGAAATAAAAGAATAAAATTAAAAGTATTCGGTTTCTCAAAATGCCGGTACCGTCTGGTTCAGAAACTTACATGTAATTCCTTTATATCAAGTTGTTCTTTTCCTCCTTAATCATTTAAAGGCAGTGGACACTATTAGTAATTACTCAAAATAATTTTAAGAATAAAAGTTTTCTCCAGTCAGTTCACGTGACTTTCTATTATACGAGTCCCCCACAGTCACGTGACCCACACGGCTCACAACGCACAAGACGTTTCGCCAGTAAGGTTGTAACTGTCGTTGCTTTTGTGAGACGTCCCCCGACTGTATCGAAAAGAAAAACCTCCAAGCCTATTTTCAAATCACCATGAAGTCGTTTACCGTACTGATCTGCTTTGCTGTTGCAGGTAAGCTGAATGTACCCCCATTAAAACAATTAGAACACTTTATTGTTATAAATAGTTCAGATAAAGTGTATGTGAACAAAATCACTATTTCTAAGGAAAACAAAACAATTAAAATAGTTTTGGTGTGTCTTGACAGTCTAGACACTAACCATTGCTTCGTCCTTCAGATAGGACGTAATGCCGTTGGTCCGGTGTGATTTGTAACGCACGTGAAAGAACCCAGTGCACTTTATCGAAAGAGAAGGGGGTTTGCCCCGCTGTTCCTGGTTTGATTGACAGCATATTATGCCATCAGTCCCCGGTAAACCATTAAATGATGCATTAAAGGAATAGGTCTCATACCTCAAATCATAGCTCCATATAACTTGCAGGAAAAATACTGTTCGCTTTGATACGCCCCTTATAATGGTGTTATAAAGTCATATAGGAATAGTAAATATAATAAATTATAATTATTAAGTCCAATTAAACGTTGAAATGTTTTTTCTTTGCAGATTTCGTCCTAATGAAGTTCAGTGGCGTCAAAGCCGTCGTAAGTATACACTAAACAAAATATCATTCAATTCCCCATAATTTTTATTTCCACTGTCAATACTTAACACGGCATTACAAAATGCATTTAATTTTAGTAATAATAATGATAATAATTAACAGTCAGTTTCCCTTGTAGTTTATTACTTGATAATTATTATTTTTATTTAGTTCATTATTATTTAAATTATTTTTGGTGGGGGATATTAATCATTTCCTCTAATATTTTACTGAACCCAACTGAAAGCCGAAACACAAATTACATCCAAATAAAATGATTATCATTTCAACTGATTTTGACCCCCGCAAAGGTCGTGATATTGCTTTAAAATAATGAACATTAATTGTCCAAGACCAGTCTTCTCACTTGGTGTGTTTCCGCCAGGGCTAGAGTATACAGTGCTAACACACATCGGTGTTTGGCTAACAGCCAAAATGACTACCCTTATCTTGTATGAAAACTGAAATTGGATAGTAAAATACAGGGCCATTACTAACAAGCAGTTAAAATAAATTAAACCTGAAAAAGGCATCTCGTTAACAAGTATTGTTTTTTGTCCTTAATCAACCGAATAATTTTATTCGTCTGTTTACTCGTAAAATAAAACAGTTTCAATTAACATATAAAGGCCTACCATTGATGGACAAATTCATTATTTATAAATTATAATTATTAAGTAAATGCTTCATAGTTATAATGGTTTGATCCTCGCAAAGAAATATTTGCAGAAAAAAAATGAGCCATGTGCCCCAACAATACTATACCGTGTGTCAAGTTCAACAAAACGAATAAGCCTCTTTGAGATATGGCGGACACAAAGCTACAGTACTTTAAAGTTTTGGTAAATTGTGTGTATAGACCATGTGACCTATGTTTACATTCAAACCGCCCTCTGTTGACAAAACACTATATACGTCATGTTTCGCCGGGCACGGAGTTGCGTAGTCATAGTAAGATTGCGTACACTTTCTAGCTGGCTGCCAAAACACAAAGGTTTTGCCCGGCGGTATGCGCGCGAATCATGTAATGGTTTTCGTGTGACGTCAGAGGTCACATCGTCTATACACTCAAACCAAACAGTGCACGTGGCCACCATACATCAAAAAGGCTTATGGCATTGTCTGCTTTATTTGTTAATTCTCCGGTCCCCCTAAAGGAAAATTAATATGGGCTTAAGAGGATGATTCAAAAGAGGGCGCTATCAAAAGAAGTTTGTACAGAGTTTAGCCCGGTCCATACTTCATGCGAATGCGAAGCAAATTTGACGTGCATTTGACGTCACAACGATCCTTTCGCAGCGATATTCGCAAGTGAGTTGCCCGGAGGGCAATTTCTGCGAATATTCGTTGCGATTTTTGTGACGTCAACATTCGCTTCGCATTCGCATTCGCAGGAAGTATGAACCGGGCTTTTTCCTTATGGGGGGGGGGGGCAACATATTCTTCTGCCATAGGTGCTGTACACGGCTGGTCTTTGTCAAAGACCAGCCGTCGATTTCACCAAACTCTTCCTAACTTAAGATTAATCTTAGGACTTAGGACGAGTCCCAACCCTGCAATGTAGCATGCAGACCTTAAGATTGATCCTAAGTACGAGTTACTCGTCCTAACTCGAGATAGAATTAATCCTAGCGTTTCGTGAAATCGGCCGCAGTATTATCACAAGGTGCTTCCCCAAAACAGAAATCTTTTAACAGGTCATCGAAGTTGCAAGAGGTTAATGAAATAAAAGACATCCCTTGTTGAACAAAATCTTTGTGCTTTCAGAATGATGCCTAAGACTCAAATGGCCCGAAGTCTTGTATTGTTTTGGGTGACAAATTACATCTTTCTCAAAAATACTACGTTACTCACAGGGAGAGAGCCGTTTCTCACAATGTTTTGTATTATCAACAGTTCTCCATTGCTTTTTACCAAGTAAGTTATATTGCTTATAACTATTTTGATGAGTGATTGCCAATGGTGTCCATTTCCTTTGAATGGAATTTAAGTTAAAAAAACCCAACCTTTTATGAGCAACAGCGGCTCATCAGAATTGTTGGCTTAGTGTTGTCAGTCGGGTTCTTGACGCGTGATGTGCAGGCATAATAATGGCAGAGACACAAACACAAGTTTCTAAAAAAAAAAAAAAAACGAGTATAGAAAAAACAAAATTAATATCATAGTCCTTCAGCGATACTTGCGATAATTACGTGAAATTTGCAAACAATTATTTGACCCGTTTCTGAGGAATCTCAAAAGCGGCGGGTAATTATTTTGCTGTGCTCCGATGCACATGACGCGGTCAATTGGAACGGGGTGCTATAAATACACGAGTTGACGGCTCCAAATTGACAGGACTGCAAACAAACTGTATTGATTATACGGTATAAAGGCGTTCGGTCAAGACCACGTTCACGGAGGGCGGCCGAAGGTCTTGTCAATCAACGTCTTAAATAGAGCGTACACCTACTGGGAAGCAATATTAAACACGCGCTAAACTAATTATTCCGTTGAGTTTCTCAAATGATGTAGAAAAACAATTTCAAAGGATAGGGGTTGCTGTTTCAACCTACATCTAATCAGCCAATCAGAGCCACGCTACCGTTGGACTCTAGCTCTGCGCTCTGCGACAAGAACGCCATTTCCATTGCTTCGCATCTGAGATCAGTGACACCATAATAAAATCGCTGTGATATTATCTTCGACTATCAAATTGTCGGTGTTTGCTTGATGACTCTTGCATTTTTACCAGATTTCTTCAAAAAATATTATGCTTTAAACCAATTCAAAAACAGATGTTTGCTTGAGAATACATAACTAGGATGTACATGCAGTTGTAAAGTACGGAGTCGGATGCCTTTGTAGGGGACTGCTATTGGGTGCTAGCGGAGCTCCGTCTCCCACGACACTGCACGGAAGACGCCGTCCGTTTTTAAAGCATAACCGAGGCGGGCCTGGCCTTTGCCCGCATCGCATGGGACAGAACTTGACTGGTGTCCATGCATGCTTTCAACTGAGCTTGGGCGGATGAACATCGGTAACCATGGAGGAGGCAAGACTTTGCTCCCCAAAACTTGTTTTATTATTCGTAGCATCTATTGTGTTTCTTTATTTGGGCACAACAATTACAGCTTCAGAAATACTGTCGTGTGGTCATCAATTAGAAAGAGAGTTTCTATCTGCCGAAAATAAAGAATTGCGGCAAGTTTCCTACCGGCAGACTGATACACGATCTCATGTTCAATGTGTGAGTTATTGCCATGCTGATCCTCAGTGCCTATCGGTCAATTACCACATTGACACTCACTTGTGTGATCAGAATAATGCTACCAGGGCTCGGTATCCTGACCTCTTCATGACACACTATGGGAGTGTGTACTTTGATGCCGATGTAGACACGCCTCTCCTCTCTCTGCCTGATCCCAAACCCTCCACACTACCCGATACACCAACCCCAGTCGAGCATCGTTACAGCAATTGCAAGAGGCTTCTTAAAGCAGGTCATACAGAGAATGGTATCTTCACAATATTTCCCGCTGGCTTTAGTGATGGTCTGAGGGTGTACTGTGACATGGAGACGGATGGCGGGGGATGGATCGTCATACAGAGGCGTCAAGACGGTAGCGTGGACTTCTACCGCAACTGGGTCGACTATCGTGTTGGTTTTGGTGACTTGGACGGTGAGTTCTGGCTCGGGAACGACAACCTCCGCGGTCTGACTGAAAATAAATCAGTAGGAATCTGGCAGATAAGGTTTGACTTCGAAAACTGGTTAGATGAGACAGCCTGGTCGGAATATGAAGGTTTTCGTATTTCTGGAGAAAACTTTCGGCTCAACGTGGATTCTTACAACGAGAACAGCACTGCAGGGGACGCTACCCTACATGTCTACGCGTCGTACAAACACGATGGCATGATGTTCTCCACGAAAGACAAGCAAAATGATAATGACGAAGATGGTTGTGCCGTAAGATACCATGGGGCGTGGTGGTACAACGACTGCTTCAAGTGTAATCTAAACAGTAGGTACTACTCACGTAGGATAACCAATGACGATAGTGAACGGGATTATATTAAATGGAACACATGGAACAATAAAGATTCTCTGAAGACTTGTGAGATGAAAATCCGTCTTATTTCTTAAAAGCAAAACTTGTTAAGAACTATTTGCTATGGTCAGCGCGTATTATGTTGCCAACCAATATTAGTCGGCTGTAAAATGGCTCTTGTCTCGTTGTTCGCCTTTTTACAAAGTTAACTTTGGCCTACTTTTCAGACAGTTTGTCCAAACAAAATTACAAATTGAAGTTCATTTTGCAGTGATTACCACCCGCGACACCAAGTAACAGCAGTTGCCAGAAGCTTCTTGAAGCAGGTCATACCGAGAATGGTATCTTCACAATATTTCCTGCTGGCTGTAGTGATGGTCTGAGGGTGTACTGTGACATGGAGACTGATGGCGGGGGGTGGATCGTCATCCAGAGGCGTCAAGACGGTAGCGTGGACTTCTACCGCAACTGGGTCGACTATCGTGTTGGTTTTGGCGACTTGGACGGTGAGTTCTGGCTCGGGAACGACAACCTCCGTAATCTGACTGAGTTTGGAGGAATGTGGCAGCTGAGGTTCGACTTTGGAAACTGGTTGAATGAGACAGCCTGGTCGGAATATGAAGGTTTCCGTATATCTGGAGAAAACTTTCGGCTCAACGTGGATTCTTACAACGAGAACAGCACTGCAGGGGACTCGCTCCCTAATGATCCAAAGCCATGGCTCGTGCATAATGGAATGATGTTTTCAACAAAAGATAAACAAAATGACAACGACAACATCGGTTGTGCTACAAAGTACCATGGGGCGTGGTGGTACAACGACTGTTTCGTGTCTACCCTTAATGGTCGGTACTATGTAGTAGGGACAGAAACCCTCGATGGCATGCACTGGGATGGTTGGAACAATGACACAACCGTGAAGACATGCTCAATGAAACTTCGCCCAGTTGACTAGTCGATACGAGTCAAACGTACATTAAAACGAACTTTGAAGGCTAACGAGTCCGTTTTGTGTATTCATCAGTCAAGATGAAATACCGCAACTGGGTCGACTATCGTGTTGGTTTTGGCGACTTGGACGTTGAGTTTTGGCTCGGGAACGACAACCTCCGCGGTCTGACTGAAATAAATCATTAGGAATCTGGCAGATAAGATTTGACTTGGGAAACTGACTAAATAAGACAGTCTGTTCGGAATATGACGGTTTCCGTATTTCTGGAGAGAACTTTCTGCTTAACGTGGATTCGTACAACGACAGAAGCACTGCGGGGGATGCTATACTTAACGACATAAAAGAGCTGTACAAATATAATGGCATGATGTTCTCCACGAAAGACAAAGACGATGACAACTGGGTTAGTGGTAGTTGTGCCGTAAAATACCATGGGGCGTGGTGTTACAACAGCTGCATCCAGTGTAATCTGAACGGTAGGTACTACCCACGTAGGACAACCCGAGAGGATGTTGCGCTGTGGGATTATGTAACATGGAACACTTGGAACAGTAACGAGTCACTGAAGACTTGTGACATTAAAATCCGTCTTATATCTTAAAGTTAAAGTTATGAACGAGAGCGGTTCGCTATTCTCATCGTGAACTAGGATATAAAGTTTACTGGTAAAATGCGATCAGAGGAGAGGCTAGTATCTATTCAAAGATGTGGAAATATGTATTTTTTTATTAAGAGCTCATCTCATGTTTTACTATTAGCATAAATCAAATACAATCATTTAAAATAACTTAAAGACTAAGCAGTCAATAAAAAAACTCAATATCACAATTATAAAACCATAAAATTCAATGCTATCTATTTTGATGTTTTTTTCAGTATGCAGGTTCAGCTGTTTTTTGTTGCGTAGTTGCTCAAGATGAATATAACCCACGTTTTAAGACAGTTTGTAAAAAAACACAGTTGTTTTTGTGAACCTGTTATTTGTGCCAATCAGACGAGTTAAAGAGTTGTAAGAATTCTTGACACTTTTTGATTTATAAATTGAGTTGGTGTACCGTTTTGGAACTTCTCCGCTGTTGTAATTTTGATTCTAGTTATATTATGATTGAGCCTTAAAAAAGCATTGTAGTTAACTTTGTTTTTTTAAAGACTCACCTTTTCAACATCATGACCAATGCTCAAAATACAAAATAATTATCATAATTATATCCCCGCAGAATATTTAATATTTTATTGTCATTACAAACATAATCAGGGATTTATTTGCTTTGGGGTAAGAAATTCGAAGTACAACCCAACATCGCACTCCTATTTTTGTGTCCACATTAAAAGCTTGTTGCTAATTTACGTTAAATTGTGAAATTGTTCAAAATGTAAGGCATCAGTTTTAAGCCATTGGACACATTCGGAACAGATTTACAAATAACTTACAGGGTTTACATAAGGTAATGGTGAAATACTTCTCTTGAAATTATTCCACGAAATGCTTTACTTTTTGAGAAAACATAAAACAATATCAATTCTCGATATCGAGAATTACGGATTTATTTTAAACACAATCATGTCATGACACGGCGAAAGGTGCGGAAACAAGAGTTGGTTTTCCCGTTATTTTCTCCCTTCTCCGATGACTGATTGAGCCTAAATTTTCACAGGTTTGTTATTTGATATAGAAGTTGTGATACACGAAGTGTTGGTCCTTGGACAATACTGTTTACCAAAAGTGTCCAATGGCTTTAATAACTTATATTGTTTATTCAAGTTTACTTGGTGAGTTGTGCCTTAAGATTTGGTGAGTTTCGGTTTTAGGGTGGTCTAGTTTTAATATCTTAAAAAAAAAAATCGAAAGGCTTTTGTTTTATAAATCCAAGACAAAAAGTATTATTTACTCGAAACATTTCTGCTGCTGTAAAAATACTGCCGCATTTTGTGTGAAAATAATAGTTGTTCTTGGATTTGTGCAACCAATTACCTAGTCACATTTACTTGAAGTTCATAATATTTTTGCTTTAGACGAAAGACAGTCTTTCAAATTTGTAAAGTTGTTTCACTTTGAACTTGTTTACATAATAAATGTTGCATGATGCACAAATTAATTATAAGCTTTCGAGCAGCTGAGTAGTGAGTATAGCAGGCACTTTAATATCAATATTTACCTTTTACCAGAATGTTCTTTGTATAATATAGTGTTAAAAAAAATTGTCAAAAAAAGTGAGAAAACAGAAGGAACAAAAAGACGTTTCTATACCTTTTGAAAACACCCAACAATTACCAAGTGTTTTTCAATGGGTATAAAGCACGGTACATACTTCCTGCAAATGCGATACCAATTTTGACGTCACATTACTACGACACATTGTGATTGTTTCGCAAGAGTTGAGAACATTTCAACTGATTCGAAGTATTCTTTGCGAATTTGTGACGTCAAAATTCGAATCGCATTCGAATTCGCAGGAAGTATGAACCGGGCTTTACTTAAAGGAACACGTTGCCTTGGATCGGACGAGTTGGTCTATAAAAAGCGTTTGAAACCGTTTGTTATGAAATGTATATGGTTAGAAAGATGTTTTAAAAGTAGAATATAATGATCCACACAAGTATCTCTCAAAATTGCACGGTTTTCTTTTTACGTCGCGAGTGGGTCTATACAAAGCGTTTGAAACCGTTTGTTATGAAATGTATATGGTTAGAAAGATGTTTTAAAAGTATAATATAATGACCCACACAAGTATCTCTCAAAACTGCACGGCTTTCTTTTTACGTCGCGAACTGTCACGGTCGGCCATTTATGGGAGTCAAAATTTTGACTCCCATAATGACCGACCGTGTTATTGGACGAGGTAAAAAGAAAACCACGAAATTTTGAGGCAGATTTGTGTAGATCATTGTATTCTACTTTTACATCATCTTTCTAACCATGTGCATTTTATAATAAACGGTCACAAAACGCTTTTCAAAGACCAACTCGACCGATCCAAGGCAACGTGTTCCTTAAGAAAAAACCCCGCGTCATTTACAATTTCAAATGTACATATCCACCTTTCTTGTATACTGTATTACATCACAATGAAATACGAGTATTAAAATAACTGTTCTGACCGGAAACTTGTTTCACTGAGTTTTGTTTCCGTTCCGAGTGGTAAGGTGACACATCACCCGGCTGTCTCTCTGTCTGCCTCAAAACCGCTATTATAATTTCCGAATTTAGGGAGACAACATTATAATCTCATTCCATTCACCAACAAATAAAACATCTATGGCAGGCCTCATCGGCGACCTTGGTCAACGATCTGGGAAAAACCTATTGTTCATGTTTTCCGGGGAATATTGCTTCGCTAATTGCTTGGCTTGTTTCCTTGTATATCCACTATGAGTCACGTGACACAGCTCACCGATTGCGTCGATTGTCATCACCGGGACCTTGGGGCCGTCTTAAAGAAACTATCCCTTTCGAGTTTGGCGCCAAAAAACACCGATGGTATATTTCAGTAAATGCTGTCTTTGCGAATCGGAAAGTCAAAGTTGACATTTCGTTTTGCGATTGGAAATCATTCTTTAGTTATGAAGAAGAATCACATCAAATGGGATAAATGGTTATTATACGTCTATGAAAGGACTGCAGCTGCTGCTGCTAGTACAATATTTCGAAGATGGCGCGTTGATCTTGTTGGTGATGTAGACATGATTATTGAAAATGGCAGAATTTGTATGGGTCAATCGAGGTGCCCGAGGTTTTACTAAGCGGTCCCAGATAGCACTGTAAAATCTTGTCTTTGTATTTTATTTGTACATAAAATTAAGCAAATTTATTTATGTTCAGACAACTCCTTTAATAATTGAGTCACTTGTTATCCATTGAAATATAAATCACGTTTGTGCACCGGTTGTGCAGTCATCATTTAAGCAGATCCAACAACGCCACTAAGGAAAAGAAGGGTTTTTCGTTTGCACTCACAAAATGGCAACTTTGGTTCTAACAGTTCTCTTCCTTTTCGCTGTGTCTGAAATAAATGCTCTTGGTATCGCTTGTTCGTCTCACCAAGGACGAGAGTTTCTATCTGCCGAAAATAAAGAATTACGGCAAGTTTCCTACCGGCAGACTGGTACACGATCTCATGTTCAATGTGTGAGTTATTGCCATGCTGATCCTCAGTGCCTATCGGTCAATTACCACATTGACACTCACTTGTGTGATCAGAATAATGCTACCAGGGCTCGGTATCCTGACCTCTTCATGACACACTATGGGAGTGTGTACTTTGATGCCGATGTAGACACGCCTCTCCTCTCTCTGCCTGATCCCAAACCCTCTACACTACCCGATACACCAACCCCGGTCGAGCATCGTTACAGCAATTGCAAGAAGCTTCTTGAAGCAGGTCATACAGAGAATGGTATCTTTACAATATTTCCCGCTGGCTTTAGTGATGGTTTGAAGGTGTACTGTGACATGGAGACTGACGGCGGAGGATGGATCGTCATCCAGAGGCGTCAAGACGGTAGCGTTGACTTCTACCGCAACTGGGTCGAATATCGTGTTGGTTTTGGTGACTTAGACGGTGAGTTCTGGCTCGGGAACGACAACCTCCGTAATCTGACTGAGTTTGGAGGAATGTGGCAGCTGAGAATCGACTTCGGAAACTGGTTGAATGAGACAGCCTGGTCGGAATATGAAGGTTTCCGTATTTCTGGAGAAAACTTTCGGCTCAACGTGGATTCTTACAACGAGAACAGCACTGCAGGGGACTCGCTCCTTAATGGTCCAAATCCACGGCTAGTGCATAATGGAATGATGTTTTCAACAAAAGATAAACAAAATGACAACGACAACATCGGTTGTGCTACAAAGTACCATGGGGCGTGGTGGTACAACGACTGTTTCGTGTCTACCCTAAACGGTCGGTACTATGTAGGAGGGACAGAAACCCTCGATGGCATGCACTGGGATGGTTGGAACAATGACAAAACCGTGAAGACATGCTCAATGAAACTTCGCCCAGTTGACTAGTCGATACGAGTCAAATATACACCGGAACGAATTTTGAAGGCTAACGAGTCCGTTTTGTGTATTTATCAGTCAAGATAAAATCATAATGTGATTTGTAAGTATAATTTTTGTCGTAGTTTAAATAACAGCAAGTTAGTTAACACAACCAGTTAGTAACTGGCTAAGCATTATTTTTCAAATAACTCTGCGCATGAATTCATTAAATTCCCATTTTTACTGACCAATATTAATAAGAAACAACGCTTGTGACACGTAGTTTAGTCAGGGCAAAGCCGTTGACCAGCTGTTTTTTAACAACGCAGACTAGTCCGCTGTTTATAATAGGTGCGTTCGTTTAGTTTCCCTGGGTCGACCCCGGTGTGTGGCGGGTTTTGTTTCCAGGACGAATGTGGGTTATTATGTGCACACGTTTGTCCTGGTAAAGAAATGCCACACACCGGGGTCGACCCGGGGAAGCTAAACGAACGCACCCAGAGAATTCGCCATTTACTCGTACACAAAAGAGCATTAGTCTGTCGTGTAGTTTGTTGACACACTTGCAGATTCTTTTTCCAATTACAATGTGTAGCTTTCTGGAGGACTGCTCGTGCAATGTATTAATAGTGATCACTGCAAGTTTTTGAAATAATATTACGATTTGATACTTCAGTAGTCTAGTTGAACTATTTTGTCAATATAATAATTTTAAACAAACAATACTAAAGAGATTGAAAACTAATTAAGTCATCAAGATATAAGGTCGCATGATTATTATTATTATTATCTTTTAAAGCCTTTGAAACTCACAAACCTACGTAAGCGTATTGCCGCCACATGATAACAAAACGCTCTTGTACAAATTTCATTGTTTATAAAAAGTAAAAGTCAAAGCAAAGGAACTTTGAAAACAACGAATTGTGTAATGTATTTTTTTAGACGGAAATTCTGATTTAAATTTATTGCTATTAAAGTAAAAAATGTATAAACAAGCTAGTGGTGTCGTTGATGGTGTAAGTTTAAAGTATAACAAAACCTTTATCATGATAGTTTTGTGAAAAAGTGTGGTAAATGAAACAAAGGTACATATACCGAACGAAACTCATTTGAATATCCGGAAGCAGCATGTATCATTTTGCTAAGACAAAACAAAGTCATGATTTGTTGAAGTAAACACTTGTTCTTTGTATTGTAATTAATGGATTAGTTTCCTCGTACAACAGAGAGATGTTGTGCAAAAATTGTGTCAAATAAATTAAAAAACCAAACACAGAGACTCTTGACATGTGATTGGTGTAATCTCGTCACGTGTCTCCTTTTTACAGCCGATCGAGGCCACATCAGCCAGTCTGTGCACAATTCCATAGAACTGCTGAGCACAACATTTTGCTTAGCATTATTTTTTTCCTTGATAAAAACAGGATAATAATGGGATAACCAACCAACCAAATTTCCATATGTTGCATAATGCTTGTAACTGGTATTCAGCTGTTGTTTGCCTATCCTAAAAATCACGTGGAAATTTGGTTGGTAATTAACCCCGTTTTTATTAAGGCAAAAATTTCATGCTAAGCAAATTTGTGTGCTTAGTAGCTCTATATCAGTCTGTCAGTTTAGCCATTAGCCTGTTTGGTAGGGCATGTCTTTCATTCTGGCATGTCATGTCAGACAGTCAACCTGTGAGAGCGGCCAGACAGTCCACCAGCGATGTCAGTAAGTAGTGAATTCTTTCTTTTATGTTGCTGAATGGTCAGGTGTACATCTATAAAGACCCTTTATTGAGCATTTAGCGCACTCTCCTATTCAACTTTTGGTGCCGATTAACAAAAGGTACCGTTTGGACTCCCCCAAGAACCACTCTCTGGATTTCTATCGAACGTGGTGCGAGGTTCATATACAACACTTGCTGTGTCTGCTAGATGAGTGGTGCATTCTGAGGCTATACGTAGAATTAGATTGGAGATGTTTGCCACGCACAGCAAAGGGGTTGGGGTAAGTAGAGTTTACGTTAGTTTAATATCAGATAAATTTCGGTGTCCCAGGAAAATGTCCATCGGAGACGGTTCCCATAATGGGAAAGTAACATGGGCTGAAGGTGGATGGTTCAACAGAGGGCGCTATTCCCCATGATGGGAGACATAATCATGGACTCCTCCATACAACGCGACGGAGTCCTGGTGGGTATAAAGGTCCCGCACAATTTCAAAAAAGTTAGCACTTCAATAGTTTACCTTATTGAGGAAGCTGAAATTTTACTCACATGTTCCTTGTAGGCGGAGCTCCATGGAGGCCGTATTGACAATTGTTGATTATCTCACTTGATGTTAATATTTTGTGGGAAAAAAAGAAAAATAAATTTAAGTCTCCCACATCCACGTGTACTGAACGGACTTGCTTAAAAACACCTTTGTTGCGTTGATCTCTACCGCCCTCTAGTGGCGTATAGACATGAGACAACTGGGGTTATTTATTTAGTTTGCTAGATTTGTGAACTCGTTGAAAGTGTAGTAAGGGTTCACTAAGAATGCATTACAAAATTTCAACTTCTCAAATCAGTTAAAAAATAAAGAAAATTTTAGTCAAATTTGTGTTTGCATTGTAAAGAAGTTTTATAATCAGGAGGTGAGTGCAGTGGCACGACTGACGTCCTACCAGGGCTACTGCCACACCTTCTGGAAATGTTTCCGTAACACGCCACCACTTTTTCATTCGAGATGAAATAATTATAGTATCGAATGAAGCAGTATGGTGGGGTATGCGTATTTCGAGCCGTGATTTGTACTACCTGCCCTAGCCTGAACATCTGACGTCACACTTCGAGGCTCGAGAATAACGCCAGAGACCGGTGTCAGATGCAATTGTGTCCGCCATGCAATACTGTCCGCTCCGGACACTTTTGCATATGCAATCGTGTCCGGGGCTATGCAAAAACCGTCCGGCGGACACGTATAAGCGAGCGTGCATGCACTGACAGGATGGAAAGCTCGAGTAACTGTGCACGTTTATCTATACTATACAGTGTATCTAATGGAATCACTGGATCTGAGAAGCTGGGACTCTGTCTCTATGGACAACAGAGGGCGTTTTCGTGATTATCGCTTTTGCTAGTAAAATAAAAGCGCAAAGTCCTTGGATATTGACACCAGAAAGTTTTTTAAGGCAATCGTTATATTTAACGAGTTTTTATAGTTGACGGTGCGTTTATAATTGATCCAACATCCGCTTTGATCAACCCGTAAAAAAACCCAAACTAAACAAACTATACCAAGGGGTGTCCACCATTTAACAGGTCCCTGGATTCCTTACACTTATTGCGTGCGAAAAACAATTGACCTTGCTTGAGAATTTACTATTCCATGTAATAATTTAGGAAAGTACAGCAACAGTCGCACGACCAGCTTTAGTTGAAGAAGCTGGTAGACTAGTCAATGTCAAAGTGGGAGTTTCAAAGTGGGAATGAAACTCCCACACTGTCATGAGCAAACACCTTGTAAAAAAATTCCATACTTAGAAAGTCAAATTAGTGATGTGTGTTCTTCCGAACTCTTTGCCTTATACTCTCTTATATGCACTGAACACGTTTGATAATATTGCCCAAGAGTGATCAATGACCAAGACCGGTCTTCTCACTGAGCTTTCAGATAGGAATTATTTTACAATTAATTTAGTGCGATACCTCTTTCTCCCCCCCCCCCCCCCCCCAAAAAAAAAAAAAAAAATACAAACTACGTTACTTCAGAGGGATCGAGTCATTTCTCAAAATGTTTTGTACTATCGAAAGCTCTCCGTTGCTCGTTACCATGTACGGTTTTATGCTAATAATTGTTGAGTAATTACCAAACGTGTACAGTGCCTTAAATGAAAAAGAGTGACAAATAATGTCACTCTCCATCTCCCAAGTGGTGTCAATTTCGCTGCTCTTTTAAGAGTGAAAGTCATTGTGTCACTCTTTTTGAGTGAAGTTGGAACGAAATTTACTCTAAATCGAGATGAAAGTATCCGTGTTTCACCCCAAACGAGTAATCCTATAGGGTTTTATAGGTATTTCGTCTACAGTTAGGAATTTTTTTGTAAGGGACTATTAATGATAACAAGCCATCAATGGTATTCACATTTTAATCAAACCCCTTATTTTGGTAAGGACACACCAGCAATACTTGTTAACGAGATGCCCTTTTTCAGGTATATTATTTTAATTGCTTGTTTCCCCATAAATAATGGCCTTGCTTTTTACCATCCAATTTCAGTCTTCATACAATAATTATAAGGGTAGTAATTTAATTAAAGGGTCTATGAACTTTTTTCCCCAACATAAAACACAATGTCCAAAGACAACATTAAATTAACACAGTTTGGAGATAATGATAGTAGAAAGCTTCCCTTGAAATGACTACTGAGGTGCTGTAGTTTTTGAAAAATGAGTAAAACAATGTCACGAAAATAATTTTCGTCTCGGTTTAAGCATGACACGTTTTTACATACTAAACGAGTCAGTTCAGGTTAATACATTAACTGTTTTCTTAATCAATGCTATTAATCAAAAGACAAACCATAGAAACACAAAGGTAAACACATCAACGGAAACAACAAAGAAGACGAAGGAAGACCCCCCCCCCCGATTTTTTTTTCAACAACAACTAAATAAAACATGGCACTTTGATGATTAATTTGTTTGACGTTATTTATTTCTGAGGGATGTTGACGTAAACAGTTACTTGGTATTACATAAGTAATTTAAAAGCGTTGGTTATACCGAAAAACTCGATTTAACTAAAGACAATCTTGGAGTGCAGTATTATTTAACAAATATTTAAATGTGTCTTGAAATAGTAAATTAAATTGTGTGTGAAATTGAAAAGTACTATTGTGTTCGGTCATGATGCTAATAGTCAAGCAAGTTACTGCCAGATATTAAAGTTATTAACCAATTAACTGATTGATTCATCACAGGGAAATCTACGTATTTCTTTTTTGCAAAAAAAACCCACTCCACAAAACCAAATTTTTTGTCTGCTTATGGTAAATTTTCCTGGGTTACAATCACTGCAGGAAAATGTTCTTTCAACAGTCGGGTTCGTCAGAATCAGTTGATATGATGATCTCTATTTTGATTTTATGTATGGGATTTATGTTGGGTTCGGTAAAAACATAGAGGAACTGATTATTACCCCCCACCAAAAATGATTTAAAATAATTTAATAATTTACGTAAAGATAAATAAAAATGAAAATGAAAAAGATCCAGTAGTGTTTTTATTTTTTTTTAATGTTCGGGTCTTGAAGAAAACAAAATGAATAGAGTGGAACTTGAACTAACGACCTTTGAACTGTAGGCTAAAGTCACAAGTTTCGTATACAGTTGTAGTACTTTAGTAACTGTATACAAAAGACACAGAGGAAGCATCCTTTAACATGACTAGTAGCCAGTCTATGCGCCAACGTTAGCACGCACCATCTTTGACGTCACTAAATTCCTTGCCATCAGCAATAGCTTTGCATACGGAGCACAGGTTGATGTATGTAGTCCCGTCTGCGCACACAAAGTCGTCAGGATTGAAGGCAGGACAATCGGCGGTGTCTACATCGCTGCAATCAGGCGCCTTGTAAAAATAAAAAATAAAAATAGATATAACGAAAGGAAAAGTAAAAACTAATGTATAGCATCTGCAAACTTATGTTAAAGGAACATTACAGATTTGGTTTTTGCTAACAAAACAGTTGCTTGCAGTGTAAGCACTTTATGTAATTCACCATTATACATAAACTGACAAACCTGTAGAAGATCGATCGGCCATCTGGGTCACGAGAGAATAGTGAAAAACCGATTACAAATTTTGCATTGCATCGATGCCAACATATTGAATAAAACGCTCACTGAGCGATAAACTCCAAACGCGAATTATGACATTTCAGACAAAAATCAAGGGATGTTTTCTACTATCATCATCATTAGACCGTGTAAGTTTTATGTAAATCTGTGATCTTCACGATTTTTGTTTCTTACCAATTCTGTATCGTTCCTTTAAAATAGGAGTTATTTTGCTAATTTATAACTATGTGGGATATAAGTAAGTCATAATGAAATAGAGGATAGATCGCAATAATTTTTTTATTCTAGAATTTGCGAATTTCAACATTATTGAAATAGTAATTACTAGTTTAAAGACACTTGACTGGTAATTATCAAAGACCAGACTTCTCACTTATTGTATCTCAACATATGCATAAAATAAACCTGTGAAAAAACACACTTGTCACGAGAAGTTGTGTGCGTTTAGATGGTTGATTTCGAGACCTAACAATTCTAAATCTTAGGTCTCGAATTCAAAATCGTGAAAAATTACTTTTTTTTTCTCGAAAAGTATGTCACTTCAGAGGGAGCTGTTTCTCACAATGTTTTATACCATCAACCTCTCCCCATTACTCGTCACCAAGTAAGGATTTATGCTAAAAATAATTTTGAGTAATTACCAATAGTGTCCACTGCCTTTAAATGGTCAATGAAATAACACCGCTCCTTTTCAAATTGTTTGCTTATCTCCAAGTTTGTTAAAGACCCGAATGGAAATACACAAAGTTTAAGCAACCTGTCGGTTGTGTATTCAAATTACTCGTTTTTGTTTGATTTTTCTCAGTTTGTTTGATTTTATGTAAAACAAAATAATAATAAAATAAAATCTGAAGATTTTAGTACTTACAGCGGCTTTGACTCCACTGTTCTCCATAAGGATGAAGGCTGCACAAAAAGAAATAAAAAAGTTCAACGTTAAATTGGAATTGCTAAATATATTTTATCATATTATTCTTATAACGCTTTATAACACCATTATAAAGGGCGAATCAAAGCGAACAGTATTTTTTCCTGCAAGTTATATGGAGCTACGGTTTGAAGTATGAGATCTGTTCCTTTAATGCATCGTGTAATTTTTTACAAGGTGCTGTGGCGAAATATGCTGTCAACAATCAAACCAGGAACAGCGGGGCGAACCCTCTTCCCTTTTCGAAAAGTGCACTGCGTTATTTTTTGTGTGTTACACAATACACGGGACCAACGGCTTTACGTCCAATCTGGACGAAGAAATGGTTAAGTGTCTTGCTTACAGGACACAACTGTCAAGACAGCGACTCAAACCAACACTCTCCTATAATGTCACTCCAGAACTATTTAAATATTTCATTTTTTTTCTTAGACAGATTTGTTTCCCAAATTAACTTTATCTGAACTATTTATAAGTGTTATAATTATTCTAATTGAGGGTATACTCAGCTTACCTGCAACAGCAAAGCAGATCAGTACGGTAAAAGACTTCATGGTGACTCGAAAAAAGGCTTGGAGGTTGTTCTTTTTTGATACAGAGTCGGAGGACGTCTCACAATAGCAACAACGGTTACAACTGGTGAAACATCCGGTGCGTTTTGAATTTTATGCTACCTGGCTGACGTTTTATGTCGCGTGACTGTTGGGAACTCATTGCCATAATGTCATATGGGAAGTCACGTGACCTGACTGGACTCACCTGGGCATTTTATTATAATGATTACGAAAAAGCATTATTGTTGAATTTTTGTTTTTTAATTAGGTGTCACATTTCAAGTTAATGTTCATGCACACTTACCAGTACATTTCCGAGCGTTACTAATTTGTTTTAGGCAATCAATATATTTTTTTATGACTAATTATAAATAGTCAAAGCTACCTATATGCTTTAGTTTTTTTTATTTTTTTTTTATTAGTAAAAACAAGACAGTGTGCATGACTAATTTTTATTAGTTAATTAACTAGATACAGTTTCCATTGAAGCAGCTTTTGTCAACTTGGGTGTGGGGGTGGTACACATTTGTGCACACAAATGATATGCCTATATCGTACAAACGAATACATGTAGCCAAATTATTTTAAGGATCGAAATTGCCCGTTTCCGGGTCGACTTGACCAATTTTCGGGTCGACATGACTTTAATATTATATTATTATTATTGGTTTATTTAAGATTCAAACATCGCTGTCCGAGGGCTGAATTGAGTTTAAAAGATACACAACAAGAATATACATTATAAAAACAATTAAAAGGGAATTGTTTACAGAAAAAAGTATGTACATTAGACAAAATACTACAGGACTTGTGAGCTGAGTGCATTAGGCATTGCTAAGTTCTCACAAGGCAGTCGGTCGACTTGCAACTGATATAAAGGAACACATTGCCTTGAATCGGTCGAGTTAATCTTTGAAAAGCGTTTGTAATCGTTTGTTGTAAAATGCATTCGATTAGAAAGATATTTTAAAAGTAGAATATAATTATCCACACAAGTATCACTCGAATTGCGTGGGTTTCCTCTTACCTCGTCGACTAACACAGTTGGCCATTTATGGAAGTCAATTGTTTGAAAACCACGCAATATCGAGGCAAATATGTGTGGATCATTGTATTCTACTTTTAAAACATCATTCCAACCATATGCATTAACAAAAGGTTACAAAACGCTTTGTATAGACCAACTCGTCCGATCCAAGGCAACGTGTTCCTTTAACTGGTACTCGTGCTGGAAAAAAAAAATTGCTCTAGGTACCGAGCAATATCGACCTCTATTTAAAAATTTGTTTTAAAAAACCGCTCCACCTACTGATCTATAAAATGTTATCACTTTGTCACGGTGTTGTGTCGCCATGGAGCGCCACCAGCAAGTTGTTTCTAAAATGGCCTTCATGCCAATTTTTTTAAACAATATTTACGTCTCATGAAAATTTTAAAAATCTGCATCTGACCTGAACCAATTTAGGCTGAAATAAAAGTTTATGTATTTTTCTTGAGTCCCCTGGACTAAATACTGATATTGTTTTGTGTTATACTTGATTTGATGTGGGACAACAAATCTTGTCAGATTTTGTTGCCTCTAGTTTGTTTTAGTTTTTTTTTAACAGGGTATTTTTTTCTCTTTTAGTACCTGTTATTCTTTTCCCTAGGTTCAAAGTTATATCACTCTAAATCAAAATAGAAAGAGCATATGTTTTTTGGTAAGTTTTCCCTCAAATTTTTCCCAATTTAGCTTTTTGGCTGTTTTACTGTTCAAACGGGACCTGACATTGCTTATCTCGATAAAGCTTTCTCGTATGATCACTTCTTTGAGAAAGAGTGAACCAAATTGACGTATAGTAGGCCCTACTTTTTATTTGGTAACGTCACACCTAGGCCTACTTTGTTTTTTTCCTGCTTTCTCTTCTTCAACAAATGCCACCCACTGAGTATTAAATTGTAACATATTCCATAAAATATTATTACTTGAAGTCAAGGAGGACCCTCTCCCCACTTCCCCACCAGCAATTATTTTTTTTATTTTTACTGGCCTTCAACTCCCAATTATGTTCCATCTTCCTGTGTCGTAATTTTTTATATATTTTTTTTAACACAATCTCTGACCCAAAACAGTTCCTGCCAGTATTGCTGGCTGTTTTAATTTAAAAAAAATTATTTTCAACAAGATCTCTTCAATTCTGAGCTATTTTTTGTTCTTTGTGTACGTGACTCCAAATTGATGTAGGTTGCATCTCCCAAGTGACCTCATTAATTGAAATCTGAAATATTTTGAAATTAAAAATACTACGAATCCTAAGCAACTTGCTAAATTCGATTGCCATAAGTCGAAATAACTCCGCAATTCCTAGAAAGGCGTGTTTTTGTTTTATAGAAACTGGACCACCGAAAATGTGAATTTGTTATGCTTATAAATATTATTATTAATGTTTGTTCTTGATATATTTTGAAAGCTATAAGGTGGAGTCAGTTTGATATTTAAAACAAACATCTCGATTAGTTATATTAATTAGTTATGCCATGTATAATTTTTGTACAGCCTGTGGTTGTTACACGTTAGCTGTAAAGAACATATGCCAGGTAATACATAATTATGTTATTACTTTGTGGAACATAACTATGAGTAATTATTTTCTAAAACCCTGTCGTTTGTGCACTGATGTCGACACATGCTGGCATGTCAACATTTCCATTGACTTATAACCACATCTGTTCGGCTGTTATACATTGATACTCCAAGTTGGACAATGCCACTTGTCCTAGAGGGGTGTCAATCACATTGTGTACATAATCGGATTGTCAATTGGTAATAATAGATTAAACAAATTATGAAACCTAATTAAATATGCAAACAAATAAAGTTATCCTTGGCACGCAATACATAGACATGTAAACAACAACATTATTGACACTAACAGGCCTGACACTTCACGGAGGCAACGGAGTCGATTGCCTCCGTTGCCCCTTGCTATTGCCTTGGTGCCCTTGAAGTGCTCCGGTAGAAAGTTACAATTTCCTCATAGGGTGCCCTTTGCCAAAGTGAAAATACATTGGTGCCCTTATCTTCAAAAACGAAGCACACAGCCCTGGATATACATAAATGTTTTTATTATTATAAAAAAAATTAAAAAATAACCAACAACATAAATTTGTGTCGATAGTGCACGGTGCATTGCAATCAAAGAGGTCCCTTGTTGCAAGGTTTGATCGTGCTATTCATTTTTTTTGTTTAATAATTTTATTATTACATGTGCTGTTTTTTAATTATCATGTTTTCATTAATTGTTTTCTAAAGCTTTTCACCTGACAATGTTGAGTTCATCGGAGTTCTCTACAACACTTTTCTTCGAGGAATTACATTTTAGCTGAAGCAGTCTTCAACCCCGTAAGTCTTGAAAGTTTATATTAAAAACAACAATACAACTTACATATTTTGTATTTATGTGCTAGATTTCATACTACTTGTATTTATTACCGATATTTTAGTATCAAATGTTTTCATAACTTCTCGGTTGTATGTTACGTTCTTGTGAAGTTGCTCAACAAATAACATTTAAACATAAGTCTGGATACAATAAACCAAAAAGCAATTTCTCGAAAATAACGATCGAGCCTATTTTACTTCAAGTAGTCGGGGTCAATGAGGGCGCCCTACAAAATAATTTTTTTTGCAACTATCCTGAGATAATCAGTGAAGGAAAGGTACCAGCACTTACGGTGGGTCAAAGGTTAACTCTTAGGTCAAAGTACTTTTTTATATGACATCTACAATGGCACCGTTAACGAGGTTCCAGCCATTATTTTAAAATCTTTAACCAGACTTGATTGCAACTTTGTCTCAACCCTGGTGTCGCATGCATTTATGTCCTCTATGCAATACTATCCGGGGGACATTATTGCATGTGCATCAATGTCCGACGGACGGTTTTGCATATGCAAAGTATAACTATTTTAAGCACTTTGTTTGTTCTTTCATTATATTCTTTAAACTTCGACGACCAATATTGAGCCCAAATTTTCACAGGATTGTTATTGTATGTATATATAGGTTGGGATACACCAGCTGATGATACTGGTTTTTTACAATTACCAATGCATTGGTGTGGATACCCGGCCTTTAATTGTGCGAGTTCCACGTGTCAAGAATTAATATAATCACTAAACGCTTCCATGGGGATAAGCGTGTAATCAGGCAGAGGATTGTGGTAATATGTATTGTAACTTTTCACTTTTCGTCGCTTGTGCCGTACGATCCTTATTTCTAGACACCAAACAACAGGTTTTATTCCAAATAAAATATATTCCTATTACCAGCGTCTCTATATGGGAATCTGATTGCTGTTCCTCTGTTTTTAGTACTAGCCTTAAAAATTGATCGCTAACAAAAAATATTAATTGTAAACCAAAGCCCACACCACCAAATCAAGATAAGAGAGCCGCGTGCTGGGTTCAATGTTTGGACATCTCGACCTGAACAACTTGTGACTGAACTTGCAAAAGGCAAAGATCAAGTGCTGTTATTATGTTAAACAGTTTTACAACTCGGTAATTGAAGTTGTGTCGTAGCTGTGTTGGTTTCATTGTATACATAATCACTCATAGAAGGCAGTTTTGAAGTCCCAATTGAAGTCAAGCGAAGTGGATTTGGTACCTTTAACCACCATGGGTGCCTCGGAGACCCCAACGATACAAACTAAGACAATAGTCAAGGGTCTTGTAGCTGGTAGCGTCTTAGTACTTTTAGGAGTAGCTCTACCGTTTGCTTTCGAAGCGCTCATTGGTTTCATTCTTAATAAGGTAAGAACTGTACATTGTTATTATGTTATTCAAACATTGATACAAACAGTATACAATGAATAGTCTATTTATAATAATAGTAATATTAATAATAAAGGATATTAATATAGGGCGCCAATATCCGTGTTTGGGCAACACAGCAATCCAGACGTAGCTGTCAAATCGGATAAGGCCTTAGTTAGGCCTAGCTCTTATGTTTAGGCCTAGACTTGATTTCGCACTGAGCTATTCACGTGTATACAGTTCACTAACCCTTCACAACTTTTTCTACCCCCCATTTGCATTATACCTACGGATATGGCATGTATTGTTTATCCATAATTATGATCGGCTACTGACGCAGTCCTCATTTTCCAACCAAAGTCGAGCAAAACATGTCGTTTGGTTTTAGGGGGGAATATCAAGTTGAGTATCTATTCAATGCATTTTGTTTTAGTTCAGCGCAGCTAAACTTTGTTGGTGTGTAAGGCATTTCTGTACAAGACTTGTCTTTTGAATATGACTCCACAATAAATTGGCCTCAATTATATGTCATTATCTCTCATACAATTATTTTGTCGAGTAGTTTTTTACATGCCTTGTTCAGAAGACATTTTTATTATGACAGTCACGTACATTTTGCAATACCAAATGTCGAGCTGAAAATAATTGAGTTGGTTTGTTTACTTGCTTGTTTGTCATTCTGTTGACTATTTTATTTTATTTTATTTTTAATTTTTTGCAGATGATGATAATTGATCCCAGTTCACTCGTATACCAAGAGTGGCAGAACCCATCCCTTCCGGTCTATCAGAGATTCTACTTCTTCGATCTGCAAAATCCTGATGAGGTTCTCAAAGGTGGTACACCAGAAGTGAAAGAAATTGGACCTTATTCTTACAGGTAAAACTATATAGACGATGTGACAGCATGTATTTGTTTGTATAAATGTTTTGTAGACGTCGTACGTCCGTTGTTGCATTTGTCTATTTAACGTCTATCAATGGGGACTTAGAACCGCTAGGTGGCAGCAGACTTTCCATTGGCATTTTCGAAACATTGGCTTCGGCTTCAGGATCCGTCCTCTCGGCTGAAACCCCGGGCGCGTATACCCAAAGCACGCGCAATTGTTCTAAGTGTGTGCTCCTTGTCGAGAACGATACAGTTACAGGGGGTCGATTTCACAAATAGTTTAGACTAGTCTTATCTTGAGTTAGGACGAGTTACTCTTCCTAACTTTAGGACTACCTTTACGTTTTTGATCCCAACTTAGGTTTACATTTTAACTTTTATTGTTGTTATTGTATATTAATTAATGCTATTGTTTGTATTTTAGCGCCATGAGCACTTCTGTGGATTTGTGCGCTTTATAAGTGTTCATTATTATTATTATTATTGTTATTAATATTATTTTGTGAAATGCACCCCTGTCAAATCTGCATCCACAAAATGTCCAAATAGTCCTCTAATACTGTTATTTACATTTTTTTTATTTCGAATACAGATTATTCCTACCTAAGGAGAATATCTCCTTTAATTCGAATGATACGGTGACGTTTCTTCAGAAATATCGATATGTCTTCGATCCGTCGGAGTCAGTTGGTAGTGAACATGACGTGTTTACATCAGCCAACATTCCTATGTGGGTAAGCATGGTATAAATACGCTTAAGGCAGTGTTGTATTTGTAACGCAGGGCATGACTTCATAAAGCTGTTAAGCAGAAACAAACTGCGTAGCAAACTTCTTTGCTCTGCACAAAATGAGTAGGGGTATATAGTTAAAAACAGTTTAAACTGACATGGAATTTTTGCTTGTGACCAGTTTCGACTGAGAAAGATATTTCTTTACGTAGCATGTTTGTGTGCATATATAATATGAAGTTTGGCACAGCATATACCCACCTCTGCTGCCCTCCCCCAATGTCACCATCAAATCTTACTTGACTTTTTATAACCTCTTGTTACCCTCTTTGATAGTCTGTGGTATACATGTTCAGAGATGCACCGAAATTTCTGCAAGTCATCCTTGCAGGTATCATTGGGAGCGTTGGGGAGGAACCCTTTATTCAGCTGAGTGTCCGGCAGTTTGTATGGGGATACGACGAACCCCTCTTCAAATGGCTGAATGAAAAGTTTCCAGATCTTGGACTGCCTGAAGAGTTTTCTGAAGAATTCGGGTTTCTTCTTGGGGTAAGGACGATGTGTGTTGTTGTTGTTGCTGTTGTTGTTGTTGTTGTTTGTTGCTGTTGTGTTGTTATTGCTGTTGTAGCTGTGCTGCTGCTGCTGCAGCTGTTGCAATTGTTGTTGTTGCTGTTGATGATGTTGCTGTCACTTGATCTTGGTGTTGTTGTTGATGTTGTTGTTGATGTTGTTGTTGATGTTGTTGTTGATGTTGTTGTTGTTTTGTTGTTGTTGTGGCTGGTGTTGTTGTTGTTGTTGTTGTTGTTGTTGTTGTTGTTGTTGTTGTTGTTGTTGTTGTGCTGTTGTTGTTTTTGTTGTTCTGTTGCTGACGTTGCTGCTGTTGTTGTTGCTGCTGTTGCTGATGTTGCTGTTGTTGCTGTTGATGTTGTTGTTGTTGCTGTTAATAACCACTTTGATTATTTAAAACATCAAAATGATGCAGTTTCCTTTGTCCGTTTTTGTCTTCAGAGGAACGACACCGAATTTGGTGAATATACAGTTTTTACCGGTGTGGAAAATATATCAAGTGTCAATCTTGTCGACAAATTTAATGGCCTCCCGGAATTAAACCATTGGACGTCAGACTATGCAAACCAGATTGTAGGAACAGGTGAGGTTTATCCAATTGATGATATTTTTTATATAGTAGTGTTTCTGAATAATGGTTTAAAATCGTGCATTTTTGGTTTGTATTTTGCTTGATTTGCTGGATTAGTATTCCATTGAGAATAAAAAACTACTCGCGACTGGTTTCTTGACTTTCTGCTTATTCTAGTTCAAGTCTCTAAACCATTCGTTAATTTTTTTGCCTCAACATTCTTCGTTGAAGAATCACACATAAAACTCAACATAGGATATGCAAGTATCGCGCATATATTCGAACATTGATACCCGTCTAAGTGCGCGAGGTTTTTTCCTCCATGCAAAAAGCAACGGACCAAAATTGGTGCAAAAAATGGTCCTTGCACAGTCTCCCCCTGTGACCAACTCGATTGACTTGTGATTTTTTCCACAGATGGAATGATGTATCATCAGGATATAAAGGAAGATGAATTGTTAAACTTATTTCATCCGGATCTATGCAGGTAAGTCTAAAAAAATATATATATATATAATTATTGTCCATTTTGAAGGTTGTTTTTTCCCTTCTTCTTTCTTTCTTCAGGTTTTAGAAGCAGTTTGCGAAGTGTATACTATTTTACCCATGGGTTGAATGGGAGACTCCAGAATGATAAGTGGCGATACTTATTTGTCTATAGGATAGCAAAATAAAATTCCACAAAGTACGGGGACAAGTAGTTTTGTGGGAGCATGGTCTGAGAGTCCCGCCAGTGAATCGCGTCGCAACGCCCGCTGGACTCGGGACGCTGTCTGGTCCACGCTATTACCAATCCTTAATTTCTCGTACTACAGATCCATGCCTTACACGTACGTTAAGGATGACGAGCTTAAAGGTGTACCGTTGAAGATGTTTGGTATTGCCCCCTGGGCTTATCAGAACAGTAGTGTGTTTCCTGAAAATGAGGGCTTCAAGGTCAATGACCGCGACAGTGTACCTACGGGTCTGATGAGAGTGGATCCTTGCAGGTTTGGTAAGAATTCAAACAACTTATTTTTGAGGATTTAAACAAAATGTTTTTATCAATACAATGGAAGTATCAGTTTATTTGTAATAAAACAATTTTTTTTTAAAGTGTTATAAATACGTTTTTGTTTATATGTTATAGTGACTAGTGTGTGCTGAAAGATGGGTGTTATTTGAAACATGCAACGAAAACTACCTTTTTACTCTAAGTACCCCCATAGAAAACAAAAATGGGACACCCATTCTGCCTCTTCAGTTTCGGCGACGACCTTCAGGCAAAATTTATAAATTTGGTAATACTATACTACAGTAGTTTGGGCAGATAATGGATTGCCAATACGAAATAGTTTTGTAACTTCTTATCAGCCAAACAAAGGGTGACCGTAGTAAGCATTTGTATAATGGGTTAGTATATTGTACTTTGATCGCTGTTATAAAGTCAAGTTCATTCGACTATAGCAATAACATGTACACAGCAGCTTCTCCTCTCAGACAAACTTTGGCATCATGTGTTTACGTGTTAAAACACACGAGTCTTTGGGCGACCTAAAAGATTACCTGACCGGTGTGGCAGGAAATTTGTCCCCTCCGGAGATTCTAACTGTGTACAGACTTCTTCTGATAGCGCCCTCTTTGAATTCTCTTCCTTTAATAGCCCATTTTAGTTTCCAACAGGGGGACAGATGCATAATTAAAGACTTCAGCAGAAGTCTTTTATTTGAGTGAGAAATTACCTCTTTCTGAAAAAGCTACGTTACTTCAGAGGACGCCATTTCTTACAATGTGTTTTATACTATCAGCAGCTCTCCATTGCTCGTTACCAAGTTTTGTATGCTAAAAAATATATTTCGAGTAGTTAACAATAGTGTCCAGTACGTTTAATCTCTTGGTGTTGGTTTGTTTCTTTTGTAAAAATTTACCAATATTTTGATAACCCTTGTGGTTGAGCAGGGTCACCAATGGCCGTCTCCAACCCACACTTCTTCGAAGGGGACCCCAGTCTCCTACAACAGGTGAAAGGTCTCAAACCAGACGCTGAAAAACACCGCAATTCATTTTCCATTGAACCCGTAAGTACACAGTAACCAACAAGCTCATAATTACATAATTATTAACAATGGAAGCATTTCATTTTACTAAATACACAGTAACTATTTATTTATCTGGCTGGTCTCATTGTCAGTCTGTCCTGGTCCAGTTTAAAGGCAGTGGACTCTATTGGTAAATACTCAAAATAATTACTAGCATTAAACCTATCTTGGTGACGAGTAATGGGGAGAGGTGGATAGTATGAAATATTGTGCGAAACGGCTCCCTCTGAAGTGGAGTAGTTTCCACGAATTTGATTTCGAGACCTCAGATTTAGAACTTGAGGTCTCGAAATCAACCATCTAAACGTACACAACTTTGTGTGACAAGGGTGTTTTTTTCTTTCATTATTACCTCGCAAGTTCGATGACCGATTGAGCTCAAATTTTCACAGGTTTGTTATTTTATGCATATGTTGAGATACACCAACTGTA
This sequence comes from Asterias amurensis, assembly GCF_032118995.1. Classification (NCBI taxonomy): domain Eukaryota; kingdom Metazoa; phylum Echinodermata; class Asteroidea; order Forcipulatida; family Asteriidae; genus Asterias; species Asterias amurensis. Next base: position 18,477,643 of record NC_092659.1, on the reverse strand, counting down.
AAGGCTAGTCTTTGACGATTACCAATAGTGTCCACTGTCTTTAAGTCTGTATCTATCACATGCAATGATTTTAAAAGCACTATGCATCACATTTCCAATGCATATTGGTACAGTCCTTAACCATGTTATAATGATGTTTCAATTTGCTGTTTGTATAGTCTGTATGTGATGCTTGATTTACATTGTTGATACATTTTGTTTCTTGTTGCCAATATTGGAGTAAAAAATGTCTGAACTTAACTTAAAGACAGTGGACACTATTTGTAATTGTCAAAGACTAGTCTTCACAGTTGGTGTATCTCAACATATGCATAAAATAACAAACATGTGAAAATTTCAGCTCAATCGGTCGTCGAAGTTGCGAGATAATAATGAAAGAAAAAAAAATACCCTTGTCCCACGAAGTTGTGAGCTTTGTGACGCTTGATTTCGAGACCTCATATTTTAAACTTGAGGTCTCGAAATCAAATTCGTGGAAGATTACTTCTTTCTCGAAAACCACGTCACTTCAGAGGGAGCTGTTTCTCACAATGTTTTATACCGTCAACCTCTCCCCATTTCTCGTAATCAAGAAAGGTTTTATGATGATAATTATTTTGAGTAATTACCAATTGTGTCCACTACCTTTAAGCTGTATGGCTATCTTCGGCCAGGGTCCAACTTCATAAGCTGTTAAGCAGAAAAAAACCGCCCCAAAAAATGTCTGTGCTATTCAGGAAAAATTGATCGGGGCACCAGCCACAACAATGAAGACTTAATGTAATTTAGGCTGGTCACCTGTTTCTGCTAAGCGATGCTAATCTCCTGTTTTTGTTAATATTGATATTAAATTTCCAGACGTTAGGAATGCCATTCAAGCTACGCATGAGAATACAAGTCAATCAATACATGGAGAAAAATGATATAATAAAGTAAGTTGATAAATATATTACTGTCTTCGTTTTATACTCACCAGTCTTAATTTTCAAAATGTAAAAGAGAAAGAAAAAAAGGAGAGAAAAAAAGAGAAAAAAATAGAGAAAAAAGGAGATGTCTACATGTTATTACCGAAAACCTCTCTTAGTTATACTTCCACCACGCGAAGTTTCAAATCCTACTTTTATAAATTGTGTTCTTCACATTAATGCACATTATTCTTGCAGGACAACACTTAATGCAGACACAATAAGGAGAGACTAATTTCCTTTGGCCTATACAATGCGCCACTTTGATAACATAAATCTGGAAATTAATATAAATACAGTGTTGATCTGATCGATGCATTGCTTTACTGCTCGGTTATATTTTCTGCAGGCAAACTGGAGACGTTGAAACAATGTATATGCCAGTATTTTGGTTCGAAAACGTAAGTACTAGACGTTTAAGTGGACAATAATTTTAAAAACTGAACGAAAGAAATTAAGTTTAATTGGAATTATACTGAGTTTAACATCTCCCTCGGCCCCACCCCAATCGACTCATAAGACAAGATTTTGACAATGTGCTAATCAACAACAGGGGGCGTCCTTCATGGCGACTGGTTACTTGTTCTTTCTTCAATCAAAGTAGAACGGTTATATCAACGACAGTGTATGTCTTTTTTTATGTTGTAGGGCGTTACTGCAACAGATATTCTAATAAGTTATTACGACCTGGGAATAAACCTATCTGGGACCATCGCAACTCTTCTGCATGCATTTTGTTTGTGCATTGGTTCCACTCTGCTCGTGGTATTCTTAGCAATGGGGCTCTTCCGATTAATTGAAAGACGGAATAGTGGCAGCTCTGTAAGTATAAATGAGGGATTTGATAATTAAACTAACATTATTGGCAGTCGGGACGGCTCAGTGGTTTCTGTCACTGCCTTTAACCTCTATGGACCCCGGTTTGAGCCCAGACCAGAGCCTTGCATGTGGATTGGGGGCTTCAGTCCCTGCCTGATTGTGTGGGTTTCCCCTATAGTTTTTTTTCCCACGTCTCCTGTACAAGCAAATTGTATATGCATAATGGAACACACCATGAGGATACCGGTTTTTTAAAAAATTAACAAAAGTATACCCTGCTTTTCAAGAATGCTTTTTCTCCTTACATTCATAGATGACGAAACTAGCAGACGATGAAGCTGGGGAACGTATCGAACACGACAACCTTGCCTATACAAAAAGTAAATCAGACATCGAAGAGGAACGTATGTAAAGAAGCAGCTTGAAATGAGGCCAAGCAATAATGCACAAAGGAGAGATGTGCGAAATCATTGGTAAATGACTTGCATGTCTTCATTTAAAAGGACAAGTAAAACTGCAGGGACAGCAACGTTTTTATTGGGTGCGTTCGTTTAGCTTCCCTGGGTCGACCCCGGTCTGCTCGGTACGTTCGAATAGCTTTGACGGGCTAACCTGGGTCAGCCCCCAGTGCCCTGCTGGTGGAGTGGGTCACTTAGGATGACCTGAGGTGCATGACGTCACCACGAGAAGGCGAGTGTGATCGTTCGATTAGCTCTTGTCAGGGGCTCACCCGAGTGAGCACCGCGGGGTAGACCCAGGGAAGCTTAACGAACGCACCCATTATTGTAAATCAATCTACCTTTGACCTTGAGTCGTCATCCATAGGTCCAGACTACATTAGATACAGCGTGTATCCTATATATTATAAGGAGTCAGGTACACGACTTCGGTCGAGGGGACGCAAAGTATGACCATTTTTATTTGATATTCTTGTTTACTGGAATAAGCGCACATAGACCCTTATCACGTATGTTGTTGCTTAGAATGAATTGTTCATAAAACTTAAGACAAGCAAAACAATTGATTACACAAACCTGACAAATAATCTTTTTAATAAAGATAACAATGTTGTATAATATTTTACTAAACTTATGTCATACAGATAAAGTTATCTGTTTTTATAACAATTTTCGAATTAATATCACAATTAATCATTATTGACAATGTGTTATTTCTGTTGTCATAAAGTCAATACATTGGCTTTTATGTACAGAATATTCGGAAAAATTAAAAAATGTATACAGTTAATAAGATGTTTTTGAATCCTTTCTTATAAGTTGTCATGGTGTAATTATATGTGATGTATAAATTACGTATACGAACAAAATAACATTCAATGTTAATACGAACATCAAAAAAATCATGAAATGCTACACGTGTCGGAAATAAACACTTCGCTATAATCATTATTTAAGAATGGGTTTCATTTGCTGAAATTTCACGAAATTCGTAATATATATGATTTATTTAAATCTGACTCTTTCCTAAAGTGGTGGCGCTGCATGTAAATGTTTGCCTGAAAACTTACGGCTGTTTGCTGACAGTGTTACCGTTTAGCCCACTGTTTTTGAAGCTTCCCTGTCTTTATGACTAAAGCTTCCTTTTCACCCAAGCTTAACTGTAATATTCGGAAGCTCGCGCTTCCAGAACATTATGTCTTTTTTTCAACTATAACCAATGTTCTGGCTTCGGCTATTTGGAAAGGAAAGCCAAATCCAATAGGCATATACGACTCCACTATCTCTGTCACAAACATAATGTATGTGATCTCAGTGCGTTGTTTCTTCTTATACAGCGCCCTCCTGTGCCGATATATTATGGAGAACTAAGTAATTGCAAAACACCCAAAGTAAAACTAATCTGTTCAGGTTTATTCAAATTAATAATTATTCACAACCTTAAAGTATTCGCTGACGGCGCTGCTTATCCTTGTGATAAGATTGTGGGAACCAGTGATTTTTGTTAACCTAGTTTTTTGGTTTAAAATGGCTTAGCATGATTAGGGAAAAGTACAAAGCAGGAACTGGGCACCGTCAACCAAACAGATTACAGCTGCTGCTGTTTACTGCTCGGTGTCGATTTCAAAAAAGCACAAAGATCCATCTTAAAACCAGTTTTCAAAATTAATGTGGTGACTTGAATTGTGACATCATACCTAGCTTAGCAATATTTAGATTTATTAGATGTTTTTTTTCCCCACAGAACTCGAGTAAGTACTGAATATACAGTGCCTATATGGGTAAAACACAAACATTTAGATTGAAAACGCGAAAAGATCAATGTGATCTTTATGAACTTTGCAACAGGGCTCACTTTCATCGAGCTGCTTAAGCACTAAACGTAGCTTAGCACATGATAATAATGCCTACCAGGATGAGGTTACCAACCAAAATACCATGTCACGTGTACACTTTAGGACTGGTATCCTGCTCAGTTTGCTAAGCAGAAAATGGTCAAATAAAATATTTCCTGCCTTAGCCGGCTCTGTGAAATAGAGCCTTGGTCACCATTATTATAACGTACCATATGATACTAAGTTACGTTTTTGTTTGCGGATAAATCCTTCTTGCTTATTATGAGGTAGAACAGAATTATAAAACTAAAACTTCTGAAATGTAAATAATAGCGTTTTTCAATTATATTCAACTATATTCAAATCATTTCTATAAAGTTGCCAAGCTAATCAAAGTAAATCAAAAAGTAAACAAAAACATCAACAATTAAACCATAATTATAGCTCAGGAGAAAAACCGAAGAAGAAAAAACCTTGACGATTAATATAATTTTTTGTTCAAATAGTTTAAAAAATCAAAATCAAACCTTCTTCTTATATTTATGATTATATAAAATGTAAAATGTGTATCATATAAAACCATTTAACACCGATGGATATAGTTATAATATATACAAGTTTAATATAATATAAAAACAATTTGTTGCTATAATTTTCTAAAGCTCTTTCATGGACTAATCTACTGAAGGGAAATCGACAACACGCAACACGAAAACATCCTGGCTTGTACACAAGTTGGTTTTAAACAATCTTTGACTTACAGCTACCAGAAATAGATTGTTAAAAACAATTCTTATACCGTTTTAACAAAATTACTTTCTGTCTCAAATATGGGAGGGGGGCTTCAATGTATAATTAAAAAAAAAATTCTTAAGAAACATACAGACACTTAAATATGAAACTAAGCATTGAAAAAAAAAAAAAACGATTTGGAGTAAAAAAGAAAAAAAAAAAAAATTGATCCTTTTTGTTTAGCTCCTGAAAGTTCATAACACTATTGTTCCTTCCAAGTCAAATATGAATGACTAAGGACTTGTTTGTAAAAGGAACCGAACCATAATGTTCGTTTAAACAATAGCAAAAGTTCTAAGGTAGAAGAAGGATTTCTAACGGAGGAGGAGTGTGAACACTGCAAATTTCTACAATCACATGTTTTCTTTTTATTTATTTTTGGTTCGTGCAAACGTTTCGAATCGAAAACTAGTCTAGGAGCAAATATTGAAAAAATAAAAATAAATAAATAATAATTATAATTACTGGAATCATGACAATTTTATTTTTAGTAGCAAAAGAAGACTCGAGATAAACCGATTATCGAACATTTACCTTTATAGATCAATATTAAAGGGATAATTTGTTTAAAGGGGGGGGGGGGGGGGTGTACAAATCCACTCAGACATTATATAACAATACTCACACACCATTAATATCTTGGATCTTCAGTAACGATGTAAATCTTTACCTAAGTTAAGGTAAAACGCGGAATCTCCAATGTGGTTATTCATAATAAAGTATTGCTTCACAAAGTATATGCCATGATGTATTTACATGGGAGGTAAACCAATATGGAAAATGGGGATTCCCATTGACGTGAAGTAATGACGTCACGACTCGTAATCAACCACACAGTAAATTCACTGAAAAGTCAGACTCGTCTCGAGAATTGAAGACAGTTAGAGCACTTCGACCGAAACTTTGAGCAGAGCAAACCGGCTCTTCGCAGAGCCACCATTACCCACAAAGATATTTTTACATGGTGTCACTGCTTTAAACCTTACTTACTTTAGTTCTCTCCTGTTTTCTTTACAATCAACCAGAGAGACAAACCTGTTCGGCCATCTTTTCATGACATGCAGTCCTTTAAGCAAACCGGTGTTTGCAGTCAAAGAAGCTGTTTACGATTTACGTTTACGGGTATTACGTTTGTATGGGAATTTTCTCCCGAAAACTATAGTATCTAAACCGACAAGCCGCGATACTGACGTGATTTTGACAACGACGAATGGTTTGAGTTTGCACATTGACCTATACACGTGGCAAAAACACTATTGTTGGTACGCTTTGTGAACTGGTAGAAATATTCCTTAAACCCAAACGTTAGTCGTGACGTCACCACTTAAGGCTTGAGACGTAAAAAGTTCACTAATCGTCCCCGCACTGGTTTCCGTTTACGTATTTGTCAAATTCCGCTTTCCAGTTGACCATGTACTTGGTGCTCCAATCGTCGAATTGCTGTTTCCATTTTCTTTCTGCCTCACTGATGTCACCTGGAAAAGTGGAACAAACAATACAATATGTGAAAGAAATAACTAATTATTATAATATAAGTAGGTTTTTAAACCTTGCATGGTGGAAATACGATATGGAAAGGTTTGCGGTAACACCATGGTATGATCATCTCTATATCATGAGTTGGTGTAGCTCTGAAAAGAACCGTCGGTTTAAACTCGACGTTTCGATCAGTATGCTCTGATCATCTTCTGCAAAAAGCTTGACTATAATATTGCTCGAGAAATATGTCCCTCTTTTTGGTCACTCGAAGTCCCTTGGGGGAATAGACGTGCACTCTTTACCTCATTGCCAGTCAATAAAACATTGAAACATTGTCACAGTAATGACAATCTAAAAAACAAGCTGCCTTGGTGCACGATTATGATTTAAAAAAAAAACGAGCCATGCTACAAGAAACATAGTGTTTCAGTCCCTACATTATGTGGACTTTACCACACCAACCTGTTTGTGTGATGAGTGTTGGGAAATACTGCCTCCAGAATGCACATCGTTGGGCAAACGGCCCACGCCCAACTATGGTGTCCCCATCCACGATCGATTTGTCCAGCGTGAAATATTCCTGGCCCTCAGCGGTATAGAGAGGCCAGCTTCCTTCTGTGTCAGCCGGGAAAGCGCCGTTTGGATTCCTGTGTGAAGTTACAAAATGTCAAAGATTTGTTTAGGTGGAACCTTGTTTGTTTGTTTGTTTGTTATTTGGCAAATTCGGCAAATTCCCACAATAAGGTATAAACACCGTGTGACAGGAGATTCTGTCCCCACGTACAAACTTCTTCTTATAGCGCCCTCTTTTGAAACATCCCCTTCAGCCTACGTTAATTTCCCACTATGGAGGACAAAATCTCAGGTGGACAGATTACCCTAAGACACCGGCAGTACTTACCCAGTTCTTGCAAAGTTCGCCCAGTATCCCATCATCATCCTACTCAGTCGTTTCTCCTCTTCATTGAAACCGTTCTCAGGGTGAAGGGGAAGACCGAAGATGTAAGCAATCTCATCGGCATGGAGGACACCCATCCACTCGGGCCAGGGGTTATTCGACGCCCGTTCCGTGAACCTATAATAGTACACCGGCTTGCTGGCTCTGGCATACCCGACGGCCATTTCATACGTGGGACAAATGAAGTTAAAATCCCCAGTTGCCATGTCAATTGCATCCCTCAGAAGTGCTCCGTCGTCGGGGGACAGCCACGGGGTGTACTCGAACATGAGCGCGTTCAGCCCGAATGAGTTGGCCTGTGAAAAAGCATATTTCAAGGCATCAACAAACTCCTCTTTGCTCAGTAGACTTTCCGTATCCTTGCTGAAACCGGGCACTTCGTAGATAAGGAAGAATGTCCCTTCGTTTGTGTTACTACCAATCAGCATCTCGCAGTCTTTAACAGCACCCCGGCTCAATGCCGACTCCGGGCGTTCAGTCAAGAAAGTACCGTCAATAACCGGCACGAAGGGAAAATCCAGATAGTCTGATGTAACCCATTGATAGGTCAAGATCTCCACGACATCCCTATTGCGCAGGCAGTCAATAACTTGCGAGGTGGAGAGTGTAACCCCATTGGTGTCCTCAGTACACTGTAGTGCGTCAGCTAGCAGCATCCCCCTTTCTATCCCCTCTTCCATGGTGTCATACCCCCATGGGACAGTCGCTGACGCACTCTCGAGAGCCGCTCTTTTAAACAGATGCATGCTTTCCGGGGATACCATATGAAGCCCAATACTTGCTGCTCCAGCACTCTCCCCAAACAGCGTCACCTCCTTGGGGTTTCCACCGAAGACATGGATATTGTCTTGTACCCATTGCATAGACAGGGCCTGATCTCTCAACCCCATGTTCCCAGGTGCGCTTGAGTCGTCCATTGCGAGGAATCCAAGTGGTCCAAGTCGGTAGTTCATTGACACCACAATAATCCCCTCTTCTGCTGCCAGCGTTTTCCCGTCGTAAACATCCAGTGAGTCTACTCCAGTTATAAAGGACCCGCCGAATATCCAGAGTAATACTGAGCTGTTAATCGGTCTTGGGTACGGTACCCAGACGTTAAGATTCAGGCAGTCCTCTTCCAGTCTGACGTTTGGGTTCCACATCTCCGACCCAGGGAAACCCGGGTAGGATTCGTCTGGTACCTGGAAGCATCCGAATCCGTGCGTGGTTGCATTGTAGGTACCGTCCCACGGCTCCCGGGGTTGTGGGCTTTTGAAGCGTAAATCACCTACTGGGGCTTTACCGTACGGCACGCCCAAGAAAGCGTCCACGGTCTTCCCGAGTACGTCCATGCGTTTACCGAGGATCTGCCCCGTCGAGATCCTTTCTACTGGGCCGTTGGTTCCAGCATCTTGTGAGGCTACGAAGGACAGAAAACCCAAAACAAGGGCGAAACTGATCTCGGAATTCATGATCACTGTCTTGCAGATGGACATCTGTGTACATAATATAACAAACAGAAACAATCAATATACAAATTATTGTTAAGTAGGACTTTGCATGGTGGAAATATTAAATAGAAAGGTTTGCGGTCACACCATGTTTATGATAATCTCTAAATTAGTTGGGGTGGTTCTGAAAAGATTCGTAGTTTTCAACTCGTCGTTTCGATCAGTATGCTCTGTATCTTCTGGAGAAAGCTGGACTCTGATGTCGCACAAATTGTACATGCTGCAAATCAACTGCAAATCAAACTGCACCATTACTTTTTCGTGCTACCCCTCCAACTGTTGCTGGATTTTTCCCCCAGCAAAGAGCCATTCCAGAAGCTCTTTTGTCCATGTATACATCTCCTTGAAAATCCCTGAATGGTACTGGTTTGGGGGAGGGGTTGATCGATATTGGAAGCTTAGTGTGTGGTGAACCCTTTGGGTGTTGGGCATCCTAAAACAGTGCACTCGTTCGAGTTTGCCATACCCTTTTTGGGGCAGTGGGAATGGGTTTGTCAGTGGGGGAGGAGGGCGTGTAACTTTATAGAAGGGGTAGGCTCTGTGAGGAGGCCACCATCCTCTTTTGACATTTTTAACACTTACAGCAACTGTGGGCACTGCCGTCGATTTCACCAAACTCTTCCTAACTTAGGATTCTTCTTAGAACTTAAGACGAGTTCAGTTCAGTATCCACGTTTGGACGAATTGATTTGAACCCATCCTAAATTTAGGACGAGTTACTCGTCCTAACTCGAAGATTAATGTTCTCGTTTCGTAGATTAATGTTCTCGTTTCGTAAAATTGGCTGCTGGACATTTTAAGGGGAACGTGCCCTCCGGGCAACGCTGACTTTCCCAGTGTATTTAAGCCTTTTTGGGGAGAACTTGCACAACAAACTGATCAATCATTTTGATATCATTGCCTGTGTTCACTTACTACAAATGCATCCAGCTTGTCTGTGCAATAAATATAACAATTTTGAGTGGCGGCGACAACATGGTTCTGCATGAACTAATGTAGTTAGTGGTCGGTCAAACATCATACCATCCGAATGTGTATTATTTTCATAGAGAAGGTAAATATTTGTTCAAGCCAGCGGCATTGAAACGGAACTGTTTTGGTATTTCTATTCTTGGCGTCATTGTAACGCAAACGATTCAATGCATTAAAATGCTAACATAAGTTGCTGAAAAGATACGAATGGACAATTTTGTAAGAAGACAAATATAAAATATGTCATCAAGGACATAGATTTCTATCGAGCATACCAAACAACCAAATAGCAGAAGAAAACCATTGTTTCTCTGTTGCATGAACCAAAAACACTCCAATATTATTGAACCACTCCTTCAACACAACGACTATTTCATTTATTCATGAAATAATCGTTATGTTGCTAAAACATAGAACATTAGAAAATACCCACAAATTATTCCACTGAAAATAATATTTTAAAAAGTCAGACACAAAGCTTAATTAGACACAAGTTATGCACATGTAACACCATTGGTTGCAAAGTAACGCCATTAAACTACTGTGCACAATACATCAATTAATTTAGTGGCAAATCAAACAGACTATGTAAGAAACAGAAATATTGATCAACATCACATGAAAGGCTCGACTCTCCTAAATAACAGTTTCCTCTGAAGTCACCTACGTTTACACAGTATCAAATACCACCAAACGAAAACAATTAATGGTCATCAGAATATTATTAATGACACCCACATGAAGTTATTCTCGACACATGTATAAATAAACAAATACAAATGAAAAAAACAAACACTTACACAATGATAGCCCTTGCCGTCTGCCTTGTGAAAATAATTGCTACCTGATTCTCAACACAGAACATTAACTCTACCGCAATCGAGTTGTGTATATCATTCTATATCGATCACCTGCCTTTATTACCAACGGCACAGAGCACATAAGCACCTATGGGGTCGCGGCTTTAGTAAATAGACCGGTAGTTTGAAGGCTTTTGACGGCATTGATCGTCTCTATAAGCTGATCCGGGGTCTTAGCTTCGGTTCCAGGGCCGAGAGAGTTGACAGACGCCGTACAATGCGACGGAAACCCAGCTAATGCGAACTACAATGGCTACGTTACATCGTGTTTATTTGCGTATAATCAATACAAGCAACTCATTTGCTGAGCGCTGGACTAGAATCGCATAGAGTCCCGATGAAGTGGGGTTTTCAATTTTGCAAAAGATAAAATCTGCTTACTGGGATGGGTCACAATGCTTTAGTAAGGGGATAAATCTCCCATAAATCGTATTTACTCTGTGTTTAGTTATATGTAAATCTACATTCAAGAGATTTACGTCGAAGGGATTTAAACCAAAGCGAACCAACTACGACAATGCAGCCGATAATCATTCCACAACACTCAGTGCCAAACACTAAGTAAATAAACTTGTATCATATTATTTTAGGTAGAATTTTACTTTTTTACAATATTCCTACCCGATAGAGTTATATTATGTAATGCAATATCTAATAAACATTTTATTTAGACAATTGCAAACCATATCAAAATTACCATGCAGTAGTAAATTTGAAAGTAATGCTTTCCCGTAGTCTCATTTTAAAGACACAAAGTCATGACCACAATGTGAAACAGCCGTTGTGCTGATTTTGTATGTTGTATACATATTTTGAAATATAAATAGCAACCTCTATCCACCATCGCAGGCATTAAAGGAACACGTTGCCTTGGATCGGTCGAGTTGGTCTTTGAAAAGCGTTTTGTGACCGTTTGTTATAAAATGCATATGGTTAGAAAGATGATTTAAAAGTAGAAGACAATGATCTACACAAATATGCCTCGAAATTGCGTGGTTTTCTTTTTACCTCGTCCAATAACACGGTCGGCCATTTATGAGAGTCAAAATTTTGACTCCCATAAATGGCCGACCGTGATAGTTCGCGACGTAAAAAGAAAACCGTGCAATTTTGAGTGATACTTGTGTGGATCATTATATTCTACTTTTAAAACATCTTTCTAACCGTATACATTTCATAACAAACGGTCACAAAACGCTTTTTATAGACCAACTCGTCCGATCCAAGGCAACGTGTTCCTTTAAGCATTCATTGGGCCATCCTTACTCCTTAGGAATATGCAGCATCGGTAACCCAACATGGATGTACTTGATATCAATACCATGTACCAGGTATATCAGAGCGAGGTATCGCTTACATGTTAGAAATCACAATGTGGTGATACTAAATACTGAACTATTATGTAACTGCTTTGTAAGTTGTATACTATGGATTTATGTTAATTTATTGTCAATGATAATGACATCAATATTGTACATAATGAAGCACCACTTACGAGTATTACGCAATCATACTTCATATTGGACGGGACTCGAACCCAATACCCTTCCCATTTTAGAGTCACATCTGCTATTGGAAAATTTCAAAATACATGCCAGGCATCGGTAAACCAACGTTTCAATCCGTTGATTTTACGGTTTCACCCAGCCTGAACATCTGACGTCACACTGCGTGAATTACGTCAGAGATCTGCCATTGAGCCCACGTCCATAATCACCTTTGACCTCGCGTCATTTCAGATGACATTCGTGGTTCTGGACATTCGCAGTGAAATGATACGTACATGTTTATACATAAAGCCAACACCTGTGCAGATAAAGACCTGGGCCCAATTTCATAGAGCTGCTAAACACAACAATTTTCTTAGCATGACATTTCTTCCTTAAGAAAAACAGGATTACCAACAACATTTCAATTTGATGCATATTGCCTGTTACTAGTATTCAGCTGTTGTTTGCTTATCCTGAAAATCACGTGGAAATTTGGTTGGAAATCCTGTTTTTATGAAGGAAAACTCTTCATGCTAAGCAAATTGTTGTGCTTAGCAGCTCTATGAAATTGGGCCCAGTCTACCCAACGAGATGCATCAGAAATGAAAAGCGCCCTCAAACATCACCACCTCGAAAGGCTATTGGCCTGTATTAAACCAAGTGAACGTTTGAGGTATCATTACCCTCTCTCCTCTAATGAAACAAAAAATGCGGCAGCGACAGCATGTGCCGAGTCCGCAATCCGAAGGATAATTTCTAGGAATTGGGCCGTTAATTTGTAAGCAGACACGGCGCTCATTTTTAGAAGTAAAGGCATGCACTGTGCACAGCTTGGCAGTCCATGTCAACCCTTCGTACTGCCACTTTGACGCCGAATTATTAACAGTGCCAGACAAGGCGTCTCAACACTCTTCAACCGAGTGATTTGATAGAGTCAGAAGTGGCTACCCCAAAGCTACTTCTCCGTACAGCGCACACTGCTCCCCCTCTCCTCCACTGCCCATAAATATTACGAACTGCAAATTAAATTGCGTAGACTTGGAGTACACGGGGACCCTTCATATTTTTAGATGAATATTACTAATTATAGAAAATGCCAGAGGGCCTTTGCAGAGAAGTGCTGACCACAAATAAAAATGCATCACTCATGTTTATCAAAAAAACAAAATCATAATAATGTGCCTGGATGCTATATAGGTGCAGGCCTTCCATTGGCGCAACGGAAAATAATGCTCGTTGTGCCTCTTTAATTACCCTTGATATTAATTAGATGAATATTACTAATTATATAAAATGCTAGAGGCCTTTGCGAAGAAGTGCTGACAAAAAATGAAAATGCATTATTGTTTATCAAAAATGTTCATAATGATGAAGCCGACTCTTTTACATGTGTGTATGCCTTGCCCATTGGCGCAACTAAAAATAATGTTAACTATTCGACCTAAATTTGAAAAAATTTCGCGAACAATTTATTTATAATGCATATTAATTAATATCGATGACAAAATGTGATCGAAACACCTCTCTTGTGTTTCGACCGTGACTTAATTTTAACGGTGTGAACCATTTCAGAATGTTAAATTGTATACAAGGCTTTTTGTGCAGTACTGTGGGTGGCTGACAATGTGTAATAGGCTTGTGATGTAGAAATATTTCTCATTAAGACGAGCAAACTAATGTTCAAAACGTCGACCACATCGGTCCTTTTCATCATCGGAGCTAACGCTTCTCATAACAGAGTTCTACATGAAAAATTATTATTTTCAATGTAAAAAGGAAAACTAGCGTTAAGCCCATTTCAATGTGTGACAATGTGACTGACGTGTTCATCGGCTGTATGGGGTAAAACTCTATAAAAACCACATGGGGTAGGTATACAATAGAACAATTCAAAAAGTGCATGAAATGTTGGTGTATTGACGCGCTACTGTTGACTGCTATCCACCTTTACAATCATTAAAAAACGAAGAAGAAGAAAAAACAGGCATTGCAAAAAAAAAAAAAAAAAAAAAAATGGTTACGAGAACTGGCAATAGTCTCATGTCCCTCGGTGCCTTGCCCCATCTCAAAAACACTTCACAAAACATCTATAAACGACAAAACATTTGCGTATACGTTCATGCACAACGAGATAAGACGCTCAAAACTGCATTGCGTTATGGCGTACCTTGCGGATACCACTACATCAGATAGCATAATAATAATTTGAGCCAAGGGAATACACAAATTACTGCGAAACGTTAAAGGACTTACTCTCCGGATATCACTAAATCTGATAGCATTTAGTTTGAGCCAGAGGAGAGCAAAACAAATGACTGCGAATCTAAAAGGCGCTGGACACCTTTTGTAAAAGACCAGAACTCTCACTTTGTATATCCCAACATGCACGAAATATCAAATCGGTGAACGTTTAGAATTCAACGATCATCGAAGTTGTAAGAGAATAAAGCAAAATTGTGCACAATTTGTGTGCTTTCAGAAAGCTGAATTATTTTAGTGAGACTTTACCTCTTTCTCAAAAACTACGTTACTTCAGAGGGAGCCGTTTCTCACAATGTTTTATACTACCAACAGCTCTCCCATCGCTCGTTACCAAGTAAGTTTTCACGATAGCAATTATTTTGAGAAATTATAGTGCCCAGTGCCTTTAAAATAATGATTTTTCTAGTTACAGTAGTGTCCGTCATCGCCACATTAGCCCGATCGTGTTTCCCGCCACTGTCGTATACCCAGAGCTAGATTGCCAAAGCAATATACGTTTACTCAGTCTCTTCTTAGAGTTAGAGGATGTAAAAACGAGGACTAATCCACATCTCCCTCAGTACATCAAGTAGCAGGCTGTAATTATAGGCATGTGGAACTGATTGAGTGATCTGGCTAAAAGGGGTCGACTCGTGCTGGGGCGAAACCAAAATGGGAGGTGTGATGAACAAGCCGAGGATAGCTAAGAAGTCCGGCTACTTTCAAATACCCTCGTTCTATCAGCTGTAGCGATATCTTGGAAGTTCAGATAGTCATGTACGTTAAAGGCAGTGGACACTATTGGTAATTACTCCAAACAAAATATTAGCATAAAAAGTTACTTGGTAACGAGTAATGGGGAGCTGTTGATAGTATAAAACATTGTGAGAAACGGCTCCCTCTGCTGAAGTAACGTAGTTTTCGAGAAAGAAGTGATTTTCCACGAGTTTGATTTCGTAATCTGAGAGTTAGATTTTGAGGTCTCGAAATCAAGCATCTGAAAGCACAGAAATTCGTGGAACAAGGTTTTTTTTTCTTCCATTATATCTCGCAACTTCGACGATCATTTGAGCTCAAATTTTCACAGGTTTGTTATTTTATGCATATGTTGAGATACACCAAGTGAGAAGACTGGCTTACATACCAATAGTGTCAAGATAGTCATGTACGCGAAACAGTCATTTCTCTAAAACCCGGCTTTAGTCTGGACAAGGTAAAAGCACCGCGTGGCGAAGTGCGTTTCAATACATAGGACTCTGTTGGAATTCAATCTCTGCATGCTCAGCAGACGAGCACTTGCCAAAGTAGCGACTCTGTGTTTTCGTTTCACGCCATGGTTCCTTTCAGGTGAATGTTACTATTCAAACGACGTCATGCATCTTTACACACACACACACTCAAAATAAGCATAACACAGTCCCGTCCAATTTCGATTCTGAATTGATCCATGCCGAGCCATGAAGGTAAGGGACGAGAGAGCGAGCTGAGATGGCAACGCTCTCCGTTGTTTCGTGAACGAGGATGCCCGAGGCGTCCCCGGGTCATGCATTTATACATTGCGCTCTCAACGAACCCCCGGCAGCCAGTGAACTCGGGACTCGAAAGCCAATCTGAAGGTCACCTATGGATACCTTAGTGTAGTCAACGATGCTGCAAGGCACTAGACACCTTTGGTAAGGGTCTCACACTTGGTATTCTCACTTGGTGTATCCATGGAGGAATGGTGTATCTCAACATAAATGCATAACATAACAAACCTGTGAAAATGTTGGCTCAAATGGTCATCAAAGTTGCAAGATGAAAGAAAAAAAACACAAGATAATACAAAATGTACTTCAGCTGAAGTCTTTTTATTATTTGAGTGATGAATTGCATCTTTAAAAAAAAACTACGTAACTTCAAATTAAGCCGTTTCTCAAAATTTGTTATACTTTCAATAGCTATCCACTCGTTACCAAGTAAGTTGTTATGCTTACAACTATTTTGAGTATTACCGATAGTGTCCAGTGCCTTTAATGTAGTCAGAGACCTTTAACAACCGGGAGAAGTGTTATTCCACGGTCGGGGTAATCAATTTATTCTCTAAAATGCCCGCTGTCTCAAAGGTGTTGAACCTGTGAGTATTTTAACACGCCCCCCCCCCCACGCCTACTAGAAGCACGTGTGAGATTGTCACAGCAATGCATCGCGGATGTCTTAAAACCTATTTGGAGAATAATGTATCCGATCGCAACCATCTCTGGTCGGAATCCCAACACCCAAGTATTATAACACATTAATACAAGAGATAGTGACCACAGTCTATGGTGCTTGAGTTATTACATACGCATTTTGTATTAGTACAGTAAATTCAAACCAGATTGTGTGTAACATAACATAAAATGGTTTGAAGTTTTTCGCCTCAATGAACAAGATAATTTGTTAGTCGACAGCTATGGCAATTCCATGGGCAGAATTACCCAATAGATTGTACAAGTGCAACGAGTAACAAATGATTTATCATGAAATAACAAGTATTTAGCACATGCAGGGACCAACTATTTCACCCCACAAGGAGTTACAAATGATTTATCATGAAATAACAAGTATTTAGCACATGCAGGGACCAAATATTTCAACCCACATTGTGTAAGCGTTAGCTCTCAAAGAAAAAAGGAAAACCACACAATTGTGTGGTAAATTTGTAAGAGCCATTATAATCTATTGGCCTATGGCCTACCTGTACATACTTGCAAAATGCTTCAAACCGTACACTTCCATAGCAAACGTTTCGACAGCCCTAAATGGCTCATTCCAAAAGGTCAACATGCCCTTCAACGAACATTATAATTAAACCACTCAGAAATTACAGAAAAAACAGTAAACTTACGGGAAAGGTTACGCTTTTATCCAAACACGGTTAGAGTTCTTTACCGGGGAAAGTCTGCACGGCCACCCACTATACTTACGTCTGCAAACCAGAAAGCCTGTAGGGTTGTTTTTACAGGCATCGGATTTGTACGTTACAAAAGGTGAATGGTCACATGTATTCAAGCGAATACATGTAGTTGTGGGAAGAAAAGAAAATACAGAATCCGCTTTTCACTTTTAGCGACCTTGAGGGTAAAGTCAATACATTATGGGCGGCGTGTTTTAAATGACAAAAGAAACACAAGCCGGTTTTATGGTATTTGCTTCATCCTGAAAACATGGACCCTTTTTTTGTGTCAAACTGATCACGTCAGAGTTCTATACAGAAACTTTTCTGTGTTTATTGGTGCTTCATGCTGAGGCATTTTGTATCTTCGTCAACTTGCATGGTCTATCATTTGGCGTGCAGTGGTAGAGATAGCCTATACCAGTGGTTCACCTGACCCAAGCCCTGGTGTTTTCACAGCAGAAGGTGGGTTCAAATCCCGTTCGTGGCACTTGTGTCCTTAACCATAACTGCTTCATAACAAGTAAGGTAGTGAATTCCGCTCTATCAGCCACAGGCTCATGGAAGACACCCACGCCAATGACTACATCCTTACGGGCTGTGAAGGGGCAACCCTGTTTCAGCCCCATGAGTAGGTTGCAACGTGCCCCTGGTGGCAGTTGATTTGGCTCGGCCGTATGACTCACCTTGAAGTGGCTGTCATGCCTTTAGAGTTTGGTGATAGCTCTTTAAAAAAATCAAAAAAAAAATCTAGAAAACATTGTAAACTATACTACTTTTTGTAGTACATGTACATATGTTTGTTTATTCTTTCAAAACCCCCGTGATGTACCTTTTTCCCACCAGCATACCTAAACGCCCCCAATCGGTGGGTTAGCTTTAGTCTCTAACTGTGACGTAAAGATCACAACTGCGCATACCGCCTTCCTGCATTACAACGCGTTAATAATCTATCGTCTCACAATATAAATTCTCGTTAACGAGAATTACGGATTTGTTATAAACACATGTCATGACACGGCGAAACGCGCGAAAACAGGAGTAAGTTTTCCCGTTATTTTCTCCCGACTCCGATGTCCGATTGAGCCTAGATTTCCACAGGTTTGTTATTTGATATAGAAGTTGTGATACACGAAGTGTGGGCCTTGGACAATACTGTTTACCGAAAGGGTCCAATGGCTTTAAGCTGATGCGCCTTCTCAATGCTGTAAACAGTGTTGTGACAGTTAAAATGAATGGTGTCCACGCACAAACTAGACATCTGTCGCCCTAGAATGGTGTCATCGCCACATGGTACCAGTCTACTTGTTTACATCCGGTTTAGTTTCCGGTCATCTTAATCGATAGTCGATATATCGATCGCATAGTATCTGGTTGACAGCTCGTGTACTGTTTCCGAATCATAATCAATAACCATATCTTTATAATATAGTTTTATTCATTCTTGTCACGATCATTGTCAACAAATGGAACCGAGTTTGTTTCAAACTGCTTTCCTCGTGGTTTAGGCTACTGGTATATCAGGGTTTGTACATAGGATAGCTTGACATTTCACTAGTCTTTCAGCATTTTCAATCGTCCATATTATTTCAAAAGAAAATAGGGAATGTTTTTCAATACTTAACTAGGCAGCGGAACTATACACTTTGAGTCATTTGGAGTCACTGTTCCTCACCATTTTCAGTTCATGCCGAGGGTGTATGCCCAAAGCCAAAACAATATTATTTATCCCTGATGCAAATTTAACATCTAAATCGTTGTGGTATATACATGCTGCAATCTTTTTTGAACGGACTAGCTCTGGCTACGATCTCGATGGCCTTGTTGTTGGCAAGAAGACTTTTGCTCTAGAATGGCAAAGGTCGGGGGTTCGAATCACAACGAATAATATGCCTGTGAATTGTTTCACAAAGCTCTTGAAAGATACTTGTCTGCTAAACACACCAACAACAACTAGACAGTGTCATGAAGGAAAATCAGGCAATTTTCAGTTAGATTGCTGTTGAAGACAAGCAGAGTATACTGTTCGAAACGTCGAGACCAAACCGGCTCTTTTCAGAGCCACCACTCCCGCAAAGGAGATTTTACTCACGATTGTACCCGCAAGTCTACTATTCGTATTTGTATTATAGTTACTCTTATTCTCTACACCATGCAAAGTTTCAAACACCATTTAGACTTCAGTTAATAATAGCAGAGAATTTCTTATGTGTCGTCATGTGATAGTGAAAGGACTGTGAGTTAAAAAGAGAATTGTACAACTTCCGATTTGTCGCAAATAGAACGGATGGGTTTTTATCAAAATGGTAATCCGGTTTACCCAGACGACTGAGTGATAAGTTTGAGATCACAGAACAGCGATAGGAAAAGTACAATGGTGAATTTGTGTCTGGTATCTATGTCAATGAAAAAGTGTCTCTTTGGCGAACTTTGGCCAGTCAGTGAACTTGTGGATCCATGCTTTCACTGCACTTACTTGTAACGCGAATAGTGCTGTCGTTGATGTTGGTATGTTGTTCAGTGTTCTTCGTTTTCTTCTTTTTCTTACGAATATGGGTCTGACGTTGCACACATTTGAAAAGCGGTTAATACAAAACAAAAATATAAAAAGGTACAAATAAATATGGAAGCAAAGTATTCAATGCAACCCGCAACACAAAAAACACACAGCACTGTGTTGCAGTCACTCAGTGGACATTTCATTGTTCCTCAACTAAAGGGAAGGTACACGTTGGTAGTTATTCAAAACAAGGCACGCAAGGAACGATACAGTGAGATTAATTAGTTCAACCACTATCGCTATTTACAAAGCTTGAAATCAATTTCCACAAGATCAAATTTATGATCTACCACAGACCGAGCAGCCGATTTTACGAAACGCTATAAGATTAATCCTATCTCGAGTTAGGACGAGTAACCCGTCCTTAAAGGCCTATTGGTAATTGTCAAAGACTAGCTATCACAGTTGGTGTATCTCAACATATGCATAAAATAACAAACCTATGAACAATTGAGCTCAATCGGTCATCGAAGTTGCGAGATAACAATGAAAGAAAAATAACCCTTGTCACACGAAGTTGTGTGCGTTTAGATGGTTGATTTCGAGACCTCAAGTTCTAAATCTGAGGTCTCGAAATCAAATTCGTGGGAAATTACTTCTTTCTCGAAAACTATGGCACTTCAGAGGGAGCCGTTTCTCACAATGTTTTATACCATCAACCTCTCCCAATCACTCGTCACGTAGAAAGGTTTTTATGCCAATAATTATTTTGAGTAGTTACCAATAGTGTCCACTGCCTTTAAGGTTGGGTTCAATGCGTCCTAACTTCTTTGGTTACGGATCTTAAACTCGTCCTATAGTCCTAAACTTAATCCTTACTTTAGGACGAGTTTGGTGAAATCGACGGTTGGTCCTCAAAATGAAACGCCACTAACTTCAAATGAACTTAGAGTGGAGGGAACAAAAAAAAACAAGCAGTTTGGACTGCGAAGTAAATATTGACACAATTTTGTGGTTCCAGTAAAAACAGAGCCCGATATGAGTTTGTACTCACCTTAAGAACCCATCGACAGATGGCTCTGCCAACAGGGACACTCAACAAAAAAATCCACCTCGCTCCTTCGACCTTCGTTTCTAAGCGATTTTCATTTGTCATTATCAAACGCCACTCCAAAGAGCCAATTATAATTTAAAGTGGAGCACCCATCTTGTGGGAATTGACTTCTTCATCGTTCATTCAAATTCCAACGTGTTATTCGCGGGCATCGATTTCTATAGCTTTCCCGCAATGTTTTTTTTTCTTCAAAAAATTGCGATTTTAAGGAATTTAAATGCGTCATGATTGAGTCGTCATTCATGTAAACAGTTTTTAATCTGTTTGGATTTGAAAAATTAACTATTATTCAGTTTTTAAATTGCACTTTATGTTTTTGTTGGTAGAAGGGGCATCAAGACGGGAGGTTCGCGTTTCAGGTCTTGGTTGCGCGGTGTGTTAAAATGAGTCTTGCACGTTCTAGAAACAAAAGCCTTGTGCACCCCCCCCCCCCCAAAAAAAAAAAAAAAAAAAAAGAAGAAGAAAAATCCTGGAGATTTTCAGATGTCTTCATGACTATAAATACAGAACTACACGATAGACACACTGGATTATTTCGTTCAAATTTTATATTGGCGATTGATTTAGGGCCTACTCTTTTTTTCAAGAAAATCTTGAAGGCTCAGGAGCTTAAAAGATTGATGTAAAAACTTGTACAAACAACCTTGTAGAAATCACACTTATAAATTTTTCTGTATTTTATCATTTATTTGTTTGCTATTAGAAATTTTCGAGAAATTATAAAAACTATAAACTTAAGTTTTTTTGTTGTAATAAAAACAATGTGTTCGGATTGTCGTTCATTTGTTGTGTAACACATCCAAGTTTAAATACATAAAGTTCTTTTCACCTTGATGAGATCATGAACCTGCACCTTTATGGTGACGTCATGTGATGCTTGATTACGTCATCGTAGTGTGAACTATTTATGTGGATGTAACAAAATGGATGCATGCTAAGTTTGAGCTTGATTATACCAAAGTTAAAGAAATGAAATAAACAACGTTGTGGTTGTCATTGATTTCGAACTCGGTGTGAAACTACAGACAAGACCCGAAAGTATTCGTCACGTGAAACTGACACCAGTGTGGTATACCTCCCCATAGCTAATACTATCCTGTGCTGACATATGTTTCCAATCGATCAATCGGTGATTCTTCCGTCCATCCAAATCTCCCCTGAATGAACATTTCCTAAATACAATCCTGCTTTGCTCATGTCAAGAATACCAGGGCATGTCTAGTCTTTCCTGATCACTCAGCATACATTTAGTTTCTTCTTTTGTGGTCAATCCTGAAGAAGACAACTGCGTGTCGTTGACTATATATGTTAAAGGCACTGGACACTATTTGGTAATTGCAAAGGTCAGTATTCTCACTTGGTGTATCTCAACATAATAAAATGCAAAAAGTAACAAACTTGTGAAAATTTGGACTCAATGGTCATCGAAGTTGCAAAGAGAATAATGCACAAAGGTGTGCTTTCAGATACCCCCAAAAGGCTTCAGGCCTGAAGTCTTAGCTGTAATGCAAAGAAGAAATTACCTCTTTCTCAAGTTACGTTACTTCAGAGGGAGCTGTTTCTCACAATGTTTTATCATCAACAGGTTTCCATTACCAAGTAATAAGTTTTCATGACGACAATTATTTTGAGTAATTACAAATAGTGTTCAGTGCCTTTAAAGACAGCTAAACGATTAGTTATTATCTAAACAGCAAAATAAATGAATCAGTCTCCAAAGCTCACTGGTTATCGTGTTCGAACGAGCGCAAGTCCTACAGGAAAGGAAGCCGGTCTGATGGTCTGAAACATCGTCCAAGTCAAGAAATTTACTTTTTAAAGACATCAACGTCGAATCGAAAAAAAAAGACAAATTAAAACCCAACGTGTGCATATCGTAACGTCCAGTTAAAAAAAGCTTGTAATTTTGTTCCAGATCCAACCAAAAAGGTATTGGTAAAAAAAGATCCTATTTGTGGGGTCCATGCTACTGTTCTATTCCCCACTTTTTCAAAAGAACTCCTTTGTGGGGTACATGATGAACAAAGAATTCTCTTTTGTTCCCCACTGTCCCACTGTGTAGAAGACCATGCCCGGGCACTCCCATAAGCGAACACAAACCATGGAGGTTTAAACTTCTATATACTTCCATGCTCAAACACACACATTTTGCTAATCCAGTGAAAACTTAAACTCTGTTGTTATCCTATTGTTTGGACTCTTTGACGTTTCAATTGCTTGAAATTTGTCCCAATAATGCCGGGTCCCACAGCGGATATTTTTGTTGTTGCTGTTTGTAAAACTGTGTTTCAAATTAATTTGAGTCCTGAAACACAACACAGGTGCCCCTTCCCAAGGTAGAGAGCCTAAGGCCTTCCTAACCACATTTTGTCGAGATGTAACAAGGGGGGAGGGTCATGTCCCCCTAGGGTTCAATAAAACATTCCATCTAGTTACCCAAATCATCCCCTATAACCTCCAGAGTGTCATATTCAGTTTGTAAACATGTCCGGGGTTTTGTCCTCTGCGGAGCCGGTTGGCCAAGGGGTCCTTGTAGGCACTCCATACCCCCGGAAGAATGCTTGCTCATCGTGCCAATTATGTCTCGATCATTTTTGAAGTTGTTGCGCGTTCATCATAAAAATGTCATCATTCACTTCCTGGGGCGAAGGGGTTACATTTTTGGCAAAGTCAGACGTGCCTCGTTTTATGGTTATACAAAAATGTATGGATTTATAAAGGCACATTCTTTAATGTAGCGCTTGAACTATTTATGAAAAGGATGTGCAATGAAAGCGCTGGACACGGTTTGGTAATTGTCAGAGACCAGGGGCCAATTTCAAAGAGCTGCTTAAGCAAAAAATTTGCTTAAGCACGAAAATAGCTCGCTTATTTTACACAGGTTACTGGCCAAAATTTCCTGCCATATGCATTGCTTATGACTACTATTAAGCTGTTGTTTACTTAGCATTACAATTGAGTGGAGACTTGGCCGGTTATCTGATTTTACTAAGCAATGAAATTTTTGCTTAAGCAAAAAATTTTGCTTAAGCAGCTCTATGAAATTGGGCCCAGTATTATCACTTTGGGTATTATGACATGATGTTTAAGATAACAAATATGTGAAAATTTCATCTCCAACGGTCATCGAAGTTGCAAGAAAATTATGACAGAAAAAAAAACTCCCTTCATTCAGAAAAGTATGCGCTTTCAGATGCTTGAAAAGGGCTTCAGCCCCGAAATCTAAAATTCACAAAGTCTAATAATTTATTGAAGAGAAACTACTCTTCTGAAAAACTAATATATAAAACTGCTATCCGTTGCTTCAAGTAAGTTGTATAATTCCAAATATGTCCAGTCCTTTTAACTGGGTCAATCGTTGCCGATATGGATGGTCAATAGAGTATGGTCAAACCATGCATCTCCATGGTCAAACTGACCAGCAATGCAGTGTCACATTGCACTTGAGTTATTATAATACCGGCGCAACTGACCGGGAAAATTAATTATCTACTAAAAACTCAGCAAATTGTGACCCAGATTCTGGGCAAATTAATTAAATTTAGTTAAATCTTAGTTAAATTTTAGATGCCAACAGAAACAGCTTCCATTTCAAAATGTTAGTTTAATGATTATAATTCCTGATATTGAAGTCATTGAGTATAGCTCAATGTTGAAACTCTGTTTTTATATAAAATAGTTTACGTATAATAAAACAATTCTCTTCGCTGAAAGCGCACTCTATCTCCGCTCGATCCTCTGCCCTATAAGTTGGTCAATTGTACACTATTTTATTTTGTGCACCCCTAAAACGTAGTCTACGGTGAGGTCAACATTTTGTTTAACTAAAAAGCCAAAGTACTTTTCTTACCAGCCAAATAAAGACGGTACAGGAAAGCAAGTTAATTTAACGCTGTGCTTACAACCAATTAGTGTAAATCGTAAGTCATAATTTACAACTGTATTCCACCGGGGACGATCTGTCGTAGAGCAATCAATTTGATGCATGTTTCCAACAAAATGTATAGCCTTTGTGCATAGTAGCTTTCAATATTCCTGCTCATCGAAAGGGGGTTAATATATCTAGTTTCTGAAGCACCATTTCTTGATTTGTGCAATTCATTTTCATAATACGTAAAAACTAATGTTTATATGAAGAGAGATTGGCTGTTTTGCCAGTCTAGTGTTTATATTCAAATTGTGGGAGTTTGCCGAGTTCCCTTGACAAACAAATAAACAAATAAACAGACACATCATTAAATGCAATAGACACTATTGGTGTATTATTCAAAACAATTATTAGCATAAAACCTAACTTAATTACGAGAAATGTGGGAAAGTTGGTGGTATAAACATTGTGAGAAACGGCTCGCTCTGAATTAACGTAGTTTTCGATGAATTTGATTTCGAGACCTCAGAATGCGATTTTGAAGTCTCGAAATCAAGCATCTCATAGCACACAACTTCGTGTGACAAGGGTGTCTTTCTTTCAATATTATCTCGTGACTTCGACGACCAATTGAGCTCAGGTTTTCACAGGTTTGTCAAGTTATGCATTATGTTTAGATACACCAAGTGAGAAGACTGGTATTTGACAATATTATCAACAGTGTTCAGTGTCTTTAAAGGCAGTAGACACTATTGGTAACTGTCAAAGACTAGCCTTCACAGTTGGTGTATCTCAACATATGCATAAATAACAAACCTGTGAAAATTTGAGCTCAATCGGTCATCAAAGTAGTGAGATAATAATGAAAGAAGAAAACACCCGAAGTTGTGTGCTTTCTGATGCTTGATTTCGGACCTCAAATTCTAAACTTGAGGTCTCGAAATCAAATTCGTGGAAAATTACTTCTTTCTTGAAAACTACGTCACTTCAGAGGGAACTGTTTCTCACACTGTTTTATACCATCTATCTCTCCCCGTTACATGTAATCAAGAAAGATTTTGTGGCAATAGTTATTTTGAGTAATTACCAATAGTGTCCACTGCCTTTAAACAACCTTGTAGCTGTGACTGTAGGTATGCGGCGGCAAAAACAGTGGTGGATATGGCAGCTCAGTACCTGAAATTAGAATTACTATATAACTACCTCCATGTGAGTTGGGAATACCTTGACAGGTTAGCGAAGCAGGTGGTACCCTAAGACTAATTGATTAGCTACATCATTAAATTAATTGGCCGTCCATGTACAGTGGTGCTTAGACTGAAAACCCCAAGGGGCGCGTAAAAGACGAATGGCCATCACGACTATCGCGTAAACCCAATGTACACAAATAATGCTCGCTCGTAAGAGCCACACGCGCACGTTCCGTTTTTCTTTATTAGTCATTACGGGTTGGCAGTAAACATTTAATTGTTTTTTTTTTTTCTGTTTGGCTTATATTCAAGGTTTTTGAGTTCCAGAGACATCCATCTTAAGATAGGGAAAATGTGGGTCATTTCTCAAAGATTAAAGTAGCATAGCCAAGTCGCAAGACAAAAAACAAAGATTTGTTTTTTTTAAATTATCGTTCGGCATAGTTCTTTATTTAAAGATATGATGTTCGGTATAAGTTAAAAACAATAGTTAAAAAATTAACGAAGTCGCAAAATTAAATGAATATTAGTGTTGGATCACTAAAAACAATGAATATACACAAGTTGGATATCACACACATTTTAAAACATTCTATGACATTCATGTTTCAAAATTGGTTCAAATTACGAGACACAAATAATATATGAGACATTGACCTACCTTAGAACAGTAAGTACCTCCTCAGCCTACAGTTCCAGTCTCCGGTTCCAGTCTCCGGTTCCAACTGCGGTTGAACTATCAATTAATCCCTTTTATCACATCGGAAATAATTCCACTTCAGATAAACAACACCTTGCAACCTGATACCATTGTTCATCGTCAAAGGGTATCATTCAATATCTGATGATTGATAGCTAGCGATTTTTACCAGTTGGTTTAACACCAGGCACACGCTAAAGAAAAAGCACACAACTGTTATCAACAGTGCATTCTGTGTAGCAGTTATCAGTATTTCTGTCCCTTGATGACAACGATGTGGTAGTCACCCCAGTGGTTGCATCATCATCCGCACAGACAACAAATTTGCAGAGTTGTAGATGTAGCCTTAATCAGAAAATAAACCACCTGAAATAAACCACAGCTTGCCGATAAAAGAAGTAACAAAAAACACCGGGACGCCGAACTTCAGCCGTGATCCAACAGTCTCTGCCAACCGCGAAATATGAGGATTCGACGGCAGTGCGATCTGGAATTCATCGCGTGAGGAAAGAAACAAACAGCGTGCCGTTCACTGCGGATCTGTGGAGGTGATTGAATGTTTGACGAACGTGCAGGAGAGTTCATGACCTTTACCTTAGCGAGAGGGCCCAGGACCTGTCTGTGAAACTCGAAGCGTTATTTGACAGGTCACCCAAATAACATGACGTGTACCTGTATTTTAGTACCCCGGGGGGGGGGGGGGGGGGCTCTCGTATACGCACTTTTAAAGTGAGGTTGCAAGGCGTACCAAATAATGGTTTGAAAACCTGTTATCTCTGCTGGCTTTATTATTTTGTGTACGGTTTCATACTCGATGTAAATGGGGGATTTTTTTTTTTTTATGTTGGCCCCTGAAACCATATCTTTCAAATCAGCTAATGTATGTCCTGCAAGGCAACTTCTAGCTAAGCAAGGCTGAATACCGAATCTGAGATCGTACATGTTGCCGGTTTCTGCTCAAAGAGTTTTTGTCTTGCGATGTTTTTCTTCTTCTTTTATGTGCTGAACTTGAAGTCCGATTGGCCCCTGAAACTTTACCCTTTCAATTAGGCTAATGTATGAAAACCCGGCGCTTCTCTTGAAAGTGGATACCTCTAGCAACACCCCCGTCAATATGCTTGCAATTTAGTCTCGTCTGAAGTGAAAAGACGCGTTTCCTCAATAATCCACCCCCCCCCCCCCAATATGTTCAAACCTTTACTTGTTGGCCACCGTGCGTCCCAACAGACTCTTCTGGTGACGCATGATAACCAGAAGTTTCATCCAGAGAGACGTTCTGTCAATCAAAATCTCATCAAATTAAAGGGGTCTTTAAAAGAAAAGTAAACTTTTGGTTTTGTTTAACCATTAATTGATTTGTTTAATACCAATAAAAATGTTGATGTAGGGCATAGAAAGGTTTACTAACATGTGAGAAAATTCACTTAAAAAGAAGGTAACGTTTTTGAGATATCGCCGGAGCGAATAATTAAATATGAAGAATAATCCCTGTTAGGAATACACAATATGAGAATCGTTTTTGCGGTAATGCTTCTCAGATTCAAATTTTGTGGCATTTGTTATTTACATAACCACAATACTTTGAAGTGAATTGCTCCCCAGATTACTTTATACTACCATGGAGGTTCTTCCTTCATGATACTACCAAACGCTGCTGTAGGCTTAGAGGCAGTGGACACTATTGGTAATTACTCAAAATAATTATCAGCATAAAACCTCACTTGGTAACGAGTAATGGGGAGAGGTTGATATTATAAAACATTGCGAGAAACGGCTCCCTCTGAAGTGACGTAGTTTTCGGGAAAGAAGTAATTTTCCCCGAGCTTGATTACGTGACCTCATATCGAGCTCTCGAAATCAAGCATCTGAAAGCACACAACTTCGTGTGACAAGGGTGTTTTTTCTTTCATTATTATCTCGCAACTTCGATGACCAATTGAGCTGAAATTTTCACAGGTTTGTTATTTTATGCATATGTTGAGATACAACAAGTGAGAAGACTGGTCTTTGACAATTACCAATAGTGTCCACGGTCTTTTACCAATGGTTTTTACAGCCGTTTATTTTAAGAGTAATTGTTGCCAAACGGAAACCTTCCCTTTAAGCTGTAGCTGACAGATATCTTTGTCTAGGTTTGTTGTGTCTACAGAAAAGGTTCATGCGTGTTTCAATTTCTTCGGACGTTTTGACTTCTCAAAAACATGTCTTGTAATACTTTTACCTTTCGCATAATTTTATATTTAACAACTATTATTATTTGATCTTGACCAATTTCACAACATATACTTTGAAAGACCAAGAAACAAGAGTTTATTATTTGCATAATTTGGTGAATTTCTCTAAACACTTTGCGCAACAGGAAACTTTTATCAAGTAGTTAAAATTTGTAGGATTTGAAACTTTGCATGGTGGAAATAGGATATAGAAGAGTTTGCGGTAACACCATGTAATAACAATCTCTAAATGAGTTGGGGTGGTTCTGAAAAGAACCGTTGGGTTAACTCTACGTTTCGATCAGTATGCTCTAGTTAAAATTTGTTTATAATCTGTTTCCACAATGGCAATCTATACAATGAACAGTAAATACCGCGACACGACACCCTCTGTATGAAACTTATGGTCTACTAACAGTTGGCCCTACCCAATGAGCCAAGTTCCCACACAGCAACAAATAGCCTTATATCAGAAACTCCATACCACTGGCGGAAATTAAATCACTTTAAACGCTAATCATGTCAACTTTGGAAAAATTAAACAAATATTGCCTTACCGAAGCAATTTCCTCGGAGGAAGTATTGGAACTACGCGACCTTAGATATTGTTCCTTTTGAAAAAATGTTGTTTGGCCTATTCCCTTGCGACCTATATATTTCTGTTAGTAAACGGTGTGTCATTTCACTGCGCTGTTTTCTTTGGGCCAATGGTTGTCATAACTTTGCTGCAAAGGGGTGTTTCTCTGCGCATGTGGCATTCCAAAAATCATGAAACAGTTGTTGGCTGCGCGTGTGGGATTCAAACAATCATAAAACAGTCGTAGAAATATAATTCCTTATTAAGTTATTGGCGAGGTGTCTTGCAAATTAACTTTAGTTTATTTTGGTATAAAACACGCAACCCCTTTAAACACCGACACTTGTGACTGATGCAACTTGTTTTAGAAACACAATAATTTTTAAATTTTTTAAAAAGTGTGGCCGAAAAAAAGGTTATAGTCGAGGCACTGTTGTTGTGTTGTTGTCTGCAATATTGTGTTATTCGGTGGTTGTTGCCAGGGTATGGCAGTACCTACTTATTTGCACCCAGTGATGCAGCCACCATGAGTTATTTTTTGTGGGTGCAGGGAGAGTAATTGCGCCGTTATAACAAGCCCTGTCCCCTGGGGGCCCACTGTCGAACAACAACTTAGCCTTTTACACCTTACGAACCTGATCTGGGTAACAAGACTATTACACTTCGACCCCACGGTCGTGATACTTTGGAACTCGATACGGGGAACAAGTTTGTGTTTTAGGCGCGACGATCAGGAACATGACACGACCTTGTTGAAACTTGACAAGCTCACACGACACTGTTACCGTGGCTTTTGGTGTTCGATATTTGGCATGGTGTAACCCCCCCCCCCCCCGGCCCAGTTTGTCGTTGTGTCTTCGTTTAGTTCTTGCAGGAAACCACGGGAAGTCTTTCCAGTGTTTTTTAGAGGGGTGCTTCTGTACAAGACAAAAAGAGTGTGCTAAGCATGGAGGAAGGAACATGGTTACAGTATAATTATGGGCACATTTGGAGGCCGAATGGACACGTGCCAGCCAGATATCGAACATGGTATCAATAATTGTTACTGGCCCGTGAGGTGTCGTGTCACCGGGCCGGTGTGGCAGGAGATTATGTCTCTCCAGAGATTCTGTCCCCACATGGCGAACTGTGTACACATTTCTTCTGATAGCGCCCTCTTTTGAATCATCTTCCTTTAGCCCATGTTAATTTCCCCAGTGGAAGACAAGGTCTCCAGGAAACAGATTTTGTCTTAAATCAAGTCAAGAATTATATTCTGAATCATTTCAACAGAGGGCTCCCTTTACGCAAATCACCTAGTGGCTCAATTTGTTTTAAGATTTCTTTATTATTAATTAAAGCAGGAACGAACATCATTCATTTACATTCATAAAACGCGGATCAATCCTGACCCTTGAAGATTCTGCGACATTAAATTTGTGTTCCGTGACATGTTGTCCTGGTCAAATAAGTGGAACGGGCCATGGTGACCCTAAAACGGGCCAATCTGACTCGAAAATATACAGCCTACACTGATCTTTGTTTTGATAACTGACCCCTGACTCCGTGGGCACAAAACAGCACATTGTGACAATATAAAAGAAAAATAATATATGAACACATGTTCAATTTACTAAAAGATCACTATTCAGCAAGGCGTTTATCATAGAAAGATGTCTCAATAGTAATTATATACATTTACGAAAAAGTACACAATGGGAGACTTTTGAACGCTGGGTGGCAGCAGACTTACCAGGCACACTTCCAAGAGCATGATGAATTTATTTTCCTGGTGATTCTGCTGCCACCTAGAGTTCCCTAAAAGTCTCCCATTATTGTTCATTTGGAAAATAATTGAATCAGTGGTTATTATAGTATTATTATTTTATGCTCTTATTTACAATTTCCATACCGGGAGACTTTAAGCGTAGTATAGAAGGGAGTCTAACTCAAAATCATCTTGAAATTAAATTTACAAGTTTCAAGCGAGGCCGATGCCAATGGTTTGAGTTCCTGTCGTTAACCTTGAGTGTAATTAACCTGATGGTTAACTTGAATTGCTCCCCGCTCTCACGAGTGGGTTCATGTGACGGCAGAGTTGGTTCACGTGGTTGATTTAACTTGACGGGCTACTTCTTGGTAGCACAGGCATAGTGGCAAAACAAGATGTATCTTGTCAGCACGACCAGGTTTTGTTTCAAGTGCAGGGAGCTTGGATGGTGGAATGGCGGCTCAGTGACCAAGAGTAAGGATGTTTTAGCGTCAAGAGCATCACTGAGTCATGGATTTGAGCGTCATTTAAGATCCATCATTTCATTTACGTCTTGTTTCAAGACTACAGGCAGACAAATTGCTCCACTGTTTGCGTGCACTCATCGCACGTGACGTAACAGCACCAGTTGTATTTGCATCGACACTGCTCGGTGACCTCTGACACGAGTCTTTCGTAGCCTCTGCCGCAGCACATCACTTCACAGCCTTCGCTACGTGGTGAAGTTCTGTTGCAAGTTCTGTGAGGAAAATAATGATCCGTCATTGGTTAGCTATCATTGTGTGTTAATTTGGCTTCCGGGGCTGCATACTCCTCAGGAGTTGAGATGGGTACGGAAATCCCCATTGAAATGATTTACAGGAGGCCTGAACAAATGGTTGTAAAAGTAAAGGCGTTATAACATGTTGGCTTTAAAAGCCTCCTATTACGAAACATGGTGGTGTTAAATTGGATGCCGGGCGCCGCTGCCTGGGCTGCATACTCCTAAGGAGTTGAGCTGAGATAGGTGGGGAAATTCCAAACGAAAATGCTTGTATTAGTATATTTAAGCGCAATGTATGTTTGCTTAATGACCTCCTCTTTAGAAAATTTAAAGTTTAAAGAGTCAATGCCCCCCCCCCCCCAACGTGGGTTTACCAATATCATTTCATTGCACAATTCTGTGATTTCGGTTATAAACTTTGTTATAATGCAACGAAGAATATTTCATTCAAACAAAACATTATGATATTCTTAACTTAATTTTATTTAAGGTTTGATTTTCTTTTCTTCGAATTTTAGTCTGTGAATAGTCACCTGCCACGCGTGCCGTATGACCCATATTTGATATTCTGCCTGCAGTAGTCTGGTGAAGGAGTTAAGAAGATGAGGTCAAACAGTGTGAGGTTCTTGCGCTGTGGATCTCTAGGGACTAGTTCCCGCCTCACCACTGTCCGGCGATATGATACCTCCGTTGCGCCTGAGTACTTCCGCTTGAGCGCCGACCCTGTGCCAAAGATGGAGACATGTTAATTTGACTGATGATGCTACACCGGAGACATTTTGCCACTCTCAGTCAAGAGGGTCCTAAAGGTAAACTCAGTAAAGAAACGCAAAAATGACACTCAATATATAAATGTATAGATGGCCCCATAGCTAAATCAAATGAACACAACGGGGACTCTCTGTTAAAGGGACACGTTGCCTTGGATCGGTCGAGTTGGTCCATGAAAAGCGTTTGAAACCGATCGTTAAAAAATGCATTGGTTTGAAAGACTGATCTTATAAAAGTGGGAATTATACGAAATTGATGGTTTTCCTTTTACGTCGTGAACTAACAGTACACGGCACGCCGTTTTGTTGAGTAAAGTTTTTGACTCCATAAAATGGCCGACCGTGTAAGTTCGTAAAGTAAAAGGAATTGCCACGCAATATTTCGAGGCATATATTTTGTGTGAATTATTTTATCATACTTTTAAAACATCTTTCTAGCCATAATATGCACTTCATAACAATCTGTTTAAAACGCTTTTGTATGGACCAACTCGACCGATCCAAGGCAACGTGTCCCTTTAATGCAAACATAATGGTAGCCAAGAGTAAGCCACATAAAATGTAGATGGCCTTATCCAGGGGCCAATTTCATAGAGCTGCCTAAGCAAAAAAATGGCTTAAGCACGAAAATAGCTCGCTTATTTTACACATGTTACTGGCAAAAATGTCATGCCATATACATTGACTAGTATTTAGCTGTTGTTAACTTAGCATAACAATTGAGTGGAGTCTAGGCCGGTAATCTGATTTTACTAAGCAATGAATTTTTTGCTTAAGCAAAATTTTGTGCTTAAGCAGCTCTATGAAATTGGGTCCAGTGCAAGTCTGTTGCAACATGTCATCCTAGCTCAGGCATTAGTGTAGATCTCTAATCATTTTTATCCAGTTAGTATAATCGAGATAAGTGGTTTACAGATAAGGCTTGGCAGGCAACAGACCGTACATAATAAATCTATAAAGAGGTGTGCGTGCTTAGAGTACACATTTCATGAATAATGTAAATTGTTGCACAACACGCGCGCACACATATATCACTACTGGTTGCCAACTGAGGTAGAAAAATCGCGCCTTTTTTGCGAATTAATGTCTGCACGGATTGGTTATAAGCATAACTTCAATGGAAATGTTAATAATACACAAAATACCAACCATTATTCCTCGCATGTTAAGTGATAACGACAACCCAATACTTATATGCATACACTTATTAGTAACCTACCACACAATCTAAACATCGCCGCGGACTGTAAGTTACTTCGGAATTTGAATTATATCCCGCCAAAAATTTTCACAAGGTGTAAAGAAACCGTTCTCTGGTAGGTGTTTTACCTATCAGTGATCTCCCCTTGTCTGCATCACTGTTTTAATTTCTATGTACATTTGGTGGATGTTTTTAAATTCCATACTCAAAAATATTTTTACCTCACAAACAAATAATAGTATTATGCGACTAGGTTTACTATACTGAGCTTATAATAAAATGCCGATTGTCAGCACAAGTTCGCAAAGTCTAGATTACTGTATAATGATAACGGTTATTGCGAGGTCGTCGTCTACTGAACATTTGATAACGTTAGAGGGCGTACCTACGACTGAGATGTTGGGAAGGGATTGCCAGCAAGTCTTGAGGTTGCATGATCCAGATACTCCGTGGCATTTACACCGTCGCTTCACACTTGACTGTATCAACTGGAAAGCATAGACAAGAAAAGAACAAACATTATACTAGTTTTCTTTTGGATACTCGAGATATGAATTATAATGGACACCGTTGTATAAAAACACCGTGGTCCAATAGTCAGACTGCATGATGACTTGCAATCACAAGGTTGTAGGTTCGAATTCTACCGCTTACCACTGATTTCAGA
The DNA here is from genome assembly GCF_032118995.1 of Asterias amurensis. Lineage (NCBI taxonomy): Eukaryota > Metazoa > Echinodermata > Asteroidea > Forcipulatida > Asteriidae > Asterias > Asterias amurensis. The sequence continues at coordinate 18,443,075 of NC_092659.1, read as the reverse complement.
TGTCTTGGCTCCAGCATCTGTGTTTCTGTGTATACAGCCAAAATGGTGGCGGTTTTGCACACTCATAACGGTCTTGCACAGGGGCAGGGTTCTCTCGGTTGCCTGAGTATTACCGAAATAATTGTTCCATGTATTTTGGCAAACGTAACAAACCCCTTTGTTTAATCGGTTTACTTTCATATTTAAAGTGTTTGAATTTTAAGACAAGTGAAGTTTAAATATCAGACTTACTTTTATGCCAGCTCCATTGTTATGCAGATTCATCCGCGACTTTGGATTGTCTCTGTTCCTATTGGTCAATAGAGGACCGTTTGCAAACCTTCCTGTAAACTCAACAGCGTAGTCTACGTTGTCGCTGCAGCCGCCCCAGCGGAATGTCTCTCTTGCGTCGTTAGGGGGCGCATCTCCACTGTCTTCGAACGGCAGCTGCCCGCAACCGCACCGCGACAGGATACCAGCGCTGCAAGAGATTGCGAGTGTGTGTACCAAGCTTGCTGCTGATAGAGCCTGGACGAAAGCTGCTTCCCTGGTACCTGTTTAAGAAATAAAATGTCAACATTAAATATTATTTGGCTTAGTTAATCAACTGTTGCGTTCACTGTGAGTGGTAGGGCACCATGCCGGTTCGGGGCATTAATTGGGCCACATGACCACACATTGTGTACCTTTGTGTTCAATTTATATTTGCCTTGTTATATGTCCAATGTTTCATGGACGAGCAGTGGGCAATTTAGTTAGTTTGACACAGGGACGAGCAGCGATTATTAATCATAAAAATTGTGACTTCATTGGAGAAGGTTTGATCTACATGCACCGGTAGATGTTAGTTTCCAAACGCCAGGAGTCGATCGTTACACGTGAAAAGGATCCGAAATAACCACACTGTTAAGAACGCTTTTAGACTTGACCAAGTCCGTGCAGCATTTCTCGTGTTGCGAGTGGATGGGACCCACTGCAGGGGTACATACGTATCACTCTCCACGTTGCAAAACTTCTCAACACAAACGTACGTTATCAATTAAGTTAAGGCCAATCAAAAGACTGGTCAATTCCCTTTCAGTACACAAGAGATTCATCTAGTTCTGCTGATTTTAATATTTAAGACCGAGAGTCCCCCTAAATTGCTTCATATACTGTGGCAAGTCACTTTGCCGTGCGTACAGTTTAAGAATTCATTTTATCATAGTTTGATAAAGCTCCATTGTATTTATTTGAGATTTTTAAAAATTAAAGACCACGCGAGTCCCTTTGCAGCATAGGCTACTGTGCGTGTGTAAACAACGTTCACCGCTGTGCGCACAGTTTAAGATTTCATCAACGCCACGGGTCGATTTGTAAAACGGTTTATCAATACGTTATCATTCAAATTAGACCAATCAAAGACAGTCATTCCCTAAACAAAGGATTCATGTAGCATTACTGATTTTATCATAATTTTATAAAGCTCCGTTATATTTATTTCAGATTTTTGAAAAGTACACACCGCGAGTCCCTTTGCAGCCTAATTTATCTGTGTACATCGCTGCTGTGCGTACAGTTTACAATTTCATCAACGCCACGGGTCGATTTGTAAAACGGTTTATCAATACGTTATCATTCAAATTAGACCAATCAAAGACTGTCATTACCTAAACAAAGCATTCATGTAGCCTTACTGATTTTATTATTATTTTATAAAGCTCCGTTATATTTATTTCAGATTTCTGAAAATTACACACCACGAGTCTCTTTGCAGCATACTGTGCGCGTGTATTACACCGCTGTGCGTACAGTTTAAGATTTCATCAACGCCACGGGTCGATATGTAAATCGGTTTATCTATATGGTATCATTCAAATTAAACCAATCAAAGACTGCCATTCCCTAAACAAAGGATTCATGTAGCATTCCTGATTTTATCATATTTTTATTAAGTTCCATTATATTTATTTAAGATTTTTGAAAATTACACACCACGCGTCCCTTTGCAGCATACTTTATGGTGTACATCACTGCTGTGCGTACAATCAACGATTTCATCAACGCCACGGGTCGATTTGTAAAACGGTTTATCAGTACGTTATCATTCAAATTAGACCAATCAAAGACTGTCATTACCTAAACAAAGCATTCATGTAGCATTACTGATTTTATCATAATTTTATAAGGCTCCGTTATATTTATTTCAGATTTTTGAAAATTACAAACCACGCGTCCCTTTGCAGCATACTTTATGGTGTACATCACTGCTGTGCGTACAGTCAACGATTTCATCAACGCCACGGGTCGATTTGTAAAATGGTTTATCAATACGTTATCATTCAAATTAGACCATTCATAGACTGTCATTACCTAAACAAAGCATTCATGTAGCATTACTGATTTTATCATAATTTTATAAAGTTCCGTTCTATTTATTTCAGATTTTTGAAAAGTACACACCGCGAGTCCCTTTGCAGCCTAGTTGCCTGTTTACACCGCTGCTGTGCATACAGTTTACAATTTCATCAACGCCACGGGTCGATTTGTAAAACGGTTTATCAATACGTTATCGATCAAACGAAGCCAATTCAAGACTGTCATTACCTAAACAAAGCATTCATGTAGCATTACTGATTTTATCATATTTTTATAAAGATCCGTTATATTTATTTCAGATTTTTTAAAATTACAGACCACGAGTCCCTTTGCATTATACCGTGCGTGTGTATAACACTGCTGTGTGTACAGTTTACAGTTTACGACGCCACGGGTCGATTTGTAAAACTTTTTATCAAAAGGACCCGCCCTTTGATGGTCCTTCGATTATGTCGTCCTACAACTTACACGAATGCAGAAAAAGATTGTTGGTGATGGACCGGGAGCAATGGTTTTCATGTATTCAATTTCAAGTAATGAAACAAACAACTTCACTTATATCTAAACTGAAGACACGCTTGGTTTAAAAGTTGTTTCCTGTATAATGTAAAGGCAAACACTCTTCACACCTTAGCAGTTGAACATCTGCCAAGATTTCTGTCACACAATACAAAATCAGGTCTTGGTCAGTTTCCAATACATGCCTCCCCCAATGAATAAATGTAGGTTTCCTCGGTCAAATTTGGCAATTAATGAGCAGTGGAATTAACTTTCATGCGCTGGAATTAAAGCTGTTTTGCCTCTCCAATTGTGACTGCGTTTCAAATTTAGAATTCGGCCCTTCAATTTCGTATTGAGTCGAGTTATTAAAATTCCTTTAGCACATCAATTTAGCGTATCGTCATTCTTTTTCGAGACACACAAGCTTGAAGAAGCGTCTGCGAATTTCAATGCTGCTTTGTTGAATTGTTAAATTGAATGACGCTGTCCCCGCAGCATTACAGTTTTTGACTAATCATAAAAACGAAATTACCCTTTTCAGTAGCTTTCGATTTCGCGCGAATTAGAACAGGTTGTTGATGGTTAAATTGGCTGCTAATTTGCCGAAATTGACCAAGAAAATCTATTAATAAATAAATAAATAAATAAATAAAATAAACAAATAAAATATATAATGAGTAAGGTATAAATGGCCTTAGCTTTCGATCCAAACAGGACCTTCTTCGGAGGCATAAAGTACAAAAAGAATTAATAAATAAATTTAAAAAAGAAAAAAGAGAAAAAAAATTAACACCGTATGGGCAGGGGTGTGATAGGTTGTTGACATCGAAAATAAACTAATAAAAAAATAAATAAAAATAATGTGCAAAGCGTGAAGCTTGCGAGCGCGAAAGCATCCGAATGCGAGGCATTCTTACACTAATTTTCTTTGGTTTTGAAAGCCCACAATCTGGGGTGTTTCATGTGGTTTTTATCTAAGTTAATTTTCTCATGAATTTTATCTTAGTTATAAAATCTATTAATTGGAATAAAAGAGAAAAAAGAGGATTAATCACACCCTGGTAATGAAAATATAATAAAGACAATCAGATTTAAAGAAAGTACGGAACAGTTGCCTACAATTTTTTTCAGTCAATTTTAGGCCATCACGTCAAACACAAATAAATCGTCTGCTTATTTGACAAAATTGAGTGTCTTCACTAATGACATTCATACTATCGCTCTAGATATATTATTTTTTACAGAGAAATCAGCAACTACCTGATTTTTCCCCCACATGTACTTATGGTAGTCCCGAATAACATGTGAAAGTCGTCAATGGTAAAACTGGCAAAGTACGAGTTTTTTTAATTATAGAAAATAATTATTGGAAAACAGCGCCCTCTATTGGTCGAAACTGGAGAACTGTGCACAAACTGTACAAAACAATGGGCAAATCACCATGCACAAAAGAATTGGGAAATTATTTAACTGTTTCGTCCAATTGAGTGCCTTCGCAGTCCTTGATAGCCGGTCTGTGCTGGCTTACTCACTTACATCATAAATGAAGGACAGCCTTCCTCTATGCTTTATCAAACCAAAGTGTTTCTGTGTCGTATGTGAAAACATTACTTAATTCCCCCCTTAATTTTAATTCAATTGTTTTAATACTATCACCAACAAAACTTTCTGAACCTAATTTTGGTCATTTACTAAGTTTACGGAGCTAAGACAGGCCATTTAAATTTTAACTAAATGAAGAACTTGATATAAAAAGAGGATATTGTATGGAAGAGCCACACATTTTTATTTCTCACCGATTTTTGTTTGTTCCTTCCTTCTCTAGATGCCACTTTCTTATGATACAATATTCAAAAATCAGAAATAAACAGAATGGAGCATTATACAAATGGGATAAAATCAGTAATACTAAATAAATCCTTTGTTATCGTATTGATAAACCGTTTTACAAATCGACCCGTGGCGTTGATGAAGTTAATCTTAAACTGTGCGATAGCGGTGTTGTACACACGCACAGTGTGCTGCAAAGGGACTCGTGGTCTTTAATTTAAAAAAGAACTGAAATAAATATAATGGAGCTTTATAAAATTATGATAAAATCAGTAATGCTACATGAATGCTTTGTTTAGGTAATGACCGTCTTTGATTGGTCTAATTTGAATGATAACGTGTTGATCAATTGTTTTACAAATCGACCCGTGGCGTTGATGAAATTGTAAAATGTACGCACAGCAGTGTAGTACATGTGCACAGTATGCTGCAAATGAACTCGTGGTGTGTAATTTTCAAAAATCTGAAATAAATATAACGGAGCTTTATAAATTTATGATAAAGTCAGTAATGCTACATGAATGCTTTTTGTAGGGAATGACAGTCTTTGATTGGCTTCATTTGAATGATACCGCATTGATAAACCGTTTTACAAATCGACCCATGGCGTTGATGAAATCTTAAACTGTGCGCACAGCAGTGTAGTACACATACAAAGTATGCTGCAAAGGGACTCGTGGTGTGTAATTTTCAAAAATCTGAAATAAATATAACGGAGCTTTATAAATTTATAATAAAATCAGTTTTGCTACATGAATGCTTTGTATAGGAAATGGCAGTCTTTGATTGGCTCCGTTTAAATGATAACGTAATGATAAACTGTTTTACCGAATCGACCCGTGGCGTTGATGAAATATTGTAAACTGTACACACAGCAGTGTTGTACACACGCACAGTATGCTGCAAAGGGACTCGTGGTCTTTAATTTTCAAAAATCTGAAATAAATATAACGGAGTTTTATAAAAAATATGATAAAATCAGTAATGCTACATGAATGCTTTGTTTAGGTAATGACAGGCTTTGATTGGTCTAATTTGAATGATACCGTATTGATAAACCGTTTTACAAATCGACCCGTGGCGTTGATGAAATCTTAAACTGTGCGCACAGCGGTGTTGAATACACACGCACAGTAGCCTAAGCTGCAAAGGGACTCGCGTGGTCTTTAATTTTCAAAAATCTGAAATAAATATAATGGAGCTTTATTAAATTATGATAAAATCAGCAGTGCTACATGAATGCTTTGTTTAGGTACTGACTGTCTTTGATTGGCTTCGTTTGAATGATAACGTGTTGATAAACTGTTTTACAAATCGACCCGTGGCGTTGATGAAATCTTAAACTGTACGCACAGCAGTGTAGTACACATACAAAGTATGCTGCAAAGGGACTCGTGGTGTGTAATTTTCAAAAATCTGAAATAAATATAACGGAGCTTTATAAATTTATGATAAAGTCAGTAATGCTACATGAATGCTTTTTGTAGGGAATGACAGTCTTTGATTGGCTTCATTTGAATGATACCGCATTGATAAACCGTTTTACAAATCGACCCATGGCGTTGATGAAATCTTAAACTGTGCGCACAGCAGTGTAGTACACATAAAAAGTATGCTGCAAAGGGACTCGTGGTGTGTAATTTTCAAAAATCTGAAATAAATATAACGGAGCTTTATAAATTTATAATAAAATCAGTAATGCTACATGAATGCTTTGTATAGGTAATGGCAGTCTTGGATTGACTTCGTTCAAATGATAACATGTTGATAAACCGTTTTACAAATCGACCCGTGGCGTTGATGAAATCTTAAACTGTGCGCACAGCGGTGTTGAATACACACGAACAGTAGCCTATGCTGCGACAGGACTCGCTTGGTCTTTAATTTTCAAAAATCTGAAATAAATATAATGGAGCTTCATAAAATTATGATAAAATCAGTAATGCTACATGAGTCCTTTGTTTAGGTACTGGCAGTCTTTGATTGGTTTCGTTTACACAATAACGTGTTGATAAACTGTTTTTACAAATCAACCCGTGGCGTTGATGAAATCTTAAACTGTACGCACAGCAGTGTTGTACACACGCACAGTATGCTGCAAAGGGACTCGTGGTGTGTAATTTTCAAAAATCTGAAATAAATATAATGGAGCATTATAAAAAATATGATAAAAATCAGTTTTGCTACATGAATGCTTTGTATAGGAAATGGCAGTCTTTGATTGGCTCCGTTTGAATGATAACGTAATGATAAACTGTTTTACAAATCGACCCGTGGCGTTGATGAAATTGTAAACTGTACACACAGCAGTGTTGTACACACGCACAGTATGCTGCAAAGGGACTCGTGGTCTTTAATTTTCAAAAATCTGAACTAAATATAACGGAGTTTTATAAAAAATATGATAAAATCAGTAATGCTACATTAATGCTTTGTTTAGGTAATGACTGTCTTTGCTTGGTCTAATTTGAATGATACCGTATTGATAAACCGTTTTACAAATCGACCCGTGGCGTTGATGAAATCTTAAACTGTGCGCACAGCGGTGTTGAATACACACGCACAGTAGCCTAAGCTGCAAAGGGACTCGCGTGGTCTTTAATTTTCAAAAATCTGAAATAAATATAATGGAGCTTTATTAAATTATGATAAAATCAGCAGTGCTACATGAATGCTTTGTTTAGGTACTGACTGTCTTTGATTGGCTTCGTTTGAATGATAACGTGTTGATAAACTGTTTTACAAATCGACCCGTGGCGTTGATGAAATCTTAAACTGTGCGCACAGCAGTGTAGTACACATACAAAGTATGCTGCAAAGGGACTCGTGGTGTGTAATTTTCAAAAATCTGAAATAAATATAAGGGAGCTTTATAAATTTATGATAAAATCAGTAATGCTACATGAATGCTTTGTATAGGTAATGGCAGTCTTGGATTGACTTCGTTTAAATGATAACATGTTGATAAACCGTTTTACAAATCGACCCGTGGCGTTGATGAAATCGTAAACTGTTCGCACAGCAGACTCGTGGTCTTTAATTTTTTTAAATCTGAAATAAATGTAATGGAGTTTTATAAAAATACGATAAAATCAGTAATGCTACAGGAATCCTTTGTATAGGGAATGGCAGTCTTTGATTGGCTTAATCTGAAAGATAACGTATTGATAAACAGTTTTTAACAAATCATCTTTTAGTTGATGAAGAGTTTGTATTCTGTGGCTACACATTGCTTTGTTGTTTATTTAAAAAATCTGGAAATATACTTTAAAAATCAGCAATACATGACCCCTTTGTATATTAATGGTTGTGAATAAAAATAAATAAAACAAATGTCTGAACTTAAGAGCGAAACTCCAAAACATCGGTGTAGCTACCATACAAAAATACACAAACAAATCTTAGGGAGAAAAAGCTCAAGGAATGGTAGCGAGTCTATGTATTGCTGCCCCGTTTGACGACTACCGATTACATCGGATCCTTTCGAGTAGCGATCGACTCCTGGCGTTTGGAAACTAACATCTACCACATGCACCAGTTACTATAGAATCTCATTAATACTCAGAATTAAAACATGTCCAAAGATGGCCCCTAGAGGGCGCTGTTCAACTCAACACCCACAATAGCTTACCTTTATCCAAGTCCGGAGTGAAGTTTGGTGCGGATACGATACTGCTGCAGTTCCATCGACGGTCCTGGAACTGTTCTTGACACGTGTCAAAGGTCACAGTCGTAGACTCCACTACAGCCGACATGACGTCGAGATTTCTTTTGCAAAGTGACGTCTGAGGGGAGACTAGCAGTCGTGTTGATTTGCAGACAGTTGCATTCGCCCATACCGTGTTTTTATGGTCTTTTGTTAATGCTCTGGTAGGGGAAAAAGGCAATAGCAAATCAAACGATTTTCCAAAGAGAAATGACTTGACAGGGATAGGGGAAACATAGACACAAACACTCCAACAAACAAATAAAGAAACAAACACCCCCAACAAACAAAGACAGAAACAAACGTCAGAAAATAAAGAAGAAAAAAAAGAAAAAAAAACGTCCATAACAAACACCCAAACAGACAAACATTCACAAGGATCACCCTAACAACCCAGCAAGAACTTCCCAAGCCTAAAGACTTCAAACACCGCGCTTCATTTAATGGTAGACGTTCAATTCAACTGTGTCACCAAAACGAGCACAATGTTTTGGGGAAATCAGAGTTACCTATTTTTTTTTCGTCTTCTAATAGTTAAACCACGGCAAGGTCTTTTCATAGTTCCATTACCCGGGAGTCGATTCAGAGTTGATTCCCACAAGGGTCTATCATTGGTCCTAATTGGCAGGTTGACATTGACGCGTTTGTTATGCCGGACACGAACGGTCCCTGTGAATTAAGGATGAAATCTTAAAAGGACGTGAAGACCTTTTGATGGTGTCAGTTTGATGTAAAAGGAGGTCAACTTGCATACAGATATCAATACTTGTTTCCTGTTCATTGTGTGTTTTGTGTGTGAGTCCATTTTGAACCCTTGAGATTTGTAAAAGTTACGATAATTTGCCGTTGAACATAATGTGCTGACAAGCTATTACAGAAGAGCACTGTATACCCAGTCTGATGTGGGAACACCCCCCCCCCCCAATGTTGAAAATGGGTTAATTCTTCATACTACCGATCAAAAACATCTGCATTCTAGAGATGTGGGTGGCATGGTTGGCTTGTACGTAAAGCGCTCGCCTCTCACCAAGGTGACCCCGGTTCGATTTGCGACCGGGGTCATATGTGAGTTGAGTTGTGCGTTGGTTCTCTGCTGTGCCACGATGGTTTTCCAGACTATCCTGTTTTCCTCCCTCGGGAAAAAAAATCAAACACTCATAATGAGTTGATGTGGCTGGCAGCCAAAGGCGCCCTTGCATGCCTGCTTCTCGAACACGTTGTAGCCGCGTCCTTCGTAATATTCAGCTTTTAGCTGCGAGTAAGGATGCAGGAGTATTGGGAGCAGAGGGTAAAACCCAAACAAACTCATGTTTTCACATGAAGAGAGATTGATACCTTTGAGACGATGTTAGGAACATCCAAGAAGAATGAAGAACAGGCACAGTAGGTAAAACTATAAGAATATTATGCATTCACACACAAAGGGAGAGAATCTTTGAGATGACGTTATGTACATCATTGGGCACCGTATAGGTAAGACAACATGAAACACATGCTTTCATATGAAGGGGGATACCTTTGAGACGACGTTAGGCACATCAAAGATGCAGGAGTAATGGGCAAAGTGGGTAAGACCATAACAAACTCATGCTTTCACATGAAGGGGAATTATACCTTTGAGACGACGTTAGGCACATCAAAGATGCAGGAGTAAAGACTACACAATACTCATGCTTTCACATGAGGAGAGAGATGCTTTTGAGACAATGTTAGGAACATCAAAGATGAATGAAGGAATAAAAGGCACAGTAGGTAAGACTGTAAGAATATCATGCTTTCACACTCAAAGAGAGAGAATCTTTGAGACGACGTTATAGGTTCATCATGGGCACCGTATAGGTAAAGACTGGAACTCATACTTTCACGTGAAGGGGGATACCTTTGAGACGATCATGGGTGCAGGAGTAACGGGCAAAGTTTGTAAGACTTGAAGAAACTCATGCTTTCACATGAAGAGAGACTGATACCTTTAAGACGATGTTAGACGGCCATAGATGCGGGAATAATTAGCACAGCGGGTATCAAACTTTACAGTTATCCTTAATCGGATTGCACCTGATTCTAGCTCAACCGGTCGGTGGATTGTTGAACCCTTTACAAAGCGGCACTCTTACCAGTGATTTAATCCTCTTTATACGTACCGCACCGAATCCTTAATTAGTCCCCAAAAGTAAAGCCATGTCTGTCTCCAGTAGGTGATCCCAAGTCAAACTTCCAATCTTTCTTGGTGCGGGTGGTGGGTGTGATACAGCCCCCTCGCTAATGAGCTCTTGTGCCCCTAACAATCCACCATCGTGGGTGTGTAATTGTGACACCATTATGGATCGGCCTTTTCAATATACGTCTTGCTGGGAGGCTTTTGGGCCAGGTGTGGTTGATCTAAGAGGCTGATCTGTTAGGGTACCACTCAAGGGCCATTGTAAGACCATGGAGGTAGAAATAGAAGACATTCTTATCAACAGACATGTTTTTCGGTCTGTTGCATATAAACACGTTGTGAATAGAGGCATGTGGTTTATCATTTTCGATCCGGTAATCTGAGTTTCACGTTGATCAAACCCGTAACCCATACATGTGATAATTGATTACAATACTGAAAACTCAAAATTCAAATACATTTTTAGCAAAAGTTATCACTTTGATAAAACGTAAACCACCGTACTTTTGGTTAACATAAGATGAACTCTTTTCCCTCCATCTGTGTACTTGTTGTGTTGCTGTATGTTCTTGAGAAGAGTGAGTGTAAATTATGTACAATATTTTGACTAGAATCGATTTAAATACTACTTCATTAATCTACAACCCTGCTCATAACTCGTTGCCCAAAGGCTTCGATCAATGTTGTACCTCATTGATGGGAAAGTTTAGACTATTCAGATTATTTTACTCATTTTAGCATTACTCGTTCGGCCAAGAGCTCAACTCAAATGCAACAATACAATAAAATAGTTTCTTTTTCAAGAAACTAAAGATGTGATATGTTCATGCACAACAATATAAATGCCATACCAAATAAATTGGAATCAAGTGACTAGGCAAACTCATTCTGAAATGGCCATCTTAATGAAAAAAAAGTGAACCAGATTTCTTTGACTCATTTCTGAAGAGTCCCAAACAAGTTTAAAGTTTAGTGGTAACAATATTGAGCTGGGAATGGGAAAGTATGTTTTGTTGTCAGGGGCCCATGCATGGAGGTATGTCCTTCCTACATGGGTGGGCCAGGCTTTTTGGCTGGGACTCTAGAACTCTACGATGATGGAAAAAGTTCATCAGATGGCCGTGTGGGAATTCTACAAATTAGTGCTCGAATTCATGTCCTCAAGGAAATTAAAATGTAACATGCCTTCCACGTTGGCGGGACAAGCCGGCACAATCGACATTCTTTCACTATTCCTATAATATGTTACAATGTACAAGCGTGTGTGTTGTGTTGGTTAGACTTCGAGACAGACTCTGCCAGGGTCGAAACGTCAGGCCGTTAACAACTGTTTTATTCATTTTTAAGGTAAATATTTCGACTATTTTGGGGGCATTCGACGCTGTTCCTTTGTCGATAAAGCACTTGTTTAGAATTAACAAAAAAAATGTATTACAGACTGACACATTCACACATAATTTGGTGGTGGAAAACTTCCCTTTGAAATAATTTTACCTGGAATGCTATAGACTTTCTGAGGAATGAATAAAATAAAATTGTTTAAACAGTGTGATGAAGTGTTTCACTATTTCTTCTGACTCCGGTGGTCGATTGACAATTTTTGGTTTTTCACAGGTTTGTTGTTTCATTGATTCTTGGGTCACACACGATGTGAACCGTTGACAATCTTATGCCATTCTTGACCGCGCGCTTTCAAATTACAAATCATACCTTTTACATAAAAATGAACCCGCTACAGGCGGTATTTGAATTATATACAACTATCAGATCTGACAATATTCACGATCATTTTCCACATATTTTTGCTTGGAAGGTGGGAATCAGGGCTTGTATTACCTCTTAAATTCGAGTTCAGAATGGCTTTCCATATATAGTTTATTTTACATCTGTTTATGGTATAATAAACATATTTATAATATTATTTTATGACAAATAATATCAGTCTTTTATAATCTACCTATCTACATTTGTATCTATAATTACTATTTCGTAACAAGTAGTATCCTCATATCACAATTTCTATCACCGTACGTGTGTGACCTTTTCTGGCGGTTCTGTCATAAAGATAGGCTGTAGACTTGACTCAAGTCCCAATTGTATTTGACGTTCATTCCGTAGTGTGTCTCAACCCTAGGTTTATACGAGTATGCTCGAAACATTGCTTGTGAGAGTCCATTGTACACCTTGGATACAGATAATTAAAAGTACTTTATACTTACATCCATTTCAGTGAGGAGGCCCTTGATGTGAAGGGAACGATCGCAATAAGAGCTAAAACAACCAAGGCAAACATCTCATTCAGGAGCATCTTCAAACACACGGAGAAATAACTCCTCAAACAGTTCTGTCAAAAACAAAATGTCCAGACAGTGTGTTCTCGTCTTCGTGGAAAAAAAAATACTGTATCAATGATGAGGTTTTGGTATTCCCTTGTCAACTTGCTTTAAGGACAGTCTTCTTTGTACTATAATTAAGAGCCCGCAGAGGTGGTAACACCCATCCAATAGCTAGAATCACTGCAGGCTATTTTTCTTGTCCGTGACAACATGTCATCCTTGTTTTTCCTGTAACGGCTGACGCTCGCCAGCGTTGTGTGGTAGTCTCTTAATTAGGAGATGCTCTCTAAAGCTTTTCCATCCCTGTGATGACGAAGGTACCTCAACAATCCCCCGCGGGGTCGGACACCTAATTTGTGAGACGGTTTTTAAAAGGATGGGTCATTTCGGGATCCCTTTTGAGTGGTGGTATCTTACCACCGAGTTGTGTGGCGGTGAAGGGGGATGGGTGAAGCTGGTCAAAGACCGGGATTTGTGACACAAGGAGCCTCCTATTAGATCACTGTCACTGGGGTCAATCAAGCGTTAGACACCTGAGAAGTCAGCGACAGGTGAAATGTTGGTCTTTTGCTGATGCCTTATAATTCCCTCTCCTCTTTCGACATGAAGAATGTCTTGGGTTGACCACTGAGTGGTTTCTTCTTGTACAGACAGATACTGCCACTGGGCAGACTTTTCAGAGCTATGTCTATAATTTGATGCATGTCTGTCAGGAATCGTTTAAATTGCTGTAAGTTTGTTTCCACCAAGGTGGTTTCGAGGTTAAAAAGTTATTTTGAAGTTAAGACATCAATGTCTTTTTAGAAAGAAAAAAAATGTAATTTTAAGTCAATTGGTAAAGGTTAAAACTGCATTCAAGAAACTGTATTATGTGTCTTTTCACACAGCGAAAGGTTGTTATTTATGATTAGTCTCACAGTTAGTTCCCTCAATTTTGTGGGTCAAAACGTGATCAGGCTTGAACCATAATAGAGAGCCCAATGAAAGTTATACTGTCTGGTCAATGATGGACTCTCGCAACATCGTTCCCATGGGTGATCGATCTTGCCCATAGAGCAGTCACATTAATTTGCGTTGTTTTCATTACCAGGGGTGAGTGACGAGAGGTGTTGATTCGGTGCGCTGCCCATTGTTAGCGAGGCTGTGACGCGCGCGGCCTGCATGTGTGACGCAAAAAGTGTAAACAAAAGCAGTGTATACGTCACAATGTCAACATGCGTGATTTGGCTGGAAGTTTGTGTGCGCATCGGATTGTGTAGCTGTGCAACCACAAAATCATGAGCTATGTAATTATGCATTAATTGGATTAAACATATCAATGTATGAACACTACTCATCTGCTCGTCTGCTTCTTGCCCAACACAACATAAGACTAAACTGGTAAACTTGATCATTGTTTTGGAGACTCGGAGAGAGTTGAAGTCATGCCGAAGTTCTTGTTTATCACCAAAGGACAAATGCCTTAATAAACATGGTTAGAATATAACTAATAAGTTCTCAATAGCCAGTCATTTGAAAATGACGTTTGGAATGAGTGATGCTTTGAACCCGAAAACACCGAAAGCACAAAACAGCAAGAGTGGAGATAGACCACGGTCTGCCTTAGGGAACGCGTACGAGAGGCTACGGCAGCTAGTCCGCCCGAAGCCCAAGAAGAAGCAGGATGTACCGGTTAAGACAGAGGAGGCCGTCGACAGAAAGCCCAAGCCGAAAACAACTAAGGTTAAGGGTTCCGAGGAACCGTCTAAGACACGGGGTCTAGCTCTAGCTTACTCTCGCGACAGACAGCGGAAGGTGAAGGAGGACCAGACTACCACGACAGTCGGGAAGCCGACCCAGCAGTACAAGACCCTCGACGGCAGCAGGGCGTGTTCCAACTCCACGCAGAGACCTAGACGAAAGAAGCATCCCAAGAGAAGGGCCTACGCGAAGGCCGATTCCGCGGACTCGTCAAGCAGCTGCGAAGGGAACGAGAACGCCGACAACGAGGACCTGTGGTTCCTCTCCCGACGGGGAATCGAACTGGAGAAGAAGCTTGGGGAAGGTATGCATTGCCTGTAACTTCTTGTATTGTCTTCCTGTCTGTTCCTAATATCATCAACACTACGTCCAAATTGTTGTTATTATACCAAAAATAGTATTATGTTATAAATAAATATGTATCAATAATATTGTTGATATTCATTTGTTTTCATTCTCCTTGATTATTAAATTGATATGTTTGGTTTATATTGATTTGGTTTTGTAATTGTCGGGCATTTCAAAACAAACCTTACTGGCTTCTGAAGCCCGTAGTGGTTTGCTCTGTATGCTCCATATCGAATTGCATTTTCATTTATTTTTCTTGATCTGTTCTTGACCGTCTTTGACTTATATAATTGTACTCAACTTTGTTTTTCTCCTTCTCTGACCTATACGGAAATAGATGTTGATTGAAATTGATTTGAAATTAAATTGAAGGTACGTACGCTCAGGTCCACGCCGGTCATCAGGTAAAGCGCAACCGCCAAGTAGCCGTCAAGATCATCTCACTGGCGAAGACCAACCAGAGATACCGCTCAAAGTTTCTACCCCGCGAGACGGACATCCTCCGGAAGGTGAACCACCCCAACATCATCCACCTCTTCGATACGCTCAGGTACGGCCAGAAGGTCTTCTTCGTGACTGAGCTTGCCCATAGAGGAGACCTGCTGTGCTACGTTCAGAAGCTTAAGGTCCTATCCTCACCGGTGGCTCGCACAATCTTCTCCCAGATTGCTGACGGCATAGAGTACTTGCATCAAAACGGCATCTACCATCGGGATCTTAAGTGTGAGAATATCCTACTCGACCCGGGTGACAGGGTGAAGCTGACGGATTTTGGGTTCGCTAGGGAGTGGTACGAACCGAACAACCTCTGCCGGACCTTCTGCGGAAGCGCTGCCTACGCCTCGCCGGAGATTCTCTCTGGTGTGTCGTATGAACCAAGCACGGCTGACGTCTGGAGCATGGGAGTTGTACTGTATGTTATGGTATGTAATTGGTTAGGGAATACTCATCATGAAGTACTTGATCCTTTAAAAGAATAATATTTATTTCTCATGATTTTTGTTGTATAAAGTTTCACAAACTCTTCAACAAAAGTTTGGATAATGTGGGGGGATGTAAACTGTATGGCCTGCCTTTGTTTAGAATGACTGCGATCGTTTCATCACTTTGGATAATGTGGGGGGATGTAAACTGTATGGCCTGCCTTTGTTTAGAATGACTGCGATCGTTTCATCAGTTTGTGAAAAAAAGTTCAGATTTCTACTTTTAAATAATTCTGTTTCAACTCTTTGGAAAACATTATTATTGGAAAATCACTGTTGTCGCCATACTTTTATAAAATTCTATTAACGGGGTCGGGGGAGGCACTCTTTGCTCAAAGGCGCTGAGGCACAGAAGAAATCAAGATGATGCTTACGACCGCGGGTTACCATCTTTGTGTGTACTCGGGTAAAAAACGGAAACTTGTTTCGGGTCACTACCAATTATAACCCTACCTTAATGTTGTTTTTGTAGGTGCAGGGTAAAATGCCTTTTGACGATGCGGACGTAAAGCGCATGCTCCACGTGGTCAGGAAGTATGACGTCACCTTCTTCTCCAAACGCCCTCTATCGGCACATTTGAAGGCACTCATCCAGTCTATTTTGAACCACGGGCAATGGGATCGCGCCACCATCGGCGACATTAAGTCTAGCCGATGGCTGATGGAAAGTTCAGTCAAGGCGTGAATCTTGTACATGGATAATCTCTGAATAATCTTTATTGTAGTCTAACTGTGTAAATTTAATGGTCATGCCTTCATACCGATCACACCGGAGATGACTTGCTTCTACGGAGCCTTGTTTTGCATGCAACACCTCCGGGGCATGGCAACAATTAGTGCCCCACTGTATTTTGACACCAGTCCGCTCAGAACTAAAGGTCACGATCAAAGAAAACAAACCACGAAAAAAACAAAAATTACAAAATAAACAAAAATGTACGTTTTACTTAGAAAATGAAGGTTTTGCTTAGAATGAAATTGCTGAGAAGACCGCTATTGATCAATAGGCCTACACACAATATTTACCATTAACTCCAAAAAGTTATGCATAATATAAAAGTTGCACTGACGACCTGTTCTGAAGCTGAGCCGATTAATGGCCTACCCAATTTTGTTTTTCCTTTAACTTTCTGAATGTCCTATTGTTTTTGTGTCCATACCTTTAAAAGGTTCTTACATTTTTAACAGATTGTGGTAACAATGTCTTCGTTGTAACCTTATCAATGTTAGGTACCGAAACTGGACGCAAGGCACAACATTTTGAATAAAATGTATCTAAAATGATTGATGTATGTTTCTACTTTTGACAACTTTTCTTGAATCATCTTTCGGAAACTCTTCTTCCTCATCAGTCAATGTTTTTTTAAATAAGATTTTTTTGCCGAAACTTATCCTGTAATGGAGAAGAAGTAATTTATGATTTTGGAATTTTCTTGCACGATGAGGAGGGACCTGGATTTTTAATAATAATCATTTTCTAGCCGTCAATAGGCTATTAATAAGACTGATAATAAATCAGTGTTTCGGACAAATAAAGTAACAAAATTACACTAACAAAACAAATTTAAACGAACAATCAAAACAGTAGTTCATGATTTGCTTCATGGTGCATTCATAAGTTCTGTGCACATCACTGATAATCATCTAGACAATAAAAAGGGGGTTGGTGTAGGGTGAACACGAAACAAATAATATTGAGTTCTGCTTGGTTGTATGAGTTATTGGTAAAATCAGACCCTTTGAAAGCACATGTGTTGAGCCCCAAACTAATACTAACAAGGGGAAAACGTAGTACTTAACTCCCCCTGTTCCCCGAATGAAAAGTTAACTTAATAATTGCTGCCCCCAACACGCGTTCGCCCCGCCCCATCTTGGCGAAGAGGCGTTTATTTATTATCATAACAGCGCCCTCACTTGGTGACAAACACATAGCTGGTGTCCAGCCTACCTGCAGAATAACGTATGCTTAAGAACGTCCTTATGTCACCGGCCGGTTTGTTTACCAGCGGAGAGAGAGATCTCAAAGTTCGCTGCCTTTCTGTAAACTGTGGCTGCTTGTGATTTTGATATTGTTTTTGCAAATAATTACAACATAGATAGAAAGATGTGAAGTGCTGACGCCTTTTTGACGCTTTTCAATATTTTGCAGCTTTAGGAAGCAATAGTTAGTTGAAATTATGTCATCGTCTGACAGAATACAACATACCGGACTGGTCACACAACAGGTAAAATCGCACAGGAAACCCGCCTTCTATTTAACTGCATCTTATTCGTGAGAAAATACATTTAGCAGGCCCTTCCCCCTTTTTTCTTTACGTTTTCTTTAGTTGACCCCCTTTCTCTACGTACCTCATACCCTTTCCGGATCACCCTTTCCTCCCTTTATGTGTATTGAAAAACTTGCCGTACCCATCATCCATTTATTTTATTTTTTATCTAATTTATTCGATTTAGATTATAACTTGTTGGATTATTTGTGAAAGAAAGTTAAATTAATCTTAAATAATAAAAAATAATGGATAACTTGCCGTATGGCGCCACCACTTTTTCACTAGTTTTTACAAAAAGGGATATCTCATTGAGGTAAATTTAGATACTAATATTTCATATCGAATGAAAAAGTGGTGGCGCCATATGGAAACCTTTCCAAAATAATAACAAAAATTACAGTTCTTTGACAGAACTCTATTTGAAAGATTATACTCTGAACTGGGTGTCTATGCACTTTTGTTTGTTTTATTAACTATCGCAAACAATCGCAAAGCAAATTTATAGAGAAGGTTCTTAAAAAACCCATCAAAATCGGGTCGATGGTTGAACACAGTGCGGCACTCTGCGCACTCAGACACATAGCATTGGTTCCGAGACCATTGGTGTTGCGCGGTCACACACAGCCAACGTTCGATCCATGCACGCAAGGCAAAAACTGTACACGCTTGTAATGAATGAACGTAGAGGGCGCACTGTTTCTCTGATTTCCAAATCCAACCAAGACTATCCGACACACTGTGTATGCGCAAGTTGCCATTTCAATTGTCGTTTTCCCTGACGGCTTATCAGCAAGCGTTGCCGCGTGAGTGTGGACACCAGTCTTTGAAAGATTGCGCAATTCGCTGATACATGAAAACCAGACCGACTAAGAAACAACGGCCGGCGACGTCCGCCCCGGGATTTATTGGTTTTAATATAAATTCAGAATCGGAGAGGGTTTAAATAAATTACGTTCTAATGGCCTTTTTTTTATCTTAATTCCATTGTTTGAGGTTACATACATGTTTTAAATGGGGATTCGTTTTAAACTTGACTTTTATCACTATTTGTTTAATAAGATAGAAAGGAAAAAAAGAAAAACAAAAATTATCACACAAATTCCCATATTTCTAATATTAGCATTTGTTTAATTGGCATAAAGTGCAGTTTTCAGGCCAAGGTAGTGGTTAATTGTGCAGCTTTATGTCTTAGAAACTGACTTGCTTGAATCTTCAAGACTTGAGGTACCTGAAATGGAAAAAAAAGAGATATATTCACGCTTCAAGTTCATGTATTTTATTTTTAATTTGTTTACCTTTTTTAAATATATAATTAGGCTTTAAAATATGTAAACAAGACACAATTATCACCTTTTTCCGATTGATGTGAATACCGAGATCAATTTTGTCAAATTTATTATGTCTGGTATGCTCTAATGAATAAATCAGGAGCAGTTTCTACACTCTTTTAATCAGTAAGAAATTGACAGACTCAAAACTCCCTTTGCCATGTTTAAATGAGCAAAGCTTCTTCATTATACAAGCTATTGAAATAAAAAACACACCATTGGTTTGCTCTTGCCGTCCTCTTTCCAATGGTATAAAACTTGTTGAGGTTTTGTGAAAAAGGCAAATTTTGCCGGACTCCCTACCTACAAATGCATATAATATTTTAAATTAGTGACTGACACTCTACTAGTCTTACTTAGTTAGTCACAAAATTATATACATACAGAATAGAGGTACATGTGTAGCTGTGTGGAGTGAATTATGATCCTGTATTCTATAGTTACTTCATTAATTTAGTAAGAGTGTAGAAACGGTAGTGTAGGCAAACATTAATGTGATCCTGCCACAAATGTTTCACAAATTTGTACCAAAAAAGGGAATCTCTTTTTAACCAGTTGTAATGATAACAACTGAAAAAGTGTTGGCAGGATACAACTGAATTTTGTTTTCATCCCCAAATCAAGAAGATTCTTCTTTATTGCTTCAGATATTGCTCAGCTACAATGTAGTGTGGTTGAGTGTCAGGCTTGATTTGTTAACATGCATTTTTAAAAGTACTTCTGCTGAATTTGCCTACTATTCTGAAGAAGGGGGTCTCTTTTACAACAAGTTGCTAGGTATTCTGAAAAGACCTGTCTTTTATTTCTAATTTTGAAATATTATTCTATTGTTTCTTGCAGAGGCGGTTGCGTCACCTCTGCAGTCTATCAGCTCGCAACATCCAGGTCGGTACACAGCCTGATGCCACTCCGAAGGAGAAAGAGTCGCTGATAGAAACCTACTTTACTCTGCATATATGGCCGTCTTGTCAAAGTAAGTGTAAATATGGATTGCACTAGCGTCAACGACTATCAAATTTGATGGTAAACAATGGAAAAATGCACTGGTGTATGAGCTGGGTACAACTCTCAGGCAATGATACAGTATACATACATGTAGCCTTTCAGGTATGCACGATTCATCATGTTACGGTATGTCTTAACTAGGCCTGGGCGAATTATTCGAATATCCGGTTAATGGCGAATAGGTTTTCCTATCCGTAACCGCGAATGCCTTTTTTTTCTTAACCGGATATCCGCATAGGGCGCTAATACCTATTTACAAACCGGATAATTCTGTAATTACAACCGAGTAACCGGATATTCTTTAACTATCCGAATATCCGCGGACGTCGGGCGACAACTGATATGAATGTTTTGTCTGAATCCTTATGAAACTTCTATTAAGACAGCATAAAACAGCATAAATTAAGTATTAAACTATGCTCACCTCCGTGAAGAGTTAAAACAATGACATTTCTGGCGTAGTTTCTTCAAAGATTACAAAAGTTTTCCTTCACGTAGAGTCAATCACGATCAAAAGAAAAAGCAAATCGCCATCTTTAAATTAGATCCGGTCATTTTTATGAATGAACCGAGTGACACTGTCTAAAACTAGTATCAATCCGCCCATAAGATCTCATTCACAAATGAACAGCGCCCTCTAGTGGCGAAAAAACTATTCGAATATCCGGTTAATTTCGGATAGTTGGCCAGCGGTATCCGAATAACAAATTTCACTATTCGCCCAGCACTAGTCTTAACACACTCGGACTTGAAGGCCAAGAGCGTTTTGAAGAAGTTGCCAGTAGCCATCATGTAGGCCTCTCGGAATTTAAACTTAAAAGGTGTGGGCGAACCCCATTCAACCACAGGGTAATTATTTTTATTTGTAATACCGTCTTTAATTAAATAACTTTTTGTCCTTTGTTGACAGCTGTTTACACAAGTGAAAAGATCAACAATTCTTTAGTAAGTAATCCATTCAGTCAGTTCATGCATTAGATAATTATAAGCAAGATAAATACCTTTGTTGAAACAAGTACTATTTAAAGACACTGGACACTATTGGTAATTGTCAAAGACCAGTCTTCTTACTTGGTGTATCTCACCATATGCATAAAATAACAAACCTGTGAAAATTTTAGCTCAATTGGTCTTCGAAGTTGCGAGATAATAATGAAAGAAAAAACACCCTTGTC
The DNA here is from genome assembly GCF_032118995.1 of Asterias amurensis. Taxonomy (NCBI): domain Eukaryota; kingdom Metazoa; phylum Echinodermata; class Asteroidea; order Forcipulatida; family Asteriidae; genus Asterias; species Asterias amurensis. Next base: position 18,421,358 of record NC_092659.1, on the reverse strand, counting down.
ACATGAAGTTGTGTGCTTTTAGATGGTGGATTTCGAGACCTCAAGTTCTAAATCTGAGGTCTCGAAATCAAATCTGGGAAAATTACTTCTTTCCTAAAAACTATGGCACTTCAGAGGGAGCCGTTCCTCACAATGTTTTATACTATCAACCTCTCCCAATTACTCATCACCAAGTCAGGTTTTATGCTAATTATTTTGAGTAGTTACCAATAGTGTCCACTGCCTTTAAAGTAGATAAATGATAAAAACAAAAAGTAACATTTTTAATTATTAGCAAATTTTTATAGCAGCAAAAAAAGAAGCTCTGCGGTGCTTAATGTGTACCCTGTTTGTGTGTTTCACTGTTTAAGATGCTTGGTGCAATTTTGGCTTGTTTGACCCTTCGATTTAAATTGTACCTTGCTATTTTCATAGATGCGAGAAAGTTATGTACAGTAAGCTTTGATTTTATGTCTTGCACGAAAAAAAACTTTACCAACAGTAAGTGCTAGTTAAATAGAAAACTAAATTTATTTGTTGTCGGTATCTGGACATTAAATATCGTCCGTAAGCCAGGTACAAACAATTCTGCAGTTTTATGTTTTGTTTTGCATTGTTCGTGGCATAATACGCATGTGTCTTACGTTTTAAACAAAAATCATCTGTAAAGATTAGTCAAATATTTTGAGTTGAGTCTCATGATTTGTTTTTGTCTTTACAGAATCCAACATGGCGTAGCTTTGACCTTCAGATGTCCTGCCCTGACTTGGACGTATCCCAGTCAAGTATCCTTTAAAAAGTTCTGTGTATTTGTCTGATTAATTATTTAGCCTTCCCAAATAACTTGCCCATCAATTAAAAAAAAAGTTTATAATGTAAATAATGAATATATAAAAAATAAAAAAAAAAAAAAAATCCTTTTAAGAAATAGTCATTTTCAATCTTGTTACAGGCCTCGATTTTTTCCTTGGTAAAGGGCACCTTATGAGGAAATTGCAAGTTTCTACTGGCAGAGCATTTCAAGGGTACCAAGGCAATGACTAGGGCCCAATTTCATAGAGCTGCTTAAGCACAAAATTTTGCTTAAGCAAAAAAAAACCTTGCCTAGTCAAATCAGATTAACGGCCAAGACTCCACTCAATTGTTGTGCTAAGTAAACAACAGCTAAATACCAGTCACAAGCAATGCATATGGCATGAAATTTTTGCCAGTAACATGTGTAAAATAAGCGAGCTATTTTCGTGCTTAAGTGAATTTGTTTGCTTAAGCAGCTCTATGAAATTGGCCACAGGGGGCATGAAGACAATTACCTATTTTGACTTCATGAAGTTTATTTGTTTATCAATAACTCTGTTGTTGTAAGAAGTGTTTCCTTAACGCACCTGTTACCCAGCTATTCTAGTAAGGATGTGGGGCGGTCAAGACTCCGAATGTAGCCTTGTTATAGAATGGCTGGTCAATCTCAGAGGTCTGTGCTACCTAGGAACTCAGGTGAGTCAATCTACCTTAAAGACACTTCACACTATTGGTAATTGTCAAAGACTAGTCTCCTCAATGGGTGTATCTCAACATTCTCCATAAATAACAAACCTGTGAAAATTTGAACTCAATTGGTCGTCGAAGTTGCAAGATGATTAAAAAAAAAAATTTAAAAATTGTCACACGAAGTTGTGAATTATTTTGAAGTACATGTAACAACCAATAGTGTCCACTGCCTTTAAACATAGAAAAGTGTTATGACCCACTGGTCTAAGTTCCCGGACCCAAGCTCAGGTGTCGTCAGCATCAGAGTGGGTTTGAATCCCAGTCATGACAATATTGTGCCGTTGAGTAAGGCACTTAAAGACAGCTTTGGTAATTGTCAAAGACCAGTATTTTCACTTGGTGTATCCCAACATAAATGCATGAACAAACAAGTGTGTGAAAATTTTTACTCTATTGGTCATCAAAGTTGCAAGAGAATAAAGAAAAAACATCCTTGTTGCACAAACTTGTGTGTTTTCAGATGCCTAATAAAAGGCTTCAGGCCTGAAGTCTTTTGATAATTTAAGTGAGAAATTACGTGTTTTATACTATCAACAGCTCTCCGTTGCTCGTTACCAAGTAAGTTTTTATGCTAACAGTTATTTTGAGTAATTACCAATAGTGTTCAGTGCCTAAACTATAATTGCTTTGTCAAAAGTTGAGATGGTTTCAGGAATGCTTAGTGCGAGATGAACAGAAGGCTCTTTGAGAGGCCAACTTGGCTAGAAAATGCTCAACCATTGTTGTTGTTATTGTTGTTTACCATTTGTAGATACACAAGGATGGAGTTCGGTACCAACCCAATTCCCTCATCTTTGGGATGTTTCAGGGTTTCTATGGTGCCTCGGATAACCTACTAGTAAGTAATATCGAAGTCTTATATAGCGCACGTATCTACCAAACAAGGTACTCAAGGCCCTGAGTATATACAAACTTTCAGAAAGATAGGTTATTGCAGTGATGGATTCTGAGACCCAATTATGTAGCATCTTATAAGGGTTTACGGCACATTTAGCTGCCACAGCCAGGAACACCGGGGCGAACCCCTTCTCTTTTTGTAAAGTGCACTGGGTTCTTTTACATGCATTACACAACAACTGGGACCAACGGCTTTACGTCCGAGGGGACGTTTTAACCCTCTTTAAGCTTTTAGACTGTGCAAGTCTTACTCTTACTCAAACATTTGATTTGAACATTGGACCTGTTAAAGTGCGTGAGTTTGTTTCCTTCATTATACGTACAGGTTGAACCATAGTTGTCCAAAAACCCTACCCTCTCATTTGAGTGGCTCTACAATATTATTGGTCATCTTCCTTGCAAATGAGAGTAATGGTAGGAGGGTTGATGTGGTTAAAATTCATGCATGTGATAAACTTATCTTTCCAATCTTTTTAAAGGAACATTACAGAAACGGTTAGAACAAAAAATTGTGAAGATCAAAGATTTACATAAAATTAACATGGTCTAATGATGATGAAAGTAGAACATCCCTTGAAATATTTCTGCCTGAAATGTCATATTTGATGAGAAATAAATCAAACTAATTTCCTGTTTGGAGTTTATCGCTCAGTGAGAGTTTTATTCAATCGTTTTTTTTGCATCGATGTCACTGTTTTCTCATGACCCATACCAGATGGTCGATCAGTCTCAACCATCTACAGGTTTGTCAGTTTATGTACACACGTATATGGTTGATTACATAAAGTGCTTACACTGCCAGCAACTGTTTTGTTAGAAAATGTGCATTAAACAATATTTTTTCATTTCTCATGTTTATATACAGGTTTCAGCTGTAAAAACTAATTATTTTCAAACATCGATCGAAGTGGAGCAGAGTGCCGCAATTCTTTCATACAAGACGTTTTCTTTGGGAAGGTAAGACATTTTATTTTGATCTACCTGGAGAGCAAAATTAATTTCTGATCATGTTGATTTTATCTAATTGAGTGTAGGCAGTGACTGAGTTGTTTTTACTGCAGAACTTGTTTACTTAAAGACACACTTTTCGTGGCTCTGTTTTACATATTTCTCAAATGCTACAGCACGTCAGCAAGTAATATTTCAAGGGAACATTTCCACTATCATTATCTTCGAACCATTTACATTTAATGTAAATCTGCAGACATTGTGTTTGTGACGTACAAAAAGTTCCCAAACCCTTTTGAGGTTACCGGAGTAAAGATGTTATAGCATAGCAGTCAAGCGCACAGGACTGCTGGTGTTTCTGATCAGCAGAGTGTGGACTGTGACATGTCTGAAAGGGTCAAAATAAGACTATTATTTATCCCTAATGCAAAGTCCATATTATAATGCTGTGAACACTTGGTTTCATTCTTGCAGGCTACACACCACCCAGCGAGCAATAAGACAGACGGAAGCAACGGTTACCAAAGTCCGAAGTTCCATCGTCCATAAACTGACTTTAGCAAAGAAGAAAACCGTCCTGGTAAGCCAGCCTTTCCTGAGGGTTTGCCTCTCATATTCAACCCCCAAAGGCTTTTTGTTTTGCTGACTGTATACTTGTCATCCAAATTGCACTAGAAAGACATCCTTTTTATTCAAACTATTACCACCAAAGCAATATTTGGTGTACATCATTTACTGGACTTCGTTTATGGAACAATCTCCCTCTTAAAATCAATCAAGCAACCACCGTCACACATTTCAAGACTCTTCTCAAAACATTCATGTTTATTAAGTTTATCATAAAATTTATGAGCATTTCACACATGTACGCTGCTTAGTTAATAATTATCGATAATAATAATATCACTCTGCTGATCAGAAACACCAGAGTTTGCATTCGGTGCTCTTAGGATTTTTGACGAGTTAAGTTCCCTATCTGAAGACGTAGGACGCATTGAACCCATCCTAAGTTAGGACGGGTTACTCGTTCTAACTCGAGATAGGGTTAATCCTAGCGTTTTGTGAAATCAGCCGCAGGTCTACTTATTAGGCATTCTTGGTTTCATCCAAGAAATATATACAAACATAATAACTTTTAATTAATCGAAAGTAAACACTTAAATTTATTATAAGAGGATGATGTTTATGTTATTAATGGTAACTAAGAATATTTTGTATGACAGTAAAGATAGGACTCCTAAACCCAAAAGCGGTTTCTAATTGAACAGTTATTTTAAGTCAAGGACCTTAAGCCATAAAACACTACTAGTACATACATTGTATAACTGGTTTACAACTTTAGCAGTTGTTTAACTTACGCCACCCTCACTGTTTCTACTTTCTTATCGATCAGCGTTCGGGAATTGAAGAGTTGAAACTACGTCTGGGAATTCTAAAGGGTGAAATGGAAAGGCAGGAAGTCTTGATGGCGTCAGACTGCAAAAGATGCACCAAAAAGAGAGAGGTCATTGATGAAAGAGGTAGCTCATTGCCTTTGTTCTATATCAGTGTTTTTGGGGACACTCTAGTTATTCATTTTTATTATTTTATTATTTTTTTAAGGAGGATGGGAGAAGAATGTTATTATTTCAAGAATGTTGCAACTTTTCGCCATTATAATCTCTGTCTTGTTTTGTCTGTTCAAATAATTTTATTGTGTTATTTTATGTAATTTAAGTTTGGCGCTTGCGTTGATGGATGTGGCTGAAATAAATTAAAAATAAATACAAAATAAAACTAATCATGGAATGTTGCCTTTGATTCTTGTAGCTCAAGCTCACAAGTTACGATGTGAGAGAATGAGGAGTGAAAAAGACGAGTGGACAAACCAACTTCAGCTTCTCAGAGAGAGAAAGTAAGTTAAACATCATCTTTAAAGACACTGGACACTATTGGTAATTGTCAAAGACTAGCCTTCACAGTTGCTGTATCTGAACATATGCATAAATTAACAAACCTGTGAAAATTCTATCTCAATCAGTAGTCGAAATTGCGAGATATTAATGAAAAAAAATTGTCGCACCATGGTCACACGTAGTTGTGTGCTTTAAGATGCTTGATTTCGAGACCTTAAAATCTAATTCTGAGGTCTCGAAATCAAATTTGTGGAAAATTACTTCATTCTCAAAAGCTACGTCACTTCAGAGACGCTGTTTCTCACATTGTTTTATACTATCAACCTCTTCCCATTACTCGTAATCAAGAAGGGTTTTATGATAATAATTATTTTGAGTAGTTACCAATAGTGTCCGCTGCCTTTAAGTGGCAAAGGATAAATTACGAAATGAATAATGCAGGTGTAGATAAACAATAACAAATGTAACAAGGAATTAAACTTTAATACAGTCGATGTATGTATCCGAAAAACTTTCCAGCAATGTGCCATACTTTTTACCATGTAGGGTCTCTCAATCACTTCTGGGGGTATATTAATTGATACCCAAAAACGATTATTAAAGACTGGATTAATTACCACCACAGACATCTAATCCATCACGGACAATAAAACTTTTAAAGGAGTCGTTATAAACCTCTACTAAAGCAACTTTAAACTACAACGCAACAAAAGTGACAGAACGCCTATTTAAAACTGCAGGACGAATTGCGTAGACCCCCGAAAGTGATAAATGCGGTCAAAAATACGATGCGTTTCATCTTCATTTCCTCCTGACACTTTTTGTTATTTTGTTTGTTTGTGCAGAGAACAACTGCAGAAGTTATCAGCGCAGTACGCAGCCCGTAAAACTACCCTCATCGGGGAGTTGGCTGATATCTACCCCGTTGTGGAGGTCGCAAACAATGAGCACACAATCTTAGGCATCAGACTTCCCAATGCGGAGAATTACTCAGGTACCTAGAACCACTTCCTAGAGCAGGATGTGAACCATTGACCTCCGGTAACATGCCGGTATCGCAGGAGAGTCTGTGTTCTCTCCCCCCTTCCCCTCCCCCAGTGGTTCTGTCCCCCCATACGGCAACCTTTGTACAAACTTCTTCTGATAGCGCCCTCTTTTGAACCATCGTCCTTCAGCCAATATTAATTCCCATATGGAGATCAGAATACCTGGGGGACATAATTCCCTGGGACAACCAACTGAGCTTTCTAGCTTTATTTTGGTGGTCTCCTTTATTTGTCAATAAACAGCTCAGTTGGTGGAGCGCTGGCATGTTTCTAGAGGTCATTGGTTAAAATTTGCTGAAGTAAATATTATTTGTCTTTATTCAACCCCAAATTTTCTCATTCTTTAACGAGTTTGTAATAATTATAATTTACCTGTAAGTTTTTGAGAAAAAAAATGTGGGAGACACAAAGCAATGTTTTGAGGAGAGTCGCGTAAATCCGTTGTATTGACTTATTTCTCAAAAACTATAGCATCAAGCTAGGAATATAGCGTTCTATCATCTTTATCATCTAAGTTTAATGTAAATCTGTGGAAGTCTGTGTTTTGTGTCGTACAAAAAGTACCCAGACCCTTTAATCTGACTTGTCTGTTCCATACAGGAACCGATGATATGGTGGTATCCACCGGGCTCGGACATACTTGCCATCTTATCTTGATGATGTCACAGATCCTCAAGTTACCCCTTCGCTATCCCATGATCCACTACGGGTCTCGATCTATCGTCCGAGATCACATCACGGAAGCGCTGGCTGAGAAGGACAGAGAGTAAGTTGGAAGTTTTGAAAAGAGTTTTTTATTTAATTTCTTTTGAATTCAAGTTCGTCCCAAACAAGGCTTAAAGCCATTGGACCCTTTCGGTACAAAAAAAAAAAAAAAAGTTCACAGATTTACAAATAATTTACAGGGTTTACAGAAGGTAATGGTGAAAGACTTCTCTTGAAATATTAGTCCATGAAATGCTTTACTTTTTGAGAAAACGGTAAAACAATATAAATTCTCGTTAACGAGAATTACGGATTTGTTATAAACACATGTCATGACACGGCGAAACGCGCGAAAACAGGAGTTGGTTTTCCCGTTATTTTCTCCCGACTCCGATGTCCGATTGAGCCTAAATTTCCACAGGATTATTATTTTATATATAAGTTGTGATGCACGAAGTGTGGGACTTGGACAATACTGTTTACCGAAAGTGTATAATGGCTTTAAAGCCACTCTTGGTATGGGCTCGAGAAAAAAGGTGAATTTAATGAAAAGAACTCGGGGGGGGGGGGGAGCTGAAGATATGAATTGATTTTCCTCTTAAAGCCATTGGACCCTTTCGGTAAACAGTATTGTCCAAGGCCCACACTTTGTGTATCACAACTTCTATAAAAAATAACAAACCTGTAAAAATTTAGGCTCAATCCGACGTCGGAGTTGGGAGAAAATAACGGGAAAGCCCACCCTTTTATCCGCACGTTTCGCCGTGTCATGACGTGTGTTTAAAATAAATCTGTATCGAGAATTGATATTTTGTATACTGTTTTCTCAAAAAGTAAAGCATTTCATGGAATAATATTTCAAGAGAAGTCTTTCACCACTACCTTCTGTAAACCCTGTAAGTTATTTGTAAATCTGTGAACTTTTATTTTTGTATCTGTACCGAAAGGGTCCAATGGTTTTAAAACAGTCTAGATTGAATGATGGAGGAGGGATTCGAACCCAAAACCCTTGCAATTCGAGAGCAGTGTCTTGACCTTCCAAGGAGGTTCTTTTAATTCTCAAAAGCCTTTTCAAATCTCCAAAATACCACTATTTAAACAAAATATATTTAAATTTTTGTGTTGCAAGTCGCCAGACTCACAGGCCTTGGCTACAAATCAACTATTTTCTCCGTCTTCAAAAGCGACTTAATCCAAAGATTGTACCGTTTTCGCATGCTTGTATTTGTAAAATTATTTTTAACTGATTTCTTTTTGCGTTGACAGTTTCCCGTTATACAGTCGCGGCAAGGAACGATTCCAGTTCAACTATGCTCTGTACCTTCTCAATCGGAACATCGCTCAACTCAGATTCGCCATGGGAGTCCAAACCACGGATCTCAGAGCCACTCTACCTAACCTCAAAACACTTCTGGAACTCAAGTGGGGAATTAAAAAGTAAGGATGCCCCTTCAGTAAAATTTCAGACCTGTATGCTTGGTTTTTGAAAGGGCAAGGGCACAAAGGCATTTTTTCTTGGTATGAGGAAACTGCAAATTTTTTACTGTAGCGTTTCAAGGGCACCAAGGCAATGGCCAGGTGGAATAGAAGCAATGGACTTCATTGCCTCCACGAAGTATCAGGCTTGAAACTTTTATAGCATTTATTGTGTGTTGTTAGTGACTTGGTCTAGGGGAGTAGTCTAAAGTAGTCTAATGTATTGTTTGTTTGACATCCTCAGCAGTACCGACAGCATGATATACCAATCACCAAGAAGCCTCCGCCAGCAGGGTTCGTCCTCGACCCCGCCCCAGCAGAGGACAACGCCAGCCAACGCCCAACCTTACCCCGTCCAGGCACCCCCTGTCTACAGCCAGGTAGATTCCTCAAGGTCAGAGACAGTTCCCAACACCCCACCGCCCGTCTACCAACAACCCGACGCAGGGAGAACCCCTCCCGCTTCGCCGTTTGTCGAGCTGATAAGTCCGTTTGAAGAGCTGACTCTGGAAACAGAGCCAACTCAGACCCTTCCAATACCTATCCCGAGCGTTGACATGGCTGCCAAGGATATTGAAGCAAAACAAGCCATGCTTGTGAATCGCCAGAATGGCACGACCGTGCAAACCACTGCTTTGGTGGAACCTCACAGAAACACTAACTTAGAAGAATCTCTAAGCGACGTAGACAGCACAGGAACTCTCCAGCCAAGACATTCTAGCGAAACCTATCAGAAGCAGCAGAGCAGCTGGCCGACAAATCAGTCTGTCGGTGAAGACAACGAAATCAGTAGAACGCTGGAGAAGTCTCTAGACGTTGACCAGACAGAGATGGAGAAGTCCCTAGAGGTGTTTACATTATCACTAGGAGATGAAGGGAATGTACTGGAATCTCCTCGCGGAAACTTGCAGACCACCTCACTTGACTTCTCGCCAGACTTTGAAGGCGATTCCACAGCCTTACCAAAGTTTGCACCCTCAGGCCAGCTTGTTGTTTCAGAGCAGTCCACAGCAGAACCAGCAGCTCAACCTCCTGCTGATAACAAACAAGCCAACCCATCCAGTATGAACAGCAACCACAACTCATCTTCAGTCAGCCTTCCTGATTTTCAAACTGCTTCAAAACCCGAAACCAAGCGTGCATCACCTGACTGTGACAGCACAAATTTAACCCAAACTCCTGACCAAGTCATCACCTCCTCGACACCGGCAGAACCAATGTCAAAACCAAACTCGGCACACAACATGCACAATCTCAGCCAATCGCCTAAAAATAGCTTCATAGAAGCATTAAATTTTGACGAGAATGCCAAAGTCACATATCCTCAAGATAACGATCGTCCTATGAGCGTAGATCGAGCTTCCAATAACCGGTCCCCTGTAGAGATTCCACAAAGGGAGCCTGTCCATCCTGGTTACTCAACAGAATCGGATCCCGTTTACCAGTTTGATGACCTCGGGAGTCGTACGGAGGCCCTCGCTAGACACGAAAGCTTCTCAAGCTTCAAAAAAGCGTCTAGTCCGGCTAAAGCGCACAAATTTGGGAAAACATAGAAACCTCGACCAAACTAATTTGACAATTGTTGTAAGCAAAGCGCTTGCACCTGTAAGGAGGGTCATTTCCCTCTGGAACCAATAGATAAATATATTTACGCGGTAAGTATTATATTAATAATTCTCTTACAGTCTCTATTTTAATCTTATAAGGCATTTACAATTACATTTAGTCACTTTTTAAGAATTTGTTTTTACATTGAACTCATATTTTGCACAGTTTTAATTATTGAATACTTACATGTGCATTGATCAAGGCAATGCACCCTCTAGGCACTGAACAGGTTTGGTAATTGTCAAAGACCAGTATTCTCACTTGGTGTATCCCAACATATGCATAAAATAACAAGCCTGTGAAAACTTGGACTCACTTTGTCATTCAAGTTGCAAGAAAATGCTGAAAGAAAAAACACCCGTGTTGTACAAAATAGTGTGCATTCAGATAGGAATAAAAGGCTTCTGGCCAGAAGTCTTTACTTTTTTAGAGAGAAATTACCTCTTTCTCAAAAACTACGTTACTTCAGAGGGAGTCCTTTCTCACACTGTTTTATACTATCAACCGTTGCTTGTTACCAAGTAAGTTTTTATGCTAACTGTTTTTTTGAGTAATTACCAATAGTGTCCACTGCCTTTAACTGACATATTTTCAAAATGTACCAGGTACCAAATAGCTCCGTCACTGTTTAACTACAAATACCAGAATATGCTCTCTTGGAAAATGGGCAAATTATGCAAAGTTTGAGAAACTTAGTTGTACCAAAAAGGAACAAAGACAATGTTGTGTCTGTTAATTTTGAAGCAATTCATGCACGCCACCATTTGACTATAAATTGCTGGATGAAACCGTTCCCTGCTGCTACATTTTGCTCAAGTTTTAATTATGAGCTATTTAGTTAGATTTTTGTGCAAATATTATTGTGCAAGTTCAATGGGAGTTCTTTGTTAACCCAATGTGTGTTGGCAATGGGACTGGTGATTATGTGCAATTGATTAGTATAAAAGTCTTTTTAATTATTTGTATTTGCCCTTCACATTAACCGGAAACTGGTACAGGGCATAACTCAATTTCATTGTCCTCTGAATAGAAGAGCTATAAGAACATCAATCCTATGTTTATCAATCTTAAAGGAACACGTTGCCTTGGGTCGGACGAGTTGGTCTATAAAAAGCGTTTTTAACTGTTTGTTATGAAATGCACATGGTTAGAAAGATGTTGTATAAGTAGAATACAATGATCTACACAAATATACCTTGAAAGTGCGTGGTTTTCCTTTGACCTCGTCGACTAACACGGTCGGCCATTTATGAGAGTAAAAGTTTTGACTCCCATAAATGGCCGACCGTGTTAGTTCGCAAACACTTTTTGCATCAAAATCTTTAGCTTAATGTCTTTTCATGTACACGTACATGTATTTTTTTGTAGGAAAGTATGGCTCAAATTGTACATTATGATTGCTTTTGATCAAGGCTTTTTCATGTAAATTATTCTGGACTTATTGGCAATTGACAAGTGCTGTAGCACTTGTCAATTGCCTGGTTTAACGCAACTGCGTCCTGTTAAAAAGCAACAAACAGGGGGTCAAGTTGTCTCGAAATTTGTTTTCGAGTTGCATTCTGTTAAAGATGAGCAGAAAAATTGATTCCTTCTTTTAGAAGAAGTTAAATTCAAAAACATCAAATCATTTTGTTAATAACAAAAATACGTGTTTGTGTTAATTTAACACAACTTTCTTATACATTGTGGCACGCAGAAACGTGAGAACATTTGCCACGACCCAAATTTAAATGAGCTGGTAGAGCGCAAAACTTGTCTAAACTAAACTTTTTTACTCTGAAGACGAGCAGAGTATACTGTTCGAAACGTCGAGACCAAACCGGCTCTTTTTAGAGCCACCACTCCTTCAAAAGAGATTTTAATCATGGTTGTACCCGCAAGTTCACTATTCAATATTTATATTTATAGTTTCTCTTACCAGACTAAGGTTACCAGCCAAAATCTAATGAATCATTTACTGTCTGTGACCGGCTCCCCGTTCCTAATCTGTTTTGCTTTGCATGGTTTTGTAAGCAGATAATGCTCAGTATCTGCTTAGCAGTTCATACTCAGTATCTGCTTAGCAGTTCTATGATATTGGGTTCAGTACAATCGTGTAAGGAATTTTCCTTAAAGCATTTCTGGAATATTTAGCTTTGCTTAGCTATGCTTAAAGACACTGGACACTATTGGTAATTGTCAAAGACCAGTCTTCTCACGTGGTGTATCTCAACATATTTTGTATGCATAAAATAACAAACCTGTGAAAACTTGAGCTCAATTGGTCGTTGAAAGTGCAAGATAATAATGAAAGAAAACATCCTTGTCACACGTAGTTGTATGCTTTCAGATGCTTGATTTCGAGACTTTAAATTCTAAATCTTAGGTCTCAAAATCAAATTCTTGAAAATTACTTCTTTCTCGAAAACTACGTCACTTCAGAGGGAGCCGTTTCTCACAATGTTTTATACGATCAAACCCTCCCCATTACTCATTACCAAGTAAGGTTTTATGAGCCTAATAATTATTTTGAGTAATTACCAATAGAGTCCACAGCCATTAAACAAAAAGTGAAAAAAAAACACTATGGAACGAAAAACACATCCTGACATTGCTCTGTTATTCACTCACTGTTCACTCAGTGATTTTGTAATTCTTTATTTTAAAATTATTATGTTGCGATTCTTCTTCCATTATTGGACTCATTGGTAAAAAAAGACAAACAAACTTTATAATTAAATTGGAATTGATTATGTAAAAGAAGCTCTTTACTGGTATTTACATGTACTTTCTGGTTTTGGTTGCCCCTTTAGTTATTATCAATTTGAGTGAAATCTACAAAAGGCCACGTGTCTTTATCGTAGATTTTAAAACAAAATTGATTAAAATTTCTATTGAGTTAAATATAGCCTTGTGAACTTTTCGAAAAAAATCATCAGGCTATAGCCTTGTGAACTTTTTGAAAAAATCATAAGGCTATAGCCTTGTGAACTTTTCGAAAAAAATCATAAGGCTATATAGCCTTGTGAACTTTTTGAAAAAATCATAAGGCTATAGCCTTGTGAACTTTTCGAAAAAAAATCATAAGGCTATAGCCTTGTGAACTTTTCGAAAAAAATCATAAGGCTATAGCCTTGTGAACCTTTTGAAAAAAATCATAAGTGAACTTTTCAGAAAAAATCATAAGGCACTTTTGAACTTTTCGCTTGAAAAAATCATAAGGCTATATATAGCCTTGTGAACTTTTTCGGAAAAAATCAAAAGGCTATAGCCTTGTGAACATTTCGAAAAAAACCTTTTGAAAAAAATCATAAGGCTTGTGAACTTTTCGGAAAAAATCATAAGGCTATATATAGCCTTGTATACTTTTCGCTCGAAAAAATCATAAGGCTATAGCCTTGTGAACTTTTTCGGAAAAATCAAAAGGCTATAGCCTTGTGAACATTTCGAAAAAAACCTTTTGAAAAAAATCATAAGGCTTGTGAACTTTTCGGAAAAAATCATAAGGCTATATATAGCCTTGTGAACTTTTCGAAAAAAATCATAAGGTGAACTTTTCGGAAAAAATCATAAGGCTATAAATAAGCCTTGTGAACCTTTTGAACAAAATCATAAGGTGAACTTTTCGGAAAAAATCATAAGGCTATAGGCTATAGCCTTGTGAACTTTTCAGAAGAAATCATAAGTCTATAGCCTTGTGAACTTTTCGGAAAAAATCATAAGGCTATAGCCTTGTCAACTTTTCGCTCGAAAATATCATATGACTATAGCCTTGTGAACTTTTCGCTCGAAAAAATCATAAGGCTATATATAGCCTTGTAAACTTTTCGCTCGAAAAAATCATAAGGCTATATATAGCCTTGTATACTTTTCGCTCGAAAAAATCATAAGGCTATAGCCTTGTGAACTTTTCGAAAAAAATCATAAGGCTACAGCCTTGTGAACTTTTTGAAAAAATCATAAGGCTTGTGAACTTTTCGGAAAAAATCATAAGGCTATAGCCTTGTGAACTTTTTCGGAAAAAATCATAAGGCTATAGCCTTGTGAACTTTTCGAAAAAAACCTTTTGAAAAAATCATAAGGCTTGTGAACTTTTCGGAAAAAATCATAAGGCTATAGCCTTGTGAACTTTTTGAAAAAATCATAAGGCCTTGTGAACTTTTTGAAAAAATCATAAGGCTATAGCCTTGTGAACTTTTCGAAAAAAATCATAAGGCCTTGTGAACTTTTCGGAAAGAATCATAAGGCTATAGCCTTGTGAACCTTTTGAAAAAAATCATAAGTGAACTTTTCGGAAAAAATCATAAGGCTTGTGAACTTTTCGGAAAAAATCATAAGGCTATAGCCTTGTGAACTTTTTCGGAAAAAATCATAAGGCTATAGCCTTGTGAACTTTTCGAAAAAAACCTTTTGAAAAAATCATAAGGCTTGTGAACTTTTCGGAAAAAATCATAAGGCTATAGCCTTGTGAACTTTTTGAAAAAATCATAAGGCCTTGTGAACTTTTTGAAAAAATCATAAGGCTATATAGCCTTGTGAACTTTTCGGAAAAAATCATAAGGCCTTGTGAACTTTTCGGAAAGAATCATAAGGCTATAGCCTTGTGAACCTTTTGAAAAAAAATCATAAGTGAACTTTTCGGAAAAAATCATAAGGCTTGTGAACTTTTCGAAAAAAATCATAAGGCTATAGCCTTGTGAACCTTTTGAAAAAAATCATAAGTGAACTTTTCGGAAAAAATCATAAGGCTATAGCCTTGTGAACTTTTTGAAAAAATCATAAGGCTTGTGAACTTTTCGGAAAAAATCATAAGGCCTTGTGAACTTTTCGGAAAGAATCATAAGGCTATAGCCTTGTGAACCTTTTGAAAAAAATCATAAGGAACTTTTTGAAAAAATCATAAGGCTATAGCCTTGTGAACTTTTCGGAAAAAATCATAAGGCCTTGTGAACTTTTCGGAAAGAGTCATAAGGCTATAGCCTTGTGAACCTTTTGAAAAAAATCATAAGTGAACTTTTCGGAAAAAATCATAAGGCCTTGTGAACTTTTCGAAAAAAATCATAAGGCTATAGCCTTGTGAACTTTTCGAAAAAAATCATGAGGCTATAGCCTTGTGAACTTTTTGAAAAAATCATAAGGCTATAGCCTTGTGAACTTTTCGGAAAAAATCATAAGGCTATAGCCTTGTGAACTTTTCGGAAAGAATCAAAGGACTTGTGAACTTTTTGAAAAAAATTATAAGACTATAGCCTTGTGAACTTTTCGGAAAAAATCATAAGGCTATATAGCCTTGTGAACTTTTCGGAAAAAATCCTTGTGAACTTTTCGGAAAAAATCATAAGGTTGTGAACTTTTCGGAAAAAATCATAAGGCTATATAGCCTTGTGAACCTTTTGAAAAAAATCATAAGGCTATAGCCTTGTGAACTTTTCGCTCGAAAATATCATATGACTCTAGCCTTGTGAACTTTTCGCTCGGAAAAATCATAAGGCTATATATAGCCTTGTGAACTTTTCGCTCGAAAAAATCATAAGGCTATAGCCTTGTGAACGTTTCGCTCGAAAAAATCATAAGGCCATAAGCCTTGTGAACTTTTTCTTGAAAAAAATCACAAGGCTACAGAGTTTTTTTGCTCGAAAAAAAACCCACAAAATTTTGTGTAACCGAGTTGGAAGGCTCCTGTGTACAGGCAGTGACAACGAGACGGATTTTTAAGTTGATAGATTAGTTACTTTATTCGGTGTTTATTTACAGGTGAATTGTTGTGTTCATAGTACTTAAAAAACGACAGTCAGAACGGTTCTCTGACAGTTAAAAGAAAGAACCAGAATTTGAATTATACAACTTGTTCATATATCTTCCCAAGAATCAATATAATAATAATTTAAATACAGTGAAATTACGCAACTTGTAAATATCTGCCCCCAAATTAATATAACAAACCTCCGTTTCAGTCTGCAAAATATGAGTGATCTTTTCAATCACAAAAAAATCACACTTTTGCTCGAAAAACTGTACATGGCCTTGTGAACTTTTCACTCCAAAAAAATCATAATAAGCCTCATGAACTTTTCGATCGAAAAAAATCACAAGGCTATAGCCTTGCGAACTTTGCACTCAAAAAAGTACACAAGGTTATAGCCTTTTGAACTTTTCGCTCAAAAAAGTGTACAAGACTAATGACCAAGACTGATGCCTTGTGAACTTTTTGCTCAGAAATGTGCATGTAATCGCTTTGTGTAAACAAATTGCAAACTCCACACAACTATTAGGCATTCTCCTCATACCCAGAATTTAGACGCCTGCACAGAAACCGAAGAATGGTGATCGTAAGCATAGAAGATGGTGGTAATCAGAGCCATGAATTTGGGTCTACATGTAGGTCATTTGCTTCTACACAAGCAACCTAAACCTCATGTGTTCTACTGTTCTAGCTGTCAGATAGATTGTCATCAGACTACTCCTATCTGATGTGTTCTAGTCTCTCATCCATCCACCTCATAGGACTCATCTTCACCTTCATGTGTTCTAGCGATGCTCGTCCTTCAATTCCACTTGCTCCTGTGTCGATACCACAACAGCATGTGTTCTAGTCAGGTAGATTGTCATCAGACTACTCCTATCCGATGTGTTCTAGTCTCTCATCCATCCTCCGGATAAGAGTTACTTCTCCATAACTTGATTGTCCCTTCCGAAGCAGACAAGAGACAAACTTCCTTAGGATGGAACGACAAGGAGTGTACATTGTCCTTTCCGGCTTTCTCAATTGTAGTCACCATTGACCCCTGTTGACAATAAAACAAAATGGAATCAATATTTACAAGAAGTTTCTTCATATGCATTTCTGAACTATATATTAATGAGAAATAGAATTAGCTTACCAACCAAAAGGACCTATGGTATAAATGCAAAAGTTAGTTAATGGCCTAACGTTTTGACCCTAGCAGAGTCTTTCTCGAAGGCTAAAATGACAACACAACAAACACCAACAGGGCCCAATTTCATGGCTCTGCTTACCGCCGAATTCTGCACTTACGATCACGATTGCCCGCTTACGTGCAAGCGCCGAAATTCGGCGCTTGCCTTGTAAGCGTAGAATGCCTAGTAACGTGGAGTACGCACGCGCAGAAGCCCAAATTCGCCGCTAACCCGTGAAATACGCTTGCCGTAAGCACAGAATTCCTTGCTTCCCTAAGCGCCGATTCTGGGCTTACGGTAAGCAGAGCCATGAAATTGGGTCCAGGTAACTAAGTGAAAATTGAGCAGTGGGACATGAATAGAGAGAGAGAGAGAGTCAGAAAGCACTCAGGAAGTAGCAAGGGGTGAAAATAAAAAGGGAGCGGGGGGGGGGGGGGGGGGGGGGGGGTTGGAGGGAAGTGGCTGAAATGACCACAAGAAGGTAGAAACACAAATGTCAATGACAAAATCACCAGAAAGTCTCAATACTGTGTGATTACATGAGTAGATGACCAGCCATTTTTTTTATTAATAACGACAACGACATGGCGATGGCGGGCAACCTTGCAAGGCATCGTTACAACAGATGGACAACAGAATGGACCCTAAGAACACAAGCGAGTCGAAGAGGCAGGCGTTGGATGGACAACGTCAGAGCATTTGGAAGCGTCATACGGATGCGACAATCACAAGAAAGATCAAGGTGGAATGGTGGCAAAGAGGCCTGCCTTCAGCAGTGGAGTAACATTAGGCTACAATCCCGGCTAAAATGCTTGGGCCACCCATTCCTAAGGCTATATAAAACTATTCCCTATCCACTTACCATTAACAATAAACATTGTCTCCCCCGTAAAAGCAAAAATTCCATGCTGACCTGTGAAATTATGCTTGACGAAAGCACAGAATTCCCTGCTTCCAAAAACGCTGATTATTTGGTTCCAAAACCGGTTACGGTAAGCAGAGCCTCGAAATTGTGCCCTAATGCTGAATGTAACATGCTGGACAACTAATACAGTAGATAGGTTGCAATAGACTCCGTCTTTAAGCTCAACTATTAACGCAGGCCTGCTATAACTAACCAATCAGGCAACGAGTTTTGTGAAATGTGCGCGTGCTGCATGTCTTTCTCGCACAAAAACACAGGACTGCATGTTCAAATATGGCTGATTGACGTCATATTGCAACCTATCTATTCAGAACAATGTTACACCCTAGTATGAATACTAAAATTCAATCATATCCTCACCTCGACCAAGTCCCAGAAGTAGATTTTCCCATCCTCGGATCCGCTCACAACATGGCTGTCATCGTTATTCATACAGCTATCCACTCTGTATCTGCTGTTCTGGTGACCCGCATATTCGCCGAGGAGCTCCCCTGTGTCTTTGTCTAGAAGTCGGATCCTGTTGTCCAGCGAAGACACCAGAGTGCACTGGCCGTCCTTGGTGAAGTTGACACATGTGGCCGATTCTGAAAAGACGTCAATGTTGAAGATAAAAACTTCTTTACTTAAGTTTTTAAAAAGAAAGTGCAGGTTGAAAAACAAAAATGGCCTTGTTGCCCTCTCAAAGATGTAATTGCAGACCCATCTAATAATAATAATAATAATAATATAATAACAACAAGTTCTTACAGCGCAGTTCACAATAACCGTCTATATGCGCTTTACATTAGTGCCCCGGTCATTGGGCCAAAAACATCCTGTAATCAATTCTCAGCTCCCTGGGGCGCAGGCTATACAAATTGGGCAAGTGTAGCGCTCAAAGGCTTTTTCATACACTATATCAACCTCTACCCACATGTCTACCCCCGGAAGTACCCATATGCCCATGGGTGAAGAGAAGCAATTATAGTATTACTATAATGTTTCTCGCTCAAGGCTACCCTGTATATAATACTTAACAATAATAATAAGTGTCACGACCGGGACTCGAACCCACACTCCGACAAAACCACGAAGTGGAAAGACCATTGAATTCAAGTACGTAGGAACTTGAATTCAATGCTCTTAACCACTCGGCCATGACACCTAACATGTAATACTTACGCCCAATACAGTCGGCATGCAACATCCCGTTTCGCATGTCATACCTCCTAATGTAGCCATCGACCGAACCTGTCAATATCTCAAAGTCGGAAACGGTGATCGAGGAAATGCTATCTTTGGCCTCATCCATTATCTGAATTGGGTCCATCTTCCGAGAGCGGCAGTCCCATATCCTTACGGTTGAATCAATTGAACCTATGTAAAATGCAAATAAATAAAAAATTATTAGTTTTTCTTGCACCTTCTAAATCAATTGATGCTGTACCGTTTGGTGTAATATTTGCAGACGTGCAACTTACTTTGAAGGAAAAAAAAAACTGTAATAAACTGATAATTTGATATCCGAAATGAAAAGTCACATCCCCTGGGTACCACTTCCCAGGTCGCATGGTTAACTTGGGTGCGATCCCTGGCTGCACAGCAGTTAATGGTTGATTGGCTTCTGAACGGTACCTCAAATCAAACAAATAAATTGACAAAATAGGGACACCCCCAACATAGGCTAGCTTTGAAACAGTAACCGGAGGTCGTTGGTTCAAATCATGCTCTAGTAATTTTTTCTTAGTTCCAAAGGAAATTGACAGCAGATACACAAATCTTAATCAGAGCTCTGTATTTTCAATTTTCCATGGCCATGTGTTTAACCTTTCACACTGATCAGAGTATTTTCATGTAGGTACATCCACATTGTTTGGTGACAGCGCATACATGTACTAACCGCTTCTCTTGCCGCAGAGTTGGCAAATGCAGGCCTTGGCAAACGGACACCAACACGTCACGCCAATCTAAAGAAAGATTCATGCATAAATTGTTCTCTGTTGGAAATTAATTTGTTATTGATATCTCATTTATCAATGCTGCATTTCAGCCCACTAGTCTACTGTACTAAAATATTACACACCCACTTTTTCAGTTATCACAAAGTGTAGGCCCGCATATCCCTCACTTGACCTACCATCATAACCATGTAAATGTTTCTAAAAGTATCCTATAAAAGTTTAAGGTTCATTTCGGAACCTGGAGATGACATGGATGATAGCGGAACGTGGAAACAAGAGGAACATGGAGACGCTAGCGGAACTACGACTTGATATTGATAGTTCTTTTACTAAACCTAGATCTGCCACTGACAATGACAAGCACAACGTTCTGCCCCCCATTGTTCACGATAACGCAATATCAGCAACCTGGTTTTTTACTTTATTTTAATTTTGATAACTGTCAGTGTCACGCCACAACTTTTCCACTCATGTTTACAAATAAAGGGATATCTCACTCATCAATCAATTGAGGTAAGTAAATTATATATTATAGGCCCTATCGAATGAAAAAGTGATGGCGCCATACAGAAACTTTTCCTTAATTTTATATAAATTAAATGTACTTCATTATTACTTCTTTTACTTTCGTACTATACTAAGATCTAATAATTATTGGTTCTAAATCTAAGCTAGTCAACTAGTCATTCATTATTTAACATTTGACATGAGAATGAGATTGAATCATTGATTGAGCTCGAGATACGTACGTGTAGATCCCCCGTATGATGGGGTGTACTTCTAGAAACTATACAAAAAATAAGGCTCCCGGGAGCCTTATTTATACTTATTTATACTTATTTATATTATTATTTATACCTGATAAAATAACGGACGCTTCCTCGTTAAAACACACACAGTTCACTTTCCCAGCATGGCCCCGGAACTTTCGTAGAATCTGCCCAGATGCAACATCCCACAGAATCACAGTATTGTCCGCTCCACACGACACCAGCTGCGAATTGTCCAAAGACGCCCGTGAATCGAGCACTTCGTACCCGTGGCCCGAGTACGTTTTGAGCAGCAAGTTACGGTGAGGGTTCCATAACTTGAGTGACTTGTCACTGCCGCAAGAGGTGCAGTAGTTACCGTCTGCGTTGAAGGAAACACTCCGAACTGCCCCTTGTTTGCACTCGAGTGTTTTGTGGAGCTTTAAGGGGAGTTTGTCCGCCATAACCGGTGAAAATTCCCTTCAAACAGTGTCGGAGAAATGAGAAAACAGATCTTCATTAAACAGCGTGCGGTCCGGTCCTGGAAGTAAACTTTCAACCTCGTTATTCCCATTAGCGTTGATTTAGGCGTGTGATGAACGTGAGGTTGATGCTTGGTAGAAAAGGTTGAGATTTCGGTTTTCACATCGTTTGCGCCACCTCGCGTTCGAAAAGAGAGAACTTGCTCACACAGGTGGAAGGGGCGGGCTGAAGGGGGGGGGGGGCGGTGTATAATTATTATCAGCGCTTTCAGCTGTTTACGTATAATAATAATGTTTTTTTTTAAAGGAAAAATTAGTTATTTTAAAGCACATTCCTTTGTCAAGGATTGTTAATTGTTAAAGCCCAGTATCCCCATGGTGTATCCCGTGCATAAACTTACAAACTGTGAAAATTTAGGCTCAATTATTGGTCAGCGAAGTTGCAGGGAAACAGAATAATAATAATAATAAAGAAGTTTATAGGGTTTTTAATTCATAATTTTAAGTAATTATTAAAAATAGTTCGGCTTTTCCCAGCAAATTATCCCATTGGAGTCATGATGAATGGATTCTTGTTATCATGAGTCGTTGATGTGCTACACCAGGGATCGCAATCTGACTGAACCGCGCCATAAATACCCTGACTTTTTAGAATTTCAAACTAGAGTTGAAAATTCCAACACTGTCGGTTATTTCTAACCTATATGTGAATTATTATAATTATTATAAATTTTTGCTTTATATTCATGGATATAAACAATCAGAGCTAAATTTGGTCCAGGGACAATTTTTTTTATAAAGATGGAAATACAACTAGCTGAATGATAAGGTGAATTTTGGTTTGAAATGTTTTGGTGCAAACAAGTCTCATTAATAATAATACAAATAATATCGAAGTCTTATATAGCGCACGTATCTACCAAATAAGGTACTCAAGGCGCTGAGTATATACAAACTTTCAGAAAGATAGGTTATTGCAGTGATGAATTCTGAGACCCAATTATGTAGCACCTTATAAGGGTTTACAAGGTACTACGGCGCATTAAGCAACCACAACCAGGAACACCGGGGCGAACCCCTTCTCTGGTCGATAAGTGCACTGGGTTCTTTTACATGCGTTACACAACACCAACGGCTTTACGTCCCATCTGAAGGACGAAGCAATGGTTATGTCTTTGACACAAGTGTCACGGCTTGGGATTCGAACCCACACTCTCTGATCAAAAACACCAGAGTTTGAATTCGGTGCTCGACACTTCCACGCCAAATAAATCTTTTTATAATTTCGTTTATTTGACAAAAATAATACAGATTTTTGTTAAATAAACAAGGCATTGTTCTGATGCTGCTTTCATAACTCTAGATTCAATGCGAGTTTATAGAAACAAAAGTTCAGCATAATAGTGGCTCCCTGTGATTGCATTTGTTTATTTAAACTTGTACTTGACTTACAAATCACATACCGTAAAAATCAAACATTAACTAGTTGTTATCTTTCAGTCAACATGATTATTGTGTACATTGGCAGCTTGATTTGAATAACAACAATGCTGGTTCCAAAAACATGTCCATGTTTGGGGATCTCATGATCGTGCATCGTTGATGACGTAGTGATGGGGGTAGAAGGAGGCCACAGTCGTGAGGTACGGTGTTCCGTAAGATCCACCTATTTCTGTTTGTTTAACATTCGTTCCTTGTTAAATTCGGAGTGGTAAGTGAAATCTAGCCGCACAATAAGCGTGAGGAACGTTGTTTTTAAAGTTGGAAGATCAAGTTTCACAAAACATATCTGCGAATTTTCATTGAAATAAAGGACTATATACTGCACGTACCTTCGCAAAGTCTGCACTAGGCCACATTACAATGTAAAGTCCCTTGTTTCTTATCTCGCATTATTAATAGGGTTTTGGTTTTTCCAGTTGTGTTAAAAATACCATTGCATTTGCGTGTATGGCCAGACAATATCATAATTATTTTCGCTGAACATTCGCATGCAGAAGTAGGGTTTGCAAAGAGCTCCACTTTATTTGAGGAATTTTTAAATTTGTAGTTAAGAATCCATCATTGTTGCCGGCCGGCCATCAGCCACTTTCACAAGTTCTGCGAAGAATATCAACTAACTGTACGCAGTGAGTGAAGATAAGTCACATCTACATCTTCAGGTAAGACGTCAACTTGTACAAGGGTCTTATGTTGACATGACGGACAAGATATAATAACGTAAAGATTGATGGGTGGGACATTTTATAACAACTGATACTATTATGAAACTGGTTTGCGGGAAATAAGTATTTTAAAGGCAGTGGACACTATTGGTAATTACTCAAAATATTTATTGGCATAAAACCTTTCTTGGTGACGTAATGGGGAGAGGTTGGTGGTATAAAACATTGTGAGAAACGGCTCCCTCTGAAGTGCCATAGTTTTTGAGAAAGAAGTAATTTTCCACGAATTTGATTTCGAGACCTCAAGTTTAGAACTTGAGGTCTCGAAATACACCATCTAAACACAGACAACTTCGTGTGACAAGGGCTATTTTTCTTTCATTATTATCTCGCAACTTCGATGACCGATTGAGCTCAAATTTTCACATGTTTGTTATTTTATGCATATGTGGAGATACACCAACTGTGAAGGCTAGTCTTTGACAATTACCAATAGTGTCCACTGTCTTTAAAGGCAGTAGACACTATTGGTAACTACTCAACATAATTTCTAGCATAAAAACTTACTTGGTAACAAGCAATGGAGAGCTGTTGGTATTTAGTAGTATAAAACATTGTGAGAAACGGCTCCCTCTGAAGTGCCATAGTTTTCGAGAAAGAAGTAATTTTCCACGAATTCGATTTCGAGACCTCAGAACTAGATTTTGAGGTCCCGAAATTAAGCATCTGAAAGCAGACAACTTCGTGTGACAAATTTTTACATGTTTGTTATTTTATGCATTTGTTGAGATACACCAAGTGGGAAGACTGGTCTTTGACAATGACCAATAGTGTCCAGTGACTTTAATTGGGAACAGCAGACGCTCTTGTATCGAAACCGATACGACAATGTGCGACAGATTTGGGTAATTTGATGTTTTAGAAATTTGTTTTGTTTCGTGTTTGTTAAGGGAGAGTACTTCATTAATGCTAACATCTACCAGCACTCTAAAAAACAAAACTTAATGTGGGCCAAGCCCTAGTGATAGTGGGACCAGTTTTCAAGTCAACACAAAAATGTGGGTCAAATAAACATGCAGTTACAAATTTCTGATTCGTTTGACCTGCAATGAGTCAGTCAACTATAAAGTAGGGTTGTCATGTTCGAGTGGTTTAGAGCATCGAATCGAATTCAAGTTGTTGTGGTTAAAGGTACTGGATACCTTTGGGTCAAAGACAGTACTCGCACTTGGTGTATCCCTACATGTGCATAAAACATCAAACCTGTGAAAAGGTTGGCTCAATTGATCATCGAAGTTGCAAGAAAATAATGAAGGAAAAACCCTTGTTGCACAACTTTGTGTGATTTCATATATAGATAATAAAAGGCTGGAGTATTTTATCAGTTAGTGATACATTACCTCTTTCTCAAAAACTACGTTTTCTTCAGAGGGAGCCGTTTCTCACAATGTTTGATACTTACACAGCTCTCCATTGCTCGTTAACAAGTTAACTTTTATGCTGACATTATTATTTTAAGTAAGTACCAATAGTGTCCATTGCATAAGTCATCGGAGTGTGGGTTATTAATTGTGCCTTTAAAGGCAGTGGACACTATTGGTAATTATACTCAAAAAAATTATCAGCATAAAACCTGCTTGGTAACGAGTAATGGGGAGAGGTTGATAGTATATAACATTGTGAGTAACGGCTTCCTCTGAAGTAATGTAGTTGTCGAGAAAGAAGTAATTTCCACGAGTTTGATTTCGAGACCTCAAATTTAGAACTTGAGGTCTCGAAATCAAGCATCTGAAAGCACACAACTTTGTGTGACAAGAGTGTTTTTTCTTCCATTATTATCTCGCAACTTCGATGACCGATTGAGCTCAAATTTTCACAGGTTTGTTATTTTATGCATTGAGATACACCAACTGTAAAGGCTCGTCTTTGACAATTACCTATAGTGTCCAGTGTCTTTACACTCATTTACTTCAGGTAAACTGGACAGCTCATTCTCGTCAAGATGGCCGAAGCTGCACCATTCGCTGAGGACGCTTGCAAGATTAGGAATGTACACATCGAATGCCCAATCTGCCTGAGTCGGTTCAAGGATCCGAAAATCTTGGACTGTCAGCACATCGTCTGCTTAAAATGTCTTCACAAACTTGTAGAACACCAGGATCCGAAGACGGGTTTTATTATTTGTCCTGAGTGCAAACAGCCAACTTCAATCCCAGCTCAGGGAGTGTCGGCTCTTATTAACTGCCTTTTCTTACGCTCCCTTATTGATTACGGCATCATTCCTGAAGGTCCGGAGAAGGACATCAAGCCTCCTGTCTCGACTTGCAAAGGATGCGACGTAGGTCTTGAAGCCGTTTCACGGTGTGTTGACTGTGAAGCGAGTTTCTGCACTGCATGTCTGGAACACCACGTGAAGTTAAAAGGTAACATACATCATCAAATCGTTGATGTCAGTTCGTCAAATGAGCGACGAAAACACAAGGACAAAACGGCGCCAAAGTGCCGGAAACACACTGATATGGAACTGCGTTTTCATTGCGACACGTGTGATTTACTTGTGTGTCTCAAATGTGTAGAGAGTGATCACCGAGCACAAAACCATAAACTAATCAAAATCTCTGAATGCGTTGAATCTCTCCGTCAAGCTGTTAAGGCGGAATTGATGAAGTTCGATGAGTGTCGCAAGCAGTTCCAACAAATGGATATCTCTATCACCAAATCAGAGCAAAGATTACAGCTCATGGTCGAACGGACTCGTGCAGATATTTTGGCTAAGGAAAAAGAGAAAGTCGCTAAATTGAGAAATGAATCTCGTCTCCTTCAAGAAAGCGTCACTAAAATCGGTCAAGAAAGAATGATGGAATTTAAGAGCATACGGAGCAGCAATCACGATAAGATGAGCGTCGGAAAGAAGAATGTAGCTTCAGTCAATGACTTAATGCTGCATCTCGATGACGTTGAGCTGCTGGACTTCAAGCTAAAAATTATGCACAACTTGACATTCCATGAGGAGCTCCAGTTTCAAACAGTGCAGCATAGCAGGTCATTCATCGGGTTCAAAGGTCATGATATCGTCACTAATGCAGATCTCGGTGAATTACTAGAGGAAGAGAAGTGGGAGGTGAAGACAGAGTTTGGTAAAGAAGGGGAAGGTGAGGGGGAGTTCAAGCATGCATCGGAAGTTGCTTGTTTTAGCAATGGTGACATTGTCGTTTGTGACTTCAAAAGGCGGCTATTATCCACGTTTACATCAACGGGTAGTTACAAATCTACTGGTGTTCAAAGTGGAACCGAGGATGGTAAACTAAAACACCCTTACGGTGTTGCCGTGACCTCTAATGACCTGCTTCTGGTTACTGACAGACAGGATGTAAAGGTTTATGATAAAGAACTGCGATATATTCATCAGGACAGATCCTCACATAATCAAGTCGAGGGACAGTCAGAGAGTCAACTCGGTGGAATCGCAGTGGACAAGAAAGATCGGATTGCAGTGGCTGACCTTGGGAGAAAGGTTATATCTCTCCATAATATGGATGGATCCATCATTTCTACAACTCATGCCGAAATAGGCATTCCATGCAGGCTATCTGTAAGCAGCAAGGAGCGACTGATCTTCGGAAACTACGTTAAGTTGAAACTA
This sequence comes from Asterias amurensis, assembly GCF_032118995.1. NCBI lineage: Eukaryota > Metazoa > Echinodermata > Asteroidea > Forcipulatida > Asteriidae > Asterias > Asterias amurensis. The sequence continues at coordinate 18,394,458 of NC_092659.1, read as the reverse complement.
GTTTGTGTGGATTTCATGGGAAACGAGGTGTTCAATATCAGCACCTCCATTGACGGTAAACCTTTAAAACCTACTGGTGTGTGCTGCGACGATGCTGGAGACATCTATGTGTCTCTTCATTGCGGTAGTACTGTGGGAACCTGTGAGATACATCATTACGATGCATCAGGTGAGCACATCAGCTGTGTAGCTCGTGGCTTGTACAATCCTGAAGGCATGACGTTTACTCCGACCGGTGACCTCATCGTGACTGATAGGCACTCAGTCAAGATCTTGCATCGCGTGTGAGTGTCAATGACGTCATGGTCGAAAAAAAACACAACACATTTTCAAGGCAGTTACAGCTTACAAAGTTAGAAAAAATAATAATTAAACGAGAGACTCTCGGTCATACTCACGAACGTGAATATAGACTGTCATACGGACAATCCACGTAAAAATCGTTATTATTCATATCGTACAAATCGGTTCATGAATCATAAATGATCAACTTTCACATTGATATAAGTCAATTGTGAATTAAAGGTGCAGTTCTACACAAATCGACATGAATAATGCAATGTTGGGCAAATTATAAAGATATAGATCATGTTAAACTGCACCATTAAGGCGACGTCATTTGACAACGATGACGTCATTTGTTTGGGATGTGAATATTTATATCTAACACATCCCGGCTGGAAGACATGCACAGTGTTAAACTTGTTCGCACATGTTTTTGTTTAAATATAATTCTTTGAAAAGTGCTCCTTTAAAGTGACATCATGTGACACTTTATCACGATCAAAATGCGATCTTAAATTTGTAGATTTAACAAATCCTGGCTTCAATAATTGTACATTATTATAGCTCTGGTACAATTCCAGTTCACTATTTAAACCACTTTCACAGTTTCAAGATGATTTTAAGCTTCGCCATTTACATTTGCTTGCAAACAAATTCGCTGAAAAGAATAAGCAAAAAAAAAATAAAAAAATACAAACTAATTATTCAACAATTGAAAGTAACAGCTTATATTATACTCTTCCGACAGGTTGCTATCATTTTGCTTAATAATGTAGTAGTGTTAGTCCAGACATGCCTTGGTAAAACAGCATTGTAGACACGTCTAGTTGTATTTTATTCAATGTCAAGAACTTGTATTTTGCATTTCTTTGTTGTATAATTTTATGGATTCGACTCCTTTGATTACCTTTGTATTTTCACTATTATTAATGGAACGATTTAATTTAAAGAAAATATTCACCTAATAAGTAACTTTTAACGATTGGAAGTAACAGCTGATCTTTATTTTCTTTTAAAGCAACGATACAATTTGCTTAGTAATATAGAGTTTTAGTTCAGACATGTCTTGGTAAAACAGCATAAATGCTAGGGCGCTACCTTTTGACATGATCACATACAGACATGGCAGTAATAATAATTCATTAGTTAGTAAACATATAAGGCTACCTATTATCAGCAATAGTTTGTATTAGCAGAAAGCTTGTAGGCTTTATAATAGACTCTAGTTTTTCTATTCTAATATCGAGAGCTTGTAAAATGCATTCCTTGGTGGTTATGTTATGGATTTATCAGTAGAACTAAAATCACTCAATCGATGACCATTGTATCTTTATTTCTTTGGCTTGTTAAAAAAAAAAAAAAAAAAAACGATTACTGCATTCTCTGTATTTAGTGGCTTGTGGAAATTCCAAATTTTATTATAACTATCAACTGTTTTTGTTTTTAATTTGTTTTTACTTTTGGAGCGGTGTTGTTATGGATGTTTTTGTTAAAACTATATCAAGGAGCTGATTATCAAAATGGTATCATTTTGGTTGGTCTGACCTATAGCCTCTAGTCAAGGCGCACACGGCACCCCCAGAGGTCAAGACCCCCAGAGGTCAAGACCAGTGCTGGTATTTGTTGTTTTCGTGCGTGACATCTGGGGGTGCCGCCGCCGCGTGCGCGTGGACTAAAGGCTAGGTCTGACCATATAACTCTATGGACCATCGATGTAGAATTCTCTTGGTAGAGTGTTATGGCCCTCTACCTATCGGCAGATGTACATCGCCATAATACCACGACCGCAGCGCACTGGGCCCAATGTCATGGCTCTGCTTACCGCCAAATTCTGCGCTTACGATCACGATTCCCCGCTGACGTGCAAGCGCCGAATTTCTGCCTAATAACGTCGATATAATAATAACGCACGCGCAGAAGCCAAAGTTCACCGCTAACCCGTGAAATACGCTTGCCGTAAGCACAAAATTCCCTGCATCCGTAAGCGCCGATTTTGTGCTTACGGTAAGCAGAGCCATGAAATTGGGCCATGTAGTTAGCGATGTCAAAACGAAAGTTGTTGCTTACCAAAATGGCGCCCTTGCCGTCCTTCGCAATGGAGCACTGGTTGCCTATCTTGCGGCTTGCAGCACTATACAATATTGAGAGCAACTATACAAGTCGAGTAGTACGTTGATTCAGCTACCTGGATGGGCAGATAGGAAAAACATGTAGGGGATTAATTCCAATTAGTGTGCCTTTGATGATAAAATGGAAACAGTTAAAGGCAAACCCTTTGGTTTTTGGAATAGTTCGATAGTTTTAATCCATATAAATGTGAATACATACAATAAAACTATCCTAACAGTTTGTGAAAACCGAAAATCCGGAGCGAACAACAATTATGTTCATGCATGAGAAACAATCCCGTTGTAGGTCTGAGAAGATTCGGGGATAAAATCTGATATACTTTGCCATAACCATGATGACTTTGAAGTTAAATGATTCTCAAAAGGTTTTATACTAACAAAATAACTCTGTAATAACCAATAGTTTAATATTAAGAGTGATACAAACGTATGATTTTCATTACAAATGTTTAGAAAGATATTTGGCAACGATGTCCTTACAAAATGTTATACGATTTTGAAAACAAATTTGCAAACTGGTTGTAATTGCTTGTTGTAGTTCTACTAAAGTAAAAATGTTTCCAAAAGTTCAATAATGGTTTAATCAAAGACACAATGCAATCAACCGACTGCAGTTCTTTTAACTTCAAACTTATAAAGCAAATGGTGGTAAACCACACAACATAATAGTGTTTTGTAAAGTGTTCATCTTTTGTGCCACCATAATAATGTCTTGTAAGCTGCACTGTATTTGAATCTGCTTTGCGTGTATTTGAATGTTTTGTAAACAAATTGTGTAAGCTAATATTGTGTTAAGCTAATAATAATCTGTATTACCAATTAATTATCTGTATAAGGAAGTGTGTTTGTTTGTGTCGAGTTTTTTTTTTTTTTTTTTTTATTCATAGCGATGTTTAGCTGCACGTTATACGCGAGCAAATCCGTGACCGCGAACGTAAACAAATTGTGTTGTTTTGGGTGACGTCGCCACTTTGGGCTTATTGCACGCTCACGTATGCGATTAGACGTCTGCGCGCACACGTACGTACCTGACGTGAAAACTTGTTACTTCACGTAGGCTAAAAACGTGAGATTTTAACGACATAATTTTCTGACGTTCACGTTCACGTTTCTCGCGGAACATGCAGCTAAACCTCCTTAATAGACCCTTCCCATAAAATATGTAAATTGCACGTAGCGCGTGCGCACTAACGTTTTGGTTGGCAAAATGAGGGAACATCGCGCTGTTTTGTACACGGCTAATGGGTGAGTGACGCAGACGCGATTGCGCGTCTGCTTAGTGCACAACTCTATGGCGTTTGCCAACCAACAGGGTCTGTACGCATGCGTGAATGTAATTAGCATATTTCATGGGAAGGGTCCATTATATTGTGTGTACGCGCTGCGCACAACTCACAGCCAATGAACGCCTTCATTCGTGCACAATGGCATGAACTACGGCTATTTCATGTTCCACCCAAAACAAAGACACTCGGACAGGGTATGGATTTCGAGAAGGAAAAAAAAAAAAAAAAAAAAAAAAAACACCAGGAAAAAAAAAAGATGTTGGTGTGTCCCGTAGTATAATCGGTATCAATATGATACAGTAATTGGTCAAACTTGCGCAGAGCCTGAGCTTAGTTACCAGTTCGCGGTTCGCCCTTACAGATGATATGGTCCGGGATCTAGATGGGACCTAGGATCCGGTTCAGTTCTGAACCCTGAGTTTCTATAGAGTTTAATTATAGAGTCACGATAAAACAACAGAAGTTCATCCTCTTTCTACGAAAACACGATAATCAGGTTACTCCTTGTACACATATTTTGATCTATATCGCTCGTATTTTAATAAGACCAATATCTGGTCATATCTCCCGTTGAGCTGAACAACTGGACGAGACAATTCGCTACTGTATTTTACATCACGTGTTCGCTAAGAGCGATGAAGACCGTAGCCTGTTCAGTCTGACTGAACGGCGGTCCCTTTAACCGGACTTTTTAGAACTGGAGTTGAAAAATCCATCACTGTTATTTATTTCTAACCATTATGTAAATAAACGTTTGTTTTATATTCATGGATAATAACAATCGGACTGGTTCAGTGACCACGTTTTTTCAAAGATGGAAATACAACTATGATCAGGTGAATTTTGGTTTGAAATGTTTTGGTGCAAATAAGTCTCATTCACGCCAAATAAACCTTAAGTATTTCATTATTTTGTCAATACAGATTTTTTTACATAAGGGAGATATTGTTCTGAGTCTGGATTCTGTGCCAGCGAGGAACAACAAATTGAGGTAAATCTTTGCTTAATAGCTCCCTGTGTTTGCACTTGTTTACCTTTAGTATAAACAAAAATGGCCAGACATGTATTCGACAAAATAGTGCACTGGAGCAGGCCTGTACGGTTTGTGCGATTGACTTACAAAAGCACGTACCGTAAAAATCAAACACAACGGACTCATTCTTGTATTTACCCCACAGTCAGAATGATTGATATTATTCATTGTCGGCTCGATTTGAATATTAACAATGTTGGAACCACAAACATGTCCATATAAGGGATGTCATGATCATAATAATTGATGGCGTTATGACGAGGGTTTGGAGGATAATGTACGGTGTTCCATAACTTCCACCATCTGTTTGTACAGTCATTTATTTATGTGTGATTGTAATCTTGACATTCAGAAATATTCTTGCCTTAGTTTGATACGCTCTTGAAACATGTTAACATCATTGCTCTCTGCCTTGTTTATTTAGGCCTAAGAAACACTTTTATGAAATTTACCAATGAAAATTCTACAGAAATGTGTAAAAAGTCATTTTGCAGTATTATTATTATTATTATTATTATTATTATTATTATTATTATTATTATTATTATTATTATTATTATTATTATTATTATTATTATTATTATTATTATTATTATTATTATTATTATTATTATTATTATTATTATTATTATTATTATTATTATTATTATTATTATTATTATTATTATTATTATTATTATTATTATTATTATTAAGACAATCCAAGGCACTTAACACTGAACTGCAATTGGTTCCATATAGGCCTAGGCCTTCCACAGAAACAGGTAGCCACGGAACTTCACCCAATTGACACTGGGCAGAGCATCATCGGGAAATTAAAAGATTCCTGGTATCTTTCTTGTTCGTTCACAAAGAAGAGCAACCATTATTAATAAAGGATGCATTTTAACCGAGTCAACATTGTCCCATAATAGTATTAATACAAAACAACGATTGGAAGTGGGTTCGTTTCTTGTTAATTTCTGAGCTTCAGGTAACTTCACTCTAGCCAACCAATACGCATGATCAATGATGTGTTAGTTGGGCTTATTGCGAAAGAATAAAAACATCAAGTTCAACAAACACATCTTTGAAAAAAAACTCCAATAAAGGAACATACTGCGCTTGCTTTGGCTGCACTAGGCCACCATAGAATGCATTATAAAGTCCAATTTTCTATTGAGCTTTATTAATAGTGTTTGGGTTTTTCCAGTTGTGTTAACAATAAACACCATTGCATTTGCGTGTATGGCCAAACGTTATCATATATTTCGCTGTGCATTCGCATGAAGAAGTGTTTCTCATGAAGGGTTTGCAATTAGCTCCACTGTATTTGAGCAATTTTTAATTTGTCGTTAAGAATCCATCATTGTTGCCGGCAGGCCATCAGCCACTTTCACAAGTTCTGCGAAGAATATCAACTAACTGTACGCAGTGAGTGAAGATAAGTCACATCTACATCTTCAGGTAAGACGTCAACTTGTACAAGGGTCTTATGTTGTCATGACGGACAGGATATCATAACGTAAAGATTGATGGGTGGGACATTTTATAACAACTGATACGATTATGAAACTGGTTTGCGGGAAATAAGTATTTTAAAGGCAGTAGACACTATTGGTAACTACTCAACATAATTTCTAGCATAAAAACTTACTTGGTAACAAGCAATGGAGAGCTGTTTGTATTTAGTAGTATAAAACATTGTGAGAAACGGCTCCCTCGGAAGTTTTCGAGACAGAAGTAATTTTCCACGAATTCGATTTCGAGACCTCAGAACTAGATTTTGAGGTCCCGAAATTAAGCATCTGAAAGCAGACAACTTCGTGTGACAATGTTTTTTTCTTCTTCCATTATTGTCTCGACGACCAATTGAGCTCAAATTTTTAGTGAAACAAAAATCAGTCAGTAAAACAATCACAGCTCCCAGATTAAAACAAACCGTCACATTGCTTGGAATAAAAAGTCAACTTATTACACTATCTTTACGGAACTATTCATAACAAAAATACGACAGAATTAACTAAACTTATGAAGAAAACAAAACAAAATTACTGGCCAAAACATAACCGCGTTTGAAGATTGTTGTATTGCCATCTTGTTTACATCCTCTAATCAGTTAAACAAATTAACACCTTATTTATGAAATCTTGGGAATGCGCATATTTTCGAGTCCAACAGATTTTACCCAGTGATGTGCTGCCACCTAGTGTCTAGAAGTCTTCATCCATTGTTGTACTCAATCCCTGTATGAACTAACGAACATTAAACTCGTTTACTTCAGGTTAATACTGGACAGCTCAATATTATCAAGATGGCCGCAGCTGCACTTCCCACTAAAACCACTTGCGAGATTAGTCAGGAACTCATCGAATGTCCAATCTGCCTAGAACGGTTCATCGATCCGAAAATCCTGAATTGTCACCACAGCTTTTGCCAAAAATGTCTTCAGAAACTTGTAGACAATCAGAATCCAAAGACGGGTTTTATCATTTGCCCAGTGTGTAAAGAGAAAACTAAAATACCAGATAAGGGAGTGTCGGCTCTTCTCAACAGCTTTTTCTTGAGCTCGCTTATTGATGACGTCATCAATTCTGAAGGTCCAAATCAGCGACCCAAATCTGAATCGTCAAAGTGCCGGAAACACACTGACCAGGAACTGTGTTTTCATTGCGACACGTGTGACTTACTTGTGTGTCTCAAATGTGCGGTGCTCGATCACCAAGCACATACCCTAATCGAAATCACTGAATGCGTTAAATCTCTCCGTCAGGCTGTTACAGCGGAATTGATGAAGTTCGATGAGTGTCGCAAGCAGTTCCAAAAAGTGGATGTCTCTATCAAACATTCAGGGCGTAGATTACAGCTCATGGTCGACCGGACTCTAGCAGAGATTTTGGCCAAGGAAGAAGAGGAAGTCGCTAAACTAAGAAATGCATCTCGCCTCCTTCGAGAAAGAGTCACTGAAATAGGTCAAGAAAGAGTTAAGGAATTTAAGAGCATACGGATCAGCAATCAAGATAAGATGAGCGTCGGCAAGGAGATCGTAGCTTCAGTCAATGACTTAATGCAGCAAGCTGATAACTTTGAGCTGCTGGACCTCAGGCCAAAAGTTATGCACAACTTAGACTTCCACAAAGAGCTTCAGTTTCAAACAGTGCAGCATAGCAGGTCATTCATCGGGTTCAAAGGTCATGATGTCGTCACTGATGCAGATCTCGGTGAAATACTAGAGGAAGAGAAGTGGGAGGTGAAGGCAGAGTTTGGTAAAGAAGGGGAAGGTGAGGGGGAGTTCGAGTGGGCATCGGACGTTGCTTGTTTTAGCAATGGTGACATTGTCGTTTGTGACCACGAAAGGCAGCTATTATCCACGTTTACATCAAAGGGTAGTTACAAATCTACTGGTGTTCAAAGTGGAACGGAGGATGGTAAATTAAAACAACCTTTTGATGTTGCCGTGACCTCTGATGACCTGCTTCTGGTTATTGACGGACAGGATGTAAAGCTTTATGATAGAGAACTGAGATACATTCGTCAGTTCAGACCCTCACAGAATCAAGTCGAGGGACAGTCAGAGCTCAGTGGTATCGCTGTGGACAAGAAAGATCGGATTGCAGTGGCTGACTGTGAGAGAAAGGTTATCTCTCTCCATAATATGGATGGATCCATCATTTCTACAATACATCATGACGATATTGCATACAGGCTATCTGTAAGTAGCAAGGAGCGTCTGATCTTTATAAACTACGTTAAGTTGAAACTAGTTTGTGTGGATTTCATTCGAAACGAGGTGTTCAATATCAGCACCTCCATTGACGGTAAACCTGTAAATCCTAATGGTGTGTGCTGCGACGATGCTGGAGACATCTATGTGGTTGTTCATTGCGGTGGTAAAGTGGGAACCTGTGAGATACATCATTACGATGCATCAGGTGAGCACATCGGCTGTGTAGCTCGTGGCTTGTATAATCCTGGCGGCATAACGTTTACTCCGACCGGTGACCTCATCGTGACTGATAGGAACTCAGTCAAGATCTTGCATCGCGTGTGAGTGTCAATGACGTCATGGTCGAAAAAAAACCCACATTTTCAAGGCAGTTACAGCTCACAAAGTTAGAACAAATAATAATTAAACGAGAGACTCTCAGTCATACTCAAGAACGTGAATATAGACTGTCATACGGACAATCCACGTAAAAATCGTTATTATTCATATCGTACAAATCGGTTCATGAATCATAAATGATCGACTTTCACATTGATATAAGTCAATTGTGAATTAAAGGTGCAGTTCTACACAAATCGACATGAATAATGCAATGTTGGGCAAATTATAAAGATATAGATCATGTTCAACTGCACCATTAAGGCGACGTCATTTGACAACGATGACGTCATTTGTTTGGGATGTGAATATTTATATCTAACACATCCCGGCTGGAAGACATGCACAGTGTTAAACTTGATCGCACATGGTTTTTTTTAAATATAATTCTTTGAAAAGTGCTCCTTTAAAGTGACATCATGTGACACTTTATCACGATCAAAATGCGATCTTAAATTTGTAGATTTAACAAGTCCTGGCTTAAATAATTGTACATTATTATAGCTCTGGTACAATTCCAGTTCACTATTTTAACCACTTTCACAGTTTCAAGATGATTTTAAGCTTCGCCATTTACATTTGCTTGCAAACAAATTCGCTGAAAAGAAAAGGCAAAAAAAAAAATTAATAATACAAACTAATTATTCAACAATTGAAAGTAACAGCTTATATTATACTCTTCCGACAGGTTGCTATCATTTTGCTTAATAATGTAGGAGTGTTAGTCCAGACATGCCTTGGTAAAACAGCATTCTAGACACGTCTATAGTTATTTTATTCAATGTCAAGAACTTGTATTTTGCATTTCTTTGTTGTATAATTTTATGGATTCGACTCCTTTGATTACCTTTGTATTTTCACTATTTTCTTTGAAAAGTGCTCCTTTAAAGTGACGTCATATGTGACACTTGATCACGATCAAAATGCGATCTTAAATTTGTAGATGTAACAAATCCTAATTTCAATAATTGTACATTATTATGGCTCTTATACAATTCTAGTTCATTATTTTAACCATTTCGCCTTTTACATTTGCAAACAAATTCGCTGAAAAGAATAAGCAAAGATAAAAAAATAATACAAACTAATTATTCAACAATTGAACGTAACAGCTTATATTATACTCTTCCGACAGGTTGCTATCATTTTGCTTAATAATGTAGGAGTGTTAGTCCAGACATGCCTTGGTAAAACAGCATTGTAGACACGTCTATAGTTATTTTATTCAATGTCAAGAACTTGTATTTTGCATTTCTTTGTTGTATAATTTTATGGATTCGACTCCTTTGATTACCTTTGTATTTTCACTATTGTTAATGCAACGATTTAAAGGGACACACCGGCTCACCGTTTACGCAATTTAGAGGTGTTGAATAATAAATAATGTTTTTATAGATGGTTGCTATAAAAAAAAATCATCAAAATGTCACGTATTTAGCGAAAAATAAAAAAAAAAACAAAGCGGCAATATAACAAGCTTCCGTTACACGGACTCTTTGAATGTGAATCTTACGTTAGATTTTTCACCATTATTTACATGTTGTAGCGATAATTTGAATACATGATCTTTTTCGTCAATTATTCGTAAATAATTTTGTAAAAAAAAGATTAAAATTTGGTTAAACAAGTAACTTTTAGACGGCTGAAAGTAAAACTAGCCCGGAAGGTCACGTGATTGTTTGTACCACTTTTTGGTTAGAACAATCACGCGACCTGCGTTTTTGTCTTAAAATGGTCAAAAACGCCTAAATATGATGATTTTTTTTAAGGACTGATCTTCTTCATTCCTGGAAGACCGTTGAAGTCTATGTTAGTCTATTTTGTAGCCCAAAATAGCCCAAATTCGGCCGGGGTGTCCCTTTAATTTAAAGAAAATAATATTCACCTAATAAGTAACTTTTAACGATTGGAAGTAACAGCTGATCTTTATTTTCTTTTAAAGCAATGATACAATTTGCTTATTAAAAATGTAGAGTTTTAGTTCAGACATGTCTTGGTAAAACAGCATGAATGCTAGGGCGCCACCTTTTGACATGATGCTCATACAGACATGGCAGTAATAATAATTCATTAGTTAGTAAACACAAGGCTACCTATTATCAGCAATAGTTTGTGTTAGCAGAAAGCTTGTAGGCTTTATAATAGACACTAGTTTTTCTATTCTAATATCGAGAGCTTGTAAAATGCATTCCTTGGTGGTTATTATATGGATTTATAAGTAGAACTAAAATCACTCAATCGATGACCATTGTATCTTTATTTGTTTGGCTTGTAAAAAAAAAAAAAAAAAAAAAAAAAACGATTACTGCATTATCTGTATTTAGTGGCTTGTGGAAATTCCCACTTTTATTATAACTATCAACTGTTTTTGTTTTTAATTTGTTTTTACTTTGGGAGCGTTGTTGTTATGGATGTTTTTGTTAAACTATATCAATGAGCTGATTATCAAAATGGTATCATTTTGGTTGGTCTGACCTATAGCCTCTAGTCAAGGCGCACGCGGCACCCCCAGAGGTCAAGACCCCCAGAGATCAAGACCAGTGCTGGTATGTTTTGTTTTCGTGCGTGACATCTGGGGGTGCCGCCGCCGCGTGCGCGTGGACTAAAGGCTAGGTCTGACCATATAACTCTATGGACCATCGATGTAGAATTTTCTTGGTAGAGTGTTATGGCCCTCTACCTATCGGCAGATGTGCATCGCCATAATACCACGACCGCAGCGCACTGCATGGGCCCAATTTCATGGCTCTGCTTACCGCTAAATTCTGCGCTTACGATCACGATTCCCCGCTGACGTGCAAGCGCCGAATTTCTGCCTAATAACGTCGATATAATAATAACGCACGCGCAGAAGCCAAAGTTCACCGCTAACCCGTGAAATACGCTTGCCGTAAGCACAAAATTCACTGCATCCGTAAGCGCCGATTCTGTGCTTACGGTAAGCAGAGCCATGAAATTGGGCCATGTATGTATATAGCGATGTCAAAACGAAAGTTGTTGCTTACCAAAATGGCGCCCTTGCCGTCCTTCGCAATGGAGCACTGGTTGCCTATCTTGCGGCTTGCAGCACTATACAATATTGAGAGCAACTATACATGTCGAGTAGTATGTTGATTCAGCTACCTGGATGGGCAGATAGGAAAAACATGTAGGAGATTAATTCCAATTAGTGTGCCTTTGATGATAAAATGGAAACAGTTAAAGGCAAACCCTTTGGTTTGTGGAATAGTTCGATAGTTTTAATCCATATAAATGTGAATACATACAATAAAACTATCCTAAAATTTGATATACTTTTCCATAACCATGATGACTTTGAAGTTAAATGATTCTCAAAAGGTTTTATACTAACAAAATAACTCTATAATAACCAATAGTTTAATATTAAAAGTGATAAAAACGTATGATTTTCATTACAAAATGTTCAGAAAGATTTTTGGCTATAACGATGTCCTTACAAAATGTTATACGATTTTCAAAACAAATTTGCAAACTGGTTGTAATTGCTTGTTGTAGTTCTACTAAAGTAAAAAAGTTTCCAAATGTTCAATAATGGTTTAATCAAAGACACAATGCAATCAACCGATTGCAGTTCTTTTAACTTCAAACTTATAAAGCAAATGGTGGTAAACCACACAACATAATAGTGTTTTGTAAAGTGTTCATCTTTTGTGCCACCATAATAATGTCTTGTAAGCTGAACTGTATTTGAATCTGCATTGCGTGTATTTGAATGTTTTGTAAACAAATTGTGTAAGCTAATTGTGTTCAGCTAATAATAATCTGTATTACCAATTACTTATGTATAAGGAAGTGTGTTTGTGTGCGTCGAGTGTTTTTTTTTTTATTTTTTTATTTTATTTATTTATAGCGATGTTTAGCTGCACGTTATACGCGAGCAAATCCGTGACCGCGAACGTAAACTGAACGTAAATTGTGTTGTTTCTGGGTGACGTCGCCACTTTGGGCTTATTGCACGCTCACGTATGCGATTAGACGTCTGCGCGCACACGTACGTACCTGACGTGAACATTTGTTACTTCACGTAGGCTAAAAACGTGAGATTTTAACGACATAATTTTCTGACGTTCACGTTCACGTTTCTCGCGGAACATGCAGCTAAACCTCCTAAATAGACCCTTCCCATGAAATATGTAAATTGCACGTAGCGCGTGCGCACTAACGTTTTGGTTGGCAAAATGAGGGAACATCGCGCTGTTTTGTACACGGCTAATGGGTGCGTGACGCAGACGCGATTGCGCGTCTGCTTAGTGCACAACTCTATGGCGGTTGCCAACCAACAGGGTCTGTACGCATGCGTGAATGTAATTAGCATATGTCATGGGAAGGGTCCATTATATTGTGTGCACGCGCTGCGCACAACTCACAGCCAATGAACGCCTTCATTCGTGCACAATGGCATGAACTACGGCTATTTCATGTTCCACCCAAAACCGAGACACTCGGAAAGGGTATGGATTTCATACCGAGAAGGAAAAAAGAACAACAACAAAAAACAAACACCAGGAAAAAAAAGAAAAAAAACATGTTCAATTAATAATAATGACACATATTTGCAAACCACAGTAAACACTAACAAAAAAAGGTCCGAATTTACTCTTCCTTCACACCCAGAGCAAAAACAAAACACTTCAACCAAAAAGTTGATAACATCGAAAGTTATACTAGATTGTAATGAAACAAAGGACAACATGATTACTCAACAGAATGAGCAAATCAAAGATTACAAAACAAAGTAAATACTAAAAGAAAGCTCACTCCGGGTTAGTGTGATCCGTTCTGTAAATCGGTAATGACAACAACAAAATTACACAGAGCCTGGGCTGAAAACCACTCTTGTTACCAGTTCCCGGTTCACCCTTACACCGGATTGGGTCCGAGATCTAGATGGGGCCCGGGATTTGGTTCAGAACGATTTCTAGATGTTGGTGTGTCCCGTACTATAATCGGTATCAAAATAACACACGGTAATTGATCAAACTTGCGCAGAGCCTGAGCTTAGTTACCAGTTCCCGGTTCGCCCTTACAGATGATATGGTCTGGGATCTAGATGGGACCTAGGATCCGGTTCAGTTCTGACCCGTGAGTTTCTATAGAGTTTAATTATAGAGTCACGATAAAACAACAGAAGTTCATTTTCTTTCCACGAAAACACGATAATCAGGTTACTAATTGTACACATCGCTGGTATTTTAACAAGACCAATATCTGGTCATATCTCCCGTTGAGCTCAACAACTGGACGAGACAATTCGCTACTGTATATTACATCACGTGTTCGCTAAGAGCGATGAAGACCGTATCCTGTTCAGTCTGACTGAACGGCGGTCCCTTTAACCGGACTTTTTAGAACTGGAGTTGAAAAATCCATCACTGTTATTTATGTGACGGTCATAGAAATTGTACCCCCACTGTTATTTTTATTGCACTTACTTATTATGTAACATTTAATTATTCAAGAGAAGCGCCCTCTCTTGGACAGCATTCCCATTTCGCGCGCTTCCGCCACCCTCATAATGATTCCAGCGAAGACCTGACAACACGTATTTTGTCTTCGTCTGTTTCAGGTAATAATCTTTTGGTTTATTTTCATACATTTTCCCTCTAAAATCATCATTCATGTACATTATTGTAAACTGGTGTTTATCTTCAACCACTATTGATTCTATTTTTATTCATTTCGAGATTATTAGAGATTTAATGGAATTGATTGATTGCCGGACTAAAGATTTGTCCCGGTTTAGTTTTCTGAATACAAGTTTATTATTTATTTGTTGAACTATACCCTTGTAGTTTATTTGACAAGAGTTGCTATTTATAAGTATTTGTTCTTTAAAACATTTCCGATCAGGAGCATCGGCCAAGTTTTATTTGCATTTAAGTTGTTGTTTTCCATCGATAATCAAGATGGCGCATGATGTGAAAATCACATGTCATGATCTTGAGACATACCTGTTTACTTAAAGCCGTTTACGATTTCATTTAATACTGTTTGTACATAAATACTGTTCTGTGATTATTTGTTTTATAAGTTAATTAAGATAATGATTCCAGCGAAGACCTGACAACATGTATTTTGTCTTCGTCTGTTTCAGGAAATAAAATGGTGCACCGAGTGTAAAGAAAATCAACTTGCCGTTAGCCTTTATCCTTATACGACTCTCTTAAGTATTGAGAGGGTCACATTTATTTCTAACCATTATGTGGATAAACGTTTGTTTTATATTCATGGATATAACAATCGGACTGGTTCAGTGACTACGTTTTTTCAAAAGATGGAAATACAACTATAATCAGGTGATTTTTGGTTTGAAATGTTTTGGTGCAAATAAGTCTCATTCACGCCAAATAAACCTTAATTATTTCATTATTTTGTCAATACAGATTTTTTAAATAAGGGAGATTTTGTTCTGAGTCTGGATTCTGTGCCAGCGAGGAACAACAAATTGAGGTAAATCTTTGCCTAATAGCTCCCTGTAATTGCACTTGTTTACCTTTAGTAAAAAAAAAAATGGCCAGACATGTATTCGACAAAATAGTGCACTGGAGCAGGCCTGTACGGTTTGTGCGATTGACTTACAAAAGCACGTACCGTAAAAATCAAACACAACGGACTCATTCTTGTATTTACCCCACAGTCAGAATGATTGATATTATTCATTGTCGGCTCGATTTGAATATTAACAAAGTTGGTACCACAAACATGTCCATATAAGGGATGTCATGATCATAATAACTGATGGCATTATGACGAGGGTTTGGAGGATAATGTGCGGTGTTCCATAACTTCCACCATCTGTTTGTACAGTCATTTATTTATGTGTGATTGTAATCTTGACATTCAGAAATATTCTTGTCTTGGTGTGATACGCTCTTGAAACATGTTAACATCATTGCTCTCTGCCTTGTTTATTTAGGCCTAAGAAAAACTTTTATGAAATTAACCAATGAAAATTCTACAAAAAAATGTGCCAGAAGTCATTTTGCATTATTACTATTACTATTATTATTATTATTATTATTATTATTATTATTATTATTATTATTATTATTATTATTATTATTATTATTATTATTATTATTATTATTATTATTATTATTATTATTATTACTATTATTATTATTATTATTATTATCATTAAGACAATCCAAGGCACTTAACACTGAACTGCAATTGGTACCATATAGGCCTATGCCTTCCACAGAAACAGATAGCCACGGAACTTCACCCAATTGACACTGGGCAGAGCATCATCGGGGAATTAAAAGATTCCTTGATATCTTTCTTGTTCGTTCACAAAGAAGAGCAACCAATATTAATAAAGGATGCATATTAACCGAGTCAACATTGTCCCATAATAGTATTAATACAAAACAACAATTGGAAATGGAAAATCAAGTTCAACAAACACATCTTTGAAAAAAAAAAATCTAATAAAGGAACATACTGCGCTTGCTTTGGCTGCACTAGGCCATCATAGAACGCATTATAAAGCCCAATTTTCTATTGAGCTTTATTAAAAGTGTTTGGGTTTTTCCAGTTGTGTTGCAATTGCGTGTATGACCAAACGTTATCATATGTCACTGTACATTCGCATGCAGAAGTATAGGGTTTGCAATTATCTCCACTGTATTTGAGCAATTTTTAATTTGTCGTTAAGAAATCATCATTGTTACCGGCCATCAGCCACTTCCTTAAGTTCAGCAAAGAGGACAAACTGCAGGCCTACGAAGTTTAGCACAGTTAGTATCTACATCTTCAGGTAGGACTTGCACAAGGGTTATTGTGTTGACGCACACTATAGGCATACATCAACAGTTTTAATGTTCAACCAAACACAACATCCGATATGATCTTGTTTTCGGTTGGTACAACATGATTTTAGTTTTTTTTTGTCAAAACAGTTGAAACCGGATATGAATTCACACTATAATTTCGAACATGTCAATATTCCGGGTATCTCGTTTTGTTTAGATAAGGGACAAATACTTGCTGGCGTTCTTGGCAAGGTCCGGGGATCCGTGTTGGTTAAAAAAGCCAGATAAGGGGGACCAGTTTTTGAGTCAATATCATGAAATCAGGCAATAACATCGTTTTTTTTAGTACAACTGAACTGGAAATATCTGACAATCAATCAGTTCAATCAATCAGTTTATTTCCACAGTTTCAAAATCACATTCAGCATCAAATCATAGGCAATGTAAGTTTGAAATTAAGAAATAAATAGTTGTTTGATAAGATTAATTAAATGAATAATAAGCATTGACATTCGTGCAAATCTGTGCATTTTTGAACTCAATTTGTCATCGAAGTTGCAAGAGAGTAATGGAAAAAAAACACCATTGTTGCACAAAGTCACATTAATTTGTGTGCTTTCAGATGCCCAAATATAAATAGCTCCCATGCCTGAAGCCTTTACAATTACTTGAATGGAAAATTTGCTCAAAAATGGAAATGTACACATTATTTGTGAGTGCAGCAGATTTTACCTAGTGTCTCCATTGATGTACGAACTAATGAACATTAAAATTATTTGGCTTCAGGGTGGACAGCTCAATATTATCAAGATGGCTGCAGCTGCACTTCCAACTAAAACCACTGGCAAGATTAGTCAGGAACTCATCGAATGTCCAATCTGCCTTAAACGGTTCATCAATCCGAAAATCCTGAATTGTCACCACAGCTTTTGCCAAAAATGTCTTCAGGAACTTGTAGACAATCAGAATCCGAAGACGGGTTTTATCATTTGCCCAGTGTGTAAAGAGAAAACTAAAACCCCAGATAAGGGAGTGTCGGATCTTCTCAACAGCTTTTTCTTGAGCTCGCTTATTGATGACGTCATCAATCTTGAAGGTCCAAATCAGCGACCCAAATCTGAATCGTCAAAGTGCCGGAAACACACTGACCAGGAACTGTGTTTCCATTGCGACACGTGTGACTTACTTGTGTGTGTCAAATGTGCGTTGCTCGATCACCAAGCACATACCCTAATCGAAATCACTGATTGCGTTAAATCTCTCCGTCAGGCTGTTAAAGCGGAATTGATGAAGTTCGATGAGTGTCGCAAGCAGTTCCAAAAAGTGGATGACTCTATCAAACATTCAGAGCGTAGATTACAGCTCATGGTCGACCGGACTCTAGCAGAGATTTTGGCCAAGGAAGAAGAGGAAGTCGCTAAACTAAGAAATGCATCTCGCCTCCTTCGAGAAAGAGTCACTGAAATCGGTCGAGAAAGAATTGAGGAATTTAAGAGCATACGGAGCAGCAATCAAGATAAGATGAGCGTCGGCAAGGAGATCGTAGCTTCAGTCAACCACTTGATGCTACATGCCAATGACGTTGAGCTGCTGGACCTCAAGCTAAACGTTATGCACAACTTGACGTTCCATACAGTGCTCCAATTTCAAGCAGTGCAGCAGGGCAAGTCATTCATCGGGTTCAAAGGTCATGACGTCGTCACAGATGCGGATATCGGTGAAATACTAGTGGAGTGGGAGGTGAAGACAGAGTTTGGTAAAAAAGGGGAAGGTGAGGGGGAGTTCAAGTGGGCAACGGACGTTGCTTGTTTTAGCAATGGTGACATTGTCGTTTGTGACTTAAAAAGGCGGCTATTATCCACGTTTACATCAACGGGTAGTTACAAATCTACTGGTGTTCAAAGTGGAACGGAGGATGGTAAACTAAACCAACCTTACGGTGTTGCCGTGACCTCTGATGACCTGCTTCTGGTTATTGACGGACAGGATGTAAAGGTTTATGATAGAGAACTGAGATATATCCGTCAGTTCAGACCCTCACATAATCAAGTCAAGGGGCAGTCAGAGAGTCTACTGAGTGGAATCGCTGTGGACAGGAAAGATCGGATTGCAGTGGCTGACTGTAAGAGAAAGGTTATCTCTCTCCATAATATGGATGGATCCATCATTTCTACAATACATCATGCCGAAATAGGCATTCCATGCAGGCTATCTGTAAGCAGCAAGGAGCGACTGATCTTCGGAAACTACGACAAGATGAAACTAGTTTGTCTGGATTTCATGGGAAACGATGTGTTCAATATCAGCACCTCCATTGACGGTAAACCTGTAAATCCTGCTGGTGTGTGCTGCGACGATGCTGAAGACATCTATGTGGTTGTTCATTGCGGTAAAATGGGAACCGGTGAGATACATCATTACGATGCATCAGGTGAGCACATCGGCTGTGTAGCTCGTGGCTTGTACATTCCTCTAGGCATAACGTTTACTCCGACCGGTGACCTCATCGTGACTGATAGGCACTCAGTCAAGATCTTGCATCGCGTGTGAGTGTCATTGACGTCATGGTCGAAAAAAAAAAAAACATTTTCAAGGCAGTTACAGCTCACAAAGTAAAATAATAATTAAATGAGAGACTCTCAGTCCTGCTCAGGAACGTGAACGTTATTATTCAAATCGTACAAATCGGTTCAAGTATCATAATGATCGACTTTCACATTGACATAAGTCAATTATGAATTAAAGGTGCAGTTCTACACAAATCGGCTTGAATAATGCAATGTTGGGCAAATTATATAGATCATGTTAAACTGCACCATTAAGGCGACGTCATTTGACAACGATGACGTCATTTGTTTGGGATGTGAATATTTATATATAACACATCCCGGCTGGAAGACATGCACAGTGTTTAACTTGATCGCACATTTTATTTTATTTTATATAATTCTTTGAAAAGTGCTCCTTTAAAGTGACGTCATGTGACACTTGATCACGATAAAAATGCAATCTTAAATTAGTAGATCCTGGCTTCAATAATTGTACATTATTATAGCTCTTAAACAATTCCAGTTCATTATTTTAACCACTTTCACAGTTTCAAGTTGATTTAAGCCTCGCCATTTACATTTGCAAACAAATTCGCTGAAAAGAATAAGCAAAGATAAAATAAATAAAATAAAAAATAAATAAAAACTAATTATTCAACAATTAGACCGTGGGATGATCATCAAAAAGGGCTCTAGTTTTCGAGTTTTGTGGTCTACCCTCTGCAACTACCTGAATTTTTCCCCAGATGTTCTTATGGTAGTCCTGAATAACATGTGAAAGTCGTCAAGGGCAAAACTTGCACAGTAATGAGTTATTTTAATTAGAAAATAATTATAGAAAAATAGCGCCCTCTATTGGTCAAAACTGGAGAACTATGCACAAACTCTATGGGCAAATCACCAAGTGCACAAACGAATGGGGAAAATATACTGGCTTATTTATTTTGCTTTCATTTACAGGTTTTCAGCTCTTTTCTCCCAGATTAATTAATTATTTAACATCCCTGGACATCAATCATTTCCCCAATTGAGTTATTTCAATTGTTTCAAATTAATGTCACTAACAAACTTTCTGGGCCTCATTTTGGTCATTTACTAAGTTTTCAGAGCTTAGACAGGCCTTAATTAAATTGTAATCGATTGAATGAATGAACTTGACAAAAAAAGGATATTGTTGACATTAAGATTTTTTTAATTTCTTCTCTTCATATCATAATGACACATTTCTAGTACAATACTCATTGTTATCATGATGAATTATGTTACTTTCTTGAAAAGGCCCTTTTAAATTCCCCCACACAATTCAATTTAAAACAATAATAAATCCGTTTATGTGCCGTATAACCTATGCCTGGCGTATCCCCAAAAAGTCTTGACGTATTCTCACGTATCCACATGTAACATACATAACTTCATTTTAAGTTAGTGATACGCTATCAATTCATTAGTCATACGCTTTGTATACGTTCAGTACGCTATGGATGCGATTCTGGGAAGTTGGGCACTCTTGAACTTTTAAAATGCTCGAACTAGTTTCTGTAGGCCTATACGCCGGCATACGTTAAGGCGATACACCATGGTGTGACAGGGCCGTTAACAATTTCAAAGATATAAAGATTTTACAAAATTGAATGAAAATAATATAAATCTAGTTCCCAAACTGTCTTTCTGGTACCACAGTAACTGATGGGTTAATTCAATTCTCAAATAAATTGTTCCACATTTATTTTAAGGTTTATATTTTGGTAAGCCAAAAGCTTACTTTTTACACATTGTACTTGTGCAGAATTCTCTTCTTGTTTTTTCTACTTTTCTATTGAAAATGATGATTCAGACAACATTTTGTTTAAATTAGTTATCATCAGAATAAACATCCCCGTCCGAGTCCTTTGTAGCCACTCCGCAATTGGCACAAAAGCATAAGTCTGTGCAGGGGAAATTGATTTGTTGACAGGAACATCTGCTGTGTGATATTTTCCTTTACATACTTTCTTCTTCAATCTGCATGATACACTGTTCGGGGAGCACGTTCAGCTGAGGCGTTTCAGAATCACCAGTGTCAGAGCGTAGCAACCTTTTGATCGTGGTTCACCTTCAGTTGTCTCGTTGCTAATGGCATCACTATTCTCGCGTTCTGCAAGCGAATTATAAAAGCATACTCGATGACTGAACAGACAGTACACAAAATAAAAAAAATAATGTAGGAAAAGCAAACATGTACAGTTTTGGTGAAGGTAGATCAACTCATTGTTCCTTAATTGTAGTACACATCCAATCCAAAGTTTATTTAGGCAATATGAATTTCTCATATCCAAGTGGCATGCCCTCATACCCTAGTCAACTTGTGCCCAACTACTAAAGGTCAATCCATACAAAACGTATGATAAAGAGCACTGGAAAGCTTTTGATATAAAGAGGACATTTTTACCCAATACTTTGAACTTTTCATTATCTTGTAGCAAATTCTTGCAAAAATTTACACAGATTTTATATATAGATTTTTTTATATAATAGTAGGGATACTGGTCCTGTTCACAAATACCAACAGTTAACCATATATTCATTTGAGTTTTTTCTCTCGTTTTCCTGAAAACAAAAGAAAAAAAGGTTAGAAGGTTACGCACAGTATTTCTTCTGGTGGACGAGAGTAATGAACAAGTTATTTTTTTTTACCTTCAATTTTTGTTCTTCTTTAGCTTTCTACTACCTGCACGCTTCATTGTCAGCGAAAAGTGTTGATATACCACTAACCCAGAGCGGACATGTCATACTGAAAAGAAAAGAAATACAAATAAATGAGGCCCTAGTTTACTCATCTTATTTGAAAACAAAATTAGGCTTGTTCCCCTTAGTTTAAATACAAAATTTTAATTTTAATACCACATCTCAAAGAAATCTGGTTGTTTGCCTCTAGAATTTTAAGAATAAAGATGGGGATGTTATTTATTATTATTCAAGCATACTTCATCACGTGATTAGTATGGGGGTCTTGGGGTACGTGTATGTACCCTTGCCCTTCCTCCACTTCAGTGTTTTAGTTTAGTAAGTAAGGGCCAATTTAATTTTTCCTGAATCGTGTAAATTTTTAATCGGCCTAGTGCATTGAATACTTAATGTTTTTTGATTTTTCATACTGTAGTCTGTACATGTAATTGTAATTACTAATTGTAACAGTGCATGTATGAATATGATGTATGTTTTTTGTTATTAATTCAAGTATTAAGTAAATAACTTAAACCGATGTGTGTCATCATCATGATTCATCACCAAAATGTGTATCCTCATCATGTGATCGTGACTCTGATTTCGTTTCATATATTTGAGAGATCGGAGCATTTCATTTTGTTTAACTTCATGACTTGAATAAAAAAAATTAAAAAAAATGATTAACTGCTTTGCTTCGAATTGAAGCACAACTTATTCTGGAAAGAAATGTTGCCTAAATACCTTCAACTTCCACTAGTACATCCACGGTACTCCAACCAGCAGCTGCCGTTGTGCTTTCTGGTGAAATTGGATCGGAAGGTCTTGTCTTTTGTAGGTCGCTGTCATGTCATCCATCCATGGCGTCCAACTCCAAACTCCAAGCATACACATTTTCACATGTCATGATGATCATGATGTTTTTCCTAACCACTGCTGGGCCAACGAACTCCTGCCAGCGATAACTATTTTCCCGAACTAGCTCGGATTAAATTTATGTTGTTTTCATGTAACATAAAACGAGCCGATCTTCGCAACTTTCTTCCCTTCACACAGGACGAAGTTTCCTGAGAAGCGTAGACGACATCTTTCTGAAATCCTTCTCGAAACCACGGCTTCGGCTCCGCATGCTAGCTTGGCCCCGCGGTTGTTTTGGCAATTGTGCGTACTTTGCGTACGCGCTCAGTCAGGGCTTCAGACGAGATAAGGGAGCCTGAAGCAGAATCCAACGCAGGCGCCGTCGTTTCGAAAAGGGCCACAAAACCACAGGACTTCGAAACAAGCTCTTTCATTGGTCTACACATCCGCATGCATGTCATATGCGCTATGATTGGCCGAGCTTATAAGTCATCTATTTTTTTGTTGCACGTTCAGCCATTTATTCTCGCTGTATTATTGTGCTTCATTTCGCGAATAAATCCATACTGTGCAAGTTTTGTGCTTGACGACTTTTTTTGGGTGGTAAGTTGAATTTTCTTCAAATTTTGAGACCAAATGTAAGTAGTTGTGTAGGGTAGAGCACTGAAAAGCAGAATTTGGAGCATCATCCCACGGTCTAAATTGAAAGTAACAGCTTACTTTATACTCTTCCGACATGTTGCTAACATTTTGCTTAATAATGTAGGAGTGTTAGTCCAGACATGCCTTGGTAAAACAGCATTGTAGACACGTCTAGTTATTTTATTCAATGCCAAGAACTTGTATTTTGCATTTCTTTGTTGTATAATTTTTTGGATTAGACTCCTTTGACTACCTTTGTATTTTCACTATTATTAATGCAACGATTTAATTTAAAGAAAATATTCACCTAATAAGTAACTTTTAACGATTGGAAGTAACAGCTGATCTTTATTTTTCATTTAAAGCAACGATACAATTTGCTTATTAATATAGAGTTTTAGTTCAGACATGTCTTGGTAAAACAGCATGAATGCTAGGGCGCCACCTTTTGACATGATCACATACAGACATGGCAGTAATAATAATTCATTAGTTAGTAAACATATAAGGCTACCTATTATCAACAATAGTTTGTATTAGCAGAAAGCTTGTAGGCTTTATAATAGACTCTAGTTTTTCTATTCTAATATCGAGAGCTTGTAAAATGCATTCCTTGGTGGTAATGTTATGGATTTATCAGTAGAACTAAAATCACTCAATCGATGACCATTGTATCTTTATTTGTTTGGCTTGTAAAAAAAACACGAAAAAAAACAAAACAAAAAACCGATTACTGCATTCTCTGTTTTTAGTGGCTTGTGGAAATTCCCACTTTTATTATAACTATCAACTGTTTTTGTTTTTAATTTTTTTTTACTTTGGGAGCGTTGTTGTTATGGATGTTTTAGTTTAAAATATCAACGAGCTGATTATCAAAATTAATGATATCATTTTGGTTGGTCTGACCTATAGCCTCTAGTCAAGGCGCACGTGGCACCCCCAGAGGTCAAGACCCCCAGAGGTCAAGACCAGTGCTGGTATTTTTTGTTTTCGTGCGTGACATCTGGGGGTGCCGCCGCCGCGTGCGCGTGGACTAAAGGCTAGGTCTGACCATATAACTCTATGGACCATCGATGTAGAATTCTCTTGGTAGAGTGTTATGGACCTCTACCTATTGACAGATGTGCATCGCCATAATACCACGACCGCAGCGCACTGCATGGGCCCAATTTCATGGCTCTGCTTACCGCCAAATTGTGTGCTTACGATCACGATTCCCCGCTGGCGTGCAAACGCCGAATTTCTGCCTAATGACGTCGATATAATAATAACGCACGCGCAGAAGCCAAAATTCACCGCTAACCCGTGAAATACGCTTGCCGTAAGCACAGAATTCCGTGCATCCGTAAACGCCGATTCTGTGCTTACGGTAAGCAGAGCCATGAAATTGGGCCATGTAGTTAGCGATGTCAAAACGAAAGTTTTTGCTTACCAAAATGGCGTCCTTGCCGTCCTTCGCAATGGAGCACTGGTTGCCTATCTTGCGGCTTGCAGCACTATACAATATTGAGAGCAACTATACAAGTCGAGTAGTACGTTGATTCAGCTACCTGGATGGGCAGATAGGAAAAACATGTAGGGGATTAATTCCAATTAGTGTGCCTTTGATGATAAAATGGAAACAGTTAAAGGCAAACCCTTTGGTTTGTGGAATAGTTCGATAGTTTTAATCCATATAAATGTGAATACATACAATAAAACTATCCTAAAATCTGATATACTTTTCCATAACCATGATGACTTTGAAGTTAAATGATTCTCAAAAGGTTTTATACTAACAAAATAACTCTATAATAACCAATAGTTTAATATTAAGAGTGATAAAAACGTATGATTTTCATTACAAATGTTTAGAAAGATATTTGGCTACGATGTCCTTACAAAATGTTATACGATTTTCAAAACAAATTTGCAAACTGGTTGTAATTGCTTGTTGTAGTTCTACTAAAGTAAAAATTTTTCCAAATGTTCAATAATGGTTTAATCAAAGACATAATGCAATCAACCGATTGCAGTTCTTTTAACTTCAAACTTATAAAGCAAATGGTGGTAAACCACACAACATAATAGTGTTCATCTTTTGTGCCACCATAATAATGTCTTGTTAGCTGCACTGTATTTGAATCTGCATTGCGTGTATTTGAATGTTTTGTAAACAAATTGTGTAAGCTATTTGTGTTCAGCTAATAATAATCTGTATTACCAATTAATTATCTGTATAAGGAAGTGTGTTTGTGTGTGTCGATTTTTTTATTTTTTTATTCATAGCGATGTTTAGCTGCACGTTATACGCGAGCAAATCCGTGACCGCGAACGTAAACAAATTGTGTTGTTTTGGGTGACGTCGCCACTTTGGGCTTGTTGCATGCTCACGTATGCGATTAGACGTCTGCGCGCACACGTACGTACCTGACGTGAACATTTGTTTCTTCACGTAGGCTAAACACGTGAGATTTTAACGACATAATTGACGTTCACGTTCACGTTTCTCGCGGAGCATGCAGCTAAACACTCAGAACTGCCCCTTGTTTGCACTCGAGTGTTTTGTTGAGCTTTAAGGGGAGTTTGTCCGCCATAACCGGTGAAAATTCCCTTCAAACAGTGTCGAAAAATTAGAAAACAGATCTCCATCAATCAGCGTACGGTCCCGGTCCTAAAAGTAAACTTTCAACCTCGTTATTCTCATTAGCGTTGATTTAAGCGTGTGATGAACGTGAGGTTGTAGTCTGGTTCCCAGACCCCAAAATCTCCGACTAGGCTCTGTCGAATTTAGGGTCCGGTATCACCCAAAATCACGTGACCAAAAAGGAGGAATTCCTCCTTTTTGAAGTTATCCGAAATGTTCCGAACGTGTTGTCGTCAACATTCGGACAGTATCGTTGATGTTCGTCAGGAATGGTAATGTCAGTCCTGTCGGCCGTAGATCCAGGAGTTTTTATGCCAGCTATTGTCAATGCAGGAGTTGCAAATAAAGCGTTTGCAAAGCGATGCGACAAGTTCAAAATATATAAACCTGGGAAATCGCTCCGGGATCTGGTAAGTTTTTGTCCTTTTTCTTCAAAAATATTTTTTCAAAGGTGTTTTGACTTGAGTGTTCTTTAGACATTGATTGAGGATTAAGTTTCATGATTTTTGAAAGTGGTAAAAATGGCGCAAATCTGGTGACTAGCTGTCGAAATTATACGTGTTGTCATTAATTGACGATCAAAATAATCTCGTAACCCTCCGGCCTGGCGGCCGTTGGGAGGAGGGTTACGTTATTGCAACTAGTAGTACGTGCAGACATGGTTTCCCTGGAGATGACCCCGACCCTAACAAGTTGCGTCATGCTCTATTTTTAACCGTGGGTGATACACCTAACCTGTGAATTTTAACAAGAGACGTCAAAGAATCTTTGGTCAGGGGACCAGACTACGTGAGGTTGATGCTTGGTAGAAAAGGTTGAGATTTCGGTTTTCACATCGTTTGCGCCACCTCGCGTTCGAAAAGAGAGAACTTGCTCACACAGGTGGAAGGGGCGGGCTGAAGGGGGGGGGCGGTGTTTATTATCAGCGCTTTTAGCTGTTTACGTATAATAATAACGTTGTTTTTTTAAGGAAAAAATTAGTTATTTTAAAGCACATTCCTTTGTCAAGGATTTTTAATTGTTAAAGCCCAGTATCCCCATGGTGTATCCCGTGCATAAACTTACAAACTGTGAACATTTTGGCTCAATCATTGGTCAGCGAAGTTGCAGGGGAAAAAATTATTAAGAATAAAGAAGTTTATGGGGTTTTTTAATTCATAATTTCAACTAATTATTAAAAATGGTTCCGCTTTTCCCAGCAAATTATCTCATTGGAGTCATGATGAATGGATTCTTGTTATCATGAGTCGTTGATGTGCTACACCAGGGATCGCAATCTGACTGAACCGCGCCATAAATACCCGGACTGTTTAGAATTTCAAACTGGAGTTGAAAATTTCAACACTGTCAGTTATTTCTTACCTATATGTGAATTATTATAATTATTATAAATTGTTGCTTAATATTCATGGATATAAACAATCAGAGCTAAATTTGGTCCAGCAATAACCTTTTTTTTTATAAAGATGGAAATACAACTAGCTGAATGATCAGGTGAATTTTGGTTTGAAATGTTGTGGTGCAAACAAGTCTCATTAATAATAATACAAATAATATCGAAGTCTTATAAAGCGCAAGTATCTACCAAATAAGGTACTCAAGGCGCTGAGTATATACAAACTTTCAGAAAGATAGCTTATTGCAGTGAAGAATTCTGAGACCCAATTATGTAGCACCTTATAAGGGTTTACAAGGTGCTACGGCGCATACAGCAGCCACAGCCAGGGGACACCGGGGCAAACCCCTTCTCTGGTCGATATAAGTGCAGTGGGTTCTTTTACACGCGTTACACAACACATGGGACCAACGGCTTTGCGTCCCATCTGAAGGACGAAGCAATGGATAAAATGTCTTGCTTAATGACACAAGTGTCACGGCTGGGGATTCGAACCCACACTCTCTCATCAAAAACACCAGAGTTTGAATTCGGTGCTCGACACTTCCACGCCAAATAAACCTTTTTATGATTTCGTTTATTTGACAAAAAAATAATACAGATTTTTTTTAAATAAACAAGGCATTGTTCTGATGCTGCTTTCATAACTCTAGATTAAATGCGAGTTTATAGAAACAAAAGTTCAGCATAATAGTGGCTCCTGTGATTGCATTTGTTTATTTAAACTTGTACTTGACTTACAAATCACATACCGTAAAAATCAAACATTAACTAGTTGTTATCTCTCAGTCAACACAATTATTGTGTACATTGGCAGCTTGATTTGAATAACAACAATGTAGGTTCCAAAAACATGTCCATGTTTGGGGATCCCACGATCGTGCATCAATGATGACGTAGTGATGGGGGTAGAAGGAGGCCACAGTCGTGAGGTACGGAGTTCCATAAGATCCACTCATTTTTGTTTGTTTGGCATTTGTTCCTTGTTAAATTCGGAGTGGTAAGTGAAACCTAGCCGCACAATAAGCGTGAGGAACGTTGTTTTTAAAGTTGGAAGATTAACAACATCAAGTTCCACAAAACACATCTGCAAATTTCATTGAAATAAAGGACTTTTACACTGCGCGTACCTTCGCAAAGTTTGCATTAGGCCACCATACAATGTACAAAGTCCTTGTTTTCTTATCACGGATTATTAATAGTGTTTGGGTTTTTCCAGTGGTGTTAAAAAAACCATTGAATTTGCGTGTATGGCCAGACAATCATATTTTCGCTGAACATTCGCATGCAGAAGTAGGGTTTGCAAAGAGCTCCACTTTATTTGAGCAATTTTAAATTTGTAGTTAAGAATCCATCATTGTTGCCGGCCATCAGCCACTTTCACAAGTTCAGCAAAGAGGATCAACTAACTCTACGCAGTGAGTGAAGATAAGTCACATCTACATCTTCAGGTAAGACGTCAATTTGTACAAGGGTCTTATGTTGTCATGACGGACAAGATATAATAACGTAAAGATTGATGGGTGGGACATTTTATAACAACTGATACGATTATGAAACTGGTTTACGGAAAATAAGTATTTTAAAGGCAGTAGACACTATTGGTAACTACTCAACATAATTTCTAGCATAAAAACTTACTTGGTAACAAGCAATGGAGAGCTTTTGGTATTTAGTAGTATAAAACATTGTGAGAAACGGCTCCCTCGGAAGTTTTCGAGAGAGAAGTAATTTTCCACGAATTCGATTTCGAGACCTCAGAACTAGATTTTGAGGTCCCGAAATTAAGCATCTGAAAGCAGACAACTTCGTGTGACAATGTTTTTTTTTCTTCCATTATTGTCTCGACGACCAATTGAGCTCAAATTTTTACAGGTTTGTTATTTTATGCATATGTTGAGATACACCAAGTGGGAAGACTGGTCTTTGACAATTACCAATAGTGTCCGCGCACTGTCTTTAATTGAGAAGAGAAAACGCTCTTGTATTGAAACCGATATGACAAAAATGAGCGACAGATTTGGGTAATTTGATGTTTTAGAAATTTGCTTTGTTTCGTGTTTGTTAAGGGAAAGTACTTCATTGGGGCTACCATCTACCAGCACTCTAAAAAAAAACAAATTTAATGTGGGCCAAGCCCTAGTGATAGTGGGACTAGTTTTCAAGTCAATGTCACAATAAATGTGGGTCAAATAAACATGCAGTTACAAATGTTTGCTTCGTTTGACTTGCAATGAGTCAGTCAACTATAAAGTATGGAGTGTCATGTTCGAGTGGTTTAGAGCATCGAATCGAATTCAAGTTGTTGTGGTTAAGGGCACTGGATACCTTTGCTAATTGTCAAAGACCAGTACTCGCACTTGGTGTATCCCAACATATGCATACAATAACAAACCTGTGGTGAAAGTTTCATCGAAGAAAAATAATAAAGAAAAGAAAATGTTTCTGCGTCCCATATCCAACTCGGCTATCGGCCTCGTTGAATATGGGACGCAGAAGTGCTATAATTATTGTTACGTATCCCATTCGCGCTGGTGCGATAACTTTCATGGTAAACTGTAAATAATAACATTATGTAATTTTTGTCCCCCGGTTTGTGTGCCCTAAAAAGGTACATGAGTGGATTCAAAAGAGGGCGCTACCAGACAACATTTTTAACAAATTTGTTGGGGACACTTTTCTGCCCGTCTTTGTACAAAATCATTGACGAAATCCTCAGATTTTTTAGGAATACTCAACATCATCTTGTACATTATACGACCTTGTCAGTAAAACAATCACAGCTCCCAGATTAAAACAAACCGTCACATTGCTTGGAATAACAAGTCAACTTATTACACTATCTTTACGGAACTCTTCATAAAAAAATACGACAGAATTAACTAAATTTATGAAGAAAAAACAAAATTACTGGCCAAAACATAACCGCGTTTGAAGATTGTTGTATTGCCATCTTGTTGACATCCTCTATTCAGTTAAACAAATTAACACCTTATTTATGAAATCTTGGGAATGCGCATAATTTCGAGTCCAACAGATTTTACCCAGCGATGCGCGGCCACCTAGTGTCTAAAAGTCTTCATCCATTGTTGTACTCAATCCCTGTATGAACTAACGAACATTAAACTCGTTTACTTCAGGTTAATACTGGACAGCTCAATATTATCAAGATGGCCGCAGCTGCACTTCCTACTAAAACCACTTGCGAGATTAGTCAGGAACTCATCGAATGTCCAATCTGTCTAAAACGGTTCATCGATCCGAAAATCCTGAATTGTCACCACAGCTTTTGCAAAAAATGTCTTCAAAAACTTGTAGACAATCGGAAACCGAAGACGGATTTTATTGTTTGCCCAAAATGTAGAAATAAAACTAAAATCCCAGTTAAGGGAGTGTCGGCTCTTCTCAACAGCTTTTTCTTGAGCTCGCTTATTGATGACGTCATCAATCTTGAAGGTCCAAATCAGCGACCAAAAACCGAATCGTCAAAGTGCCGGAAACACACTGACCAGGAACTGTGTTTTCATTGCGACACGTGTGACTTACTTGTGTGTGTCAAATGTGCGTTGCTCGATCACCAAGCACATACCCTAATCGAAATCACTGAATGCGTTAAATCTTTCCGTCAAGCTGTTACAGCGGAATTGATGAAGTTCGATGAGTGTCACAAGCAGTTCCAAAAAGTGGATGACTCTATCAAACATTCAGAGCGTAGATTGCAGCTCATGGTCGACCGGACTCTAGCAGAGATTTTGGCCAAGGAAGAAGAGGAAATTGCTAAACTAAGAAACGCATCTCGCCTCCTTCGAGAAAGAGTCACTGAAATAGGTCAAGAAAGAGTTAAGGAATTTAAGAGCATACGGAGCAGCAATCAAGATAAGATGAGCGTCGGCAAGGAGATCGTAGCTTCAGTCAATGACTTAATGCAGCAAGCTGATAACTTTGAGCTGCTGGACCTCAAGCCAAAAGTTATGCACAACTTAGACTTCCACAAAGAGCTTCAGTTTCAAACAGTGCAGCATAGCAGGTCATTCATCGGTTTCAAAGGTCATGATATCGTCGCTGATGCAGATCTCGGTGAAATACTAGAGGAAGAGAAGTGGGAGGTGAAGACAGAGTTTGGTGAAGAAGGGGAAGGTGAGGGGGAGTTCAAGGGGGCATCGGACGTTGCTTGTTTTAGCAATGGTGACATTGTCGTTTGTGACTACAAAAGGCAGCTATTATCCACGTTTACATCAAATGGTAGTTACAAATCTACTGGTGTTCAAAGTGGAACGGAGGATGGTAAACTAAAAACTCCTAGAGGTGTTGCGGTGACCTCTGATGACCTGCTTCTGGTTACTGACGGACAGGATGTAAAGGTTTATGATAAAGAACTGCGATATATCCGTCAGTTCAGACCCTCACAGAATCAAGTCAAGGGGCAGTCAGAGAGTCTACTCAGTGGAATCGCTGTGGACAAGAAAGATCGGATTGCAGTGGCTGACTGTAAGAGAAAGGTTATCTCTCTCCATAATATGGATGGATCCATCATTTCCACAATACATCATGCCGAAATTGGCCAGCCATGCAAGCTAACTGTAAGCAGCAAGGAGCGACTGATCTTCCAAAACTACGTTAAGTTGAAACTAGTTTGTGTGGATTTCATGGGAAACGAGGTGTTCAATATCAGCACCTCCATTGACGGTAAACCTGTAAAACCTGCTGGTGTGTGCTGCGACGATGCTGGAGACATCTATGTGTCTAGTCATCGCGGTAAACAGGGAATCAGTGAGATACATCATTACGATGCATCAGGTGAGCACATCGGCTGTGTAGCTCGTGGCTTGTTCAATCCTCTAGGCATGACGTTTACTCCTACCGGTGACCTCATCGTGGCTAATCTGCACTCGGTCAAGATCTTGCATCGCGTGTGAGTGTCAATGACGTCATGGTCGGAAAAAAAAACATTTTCAAGGCAGTTACAGCTCACAAAGTTAGAAAAAGTAATAATCAAACGAGAGACTCTCGGTCATACTCAAGAATGTGAATATAGACTGTCATACGGACAATCCACGTAAAAATCGTTATTATTCAAATCGTACAAATCGGTTCAAGAATCATATGATCGACTTTCACATTGATATAAGTCAATTATGAATTAAAGGTGCAGTTCTACACAAATCGGCTTGAATAATGCAATGTTGGGCAAATTATATAGATCATGTTAAACTGCACCATTAAGGCGACGTCATTTGACAACGATGACGTCATTTGTTTGGGATGTAAATATATTTATATCTAACACATCCCGGCTGGAAGACATGCACAGTGTTTAACTTGATCGCACATTTTATTTTATTTTAAATAATTCTTTGAAAAGTGCTCCTTTCAAGTGACGTCATGTGACACTTGATCACGATCAAAATGCAATCTTAAATTAGTAGATCCTGGCTTCAATAATTGTACATTATTATAGCTCTTTTACAACTCCAGTTCATTATTTTAACCATTTTCACAGTTTCAAGTTGATTTTAGCATCGCCATTTACATTTGCAAACAAATTCGCTGAAAAAAAAAAGAAAAAAAAATACAAACTAATTATTCAACAATTGAAAGTAACAGCTTATTTTATACTCTTCCGACATGTTGCTAACATTTTGCTTAATAATGTAGGAGTGTTAGTCCAGACATGCATTGGTAAAACAGCATTGTAGCCACGTCTAGTTAATTTATTCAATGTCAAGAACTTGTATTTTGCATTTCTTTGTTGTATAATTTTATGGATTCGACTCCTTTGATTACCTTTGTATTTTCACTATTATTAATGCAACGATTTAATTTAAAGAAAATACTCGCCTAATGAGTAAATTTTAACGATTGGAAGTAACAGCTGATCTTTATTTTCTTTTAAAGCAATGATACAATTTGCTTATTAAAAATATAGAGTTTTAGTTCAGACATGTCTTGGTAAAACAGCATAAATGCTAGGGCGCCACCTTTTGACATGATGCTCATACATACATGGCAGTAAATAGTAATTCATTAATTATTAAACACAAGGCTACCTATTATCAGCAATAGTTTGTTCTAACAGCAAGCTTGGCTTTATATAGACTCTAGTTTTTCTATTCTAATATCGAGAGCTTGTAAAATGCATTCCTTGGGGGTTATGTTATGGATTTATCAGTAGAACTAAAATCACTCAATCGATGACCATTATTTTGTATCTTTATTTGTTTGGCTTGTTAAAAAAAAGATAGAAATAACGATTACTGCATTCTCTGTATTAAATGGCTTGTGGAACTTCCCACTTTTATTTCAATTATCAGATTGTTTTTGTTTTTAATTTGTTTTTACTCTTGGGGCGTTTTTGTTCTGGACTTTTTGGTAAAATTATATCACCGAGCTTATGATCAAAACGGTATCATTTTGGTTGGTCTCACCTAGCCTTTAGTCAAGACGCACGTGGCACCCCAGATGTCAAGATTAGCGCTAGTCTTTTTTTCGTGCGTGACATCTGGGGTGCCGCTGCTGCGTGCGCCTTGACTAAAGGCTGGTCTGACGATGGATATATAATTCTCATTCCACCGACTACGGTTTTATGACTTCAGGGGTGGATTTCACAAAGAGTTAAGACTAGTCTTATCTCGAGTTAGGACGAGTTACTCGAGTCCCAACTCTTTGTGGAATTGACCCTGGAGGACGCCTAGTGGCTCGGTCATAGCATGGTATCGGTAAAGTGTTATGGCCCCCTCTATCAGCAGATGTGAATCGCATTGATACGTAGACCGCATAGCGCACTGTTAGCCATGTCAAAACGAAAGTTGTTGCTTACCAAAATGGCGCTCTTGCCGTCCGGCCTTCGCAATAGAGCACTGCTTGTTTATCTTACGGCTTGCAGCACTTTACAAAATTGACAGCAATCAATTCGAATAGCACGTTGATTCAGCTCCCTGGATGGGCAGAAAACATGTAGGGGATTACTTCCAATTATTGTGCCTTTGATGTTATATTGGAATTTATGCATGACGTTATAAATCTTACCCAAAATGAGGCTATGGGCGCACGTCCGCCACCACTTGCAGTGGCTGCGCCCATGGCCTCGTTTTGGTTTAGCACTGTGACGTACTTGCCAACCAAGTGCGCGCGCACGCGCTATGTTAAATATTTACATATCTCATGGTGGCTTGGTGGTGGCTTTGTCCACAAACACACAGGACGAGGAATGTTGCTTACGGATACATCACGTGTTTCAATAAACTCGTTTCTGTGGTTCATCCGATGGCATGAACTCCACCTACGGCTATTTCATGTTCCACCAAAAACCGAGACACTCGGAATAAAGGGTATGGATTTCATACCGAGAAGAACAATCACAGGAGATTACATCGGCCAAAGTGAAATAGAAAATTACCAGACTGGTGCGATCGAGTTGCAGTGACGTCACAAGGGTACTGTCCCTAAGATACCCTCCTCCTCCTCACCCAGAACGGAAAACATTTCAATAATCGGTATCAATATGATACAGTAATTGATCAAACTTGCGCTGAGCCTGAGCTTAGTTACCAGTTCCCGGTTCGCCCTTACAGATGATAATGGTTCGGGATCTAGATGGGACCCATTGATCCGGTTCAGTTCTGACCCGTGAGTTTCTTCAGAGATAGAGTCACATCAAAAGAACAGATTGAAGTTCATTTTCTTTCCAGAAGAAATCACGATCATCAGGTCACTCCTTGTACACATATTTTGATCTATATCGCTCGTATATTAATAAGACCAATATCTGGTCATATCTCCCGTTGAGCTGAACAACTGGACGAGACAATTCGCTACTGTATATTACAGCACGTGTTCGCTAAGAGCGATGAAGACCATTAGCCGCCAACAAACTTCGTTTGGATGACACGAAATCTGTCAGGCCCTCCATTGTTGACGTCACGTTCCAGCCTCGTTAACTCCCGCCTAATCTCCAGTTTGCCACGGTGCTTGCAACTGTAGACAATGGTAATCAAGTTGGGACTCTGTTATTAATCCAAATTTGTCGATCCGACCGCAGAAAGTGGCGGTCCCATCGGTGCGTCGGCCTGAACTTTCCAGCGGTGTTTTGGTCCCAATCGCCCCGTCGCTCGTGTCCCAGCGCAATCCGATACCGCGGTCAATTTCGGCTCTCTCTCCCTCACTCTCCCTATAGCTCGCAAGCTCCACGATCTCCCCCGACCGATTTGTGTTCGTTTAATCACCGGCAGGGAAATCGCAAATTGCGACAAATCGCTGAAATTTCTGTCACTTACCCGACCAGGAAATGAAATGGTCTGGGGATAATGTAATTTCACGGTGTGCAATCTGCATAAAGATTTGCCAATGGTGTTGCAATTTGGGCCTCCCTATAGGATACTGTTTCAATCAAGCCAGAGATGTATGAGATAATGCCAAAAAAACGCAAGGCTATAAATGAACGAGGTGATTGTACGGTATTATGCTCGTTAATTAATTACAAACAAATTGTTCTTTATATAAATGCAGTTTCCAAGGGCTAAGTGCGCAAGGCACTGCTCTTATATCACAAAATGACGCAGAGACATTATTACCATTTTTAATTGCATTAATTGGCAGGGTTGATAGCTCACGGAGTAGGGACGTATAGTTTCAAGCTTGGTGGTCTGCTTGAGCACCACGCGTTGGTCTCCTCAGTACTTTAGCTAGCGATAACATGTTACAATACAACGCGATGCAATTTCTCACTAAACTGTTTAAATTGAATAAGATACCTCAGCTGAGGTCTCGAATTCAAGACATCTGAATGCACACAACTTGTGCGACAAGGGTGTTTTTTCTTCCATCTCTCACAACTTTGACAACCAATTGATTCGAAATTATCGCATGTTTGTTATCAATGCATATGTTGAGACACAACACGTGAGAAGACTGGT
This sequence comes from Asterias amurensis, assembly GCF_032118995.1. Lineage (NCBI taxonomy): Eukaryota > Metazoa > Echinodermata > Asteroidea > Forcipulatida > Asteriidae > Asterias > Asterias amurensis. Next base: position 18,358,177 of record NC_092659.1, on the reverse strand, counting down.
CTTTGACAATTACCAAAGGTGTCCAGAGCCGGCCTTTTAGAAACAACACCGTGCTTTAGTATTGTGTCCAACTGAGTGAACTTTCTGCCGGTTGTTTCAGATCAGAATGCGAGAAGTTGAATCCGTATGAGCATGCATGAACCGCAGCATCCACAAAGCTTAAAAGGTGTGTGGGAGAATTCCCCATCAAGATAATACTACAAAGATAAACAAGTAAAAAGTGAACGACCAAGCTAAAGTTAAAACTAGAGACTTCGTTAAATAGGATCGGGGAATTGGTACGGTGAGCATGTAGTATAATGTTAAACCGTGTCAACAACGCTTGGGCTTTATAAAACATGGTTCGAGGAATTTGTTACTTTTGTAAAAGGTACATGACGCACACGAGGAGTTTCTACAAAATGGATTGCAGGGGTGGGTGTGCTAAAATGGCCTAGATAGGAGTATATATGTGCTGTGCACACATACTGTATTTATCTGTGAGAGAACTTCAGTATAAGGGGCACATTAAAGGTTAAGCATCGGGGTTGTCAGAGTTTACCGTAAACCTTCCACATCCAAAGTGACATATTGCGGTGATAGGGGCGGCTGACCAGGAACGTACTATACAAGGATTTGTATATAGAAGTCAGTATTATATTTCCTGCTAGCACAGCAGGGATATGCACCTCCTACACGAAAACAAAACTCATAAGGGGTGATTTTGGTGTGTTGTTTTGTTAAAATATTGATTTTCATAGTTACAGAATTTCACAATATTGAAGGTTTTATGTACCATTACGGTTTGCTAGCTTTAGAGACGGAATTTGTTTTAAAAAAAAAGAACACGAAGAAATAATAAGCAAATAAATAAAAAAGTAAACAAAATAAAAATAAAGTAAAACAATCAACTACTTCCGTGCATATGACATAATATTAACACAAATTCAAAATTAAGAATTAAAAAACTTTTAAAAACGCACAATTTTTGCATTAATTTTCTAAATTGTATACTCCCGCACTCACATCTTACAATCCACATTAATTTGCGTGGTGACCCAAAAAAAAAACAACATATTATCAAAGTAAACTATAGGTAACGATGGTTCATATTGCCATGACGGCGCCCTCAACGCTGCAATTTCGTACTTTCCCAAATCTATAAAAGTAAAACAAAACAGAGCGCCAAAACATGTTTTGGGATAATATGAACTCAGCAACGAAGCAATAAATCTGCGATGCTTTATTTTTTATTTTTGCAGATTTCAGCCTAAAACCGATCAGAGACAACGCTATCAGTGTCGCATCTTGCCTGATATGATCGTCCGCTAAATCTGAAGTCCATAGGTTCAAGCACAGCCTTTCAATTACAGAAAACAAACAGACGGGGAATTCCTCTTCCAATTTACCGGAGCAAATTTGCTCAGCTTAGGGGCGAGGGGGTGTTAGGGGCAATGGTGCTTGTTCAATGTTTCAGCATGCCATTACACGGTTGTTAAACTATTTCTGTGACGTCACTCTATCGATGTAAGTGTAGATTATCTGTTTACGAATCTACACGCAACTGTAGTTACGAATCCACTCTTTAACTGTCGATTTGTTATACACGTCGAACGTAAGTTTGTAAATAGTTCGGCTTGGAAATTAACGTATTTCCAAACTGAAAGATAACATGATGTGCAACAAAACATAGACGGAAACATGTTATCTTTCAATTTACAGTAACATTTACCAGTTTAAAAAAATTCATGCCTGTTTAATTTGCAAAATAGTTATGTGGAAGAAAATGAATGCAATACAGGCATAAAGCCATTAAAGCCATTGGACACTTTAGGTAAACAGTATTGTCCAAAGGCCCACACTTCGTGTATCACAATTACTTATATGTAAAATAACAAACCTGTGAAAATTTAGGCTCAGCCCGTCATCGGAGTCGGGAGGAAATAACGGGAAAACCCACCCTTGTTTCCGCACGTTTCGCCGTGTCATGACATTTGTTTACTGTAAATCCATAATTCTCAATGTCGAGAATTGATAATTGTTTTAATGTTTTCTCAAAAAAGTAAAGCATTTCATGGAATAATATTTCAAGAGAAGTCTTTTACCATTACCTTCTGTAAACCCTGTAAGTTATTTGTAAATCTGTGAACTTTTTTGTTTCTGTTCCGAAAGTGTCCAATGACTTTAAAGCAATGTGAAGAGGATAACCTTGCGTTGAAGTGTTACATTTCAGATTGATTTTCACAAAGTGCCACATCGAATCGGTACATTTTATTTGGTACAAGCTGTCTCGTACCTAAAAAACAGGTTTCATCAAAATGTAGTTATATATAATGTTTTTATTGCGGAATATTGCAGGAGCAGAGACAACTACATCGAGGTCAAGGTAATATAGAGGGAAAATGGAGCCAATTGAGTAGACAATATTTAGAACCGTGTTACACCAAGTAAAAATGAAACCAAACAGTGTCGATGCATTGTTTGTGTGGATCGTTGCTTTTTAGAGATATTTCCATCATCTATATATAGCCGGCTTGTGAAGTCAATTTTTTGACTCCCCAAAATGGCCGACCGTGTTCGTTCGCAAAGTAAAATGAAAACCACGAAACTTCGAGGCATTGTCGGGATAATTAAGTTCTACTTTTAAAACATCTTTCTAAAACCATATGCACTTCATAACAAACGATTTCAAACGATTATAGTTTCTTTCTATTTAATAGAATAGTTGAATTTCAATGCAGCAAAATTGGCATTTCTACTTACAGGTCCATTATAGGGAGCAATGCGTGTGAGCGATTTCAGATTCTAGTCACATGGGCGGACAGCAAACAATGCCCCCGTACGGAAGCGCGTTTTTCCACCACTGTCCGATCGATCGATCACGGTTGGCTGCTTGCATGCGAGTTGGCAACATCTAACGGAAACAGTAGTTTTAGCAATGGCACTTAAAAGCATAGGCGGTAACCCAACCGGGAGACCCATCGGGAACCTTGGGACGTATCATGACGCCAACCGCCCTACAAACGCAAACCACTTCTTGTCATGATAAATCATAATATAAAAAGAAAATGATAATCACACAAGTCATAAAAACCTAATATACCAATTAATCTGGATAACTGTCTTTCTATATTCTACTACCGCAGAGTAGATTTGTAGGATGGTTTGGTAGATACACACACGGTGTTACCGCAAACTAAATATATATATATATATATATTGATCTCATCATGCAATGCCTCAAATCATATAGTAAATCTGGTGGAGTTGTCAAAGCAAAGACTAATGAAACATCTAGTTTAATTCTAGTGTTTTTGTCCTCAGTAAAACTGTAATTACTTAAATATTATTTATCTGGCCATTGATACAAACAACATCATACAGATAATAGGCCTAAGATATGAATAAAAGCGACCCCAAGCGGTAACAAAATACAGGCAATTGGAAAGCTTTGCAAAACAACCCATAAAATAAACCAAAAACGTTTACGTATTTTGTTGCAAAACATAAGTTTGGAAAAAACGTATCAAGCACATGGAAAGCCACAAAACTATGCTGAATTACACAATACTAATCTGAAAAAAATACTTATATTGTTTGCACATTTTTATGGTTCGAACAGACTCCGCGGGGCTAATGGTGATATGGCTTCTGACTGACACCTCGTTCGAAGATATTAGGGAGCTTTCGACTCGGGACGGTAGGGCGTACGTGACGGAAAGTAACCGGACGCGGCGGTCCTGGCGCTCACGCTCACGTCTTGATTTATAAGCTGTTTCGATTTCTAGCTAGGTCGACGGTGACATGACCCACAGGATCACGATTCAGTGCAGTGCATAACAACCATTAACAACGTGTACAACATTAAACCACTCGGTACGTCTTACAGACTGGACGTTATTTCACCCTAAGACCGTCCTCAAACTCTGTAGGACGGATACAAGTTCAGTTCAGCGCATGCGCAGATCAACTATTTCGCTCCCTTACCCTTCCTCATCCCGTCCCGAATCGAAAACCCCCTATTGGCTAATTTTAATGGGAAGACCGCTCTGAGTAAAGTTATCCTTCGTTCAAACCCTAATTAAAAAAAAAATAAAAAAAATACCCAGGCAGATTCCCTTGTAGTTTGTTCCAATTTTTTTAAAGAGAGAAGAAATCTTGAAACGGCAGTGTCACTAAGGATCCGAGACCAATGCCTGACGTGCGTTGGGGGCGCTGAAACAAATATTTAGCGAGAGCATGGACAAAACATAGCTACTGGAACATTGTACAAAGAGTGTACAAATTGTTCATGGACAGAAGTTTCGGGCGACGCTTCCGATGGTGTCCGTCACTGAGAGTAGAATGCCAGCAATAAAGACAAACAAAAACAGACAAATAGAAGAAAGATAGAAAACTTATACAGGAGTAAGATTAATGTTGGAGTGAAATACAACACCACTTTTGTCTTTGCCTGTTGAGGGCTTCATTGCTACGTTTGTGTGCTCGACACTAAAGTTTATTTATCATGCCCCCTCATGAACATATCTCAGTTACCAGCAGGTAGCTTAAGTGTTACAAATGATGTCTGAGTGGGTTTTATTATCAAGTATATAAAAGCAAAATGTTGACTGAGATGTTATCCAACCGTCTTGGCCGACATACACCGAGATGATATTTTAAAGGCACTGTACACGTTTGGTAATTGTCAAAGACCAGTTTTCTCACTTGGTGTATTGAAACATAATGCATAAAATAACAAACCTGTGGTAATCTGGGCTCAATTGGTCATTGCAGTTGTAAGACAATAATGAAAGAAAAATCACCCTTGCTGCATTAAGTTTTCTTTTTTAGTCGCTTTATAAAAGGCTTCAGCTGAATTGAGTGAGAAATTACCTCTTTCTCAAATATCTACGTTACTTCAGAGGAACGTTTCTCACGATATTATTTACTATCACGAAAACAGGTCTCCATTGCTCATTACCCAAGATGTTTTGTGCTAAAATTATTTTGAGTATTACCAAAAGTGTCCAATGCCTTTAAAGACACTGGACACTATTGGTAACTGTCAAAGACAAGTCTTCTCACTTGGTGTATACATCAAATAACCAATCTGTGAAAATTTCAGCTCAATTTGGTCGTCGAAATTGCGAGATAACTATGAAAGAAAAAACACAATTGCCACACGAAGTTGTGTGCTTTCAGATGCTTGATTTCGAGACCTCAAGTTCTATCTGAGGTCTCGAATCAAATTCGTGGAAAATTTTCGAAAACTAAGTCACTTCAGAGGGAGCAGTTTCTCACAATGTTTTATACTATCATCCTCTCCCCATTACCTGCTACCACGTAAGGTTTTATGCTAATAATTATTTTGAGTAATTACCAATAGTGTCCAGTGCCCTTAAGACAAGATGGCAGCATTTGGTTTAGGTTAATTGGCTAGCATGTTACCAAAACATGATGGATTATATTAGAGGAGAGTCAAAGACATACTCAAAGAGCAATCATACTTTTAAGGTTATGTTTAAAGGCACTGTACACTATTGGTAATTACCCAAAATAATTGTTAGAAATTACTTGGTAACAAGCAATGGAGAGCTGTTGATAGTATAAGAGATTGTGAGAACCGGCTCCCTCTGAAGCAACGTAGTTTTCGAAAAAAGTAATTTTCCACTAGAATATTTGAATTTGATTTCGATACCTCAGAGTTATAAATTTTAAGGTCCCGAAATCAAGCATCTGCTGAAAGCACACAACTTATATTTTTGTTATACACCAAGTGAGCAGACTGGCCCTTGACAATTATTACCAAAGGTGTCCAGTGTCTTAAGTCTTCTGTGCTATACTGGATGGGATGTTCTGGTCGCCATGTTATGCTTGCTGTAATTCGAATAAAAATGTAACAAGACAGTTCGTATTTTGCCTGTGAGGAGGACACGTCTATGTTACCCTAGGCACAAGCTACTTTAGAGAGAAACCACTGAGCCCCCCCCCCCCCCCCCCCCCCCCCCCGTCTGCCCAAAGGCAGGAGACTGTTAGTGGCGTCCCAGCAAGTTATAGGTTGGCTTAAGGGGGGGGGGAGTGGGGGAGCTACGGTGATGTTTCGCATCACTGGATTTATGGTTATGGATATCATTAATAACTGTGTTAAGAAACAAAAAATAGCCTTTATTAGACTAGAAACACTCAAGCAGAAAACTCCCTTGTGACGCCAGTGATTAAGGTAGCATCTAAAAGTATACTAATCTATAATCAATGAAGCTGATACAAATTGTGTTGTTTTCTTGCTATTATAACGTCTCCATCAAGTTGTCATTAGTCTACAGAGAATTCAAATACATGTTCACGTTACAACTATATTTTCATGTAAAAGGAACGTAGACAATGAGGAGGGACGCAGAGTGTTTTATTGACATATTAAAGACCCGAAAACGACCATTGCCGCGTAAACTGGTGACTACTGGTCTATATATGACACACCTTAGGGACTCAGTCTAAACGTAGTTGCTGCCACGATGGAGCTCCCGCCTTGCGGATTCCCATGGAATCTAAATTAGAGAGTATGTCCCGTTTGAAGCATCCAGTCATCCATGGTATCTGAATTACAATTTATGTTCCGTTGGAAGCATCTAGTAATGTTAAGACAGGGCTTGCCATAGGGAAACAGCATATACTTTACTAAAAATACAAGCAGTGGTCTAAAGAGAAAGGTCTGCTAGAGTCGAAACGTTAGGCCCTTGACAATTGTTTCAAACTATTTATTGTAACAGCTATGTAAAAAATATTGTTTTGCACAGGTCGCTTACGTTAGTTAATAACAGTGCAGCTTTTAAATAAATCGTGTGTAATCAAACATCAAATAAAAGTAAAAACATGATCCACAAAAGGTATCAAGAAACCCTTTCAGTCATGATACAAACATTTTGAGGTTATAGTCCGGGCGTTAACTATACTCAATTCTCTAATCAGTTCTGGATTCATTGTAAATCCACGTCAGAGAGTTGATTAAAAACCATATAATTCTGTTGCAACCTATATGATGCACGTGAAACTGTAGAATGATTGGATACAGAGAAAGAAATATACTGATATCCAGATCTGCCAAGTTTCACAATTCCAAAGTAATTACACGCGGATCCGTCTGGAATCTATCTCGAAATCCCTCAGTTCCTGCTCGACTGAGAATGAAGGGATTTGGTTGCCTCGGGTGGTATACTGCCATCCTTCCAAGCAGGTTGGTTCTACTGCGAGAGAGGCAACGAGTTGATTACTCGATTAAACCGGATGAATATTCTCTCAATTTTAATCCAACAAGTCCATTTCAGGGGGACAAACCTTTAGCAATTCATGCTGCCTTCTTAAGCTTAAGTGTCATCAATGTTTTAATAATGGAGGCGTCAATACACGACGTTTCGATACGTATAACATGGTCTTTATCTAAAACATTTGGACGTATAGCTATAATCATGATTCGGCTGAGGTTTGTCATTTTTTGTTCACAAAGAAAACCTCCGTTTTTTGTTTTAATTATCAAATCCGGTTATTTTAATGTTGTTTTATGATATTTTGTATTCCTTTTTTCTTCTTTAAACTTCATTTCTTATATCCGTTGTTTATAAATTGTATATGTTAAAAGCGCAGATTTGAGTCAGAACATCGTAAAATAGCTACACATCACTAAATAAAAGTAAATTGTAATTTCAAGCGAAAACTAAAACCCACTTGTTTAAAGAACAAGTGAGATGTCTTCCATATCAAATGAGCTTTGAAGTTATTCACGCATCTTCAAGAATTGTTACCAAAGTCCAATTTGGCATAATGCTGTAAGTGTTTATTGATTTAGCGATGAATTGGTCTGTGAAACATCTTGAAGAATTTGATCAAACACCTTGTGCAAGCTCCATCCTTTGATTCAGCGGCCCGCCAGGCAGGAGTTCAAAGAGGTGTTTGCGGTAAGATAACAACTTTCATGGACAAGCTGAATTGAGTTTAGCCCAACCATGGACTTGTGTATGTTGCGATGAGAAGCCAGGCGTGTAAGTGGGAGTCGATTTTGACATAGCTGTGGAGGAGGGTTAGATGCTGTGGGAAAAAAGGTTAATACTAAAATAATAAAACAACAAAGTGAATACTAAAACGTCTAGCTTTTCTATATATATATATTTATACATAAAAGCGAAGAGCGAAACAAAATCACACTATGTGAGAACTGAATGTCTAATTTAAGGAGTTTTTATTGCTGTTTGTTTATTTACCCCCAACACACACACAAGAAATACATCTTGTTGAAGAATAAGTCAAAAATATGACATTTGCCTGCGAGCCAAACTTATGTTAGCTTTTTTATCGACTTAAAATCACAATGAAAAAAATGCCCACACGTTCAGCAAATTCTTGTGTTATTTTTTGTTTTCAATTTATGTCAGCTATCAACTGACCTCTTATTAATTACAGACATAATGTTTTTTTTTTGTATCAGTTAACCTATAATCTGTGTGGAACAATTGACGACAGATGTATATATAAGACAAAGATATATGATCAAACAACCCGGGTGACATTTAATTGCCCCAACACTAACTTTCTAAGCTTTATTTGCGGTCGGAAGGGGTCGGTATATGGCTCACCGCTTTAAAGTTCAATCCACAAACATCATTCTTGTCTCTAAAAGAACAAAACAAGTATACCTTGAATAATCTACACTTTGACAATTGAAGGAGCAAAAGGTTACCGTGATTATTATTTGGGACTTTTCAAACAACATTTGTCTAGCGGTGTTATTCCCAAATGCCCGTATTCAATTTCCCTGCCTTTTTAGAATGAGTCCCCCCGAGACGAAGCAATGATCCATTTTTGTCTTCATCTCTTGTTTTGTGAAAACTAAACCCGAGTCTTTCGAGAGCATCATATAATAACTGTCCCCCTTTTCATTTTGTCTATCCCCCATCGATAATGCTAACGGATGCTATTATGACACTATACCACATGTAAAATGCTATCAATCTTTGATCAATGCGTGGGAAGAAACACATTGCGATCGCCAACCCGTTATGTACGTCACACTATACCTAGTTACTAATTCACAATAAACCAGTCAAAAGGAAGCTTTCAATAGAGTCTAAGTGTAACTAAATAGTGCGTTCGTACGCATCAAGTGTCACATTGACATTATAATGTGCCTCCCTCGGGGAACATACAACATTGGTTGGGACATTAAAATGGAACAAAGCTCCACTGAAATGAAATCAACTATTTATCACAATTCTGCAATCAGTTTTTGCAACAAGACTATTTGGGGAGAAGTTACATTCAATCTAATTTTCTTTTACAATAATCTAGCCAAGGGAATCACCTTAAGGGGATGCGACTTTTTGTTTCAGATATCAATATAAACCACGAGGGAAACTGACTGAGTATATTTAATTGTAAGCGGTAACTTGTGACTAAGCAAGTCATTGTACCAGACAATATTCAAATCTAACTTGCAAATTGCTTGTTAGCGGTCTGCTTAGTGTGGGTGTCACGTACACTTGCCTATAATAACAGATTCTTTCACCCAGTTCTGTAAACGTCAAGAACGTACCAAGTGCAACAATTTAAAACTGACTTTGACTCCTCTGTTTTAAGTCCCTTAAAGAGCAAAGTGCCGAGTCTTATTGCGTGTTGAGTGGTAACAAGTTAAGTCTTCAATGGGGAATGCTTGGTCTTCTAAGGCTCGGGGAGGTTTTGACTTATTGTTTAAGACAACACATAGAGTGAGCGATCAAACATGAACTACTCGTTCTGTTTGCACAAGCATCAATGTTGATTAGCTTCAGTTCGCCGGGCGAAAGGGTCCTCCTTCGTGGGCCATTTGTGGGGGGAAAAGTGCCGAGGCTGGATCCAGACAAACTGCCTTAGAGCGTTAAATTAATTCGTGGCTGTGGTAAAACCCTTACTTAAGGTATAACTGCACTCGAGAGGATCTGATAAAAAATGGAAGGGGTTTTCTAAAAAGCTGCGGCTTGCTTTGGGGAAATTATCTTTATGACATTTGACTCGCGGGGGGATGTCTGCATCGTTGTGTTTGACAATTGGAAAGGAGAAGTTCATGTCCATGGAATAATTGAATGTTGGTTTTGTTTTCACCGGGAATATTTGCGTTGCTGTGAACAAAAGTTTTAAAGAAACACGGAACGCATATAGCAAATTAAACAAAAGAAAACATACATTAAAAGGATATAAAATTCTACTGCCCATAGGTTGAACATGTAGTCAATGAAAGCACTCGCTACAACAAATATGTCACGAAAAACGACAACAAAAAACAACATCAAAATTATGACTTAATTTGTTCCGATTGAATATGGAAAATGGCCTATATTCCACCAACCCTTGGAATTGTCTTCGAATTATGTGGTTGCTAATAATAAACCAGACATAGTTCATTCTTTTTAATTAAACTCAAAATTGTGAACCTTAAAAGATAAAACCTTTGACAAAGAAATTAAAGTCTACCAACTTAGTAGCAACAATAAGAACAATACAAAATCAATACAACTTTAAGATTTATTTTCTGCTACTTAAGTCTCGGAAACAGCGCTTTTGTTACTCATCATTATTTCTGGACTATTTTTTAATATCATTACTGTTCTTCTGAAAGAACAATGGTGGATATACTGCAGTGTATAAGAGCAGACAATAGACCTGATGCAATGACGTCAACACGCCGTTATCTTAAAGGCACTGGACACTATTGGAAATTACTCAAAATAATTGTTAGCATAAAAACTTCATTAGTAATGAGTAGTGGAGAGCTTTTGCTACTATAAAACGTTGTGAAAAACGGTTCCCTCTAAAGTAACTTATTTTGAGAAAACAAATAATTTTCCACTAAAATAGTTGAATTTGGTTTCGAGACCTCAGAATTAGATTTTGAGGTATCGAATTCAAGCATCTAAAAGCACACAACTTGTGAGACAAGGGTGTTTGTTTTTTCTTCCATTTTTCACTCGCAGCTTCGACGACCAATGCCCCGCTAGCGTGCGCCCCGCTATATGACGTCACTACGTCTGGCATAAGTTTACACTGGTCTGCTTTAAATCTGGTTCACACAGCTGGTACGTTACCAGGGAGCCAAGGAAATAGCGCAGCCAACGGCGGAAATCATCAATAACACAAAACTGTAACGTGTTTGTTCGCAGGGGATAACAACAACATTAGTTTAATGGGTCAAGTTCATCATTATAAATAATTTATGACGGAGAATACTGAATTATTAAATATTAATAAATCTCTGCCGCAGGGGAAAAAAACACAACAACCAAAAATGACTACGTAGAACATCGTGTTTACTTTTTTATTGAAAATAAATAGAACAGAGATTTGGGAATAAGGTGCACTGAGTAAAGAAACCAAATAAACAAAACAAAACCAACAAAACGTAAATTAGCTCCGAATGATGCGTAACTAATTCCGGACACAAACCAATTGAAGCACGAGTTTAATTCCATGTCTATTTTTCTTGTATTACAATTTCTTTCGTCGCAGTGAGTTCCATGGTGTTCATTTTGATGGTTGTCAAAGGCGGATCCAATCTGGTATTTTTTAATTGTGTTATTAAGTAGGATTGGAAACTTTGCATGGTGGAAATAAGATATAGAAGAGTTTGCGTTATTGTCTATGAGCGAGATATTTAAGCGGACATATAGGGGGAGTTTCACAAAGTGATCATTCGGTAAATAAAGTTGTTTTTAAGATATTACTACAATAAATGGATTACCCCCCCCCCCCAAAAAAAAAAAAAAAAAAAACAAATATGGCGACAATAAGTCAAGTTTATCAAACCATGAAACGGCTTGTTTCCAGTCCCCACAAATTAGAGAAAACCATGAAAGACCATTATCACAATAACTGTACGACTACCACGAGTATGCTAATAATACCATCCGCACACTACATGATGTGCTACTCAAATCCGTCTACAAATCAATTAGGAGAGTGCGTAACAATACCCAGCCGCCATTATCAAAATACGCTGAAATTTGTCGTATATTTACTCACATTTTGTCCATCTTCCCCATAATAGCTCCATGAACACAGCATCATTTGCTAAAAGCCATTTTGTATACGGGGAGATTGGGATTGATTTTTGGAAAGTATTTTGTTGAGGATGGCTACGTCATGAGGGATGTATGGAACTGCAAAAGAGTGGTATTTTTAGGATTTATTTTTAAAGTAGCTTTCATGGTATTATATTTATCTACGCAGTACAGATACATCAGTTGAGCAAGAGACATGAAAGTAATTAAATTAATGTTGTATCGTGTCTCCTAATGCGATGACATAAATCACATCTATTATTAACGGCAATGTGTTGTTCTACAGTTCATTGCTCTGAACAATAAATTAATTGCACGAAAACAAAAATGCTACCACCGGTACTGTACACACATTATCAAAAATGCACCCTCATGGAGCCGTCTTTTGTTCTTTCCTTTGTCCATTCACTTAATGGTTTCCCGTAGACTTTGTAGACAATTTTCCTTGTAGATTTCCACAGACAGTCATTAAGAATTCTCTTAATGGAGACCTTTTGTTTTTGCCTATTTTGTTTTTGTACAGACAATGAGCACGCCTCATTCAATCTCACGACACTTTCTAACATTATCTTTTTTTTAAAGGCACTTACTAGACACATTTTGGTCATTGTCAATGACCAGTATTCTCACTTGGTGTATCTCAAGACAATGCATAAAATAACAAGTCTGTGGAAATTTGGACTCAACTGGTCATCGAAATTGGAAGGGAATTGGAAGAAAAACACCTTTGTTGCGTGCTTTCAGATGCAAAATAAAGGGCTGCAGCTGAAGTATTTTTTTTATTTGAGTCAGAAAATACCTCTTTTACAAAAGCAATGTAACTTCGGATAGAACCGTTCCTCGCAGTGTTTTATACTATCAACAGCTCTCCATTGCTACTAATTACGTTTGTTTGCTAAAATTTATTTTGAGGATTAGAAACAGTGTCAAGTGCCTTCAAAAATGTTTGGCTATTGCATGTTAACATGTGTTTAACATATGGACTTCATTTGTATTTTTGGCATCTATATTGCTGCGTTTCATATTGACCAATCTTTCATCTCATCTCTTTACCTTAGGCGTTTTCTATTAGCTTTCGGATCCTCTAGATTTCTAGCTCAATACTGTCGCACATCCCCGCAATTTCTTATAAAACAAAAAACTCATAACAACGTACGTTTATAGGTTCTACTTGAACAGACATTCATTCACTTAACATCACAAGTCTTAAAGGCCATGTACACTATTGGAAATTACTTTAACAAATAATAAGCATAATAGACTTAAAGACACTAGACACTGTTGGTAATTATCAAAGACCAGTCTTCTCACTCGGTGTTTCTCAACATATGCATAAAATAACAAACCTGTGAAAATTTGAGCTAGATAGGCGTCGTAGTTGCGAGATAATAATGGCAGAAAAAAATACCCTTGAAACACAAAGTTGTGTGCTTTCATCAGATGCTTGATTTCGATACCTCAAATTCTAAACTTGAGGTCTCGAAATCAAATTCGTGGAAAATTACTTCTTTCTCGAAAACTACGTCACTTCAGAGGGAGCCGTTTCTCACAATGTTTTATATCACCAACCTCTCCCCATTACTCGTTACCAAGTAAGGTTTTATGCTAATAATTATTTTTAGTAATTACCAATACTGTCCACTGCCTTTCCAAGCAAAAACGAGCTGTTGATGATAATTTTAAAACATTCTGTGAAACGGCTTCCTCTGGAGAACGTAATTATTGAGAAAGAGAGAAAATTCTCGTTCAAAGCAATCATAAATCAACAGCGTTAGCGAAACCGGTGTGACCACTGAGTATCGCAAGCAGTGTACCTAAACGCGTCTGCAAATTTAAACAGATTCAACACCGATGCAACACCGGCTCTTTACACTACAGAAGAGATTTACAAATGGTTGTACTCGCACAGGTTTGCTTTTTTACCTTTTTACAACACCATGCAAAGCTTCTAACAATACTTAAAACAGATTCGACGGGCTTTGGTGGTTCTTGGCGTTGAATGAAACACAGCCTATATAATTTAGTTATCAAGTATCATGTGTACGGTTATGGTTAGATTGCAACATGGTCTTAAGCCAAACCCTCCAACCGTCCACGCGAGACATTTCCCTCACATGGGATTCAGAAGACGATCCGGTTGTTTCGGATACCACGTGCGAGGAGGGAAAGCCTCAAGTGACGTCAGACTACCCGTAACCAATGGGGATTGGCCATCGGCGCGGCACACGTTGAGCAGTGGCGAGTGGGTGTAAGAATTGATTCGATAAAACAGTGTGAGCAGTAGGTAATATACCACTTACTCGAGAGTAGCTACTTGACACATACACACTGCGTAACACTCGGGTCGCAAGCTACTTCTTTGCTCGCTGGCCGTAGACAACTCTTTGATATCTCTCGACCACCATCAAAAACGCAGACACAACACAATTTCGCGTGGTTTATTTAAACGCGCACGAGGGGCCTACCTGCCTTGGGTTTTTTCCGGGTGTTTAATTGTGTGTACTCACCGTCCCAAATGAAGGGCCAACACCTTCTAGCCGTAGCGGTGGTTGTCATCGCCGGTTCGTTTGGAATCATCGAGGCGTACTCTCCATTTGGGGGCTATAACCGAGCACCTTTTGACAATGTTTGGGTGCGAGCGGACAGCATGGCTCGTGGAGGCTCGACGGGGGAGGACGAAGCCAACGAACAGCGAATGGTAAGTTAACTCTGTTTGGTAAATCAAAAATACAAAACAAGAAGTTGATATTCAAGTTGTGTTAACAATTGTTTCTGTAAAGTTTGGCCGCCATTCTGTACAGATCATGTTTGAGTAAAATGTGAAGCCACTGGCGACAATTTAAGCGGAATAGAACAGAACGGAATTTGATTTAAAGTTATTTCATTCTCAAATGTGCTTGTTCTGTTGCAAGCATGGTGCGAAAATTACGACCAAAGCGCAAGGCTTTGGTCGTAATTTTTGGGGATGGTTTTGTCTTAAGTATGACCGATATAAAGCTATACAAATCTTTTCAGAGTAAAGTGAAACCCCAAACGACGACATATTTTAAACAGGACACAGGACGGAATTATTATTCAATCTGATTTCGTGAGAATCGCGATCACATTAGGAAGTCACTGGAGTTCCTTCAATCTATGATGGCTTAAGATGAAAGAAACATTTTGGTGTTTACAAATAATACTTCAGTATTGTTGTTTAATTCTCCGACTTTCTTTTCTTTGCGCAAGCATGATGCTTGCGCTTTGGTTGTCATATTCAAAGGGGTGCGTTTGCTTGACCATTCTTACCAATACGCATGTTTGGCAAATTGTGTTCATATTGGGCAGTCATAAAATTTTGAGCTTTTGCAACCTAGAGTTTAAGGATGAAAGTTATATATGGGTGTCCACATCAGTAGTATTTTATTATTGTTGTAATTCCCAGACTTGCTTTTCCTGTGGCAAGGTTGTTGCTTGCGCTTTAGTCGTCATTTTTGTTAGGGATTCGTTTGTTTTACCGTTACGCCTGTGCAAATTGTTATCACATTGGACAAACATAGAATTTGAAGCTCTTGCAATCCAAGGCTTATGGTGTAAGGACTTTATGGGTGTTGAAAACAAAATGCATTTTGTTACGAACCAATACGGGTGTTGTTCGCTCGATTTAAAACACCCAAGACACAAATCAAAATTACTGTCCTTTCATGATTTACTGGCACGGGTAGAACAAGTTATCAACAGATTATTTGTCTTTATAAATAAATAAATAAATAAATAAATCAACAAATGTTTGAAGGCTCTTTGAAGTTGATATAAAACATTATTTTATTGAACATTTTAAATTGGGTAAGCTTGGCGAATTTAGGAGAAAGTTTTCTATACATTATTTTGCAAAAATATACACATTTTTGCAACAAATATATTTAAGTATAGATATCGTCCAACCAATTTTATATTTATTTTTACAGATGAATAAAACTCAGGTCTGTGATGGCATCATTTTTAAATCCCGAAAATCCGCGAGAATACTGGTCTTTGACAAGACCAGTATTCTCACTTGGTTTAATTCCAACATGATGCATAACATAACACATCTATGAAAGTTTCGACACCATTGGTCATCGAACATGCAATAAAACAATGAAAGAAAAGCAACACTGTTGCACAAATTTGTGTGCTTTCAGATGCATAATAAAGGCTTAAGGCCTGAAGCCTATAAATAAATGAGCGAGAAACTTCCTCTTTCAAATAAAAAAACTACGTCACTTCAGAGGGAGCCGTTTTCTCACAATTAATTGTTTATCCTATCGACCGCTCTCCAATGCTCGTTACCAAGTTATTTTATTTTTAAGCGAGCACTTACTTTGAATAATTACAGCGTCCAGTGCCTTTAAAGGAACACGTTGCCTTGGATCGGTCGAGTTGGTCTTTGAAAAGCGTTTGTAACCGTTTTTTATAAAATGCATATGGGTAGAAAGATGTTGTAAAAGTAGAATACATTGATCCACACAAACATGCCTCGAAATTGCGTGGTTTTCCTTTTACCTTGTCGACTAACACGTCGGCCATTTATGGGGGTCAAAATTTTGACTCACATAAATGGCCGACCATGTTAGTTCGCACAGTAGAAGGAAAACCACGCAATTTCGAGGCAAACTTGTGTGGATCATTGTATTCTACTTTTAAAACATCTTTCCAACCATATGCATTTTATAAAAAACGTTTACAAACGCTTTTGTTTTGACCAACTCGTCCGATCCAAGGCAACGTGTTCCTTTAAGTAAACAATTTCATTACAACAGTTACGTGGTTTTTAAACCTGCAACTTCCACACCGTTCCATTAATATTAAAGGAGCAAGCTAAAGCTGCGCATGGCGCAGCGAGCTCACATTTTGTTTAAGGCAACTACGATCACGGCTTCAGGCGGTCCTTCTAACTCACTCAGTTTTATCTTCTGTCAGTCCAACATTCTGACGCAGAAAATCTTCAAGGATTACCGAGCAAGCCTGATTTCAAAAGAGAGCACATGTAATTTTCCAGGAAGCTTACTATACAGAATGAGTACATAAATAATAAAACATGATATACGCAAATTGTGAGTTAACGGTGTTAAAGGTTTGCACCAATGTATTCCGAAAGGGTTTAAAGGCATTGGTTTGAATTCAACCAGTTTCGACTTCACCAAATTACCTTAAACCTTCCTTTTTTGGCCAGCAGCAGCCGAGGAAACAAACATTCACATGACCCGAGAAAGTACTAAATAAACATTTCCACAAGTTGACACATCGGTGTATATGTGCAAACCCAAACTAACTATATTTATCCTCGATGCAAATTGATCTGAATATACTAAAACATTTTGTTATTAAATAGACGCATTCGAAAACCAATCCTTTCTTCCCATATATTTCCAAATTGGTAATACAAGTTTTCATCCATTTGTTTGTTAATGTTTTCTTCCAAAATTGTTGTCAATCTTTTTTCTTCTTATCGTGTTTACTCTTAAGGCAAACACAGTTGTTACTCTCCAATTTGCAGATAACCATTTAAAAACTCGTACGTAGTCGCCTCCAATCAACACAGATTGGAAAGTCAGAGAAAAACGATATTTTTTAACAAAATGTCACAAAAGTAAAACATGAATAGGCACATTAAAAATCCGTGTCACGATTTTGAAAGCGCTTATAATCTGTCCCTTTCTTATTAACCTTATTTTCCCCAATGTCCTTGACTTTCTTAGTCTACCGATTGAAAAAAAAATGGCTGTCATTCACAATAATTGATTTGATTATTATTACTGTAGGTTCATAAATCAAGTCACCATAGACAGATGTGTCGTGCAGTCTGGAATCTCCTGTTTAATTACGCAAACCCAAACACAACCGTTTAGTGGAAACAGGAATACACACAAAATAAAATATAAACAAAAAACTGAAAGAAGAACTGTAATCATGGAATCGACTAATCATTTTATCATGTTTTAAAGAACCATACAAATATTTATTGACCGTAATCCATGACGCCATTCGAAGTCAGACAAGAGTAATTTATTTCATGCCTTTATCTCTCTGTCGGTGAAGCGTGCCTTTACTGTTTTAATGAGATAACGAGCAAATTTGTATTTTGTTCACATTTTAAGGTTACAAAATGTACAAAGCTAAAGCTGAGGTTCACGATTTTTTTTTCTCGATTATTTCAAACCTAATTTGCAACTAAGAGCAAACTTTCAAAGATACACCTATTGATTATTCAACTATTACGTCCTCCAATCGCTGGTATTTTACCAACCAGTGAATGTAGTTTGAACCACAAACTCTGATACATAAAGCATACCGGATGCCATAGTCTGCCAACGTTAGTAACTTGTGTACCTTTGATTGATTCAAAGCCACTGTTAGTTTTTTTTAATGATACTGTCTCAAGGCATTGTATAGACGATTACTTTTTACTTAAAAACACCAGGTTGTTTTCTTTATTGTATTATAAATTTGCTCTTGTCATGAAATGCGTTGAACGTTATTTAAAATAAAAAAGATGCACCGTCAACAAAGTGGAACTGTATTTATTGAAGTTTTCATCTTCATGTTTTCTTTACAAATTTTCTTCAAAGGTTATCTTTTGAATAATATTATTCTTCCTTGGTGTGACCTTTCAGTTCATAGAACTGATTTGGGTCTAATGTTCACAGGTCCGCATTATTTCGACAATTGGGTGCTGCTTTATTGAACAATTTTATTTGATTTTCTTCTTTTTCCCCCCTCTTTCATTCTAGTCTATTTCACTCCACTGCAGGCGGAAAGCCTCTTCACCAATTCTTAATTTCACTCCATCCTAAGCTGTCTGTTATATTGTGTTAAAGGCACTGGACACTTTTGTTAATTACTCAAAATAATTGTTAGCATAAAAACTTACTTGGTAACAAGCAATGGAGAGCTGTTCATGGTATAAAACATTGTGAGAAACGGTTCCCTCTGAAGTAACGTAGTTTTTGAGAAAGAAGTAATTTCTCGCCAAAATATTTGAATTGAATAATTTTAAGAGACGTCAATTAAGGCATCTCAATGCACACAACTTGTAGTGGCATAGGTATTTTTGTCTTCCATTATTATTTTGGAACTTCGATGACCGATTGAGCTCGATTTCCACAGGCTATATGCATATGTTGAGTAACACCAAGTGAGAAGACTGGTCGGTGTATGGGTTAAAAACCAAAATTAAGACTGGTCTCTGACAACTACCAAAGGTGTCGAATGTCTTTAAAGGTCGTAATTTATACTTTTAGTATCTCGCTGATCACTTTGTAATCAAATCTATTATTTGATCAAGTGTTTAGTTAATTGATCATGATTACTGTAGTTAAGTTGAATTCTAATTGAATCAACTCACACCACGACTGATGCACCTTAAGTAGATGCAACTGTTAGCGAAACCTCCACCTGAAAACAAAACACGGTTTTCAATTGGCAATCTGAAGTCTTCGAAACGCACGAACGCTTGTAATTGTAGGGAATTATACAGCGATTTAAAAGTCAAATGTTAAAACAATACCTTTGCAACATGCAAAACATAGTTTGAAATTGTTCGACAAGAGTCTCGGCCATGTGCTACAAGTTCAAAGTAGGAATCGATACATCGCAATGGAGGGTCAAATGACGACCTCTTGTTCGCAAAACTGACGATTTGGAGGAAAACAAAACCCCGACCTAAACCAAAACACCTTTCTTAAATTGGTACAGAAAAATTCCAGGCATGGTTTGGGAACTTCTTAGCGGTTGATTTCTCACATCTTAAAAGGAATTGAAGAAAGACTTTCAGCTGTCTATTCCTTCAACGTATTCAGCCACCCAGTCTCTAAAGGTTATAGTGTTTGTGCACGCGTGCGTGGCATTGCAAAAATAGGATTACATCCCAATAAATGAAGATCACTTAAACGTGAATTGTGAGTTTTTCCTGGGCCGCGTAATTCTCTTTGAATGGGGGGAAAATCAATTATGGCGAGATCTCACCGAGACAGAAAAAGAGCGTCAATACCATGGCAACCAGATGGTATCGCCAAACCATCTTTTGATGGGACAATAAAGAGTTAAATATATTTTTTTTTTAATACTCCGTACAAGGTGAAGCTATACGGCTCGGATTTGGAACAGCGTTCTATTATTTGGATCACGGCCATTGTTAAGGTTATTGTTCTAAACCCCATTGTTAAAGGTCAATCTATTGTTACCAGCAAGTCATCTTGATAATTTAATCCAATTTTGTTAACGTTTTTCAACAACAAGAAACAAATGTCAACCATATACCAATAAATACGTAATGCAACTTGGAAACAAACACACACATCACGTTAAAAAAGAACGGTTAAAATTAACATTTTTACTTATTTATTTTTGTTTTATTTATTAACTTATTCTATATATATTTGTATGTAATTTATTTTATTTTTTTTTTTCGGGGGGGGGGGATAAGATAAGGGATAAGGGATAAGATAATCTGCTACTGGCATTAACCTAATTGGCACCCTAATTGTCACTCTCGCTGTTCGTTTTAAATGGCAATATATTCAAAGTAGCTTGGGGCACGGAAGACTTTGGTATTTGATGTGAAGAAAACAAATCGTCTCCGAATTTAAGTCATGTGTGATATAAGTGTCCCTTCAATCTCGTCCGTGTTGTAACATATTAAACAGACACGAACTCGACTATAGCCACGAACAAAAGAGAGAGCAACCATTAAAAATATTTGTATAATAAACAGACGAAAATAGGTACATCAAAAAATCTACCTTTTCTTGCGAAGCCGCCCTTTTCTTCATATAATGACTTCTTTAAAAGACACTCAGTGTAAAGACGGAAAGGAAAATGGATCCTTTTGGCCAACGATCCATTTGGTCAAGACGCGTCTAGCATTGTATGGCACGAAGGGGTTGAGTTTGAGAGAAGATAACACACAAGGGGTAGAGGATAGTTAAGCACCCTCTCGCAACCCGATCCCTCACCGAGGCAGTAGCGACTGTGTCGCCCCGTACCCTTCGGATGATGTTACGGGAGCGTTAACAGCACGGACGATCGTGTTCCAACAGTTCACCATCAATGAACAACCTCGCTCAATAATTCAACCCCGTCGTCTCAATCATTGAAAAAAATACTGAAAAAAGAGCGCTTTACCGTAAGGGAAATCTCCTTTAGCATATGTTGCTTTTGACTTCGGAAATCAGACGATTCTTTTGAGGGTTTGTACTTAAAGGCACTGCCGTCGATTTCACCAAACTGTTCCTAACTCAGGATTAATTTATGACTTCGGACAATTCTTGCATTGTAACATGTAAAACTTCAGCTTAATCACAAGTTAGGAGTATAGTTACTCGTTCTAACTTGAATAAGACAGCCTTTCGTGAAATCGGCCGCAGGAAACATTTGGTGAGTGTCAAAGACCAATATTCTTACTTGGTGTAATACAACAGTAAAGCATAAATTAACAAGCCTGTGAAAATTTGAACTCAATAGGTCATCGAAGTTGCCAGAAACAGTAAAAGAAAAAAAAACTCGCTTGTTGCACAATTGCTATTAGTTGTGCAAAGAAAGGCTTCAGCTGAAGTATTTAATTATTTGAGTGAGAAACTACCTCTTTCTTAAAAACTACGTTACCTCATAGGGAGACGTTTTTCACAATGGTTTTATTATCAATAGCTCTCCATTGCTCGTTTACATGTAAGTTTTTATGCTAACAATTATTTTGAGTAAATACCTAAACGTGCCCAGCGCCTTTAAACATCTTGTACCTGGATTCTATCCCTTTTTACAGGGTGTTGTTAAGTTTATAAGGAGACTGTCCTAGCAATAAATCACATGATACAGTCGCCATTGTCCACGCTTTGATCTAGCCACACAATAGAATAAGGAGCTAAATCCAATTCCTCATCTCACACACAACGGTTTGTTAACAAAGTGACTCAAGATTGCCGGATAAAATTGCAAACAAAGATTCATACTAAACTGTTAGGCTTTTGTAGAAAGAAAAACAAATCTTTTCATATTCTACATTTGTATATTCCTTGAACTCTCGGTCAGGGATTGCTCTGCGCTCAGAGCATCCATTTGTTTTTACATTATTGATCTTTTCAAATAAATAAATCATAGTTTCACACTTTTATCATATTATTTCATTCACGCTTCCCCGAGGTTGCAGCTTGCCAGCTTGGCAGGCAGGAACTCGGAGTTTACGCAAGTAATAAAACAACTCACCTCGAATTAATCACAGGGTACAGTTTTATTGAAAACAAAAACAACAACAAGTATACGAAGATAAACGCTGAATCAAACACAGGCAGGGGGCAATGTGATTCTGCTGGTCATCCCTATTTAAATATTAAAATAATTCCAGCAGTCGGTCTCACCAACTCCGAACTCGTCGCAATTTCCAGATTCTGGTGACATTCATGCATTAAATATTACTTTTTAAATCTGAAGATAAATTTTACTGTCTGTTAATATTGAAACGGAGAACACGCATAATGCGTGACTTAACTCACATTTCATTTCAATTCTTTACAAAAGTTGGTTGTGTATAATGATTAGAGGCATTGCATGGTGAGGTATCAATATATATTTGGTTTACGGTAACACCATGTATGTATCTACTTGCCAGGTAGAGTTTGTTCTTTAAATAACTGTCTTGCTATGTATTCTAATAAACCGTAGTAGATATCCGCTTTTTTTCGGGAGACCTATCAGTTCTGAAAAAAACCCTGTCCTGCTTGTTACCTACTACCTGGGCGGAAGGTAACAAATCGGCTGGCACTACTACTTTCGCTTTTTAGAATTGCGCGAACTATTATTAACTGCGCTACCGCGGAGTTGGTCGAGTGTACTACGTCAAACTCGCATCTCGTTTTGGTATTATTGAACCGGGTGATAGTTATAAAAAAAAAAACACTTCGAAGTGTCCAATAATTTTCAATATTGAACTCCAATGTTAAACTATAACTCCATTGTTAAACTATAACTCCAATGTTAAACTATAACTCCAATGTTAAACTAGGGAGCGTCGCGAAAGTATACATGGAAAGTATCAGAATGACACACCCACTCCAGTTGCACTAATCAACTGACAAAGATCTATGCCATAAAAAAAAACATGCCTATGAATTTTTACAAAACGTCCAAATATTCTCGTATTTGTGGCATACGATCATGGCTATAGTGAACAAATCAAAACTCGATGAGGCCAAAATGAACTAAGTCAATATATTTCACGCGTCTCTCTTTAACTTCCATTGTCCCATGACGTCATTATTACGCATGTGATTGTTGTTGCGGTAATGCCCATTGTAGGTTTATTATAAGCCGATAGACGTTGTTTTCAAGCAGCAACATAAAAAAAACAAGAGTCACGGGCAAAATAAGATAAGATCGGATACAATTAGTTCCGTACTTCATTACTTGTATTATTTTTAGGCCTCCGTGAAAAAAAGGACACAAACTGGCTGAATATACCCGACTGTCTCCCCAGTGCCATGACCGAATCCAATTACAGTCTTAAATTAACACTTCCTGATACCCCGAGTCAAACTCTGACGAGGGCCCAGAAGGAGAACCTATCTCAAATCTCGCGAGAATTCAATACGATCGTCTTCATAATGACCAGCCGTGAGTAATTGACGATTTCGCGCCAAAAGGTCTCTGAATAGAGCCGTTGAAGTCATTAGTGAATGAACGTTTAGGCCACCAGGCAAAAAAGATGGAAATCCCCACCGATTGCATGCAGTGTTAAAAGAGATAAACGGAAGTCACGAACTTGGGACTGAGTATTTTACTTCTGTTCTTACCGGGGGAGTTATAATGTTTTTGTCCCCTTGTTCATCAGAATCTGAGGTATAATCAACTTGACGAAGGGAATGATTAATGTAAATAGCAGTATATATGCAATCTGATACGTATACTTTAAAGGTGTTGTTGTTGAGTGTCGTAGTCGAGAGTCGAGTGGTCTAGTTCACCGGATCCAAGCTCCGGTGATGTCGGCAGGAAAGTGTCGGTGCGCGTCCTGGTCTTGACACGTGTGCCCGTGAGCACGGAAATTAACTTAGACATATAGCTTCCTAAAAGGGCACTTAACCATAATGTTGCTTTGTGAAAAGTTGAGATGGTAGTGCATTCTGCTCTACCAGCCAGGCTCCTAGTGGATGACACCCATGCATATCCTCGCGGACTGTGAAAGGGGTAACCCTGTTTCAGCCCAAGGAGTTGGTGGCAATTTGGTGGCAGTTGATTTTGTCGACAGCCCAAATCAGTTAAAGTATAGCCCTCACCTTGAAGTGGCCGTCCGGCCTTGTTATGTTGGGTGATATTGCATCACGAATACATACCTTTTCAAATTCCTTTAAAAATTGTGTAAAAAAAAAAAATGAATAAGGCAATATTAAACACTCTCGGAAAGGCAATTCAAGTTTATTGTTTTAGGTGTCAGGTTTATTCCGCAATGTAAGATGAAAACAAATTTCTCTCATACTTTTAACCGGTATTCTTATTTTGTTGTCCGGTAGTATTATTATGATTTTATTGTTTTCCCTGAGGCTAGCCCAGTCTTCTACTGATATTCGTGGCCATATGTATGTGTTGTATTGTACAGCATTTGAAACTATATAGCTAACTGCCAGTGAGTGTTAAAGCATTGTCAAAGTTCTAATTCACTTTAAAAAATGTGTCAATACAATTTGTGGGTGGGGGTAAATGTATGGTGTGCTTTTCATGCATGCACGGACCTCATTACTGTTAAACACAAAAATTAAAACCCCGGGACCGATATGAAATGAAGATGACTTTAATCCCAGTGTGGGAGAGGCAAGCACGAAACTATCTCTTACGCATGTTATTGGCAAACGTGTTCTCATTTCGACTTCATTCATCGCTCGACGAGACTATGTTTTCAACTGTCATGATTTAAACCAGTGTAGCGCTATTTTATGAATTTGTGCCCCAGATTTTTGCAACTTGACTTTTAAAGGGACGACAGGGTGTTGCTTTGGATGAACTCTTGTTTAAATTTGTTACACAAAAAGCTCGGTGATATTTTGGTTTGCGGGTATGTAAAATATTAGTGGCTTCACCGAAACAATGTTCAGTACGATAGAAAAATCGAAGTAGTTAATTTCAATATCAAACATGCACGGTTTTAGTCAACCAGTTCCAGCATTTGTGGAGGGTGGGGTGCACGGGTGTTAACACCCCCTTTCGCCAACCCCCCCCCCCCCCCCAATTTGTCTCTTCTCCACTATCAACTAATTTTTAACCGGAAAGCCGAAATCTAATTCAACCCAAAAAACTCAGGTGTATGTCCATCATTGTTTCCAGCATTAAAAAAATTGCTTTAAATATCAAGTTCTTGTGTCCCCCCCCCCCTACACACCACGCCGCCCAGATTATTAAACAGGTCTGGTGCCACGGCTACTGGCACTAGAGACCAATGTTAAGTAGCATGCCAATACTGTCACTAGCTTTTGAAATGAGTAAAGTTATGGCATTAACCTTTGCCGCGTCAGTGTCGACAAATACAATTAAGAGAGTTTTTTTTCTTTCAATGTGGCTTTTAGGAGTATATCAATTTGAAGACTTCATCGAATCTTTTCTTTCCTTTTAAAAAAGAGAGAACCCACCTAAAACATAGATAACTCTCAATCAAATTGAATTGTAAATTCATTCTCTCTTAATTTCTGGCTAAAAGTTTTCTTTGGCACAAATGAGAAAGTTATGTTACAGTAGCTGTAAGTTTTCTTATTCAATGATTACTAAGTTCTCAAGGGGAACACGTCTCACGTTGTTACAATAATGAAAGTCAATGTCAGTGATAAAACAACTAAATCAATTTATTCATTGGATGTATTTACTCCAATTGAACCCGGTGCCCGTATCTGAGCCGTCACAAACGCGAACAAACTTCACTACATCTCTCGAGTAAATTTATTTATGGTCTAACGAAGATTGCAGCACTTAGCGGCCGAGATTTTAGGCGATAAATCCCGCGATGGACATCCGCGCCAAAGAATAAGAAGAAATATGATGACGACGAATCTAAATCGATCGCCTGATTGTATCGCAAGAAGTCTTGACAACCATGTACTCATCAGAGTCGATTTGTAAGAGAAGGGAGA
Organism: Asterias amurensis; assembly: GCF_032118995.1. Taxonomy (NCBI): domain Eukaryota; kingdom Metazoa; phylum Echinodermata; class Asteroidea; order Forcipulatida; family Asteriidae; genus Asterias; species Asterias amurensis. The sequence continues at coordinate 18,332,016 of NC_092659.1, read as the reverse complement.
GGTTGAAAGAGAAGGGGGGCTGTAAGAGGGTCCGATAAACGCCTCCAGGCATGAATAGAAGACATTGATAAGTCTTTTGGGTAAATGGAGTTGGAATTTACAGAAGGCCACTTTGATCTTCACCGTTGATTAGTTTGGAGTGATCGACATTGATACCGCGACTTGGTACGTGATAGAAAAAGATCAACCGTTGGTATCATTTGCGCCAAGTTCAAAGGCACAATTTGACGTCGAATAATAATCTGTATTAAGCTAAGTTTAATATCTCCATAAATCATATTAGCAACAATAACAGCTAACAAGCAGTGAACCAATGGGCGAGATTACTAGGAAAGTAGTCAGTCAAAATGTGTCATTGATAATCTAACAGGAAAACTGAATAACTAGTTGGCTCAGAGTTACACGGCGTAAACTGTAACAGAAATAATCTAGGTTTCGAATGAGTGTGGATGTATTGTTGTACCTAAATACGGAATGTAAACAAGGCCTTGGGTCGATTTTACAAAGAGTTAGAGCTAGTCCTAACATAGTCCTAAAGAATAATAACAAACCATAAGGCTAGTCCCAATAAGGACGAATAACTAGTCCTAACTCGAGATAAGACTAGTCTTATAACTCTTTGTGAAATCCACCCCAGCTCATTAAAGAACATGCAAAGGGAATTACTGAACATAAGTACACAGTCTAACTAAAGACATTTATTTGAAGATTGAACTAAGTAACTTATTCAAAAGTAATGCAACTCTATTTAGTAGTTACAAATTGAAGAGAAGCGCTATAAACCGATGATCCCAATGCTGAGTTGACATTATCATTAGTAAGTATAAATAAACGTGAATAATTTAGTTCGTGTTGATTGCTTTCAATTTAACAGTCAGGCTTTCATCAACAATTCATATCGTGGTTTTTTGATCGACAATAGAGCTGCAAATAAAACAAACTGCGAACAAAACTGCTCTTAAATATTTTAGAGATATTTTATAAACACAGGTAATTAAAGGATGATAATAATTGCAACGTTGTTTTCTTAGCAGATATACCACCATTGTAATACTTCACACCGATCGATCACTCAACACAGCCATTTTGTAGAAGAAAATGAAAATGACCTTCGCTGCCTAAATCGATGAGGCTTGTTTGTTGTTTGTAAAAATTACAAAAAGATACATCACAATAACCTTCGATTTTCAATGAAGGGGGCAAGTGATTTTGACAATCGTTCCGGAAGCAAAGGTCAAGGGCGTACGGTTGTATTATTATTGTTCAATAATAATACAAGATATAGGAAAAAAGGGAATTTGTTATTCACAGATCTCAAGAAAGAATGGAGTATAATATCGGTGTTAGGTTGAACAACGCCGCATAGGCCTAATATTCTTTATCCCCGATGCAAACTTAACATAAAAAACCGTTGCGGTTCCCGCAGCTAAATTATAGGATTCCAAATACCTATAGCTACCGAGTAACATCAGTTGTTTAGTTTGTAAGACATCTGCTAAAAATGTGTACGATTTGCAAAGTTAAATGTCTGTGTCTTTTTCCCCCTGCAGAACTCAGGAAAGTACTGAGTATACAGTGCTTACACACATCGGTGTTAGGGTTAAACCAAATAAACCTTTGGATCCCTAATTCAAATAAAACATCTTTTAAGTTATTGCGGTACCCGCGGCTATTGCATAGGTTTTGGGCTGCCTCTAGCTACGGGCAATCTCCGTGGTCTTATAGAAGGTAAGACATCTGCTGTAGAATCGCAAGGGTCGTGGGTTCGAATCTCACCCGAGTAAAATGCCCATGAGTTTGTCACAAAATCGTATTTAGTATACAATGCTTTATACACACCGTGTAAGGGTAAAAATCAAATAATATTCTATCCACGATGCAAATTTGACATCAATTCAAAAGGCAGATTCTAAAATTACTCATATGTACGCCTCCTGATCGGTGGCTGACCCCATGGATGCTGTCTGAGAGTTTATTCCAATTAGTTTGAAGTACATTATCTTAAGTGAATGTGTCAACAACTACTACAACCAAGAACAATATAATTATGGGTCGAATACAGCGCCAAATGAAGATCACGTTTAACGTATGTGATAGTGAAGCCCACGGTAAGTGGTGCTGATGACATGTTCACGACAGTGGAATTGAGAGGGGTGGGGGGGGGGGGGTAACAGAAAGAGCAAAGCATTAAAGAAACGTAAGTACAAAAAACAAATCAATAAGAATGTCATTAGCTAAATGGGTACTTCTCACACAATGTTCAGTCACGGTACAAACCGATGTCAATTAGTGAGTTAATTAAGGAAATAACAACACTAACGCGTCAGTAATTTACACATTTTGACGAATATGCTTTGGCAAAAATAAAGGCAAATGTTCGACCCTTAAAAGAAACCGCAACCTTAAATTGAACCTTAATTGGTTTAAAAACAAGCACTTAGTTCATGCAGAAGCCCCCTTAGTGTTTACAGTGTAATTTCTGCAAAGTCTGCTACGACATTGAAATTAAATAACACCTCTTCCGACTCTTCCAAATTAATAACTGTTATCAAATATTTCTTGTAATAATAAGATATACAAGGGAACATACATGTGTGTGCAGCCCCCCCCCCCCCCCCTCAACACCAGCAACCATTATTTATATAATGATATAACTTGATCATGTTGTGCTCTCTTAATGCAAAAGAGTAAGGCACTCTTTGAAGAGCCATATGAGGGACAACTCTTTTTCGAGTGGTATTCCACTCGTTTGGATTGAAGTTTGCATCTTTTTGAGTGATTTTTTTCACTAATTACTCAACTGATTATGAGCATAAAACCTTACTTGGTAACGAGTAATGGAGAGCTGTTGATGGTATAAACCATTGTGAGAAACGGCCCTCTAGCCCTCTGAAGTAACATAGTTTTCCACGAATTAGATTTCGAGACCTCAGATTTAGAATTTCAGGTCTCGCAAATCAAGCATCTGAAAGCACACAACTTCGTGTGACAAGGGTGTTTTTTCTTTCGTAATTATCTCGCAACTTCGACGACCAATTGAGCTCAAAAATCTAATTGTATGCTTATGTTGAGATACATCAAGTGAGAAGACCGGTTTTTGACGAACCAATAGTTTCCAGTGTCTTTAAAATAACACAACTCAACGACAATTCCCGTTGTCGCCTTGTATCCAAAAGACTGCAAGACTCACAACTTCGACGACCAATAATTGAGCTCAGGTTGGCTTTTTTGTGCATAAATGTTGAGATACACCAAGTGAGAGGACTGGTCTTTGACAATTAGTGTCCAGTGCATTTAAAGACTATAACTAATTATATAAAAAGAATCCACGAGCATTCCATCAGATGCAATCAGATTACAGTCACAGTAACAGTTACAAATCATACTAAATATAACAAACACAAACAATGTACTCTGTGTGTAATACGGGAAATTGATTTTTATACACAAAATATTAAATCATCTGATATGAAGCGAATGGCTATCGACGTCAACAAAAAGTAATACAACAAATAAAAACATCAATACATAAAAATGTCAAAACGAAAACGAATGTGCTCTTTGAAAGGTCACGCTAAATCTTCCGTGTGCATTCCATGCGATAAAGTGCTTTTTAGATCTTTATGCGGCAATGATACTGAACTACAGTTTTGGTCAGAGTACAGCGTATGCACTTTGCGTTCGACAGGGTGTGTTTTATCATCATGGCACATGAAAAAAATTACAGTTCCGTGGCAAATGATCAAAATAAACAGCGATTTTTTCGATTGAAATACTAGCGTAGGGAGGTCTAATTGCGCCGTTTCGAATATTTATAGTGGAGCGCTGTGTGTGATCGTGTTGTGTGCAAAGTAAGATTGGATTTGTGAGAATGTGAAATGATTTCTTTCTTGACATTTTGGTAATATGATTGTATAATTTAAGGAGGTCTTTGTTGATTGGCTGCATGTGCTTTCCATACAGAGAGACATCGCATAGGCTAATACTCGGACGCCCACGGGAAAAAAAATAATAATGAAATATTTTGTTGTTTTTTATCTTCTTCTTCTTGTTCGTCTTCTTCTTACACACGCATGAAGCTTTTTCACAGTTTGGTGGCAGCAGTGGGATTCATTTCAACGCAGCAACAAACACAAGTTTACCATATGATTCTTTAGTGTATTGTACCTTTATTGTCATGTATTTATTCGAAACAGCGAACACTGCGGCACATAATTTTGACTAAGATGCATCAATTTCTTTAATAATTATATCTAGTCATAAAAAATTCGTTTACCAGTAAATTCATATTCCCATATACTTAAAAACTTGAAATGTGTTTACAAATCAAACTTTTTCAACACTAACTCGATTTCACAAAGCACACATATTTATATATGGGTGAGTGGTCAGTTTCACTATAGCGATTCGAATGGCGACCTTACTCTTTGATTAGCAATTAAAATTGATGTACAACATAAGATCGATTTCAGCTCTTGAAGTCGAGCCCCGGGATAGGCAACTGAGGCAGTGATTGGCATTCCAACGTCGTCATGAAAAGGGGGAGTATTAAACTGATTCCACTGACATGCAACGTTGGTTGCTATTGTGAATATATACCTTAGAGAGCCTAAGCCCCTTTCGTTCTGAACTCTTGGGTAATTTTCCTCAATCATTCCGCGAAGCGTTCAGCTTGCCTCTGTGCCTTGCCGAAATCATTTAGACCGGCTAACTAATTGGAAAGACCGTCCCCAGGTGTTGGCAAAATGGGTTAAGTACAGTGTGCCTCCAGACTAGATTCAACGAACGAGGTTACATTTACGCCCATCTAAAGGAATTCTATAATATTTCAAACCGCTCGTCTGTTAAATGATACCTGTGATAAAAAAAAATACATTGTTGTTAAACCTTGGATACAATTTTTCTTTTTTTACTAGAGAATAATATTGTTAAAAAAATTTTGAAAAGGTAAACAAATTTAATCAAAGGCACTAGATACCTTCGGTTTTGTAACATATCAGTATTCTCACCTGGTGTGATGCCAACGAAACAGAACATGCCTGTGCAAAGTTAAACTCAATTGGGCATCAAAGTTGCGAGAGAATAAAATGAAAGAAAAAGGCTTTAGGCCTGAAGTATTTTTTAAGCGACAAAATTATCTCTTTCTCAAAACTATGTTTCTTCAGAGGGAGCCGTTTCTCACACCGTGTTACACTAGTATCAGCAGCTCTCTATTGCAATAATTTCACGGGCGGGATCTGGGTTGGCTCTAAACAGCAACCAACCATAAATAATCATGTATCAATAAAGGAGGATAACACTCTGAAGAAAAAAAAACAAGATAAACCGTTTTTACTTGAGGGAGGTTCGATTGCTAGCAATCTTGTTACTGCCTTATGTGGGACCGCTACGATGATGCTTAATGGGTTTGCCCTACGGGCATCAGAGTTAAAGGAAGGGGAAATATATTTCTACGGTTGACTGTCTACCTGACATCGCTGAGAAATTTCACTAAGTGCAATAACGATTACCCCGCCCGGGACACGTTTACTTAAAAATACAAACCGTCCGATAGAAATTATGAAATATTGTAAGTGAAGATTGTACTTCCTAACAACTGTTACATCGAAGCTTTGTCTATGTGGTGTTATGTTTATATATTAACATGATATTATCAAACTCTATTCTTCATTCTTTTTAAAATTAGCCTATTGTTACTTTTGATTGTTTGTGATATTTATTTACTTATCTTTCTTTCATTGACGTTTTCTGGCTTTGAAACAGTGCACTGGTGGGGGCCAATTGATAAAATCCACACCCCAGTTTTTAGATAATGCTTTAAGCGGATTGTCCTCTTCACTTGATAACCAATTTACGTATATCGTGAGATGTGATTATGATTATTACTAGTCCTTTAAGATGCTGTTATACAAACAGACACTCATAATTACACAAGATCCTCACCACGCTTACACTTCCACGGACTAACTCAAGTGAACACGAACAACAAGGAAGAGTCATACGTTGTCATCACAGTTCCTTACCAAAGGATTAATAATGTTTAGGAACAAGTGCCGCTATAAGGCTGTTTGACAATTGTTTATATGTATTTCATATTCAGAACCAATACCAACAACCTGAAATCCGAAATACATTTTTGCAAGATGATGTTTATTCTTAGCAGGATTAAAGGGGTTGTATACTTTTGGTAATTGGAACTCAATAATGGTTTTACTCATAAAGTGTTTTAGACAATATTATACCATAAAACTAACCTGTGGGAATTTCTTTTCAAAGGGTGGTAGCGGTTTTGAGATATTGCCGTAAATCTGCATCTCAGCGCAGGAACAGTTCTCGATAATAGGTATACACTATCTGAGAAACATAACCGCGGTAACGCTCCTTACATTCAAATGTTAGGGGATAAAACTGATACATGTGGTCCAATACTGCAATAGGCCTACTTTGAAATGATTTTTGTTTTCTAAAAACGCATGAAAATATCCAAAGCTCCAGGATCTATTAACCTAAGTTTCCTTTGCCATTAATTTTCAGAGTAATTACCAAACGAAACAGACCCGAAAATGCTTTTAAACAAATTTAAACCAAACCATTGAAGCGTAATAGAAAATGGAACACCTTGTTAATTTGTTCATCTTCTTCTACCCGAATCTTCCGTGTCGCTCCGGGAAGGTCCTTCAATCAAGCACGGCGTAATTTCTCAGAGGGGAACGGCGGAACGTTTAACGGGGATGGATATTTGTGGTTTAGGCCGCTATTTGGCTATTGGGCACGACCCCTCCGACACCTCCCTGGACCCTGGGGTTTATATTTTGTAGTTTGTTATAAATATTAATATAGAGAACTATTTTAATAATACGTTACTCACAAGTGGTTCTACTTGAAATATCAACGTACATATAAAAACCTGTATGAAAAGCTGTCGTTGCGAACAATAATTGTAGTCATGTATACTAACATGACTAACTTAATTTAAAAAATAAATGTATTGTTTTGCATCAAGTGTGTTATTACATTAGCTAAAGCTTAACAAAATTGCTGTTGATGTATTTGATTTAAGAGAATTAAAGCTTCAATATTGCTTTAAAAATATCATTTATGTTGATCTTATGTTAGGTTTACACTTCACAAACTGGAGTGTTAAAATTGACACCATTGATGATGAATCTTATTATAAATACCTTAGTGAGAAAATCAAAAGTAAAAACATAAGGTGTAAAAATAACCCAAGTATATCTATGGCGGATTTATAATACCAGCAACTGCATCATTATGGTGTCATTTAGCCTTTAAACGCTTTTGTATCTCATTGTCAATTGCATTCTTAAGCAAACCAATGCATATTCATGATCCCTACACTCAAACCAACATGGATACAGTGAAATGTAATCACAGTATTCAAGTTTCTAGTCGCAACTCGAATCCCTAACGCTAACCAGTCAAGTTGATCTTTTAATTCTGATTTATGTGGGGACCAGAACCTGCCACTTACAGACGGCATCGATATCAATAGCTCCAAGGAAAACAACAAAAAACACAAATGAATAAACATTGAGTCAACTCATCTTACGATTCTAAAAGACCGTGGGTGAAATTTCAAGAAGCGCAATCTCAGCTTTTGAGAAAACACTGTCGGCAAGAAAGTAGGCAGATTCGTTTCGAATCAAGTCATTCGGTCTCTGTCAACCGTGTAAGATTAACAGCATGCATAGTGAATCGGGACCACGTTGATATTCTCTCGTATTTCACATCAGCTCTTCGGTAAAACATGATAGTTCTAGTGGAAGATGTGTTACTTTATATAAAGCACCGCTTTTTCTCTCTCTCTCTCTTGTTTTCTCTTTTTTTTCAAAGCAGCGATAGCCATGAATAAAATGTCTGTCCGTGTAAATTCATCCAGTGTCACAGAGTGAGACCGACTCCACTCAAATCGCTTCACGCGCTGTCTGGCTAAGCAAACGCCGCGGGGCAAATTTATAGCTTTTAAAAATAAGAGTAAAAATACATTGTACTTAACGATTTCTTTATTATTATTTTTTTTTTCCTGTGATTTTTTTTTTTATTACCTTGATGTGTTTATGCGTATTCAACTCGTGTGAAAATAAATGAGGGTAAGTATTAAGTCCTCACACGTGACTGGTTTAAGCGATCACGTGATTGGATACGTTGTTGACATAATAACAACATTCGTCGAGTTTATGCATAACTGTTTGTTGTTCTCAAGTTGAAAGGGTAAATAAGGTTCGGCAACCTCATCAGACTTAGGGTTTTTTGTGAAGTTTCTAAAGACACCGAAACACATGCAGATTAAGCATTATATCTCATCTATCCAAATGAAATAACTGTATAAGAATATTATGTTTCAAGTGTATATAATCTAGTAATGGAGATGGCCATAGCTTTCGATCCGAACCGGACCTTCGTCGGCGGCACAACAACAAACTGTTTTGGTATCAGTTATTTTGGCTGAACTATTAATGACCGAGTACGAACAGAAGAAAAAATAGCAATAAAAATAATGACAAAAATAAGCAAGTAATAGAACAAATTAGGAATCAAAAGATACAAGTGCACCAGGTAAAACTCAATCCCCTCTATTTTCGGCACTGCCTCGATTCTTGGTCAAGGTTTATGAAGATAACACAAAATGAACTTTAAAAAAATATAATTAGCTATTTTACACTGCTATCTTACAAAAAGGACCTACGGTATAAGTGAAAACAAAATGGCTGACGTCTCAACCTTTCTATATCATCTCAAACATTACGAAAACATGTATAATTCGTAGTGATATGAAGGTAGCCTCGTTCTGATCCTGCACTCAAAACAATCCCTGACAGTCTTAATTAATTAATTGATAATTTCCGATGAGCATCACGGTTCATTGCTTTAAGTTGTCAATTAGTAGACAATCGACAGCTCAATCATTCATGTTTTCATATCAACTGTTAAGGGTATAACAGGTTGATTGATTGCAAGCTTGACTTCGATATTTGTTCATCACTGTCAAATTCTCTGGAGAAATTCAGAAGGAATTGACATTCCTGGACGTCTTGTCAGACAGTAATGATTTCGCTCTCTGATTTAATCTCTGCCCACAGTGATTTAATTAATTAAGCTGATGGCTGCAGTGCTCGGGTAAATTTAACGATTTCGGGGATGTTAATATCAATTTTGGAAGGGCTGTCAGTTCCAGTCAATAATGATAGACTGTAATACTTGCATCAGAGACAAAGAATGTTTGGTTTTAACATTAAACTGATATCTATCATAAACACTGTATACAACAAGCTTTTCAGTATAAATTCATGTTGTTGTGTCCAAACAACGGTGTAATTGATTGGGATTCGAACCCGCGACATTTGCGGATTTTGTGATGGAAGTTGACCGTTACAAATCTTCTGTTTTGCAATGATGCACGACATCAATGCTACTGACCTCTTATTTGCATTGGTGTCAGAATAGTAGGGCAATAATTAATATTTAAATTATTGGGGGATAGCCCTAGCTTTCGGTCCAAACTGGACCTTCGCCAAAAGCATAAACAAGTACAAACAAACACATGTCCATAGTACGAGGATAAAAAGCCTTTGCCCTAAAATGATAATATTTTATGATGTTTTGTGCCCAATGTATGTTTCGTCTAAATGTAGACAAAATATGGAAATCAAGTTTCAGACAACCTGACGCGAGATTTAACAAACTAGAGCTATTATGTTTAATTGAACAAACTGTATACGAGTTTTAGTTGTTGTGGTTCAGAAGCAGTTACCTAAAGTGCCCATTCCATTTTAAAAGTCCAGTCCTACAAAACCTTTTTTTTTTAGCAATGTGTGCCAAACCAACGCAAAGCGACTACCGGTGCTGGTCGTCGGTCACTAAATGGTTCTTTGCAATGCTTGGCGCATAGAGTGCCAGCAACACCAAGCTTTATATCGGGTGATTAATGATGTTTAATTGCGATGCCATGATTGCCCCAGATACACAAATGGCGCAAACACAGAATAAGAAAAAAAACTCTTCCGCAAACATTTTAGGACATACGAGGCTGACACGTATACTCAAAGCCCCCCCCCCCCCCCCGGGTCGTCTCAACAAGTAGCCATTACAGGAGTTTATGGCTGAAGTTTGTTCCCTTCCCGTCCAGTAAAGAGGGATCCTGTTGTCATACACACGTTTCGTCATCAAGGGGGGGGGGGGTAGTATGTCTTCATACGGGCGCAAAGACGTAGCACAGCGGGCCTCGTCGCACGTTACAAGTGGTGTCCTCTGATTGTTTGCTCTTTCACCGACCCTCGCCTCGTCGGCAGGGCATTTTAGCTGTTAGCGCTTCAAGAGCAGACACTACAAAAGGCTTTTAAAGAAATTGATAAGAAACAAAATGAGACAGAGGAGGAAAACAAGGACAGGGAGACATCTCGGTTAGCTCTGGCCATTTCGATAAGTTAGAACCCAGGTAGTCCGTATTTGGTGAAGAATTCGTCTGACGCAGCCGTTCAATTACGACAGGCACGTCAGATGCTGTCGCCAGGGTTTGGTAAACCAAAACCAAACGTGGTCGTTCGTGTTTCTGCTACACCTTTGCGTTCACCAGAAGGGGGGTGAACGGTTTTGAATTTCATGGAAGCCTATTTCTTTCTTCTTTATGTTGGTGATAGAATTAGTTATCAAACCAGCGGTTGCGCTTGAGGCATCCATCATCACCACAGCCAATTCATGGTACAGATTGAGGGCATGGCACCTGTCTAATCACAGTTAGTCCATACACGTAAAATCGTGTTTGGTGCCTTATGATAAATATCACTCCACCAGAGTGCTCATCAAGAGCAATAGGTTCCCTCGGTTGTAAGTGATGACAAATCAAAATGGTCACTATAAGTGTTCATATTATTATTATTATTATTATTATTATTATTATTATTATTATTATTATTATTATTATTATTATTATTATTATTATTATTATTATTATTATTATTATTTATAATCTTACCATAATTCAATTATTGGTCTGTGTTAAAGACACTGGACACCAATAGTAATTGTTCAAATTATTTATTAGAATAAAAAACATATGTGGAAACGAGCAATGGGGAGTTATTGAAAGTTAGAGCACTGTGAGAAACGGCTCCCTCTGAAGTAATGTAGTTTTTGAGAAAGAGGTAATTTCTACTCGCATTTCAATATGATAAGACTTCAGCTCTTTTTAAGGCACCTGTAAGCACACAAATTGTGCAGCGAGGTTGTTTTTTCTTTCATTATTATCTTGCAACTTCGATAACCAACTGATTCAAAACTGTAACAGATTTGTTAGTTGTTTGCATAATTATGTTGGGTAACATCAAGTGAGGATACTGGTAGTTGACAATTTATGTCCAGTGCCTTTAAAGTAATAAATATAAATGGACGGTCATCGCGATTGATGACATATCATAACCGCACCATGTTTTAATTATTGATACTGTTTAGAAGTAATAAATATAAGTGGACGGTCATGGAATTTGCGTTTTTTGAAGGATGAGATGTATCTATTATTTATTTCCTTCATTTGTTATTCAATCTGTATAGACCTTGAGTTTAATTGAAGTTTGCCTTTGTGGCAAGTTCTCAGTTCACTGAACGCAGAGAAACGCACGTTTTATACGAGGCTATTTTTTACTAGATAAACAAGTTTAATCCCCGCTCAATGACGCATTGGCTTTTTAATTTTGAATAGTGGTTTTTCTCTATTTTCATTTTCTTTATCCCGTTTGTGTATTTTCTTTTTTGTATCAAGGCAGCAAAAATTCATTATAGTTTATAAAAAAAAATTGATTGATTCAGTTTTACATGTTGAGAGTAGTAAGGAATGTCGTTTTTCTCCGATTAGTGACTGATTGTCTGGCGGTTAGGGGAGAGGTAATTTTAACATTGTTTTCTTTTAAAGATATTATACAACTGTTATCCAATACTTCAATTGACTTCTTAATGAAAACCACTTATCTGAAACAAAAAATTGTCACTTCTCGTACGTATCTTACCGTCAGGCCTATTCATCAATAATTTAATAACGAAGTAAAAGATGTTGCTTTTTTGTTAGAAAACAAGATATTTTTATAAGATCCTCGAACAATAATCCGCACACAATAGTGGGACGCGCCATGTACATCAATGAGTACTTAATTTATTTCCGTTACCACGGTAACAAACTGTTTCGCTAAAAATAAAAATAAAATAATCCATTATCTAAATTTGGGAATCGTAAAATCCTTATCCTCCGCTCGTGGGCTTGAAATTGAAAACCTAACACCTCGTTGGGAATTCGAACTGAATACCTGACGCGTGATGTAGGTTTTAGGAGTTTGTAGTTTACTCGGTTGAATGTTACTTGATAACTTAAACTAGTTCAGACCTAGGGGTACTTGGAAGAGCACCACGATTACGAAAGCTGTAGGGGACAACATTGTAGAGAAAAATGTAAGTCATTAATGTTTCATTTGTGTGTATCGTCCCCAATCTAGTGGCATGTGGGCGTTCTTAATACAGTATGTTGAACTAGATGAGGAAACCGCAAGGCTTTTGTAGCAACTCGATACGCCCGAATGGGAACAATCGACTAATGAGTAATGTGAAACCACACACCACTTTATAATCCCCGACCAAATTAACAATAAATCCATATCATTCTAAGTGAAATATTACGGAGTATTAAAGACACATGGACACCTACGGTAACTGTAATAGACCAGTCTTCCCACTTGGTGTATCTCAACATATGCACAAAATGATAAACCTGTGAAAATAAATTTAAACTCAATTGAACGTCGAAGTTGCAAGATAATAATGAAAGAAAAAACACCATTGTCACACGAAGTTGTATAATTTCAGATGCTTGACTTCGAGACCTCAAAATCAAATTCTGAGGTCTCGAAATCAATATCAAATATTTTAGTTAAAAGTAACTTCTTTCTCGAAAACGACGTTTGTCACAATGTTGTATACTATCAACATCTCTCCATTGATCGCTAAGTAAGATTTTATGCTAACAATTATTTTGTGAAATTACCAATAGTATTCAGTGCCTTTAAAGAGACGCAGACTCTTACAAAAACCACAAACTAAAATTGAGTTGAAAATAATTTCGAAGCTATCATCAGTTCGCTAATAATACAGTAGTGCTCATGTTGAACCAGATGTGAACAATGCGAGGCTTGGGTAGCAATTTGATATGCCCCGATGACATCCATCACATGAGTAATGCAAAACCACAAACCACTTCTATCTCTGACTTAATTAATAACAGATAAGAAACAACAAAACCATAACAAATAACACTTAATATTAAGGCGTCATTACCGAACCGTTGAGAGTTGTTTCTCGTTAACTCTAAAAACCCACAAATTAAAATTAAAATTATGTTCAGGCCATAATCATTTAGCTAATTAATCAGCAGATCCCCTTTGTTCCTCGCCAAAGCAGAAACTACGGTACAAATTTAGGGGGAACCAAGAGATGTCAGAATTAGTCTAGGGTCAACTTCATGCAAACAACACTGTATGTTGAGTTTGCATTTCTTCTAAAAGAACTCATTTCAGCTCTCTTTTTATAGCATTCCATATGTTTTGTAAGACGATCCGACTTAAGCGTAAAAACTACATTGTCTGCATGGAAATCGAGAGATTAAACAAAAAAACATTGACGAAATCAAATTAAAGCTTATAATAATTTACATTTTCTCTGCTGAGTTTTGTAAAAAGTCTTATTTTGAAACTGGGGCAACCGATAGGGCACGGTCGGTTGGGGTAGGGGCACGTGCTCCCCACCCACAAGTTTACGCCACTAATCATAGCCGTCACAGATAATACACCCTCACATAACGGCAGTCGTTCCATAAACTCAGACGTCCAAATCACCAGGGTTTCTTTTGTAGCTTCATTTAATCAAATCTAGGTATGAAACCGACGGGGATCTTCCAAAGTGATCGGTTCTGTACCCCGCGGCCTGGACTTCATGTCTAAAGTCAAAGACGAAGACGGCAAAATGAAATCAGGAAGGAAGGAAAATCCTTTACAGGGATAAAGCCACGTAATCAGGGAGCAGAGGCTGAAAGCTTCAGTCCAAGCGGGAAGTCTTTGATCTGACAAGGGATTCGAACCGGGGTTCACAGAGGTGAAAGGCAGGTCATTACACCATGAAGCCAACCTCTTGAAGTGGATAAAAATGCTGCGTGAACATTTCACGATGCATTTTGTTTTTGAATAAGAGTACTGTCCGAAAACGAAGACAGCCATGCAACATTAATTAAAAAAGTTACGGCTTCTTTTCCAGCGCTCGTACTTGCCACTCAGTGAGGCTCAAGGCGCTTTAATATTCAGTATTCTCATAGAAAAGTAAAGTGGAAATACGCTATTGAAGTTTGAAACCTATTATTTTACTCAGCACCATGTTTTACAAGGTGCTGTGGTGCTGCCGATCGAACCAGGAACACCTGGGCGAACCAGGAACACCTGGGCGAACCTCTTCTCTTCTCTTATCAATGTAAGTGCACGGTTTTTGTTTACCTGCATAACACAACAAACGGGACCAACGGCTTTACGTCCCTACCGAAGGACGCAGTAGTATTGAATATGTGTCTTGCTCACAATTGAAATTAGACGATGTTCCTTTTTTTTACCATACTCATGTTGAATGAATGAGTTGGGTAGAGTAACACGATGAAGTGATACCGTCCTCACATTGTAACATATATTCGCTGTCAAACACATTTCATTCATGATCTTACATGCATGTATATTCATGACCCTGAACATCACCAGAGACAGTAACTGATACGCATACGCTCATACCATCTGAAGTACACTTAAAGGGGCACGTTCGTCGTTAAAATGTCTGTATGAGGCTGGGCATTGAAAACGTGACCTCTGACCTACTTAATTCACGCGCACGCACTGACCATCACTTCGGAAACGTAAGCTAATAGGGGCGCCTTCATTATTATCGCGCGCAAACGAGCGTTGGACGATCAGTTTTGAAACAACTCTATGGTGTGACCAGTAACTATTTATTTCGGACTCTTACTTTAAATTTGTGGAGACATGGTATCTTGCTTTGAAATTAGTAAAGATATGGTCAAATAATGGACGGCACGTGACGTGTGTGTCCACCAATCAAATCACAAGGTTCTGTGTATGGGGTAGAGAGATTAGGTCACGCACCCTGTGACAATCGTCTGTTTTATGTTGATTACTGAAATATTTGAAATTATTCCTTAATGTACAGGCATTTTGTTCCTCAAGCCCTTCTTGGTCGCTGCTCGAAACATTTAACCTCCAAAAGACTTATGGTATAACCAGTTTGCAAACATTTTCAATCCTGAATATGCCAAACTTGTTACTGCATATGGTTACCTCTTTCTTTCTGAACGACTTGTACTTTTGTACAAGTCCATTGTTTTGACGAGCAACAACGTAGTATTCTTTCATAATTGTTATCTCTCACCTGTAACAGTGTCTCCAGGCAAATAATTTGACACCAGAAATAGAGAAACTTAAGGGAAAAGAAACTAGCGTATCTTTAATTTGATGATCGCCAGCATTGAGCTCCAAAATGTCATACCATCCGCAGGGAATAAAAACGGGTAAATCGCCACAGTCAACAGTAATATCAGACAATTTCATGCATTTTGCGCAAGGCTTAATCAGACAAAAAGACCTGACATGAACAGGGAGAGTGCTGTAGTTTGCTTTACCACCTTAAGTCCACAACGTTCAATTCTCCTCGACAAATATGCGTGTCGTATTCTTGTCGCTCAGGTTGCTTGAGAGTCTTCGCAGACGGTATCGTTCCTGCATCTTGTGTTTCCCGCGCGGAATACCAATCTGTTTTCTGACCCCCTTTGTGTCCCCTTTTCTTCGTTTTTGTTCGCGTCGGGATATCGATTGCATGAGAAACACATGGGTACTAATTTACGGCTAGGGTTTTTTGCTACACACCTAGGCAGGGTGTCCCAAATGCTAGCCAACGGTTTGTTTGCATAAGGACATTCATAGAACGGATCCACCGTAGGGTGAAAACTATTAGCAAAAGGGAAATGACCGGATATTCTGAACATTATGTATCAGTGTGACAACAACAACAACAACAACAACAACAACAACAACAACAACAACAACAACAACAACAACAACAACAACAACAACAACAACAACAACAACAACAACAACAACAACAACAACAACAACAACAACAACAACAACAACAACAACAACAACAACAACAGCAGCAACACAGCAAAACCAAATAAAACAAAGAGAGGTTGAGATTCCTATGGGTAGGGAGTTACTTTACATCCCAATTATCCTGGCGAAATGATCACGCTGTTTAAAGGCAGTGGACACTATTGGTAATTACTCAAAATAGGTCTCGAAATCAAGCATCTGAAAGCACACAACTTTGTGTGTCAATGGCGTTTTTTCTTTCATCATTATCTCGCAACTTTGGCGACCAATTGAGCTCAAATTTTCACAGGTTTGTTATTTTGTTCATAAATTATGTTGAGATACACCAAGTGAGAAGACTGGTCTATGACATTGGCTCATAGTGTGCAGTGTCTTTAATTATGCAAAACACGAATTATTACATATAATAGATGTTATTACGCAAACTACTAACACTCCCGAATGTTTACATTGGGGGCGTGACTGCAGCGGCAGAAAAAATGCAAAACGCATTAAAGTGCGTTAAACAATCTTTGAAAAAAATGTAATTTGAAATAAATAAACAATAACTTAGAGATCTACAGTCTATCTGCCAGCACTCTTTCCGTAATGTGCTTTCGATTTTTTTTTTCTCCAAAAGTAGTGTTTCTGGTGGCAATTTTGCCCTAAAACCGTTGATCAAACACTTATAGATAAGTGCTTTCTGTTTCCACTGTTCATTTCAACCATTACTTTCAATTTTTCACAGAGAGAATGTTACCCTGAAAGCTTGTATAGTCCGTTATTCCCAATTCCTTTAGGATACACTTGTGATTTATTACACACCACGATAAAAGATGATATCTCAAAAGGAAGATTATGAAAACTGATTGGAGACAAGGGTTTATATGTCTTAGGATAAAAACAGCAGCACTAGTTTCCCTTCATGTCCGTCTTATATAGTTGCTAACCACCCCTGGCTAGCAGAGCAAAGTCATTTTCCATCTTCCCTAGCTACACGATGAAACAAATTGAGTAAGTGTGAAGAAAGAAAATGAGGAAAAAACACCGTAGGCGCTATGAGGATTAGATATCCACAAGAAATCATTTCTGATTCCTCTTTCATCAACAATGGTTTTATGCTAACCACGAGGGGACGTTGGACAAACAAATTAATGGCTACATATAGAGAGAGTAGATTCAAAGGACTACATTTGCTGGGCCCAATTTCATAGAGCTGCTTAGCACAACAATTCCCTTAGCATAACATTTATTCCTTGATGAAAACAGGATTACCAACCAAATTTCCATTTGTTGCATATTGCTTACTGGTTTTCAGCTGTTGTTTGCTTACCGGGAAAACCACGTGGAGGTTTGTTTGGTAATCCTGTTTGTATCTCGGCAAACATTTCATGCTAAGCAAATTTATTGTGCTTAGCAGCTCTATGAAATTGAGTCCTGGTCTGATAAACGACTATTTACATAGGCCGTTGATCAAGGTACATTGATTGGGTGAAGTGTAGTTAGAATTGGGCGAGGAGTAGGTAGGGATACACACACTACCCTGCACGTACGATGCGTGGGTGTGTTGAGATCAATATAAAGGTCTTGTTCAGAAAGTGGCGGTCTTGGGTTTCGATGTGGCAGGGACACTAGATGGGACTCATTACAACTGACATTACGACGTATTTGGTACAATGAATAGCCTTAAAGGCACTGGACACTATTAGTAATTACTCAAAATAGTTGTGAGCATACACAATTGTTGGTAAACGAGCGATGGGGGGAGGCTGTTGACAGTGTAACACATTGTGAGAAACAGCTCCCTCTGAAGTAACGTAGTTTTTGAGAAAGAAGTAAGTTCGCGCTGAAATATAAACTGATTCAAGCAAGCATCTGAAAGCACTCAACCTCGTGCGACATGGGTGGTTTATCTTCCATTATTCTCTCGCAACTTCGATGACCAATTGAGTTCAAATTTTAACAGGTTTGTTATTTTGAGACACCAAGTGAGAAGACTGGTCTTTGACAATTACCAAAAGGGTCCAGGGCCCAATTTCATAGAGCTGCTTATAAGCACAAAATTTTGCTTAAGCAAAAAAATCATTGCTTAGTAAAATCAGATTACCGGCCAAGACTCCACTCAATTGGAATGCTAAGTAAACAACAGCTAAAAACCAGTCACAAGCAAAGTAAGTTGCATGAAAATTTGGCCAGTAACATGTGTAACATAAGCGAGCTATTTTCGTGCTTAAGCAATTTGTTTGCTTTAGCAGCTCTATGAATTTGGCCAAGTGCCTTTAAGACAGTAACTATTCCTCGGGCTCATGACTTTGTAATAGCAAGACGATCCACCGTAAACAAGTGGGTATACCCTACAAATTAAGTCATTTCTAGTGGGTAAAAAGTAAATTGAAATGAACTCGCTGACGCATTTTGAGCGGGCGCTGATCAGCGATCGCGGGTGATCTGATCAAATATTCGGGCGTGATTTGGGGCAACGCACGTGAGCAGGCATTTTTAACGTACTGCAAATTTGGCCAATTTATCACAGCAATTTGAAGAAAATAAGGGCTTACAATGCTTGTGGAGGTCATGATTAAATCGGGTGGACTAACTCGGCTTTGAGTAATACGTGGGTTTGTTTTGCAGCAAGTCGCTTGAAATTGCTTCTGTATATATTGGAAAATAGGTACAACGAAATTATCTATATTTGAATCAAGGAGTATCGCGATGACGCTCGATGTGGGGGTCGGGAAGGTTGTTATACTATTTTGTTTACGATGTTTATTTTAACTGATCGAGAATAAAACACAAGGACGATTAACATTATAAATCAGTTCACTTAAAACAGCTCAAATAAAAATAGTTCACAGAACTCCGGAAAGAACTGAGCATACTGTGCTGAAAGCATTGAAGGGTAAAAACACAACTATTATTCTTGATCCAGAATGACAAAGTGACATCTGTTAACAAATTTTATGAGACCATAAATTAGCTAACTGCTTACCACTTAAAGGGACTGGTATAAATGCAAAAGAAAATAGTTATTGGTCTGACGTTCAAACCCTGACAGAGTCTTTATTTAAGACAGACTCTGCTAGGGTCGAAACGTCAGGCCATTTATAGTGTGTTTAATAGTCACCAATAGCAACGTTGCTTTAGTATTGTGTAAATAACATGTCTTAAAGGCAATGGACACTATTGGTAATTACTCAAAATAATTATTAGCATAAAACCTTACTTGGTAACGAGTAATGGGTAGCTCGTGCAAGTATAAAACATTGTGAGAAACATCTCCCTCTGAAGTAACGTAGTTTTCGAAAAAGAAGTAATTTTCGACAAATTTGATTTCGAGACCTCAGACCTAGATTTTGAGGTCTCGAAATCAAGCATCTGAAACCACACAACTTCGTGTGACAAGGGTGTTTTTCTCTTTCATTATTATCTCGCAACTTCGACGACCAATTTTCACAGGTTTGCTATTTTATGCGTATGTTGAGATACACCAAGTGAGAAGACTGGTCTTTGACAACACCAAATGTGTCCAGTGTCTTTAAAATAACACTACTCCTTGACAATTCCCGCTGTCACCTTGTATCCAAAAGACTGCAAGGTGTACTCCTACATCCTCGATGGACACAAATAAGTATTGTTCTTTAACTACTTGCCCTTTGAAGAGGCCTAGCAATTTGAATGCCCTGTATGCTAATTTGGGATCCTATAGCCACTACAGAACATGGAAGAACCTCAGGCGAATTCTAACGAGGTAGACTATTGGCATTTTTCTACCGTATTTAGAAAAGGTTCGGGGCCGTTGATGAGTGTACGATTCCCCGGTGGATAATTTTACTCGAAGTCAGTTTTGGCGAGATACCAAAGTCATCAATGCTCGTCTATTGGGGAAACAACGATTGACCAAACAGTGTATAGTTACGTGGGTTCTCGCGTCAGGGGAACGAGGATAGTTTCCGTTGTTTTTTTTTTTTTTTTTTGTTTTTTTTTTATTAATGCCGTGTAGCAGGGACGATTGCCTGTGCCCAGTGTCCAACCATGATTGTCACTATTAGGGTCCGTGTTTTTGTTGTTCTAGAAAGAAGAATTCAAAATGTGGAGCGATATCCATTAGATCAGAACTTGAAACTGTTTTAACCTCAAGGGAAACTAAGAAAATTACCACGCCATGAATTTATAATGTGATGATTTAGCACGTTTTTGTACTTAGCAGAGATTAAATTACTTGGTTGAATTAAAAGCATGAACGAGAAGAACATGGTCATATCATTGTATTTCAAATGAGCGGTGATTTACACATCAAATTCAAATCAAGTGTAACTTTATGAAGTCTCACGAGTCATCGATTTCAAGAGAGTTGAAACTGCACTCTCACTTCCTCCTTAAAGGCAGTGGACACTATTGGTAATTACTCAAAATAATTATTAGCATAAAACCTTTCTTGGTGACGAGTAATGGGGAGAGGTTGATGGTATAAAACACTGTGAGAAACGGCTCCCTCTGAAGTGACATGGTTTTTGAAAAAGAAGTAGTTTTCCACGAATTTGATTTCGATACCTCAGATTTAGAACTTGATGTCTCGAAATCAACCATTTAAAAGCACACAAATTCGTGTGACAAGGGTGTTTTCTTCTTTCATTATTATCTCACAAAATTTTCACAGGTTTGTTATTTTATGCTCATGTTGGGATAAACCAAGTGAGAAGACTGGTCTTTGACACTTACCAATAGTGTCCAGTGTTTTTAAACTTGCTCCATAAAACTATACAGCTGTTATTGAGTTGACTTTTACACAGTGCTAGATCCATGTTTTAAAACTGGCTGTAGTATTGTACTGCCATGCTCCCATGTACATGTAAACTATTAAATTTCTATGTTTACTTTTTTATGCATATTTATCTCTTTCTTAATGAGAACTTTTGTTAGTCTATCTGTATCTTGAAGGGAAGTTGGGTCACATCTGGACAATAGTTGTCTGTATGTTCGTATTAATATTTAGAATACAGTTTGGTTTAAGGGTGTTTAAAGAAGGCCATTGTAAATAATCTTCGCTTGGCAAGGCAATCATCAACGAAAAAATGTTACTTTTATTGTCAATATTATTACGACTGTTTTGTAATAACTGTTTAACATGGTCAAGGTCTCACAGTACAACCAACATGAACAAGACTCATCTGGTTCGTACTTTTTTTTCAACACCTTTCGTTACAGTGAAAAAAAAGAGATTACTCGGACCTTTTAATTTGCTTTTTTCTTATATATATATATTTTTATGTCACCTGTTTCAGTCGTGTATACCTTAACATGACAGCTCTACCCTTGGACTGGGCTTATAATAATATTATGAGCTTATCGTGACGTACCCATGTGATCAAAATGAAATAATATCTCCCCCCAAAAAACGGAATCTTAATACCTGGGATAATTACCCAAGGTTGGGAGGGGTTTTCGGTTACATTTGGTAACGCAAGGTTCTTCTACCGAAGGAATGCACGTGTTGTATTCAATTTGTTCGTTTTGAAGATTTCTTTGCACAAACATTCGTTTAAGTCAGAGAAATGGCTATTCGAAAGTAGCTCTGAAGAACACAATCATGTTGATGGAATTATGACCCAAGACAAAATTAAGAAGGCTGGAGACCAGTCATTATCATGCACTGCTCCTACACTCTGGAACTCAATACCTCGTTATATGGCCGCAGTGCATGCACTTACCAATTCGAAAACCATCGTCTATGAAGAGATGCGTGTTTTTGTTTTCGTTTTTTTTTTTTTTTTTTTTTCTAGCGCTTTGCAACCGCAGGAAAAAGGTGCTTTACTACTAAATGCGGTTAATGACAATAATTGTCTTGTTTGCTGATTCAGTTCTAGGTCACCGTCCTTTGTGGTTTACACGTTGTAATTCATAATAAATAAGTCCCCATAAATAAATACATTATAAATTGGCATGATTAGGACTAAAATTACATTAACGAAATAGACATGCCTCGAATCCCTATACGCATTGGTTTTTACGAAAAGCACCGCGCCTTGCAAACCATGTCTCGATATTTTTGCCACTATTTTGTTCTCGGACATTGTTCTCTTTCAATGAAAATAAGATTAGTTTCCATTGAAATGGTTTGACTTCAATTGTGTCGTGTTGTGAAACAAGTAAATTTGATTGATTGTTTTTTGTTACATTTTCCCCAGTATATCAAATCCCTCATTTACCCAACTATTGCCATCATGACATCGGAGTGGCCCATTATTCGGGTATCAGCTTTGTTGGATTGTATTACGTGCCCGGCTTTAGGTACCACCAAGTGATAATGCTATAAGTCCAATCCAGTGCATGTTCTAAAGTGAGTTCGACACTCATCCGTTTGCTTAAATCCACGCTTCATCTTTGATTCAACGAGTTGGTTCAGTTAGGGTGTTCCCTGGGGTGACATCGGCCTTGCGTTCACACGAGCAAGTCCACAGTGAAATTCACCTGTGTGTGTTTTCACGGCAGTAATGTTATCCTTGCTCCCAGTTGTTTACTATTATATTAGTTACCACGGGCTGGTAAACAAAAACGTACTGTGAATTACGTGGTGTGTCACATTTTTCTTTTATCTGTCCGACCGGGGGGCAGGAGTGTGGGTTAGAAGTCTGTGAATGATGTGTGGAAGGAAAGTAGATGTGACACATTTTGAATTGGAAATTAAGCTTGTGATGTTATTGAAATCGAAAAGCGAAGGAATGGGGGTGGGTCAGATGGGTTTAGATTCGCTTCCAACGTCAATCTATTAAACATTGGCGCCATGGTTTACTGCGTTGGTGTTTGAGGCACTATGATTGATCGATGGCTTGGAACCTTGAGGGACCCACCATGTCAAATCAATAAAATAACAACATATTTCAATTCAGTAGTTATGTATGTATCTGTAAACAATTGGAATTATGACTTCACCGGAAAAAAAGGACGTTTTAATCTTACCATAAGATAGCCCGCGAAGACTTAAGAGGTGACAGCGATTTTTATTGACCAATCTTTCAAAGTGGATAAAAGTTGGACTTACGTCACTTTGGTGTACAAATCACGCGTGTCGTCATTGTGACGTCATCGCTCGACTCGTCCGTCGCGTTTGTGTGAAGTCCAGACCGGGTGCAGTGGATACGATATTACGAGAGTGTAAAACCTGCAGTAGTGTCAAAAACAAAAATCAATTCGAAAAGGTGAAACAATTTTTTAGCTCTGAAATAAATCGAAATTTCATACAGGCCTGTTTTATTTAGAGAACACATCTTATTTGATAAACATCAAAGCCACATGTGTCATCGACGATTGGGGGCGAGTGGCAAAGTAAAAATCCAATCAACTCATTTTGCCCCAAACTAAATTCACCAAAGGATACAAGAACGTTGCCTTATATTATGGGATCGACGCGTGGCTTGTCTTGGGCGAGCGTTCAAGCGTATACGTACTCAAGATCTAGGCCAAATTTCATAGAGCTGCTTTTAAACGCAAACATTTTGCTAAACAACTTTCTCTGCTAAGCAGATATAACACGGATAACAATCAGAAAAAATACATGTGACATGATAGTTTGGCTGGTAACCTTATTCTGGTAAGCATAATTTTGTTGTGCTTAGCATATTTTTAAAATTGGGCCATTGTGTTTCTGATCAGTAGAGTGTGGGTTCGAGTCCCAACCTTTGTGCCTAAGTAAATTTAAACACCTTACCATCACTTCCATCAGGGCCCATTTTCATAAAGCTTGTAAGCACAACAACTTGCTTAGCATGAAATTTCTTCTTTAACAAAAAAATAGGGATTACCAACCAAATTTCCACGTGATCTTCAGGATAAGCAAACAACAGCTGAATACCAGTAACAAGCAACATGCAAAAATTTAAAATTTGGTTGGTAATCTTGTTTTCATCGAGAAAGAAATTTCATTCTAAGCAAATTTTTGGGCTTTCAGTTTTTTTTGTAATTGGGCCCAGATTGGACGTGAAGTCGTCCAGTGTAAACCAACTATTCTAAGAGTGATATGAGTTCGCCCTATAGTGTTCCCTCGTATTGTCTGCTTTTAGTTGGCGCTGAAGCAACTTATGTAATTTTACATGGAAATCTTATAACTTTTTTTATTCTTATAACTTTCAAACATCGCTCCATTTACCTGTAGAATTGAAATTATCACTTAGGCGCGCCGCGCCCTCTTGGTTTGACCAGGGGTATAGGATTCGAGTATTATTCATGTTGCGTAGAACGATGTTAGACACCAAGAAGTAAAACCAGTAAAAGTGGTAAAAAGAGTTAAAAACCGAGTTTTATTTTCATGTTGCGTAATGTTACACACCAACAAGTAAAGATAGTAAAAGTGGTAGAAAGAAACATGATTGGTGAAGTTTACTTTTGATGCAATCGCAAACACCTCATTGCAATGGTTTATTAATGAGTGTATGTTCAACCAGGGAACGTTCCACGGTGTTTAGACGTGGCTCAAGCCGTTCACATTCTCATTATTTGACAACATTTTCTCCCGCGTCATTAGACGTGTCACAAAGTCGTGGTGCGTGACATAAAGGCTGTCTAGAGACTGAACAAGTGTTTGTTTTAAGACTAATCCCGTGTCGGGGGAATGTCACAGATCCATGTGTACGTTTTTTAGTTCATGGCGAACGTTGGTCCCTCACCGTGACCACCACCAAGTCGAGACACTGTGTCCAAGGGCTGCTTTTACTGCCATGATAGTTAGAGCTTAATCCCAGGCAGAACTTGTCAAACTGAGTATGACGGCGCTTAGATCAAATCGAGAGAAAAGAGGGTCTTAAAGGAATCATACCTTTATTTAAAAGTAATCATCCAATATTGAAATTGCACCCCGTGTGTTGAGCCCATGATCCTGCCTCCGTTTGATCCAGTATTAGATTGTGGGAATCGGTTGCTCGGGCAGACGGCTATTTCGTGTATGGCTGTTGAGGTAGTTTTGCAAGGCAGCAGTGGGTCTCTTTGAGTAAATTAATCATTGAATGGTTCAATTAAACATTCTGTGAACTTTAACTAAAGTTGTGAGCACTTATCACTAGTCATCAATGAGGTGTTAAAGGAACACGTTGCCTTGGATCGGTCGAGTTGTCTTTGAAAAGCGTTTGTAACCGTTTTTTATAAAATGCATATGGGTAGAAAGATGTTGTAAAAGTAGAATACAATGATCCACACAAACATGCCTCGAAATTGCGTGGTTTTCCTTTTACCTCGTCGACTAACACGTCGGCCATTTATGGGGGTCAAAATTTTGACTCCCATAAATGGCCGACCATGTTAGTTCGCACAGTAGAAGGAAAACCACGCAATTTCAAGGCAAACTTGTGTGGATCATTGTATTCTACTTTTAAAACATCTTTCCAACCATATGCATTTTATAAAAAACGGTTACAAACGCTTTTGTTTTGACCAACTCGTCCGATCCAAGGCAACGTGTTCCTTTAATTATAAGATTTGAAACTTTGCATGTTGGGAGTATTTGTTGGTGGTTTGCGGTAGCACCGTGTGTATAATCTCCTTTGAGATAGTGTTAGTAGTAAGACGAGCCAGTGGTTGACAACTCGACGTTTCGATCAGTATGCTCTAATTGTCTTCAGGAGAATGATACTCGATTGATTGCATTCTTGACATGCGTATCTCGTCTGTTGAAACTATTTGATTTTTTTTTTAATTACACAAATTACTTCGTATTATGTGTTCGACAGACGAGTGGACAGTTTTGGTTTTGCTCTTCTTTTGGTCACCAAACACAAACACTGCCTTTGTTCCTGTTAATAAATACCTCCTGAAAAAAAAAATCGTGATCCAGAATATGGGATCCATGTTCGTGTCAGTGATAGTTCACAACCCGGACATTAAACAAGGGATCAACGTGAACAGAAAGTTGTTAACTCTGTGGGTTTTTCGACAGGATTTCTGCCCCATCGGGTATCCTCAATATGTGGGTAAATTTTGATTTAAATTGGAGGTTATACCCCCTTCTCCAGGGGTGGATTTCACGAACAGTTGAGACTATTCTTATCTCGAGTTTCCTAATTTAGGACTAGACTTAACTTTGTAATAACTCCTAAAGAGTAGGACTAGGACTAAGCCTAAGTTAGGACTGTCTTTGTGAAATCGACTCAGGATACGTCTATACCCCTTGGGTCTAGGATTCACGTAGGATCTGTGGGGGGGGGGGTTCCTTTAGAGCCTTAGGGAAATATTCAATTCATTTTTCAATTTAGTTTGACGTTTATTCCAAACTCTCTTTTGGAAAATAGATCAATATGAGAATTCATCAGTACACAGAAGGGTAAATAAAAAGCGCATTAAAAGTATATATATACAATTGATATTGTTAAAGCAAATAATAAATGAATAACTAGGACTTAATTGTGTAGGCCTACAAGAGGGGAACACGAGCATTGGGGCTTTTAGAGTAAACCGAGGTTTGTAGAAAACATTCTGTTCACAGACAGACAAACAGAGAATCACGAAACAAGGACAAGTTCGAACAATGACATAATAATACATACAACTAAATAAAACAGTGAGGTAAAACAGTCGTCGTATCTGAAGGGTAGCATAGACACTCACAAGTACACTGTAATTCAACAGGTAGCTGGATTAGGACGGGGAAAGCCAGCCACGAGAAGAAGCAGTCAAACTGTAATATGCCATTAACTGTTTACCATCCAATGTTCCCAAATTTGATCAAGAGTGGGATGTGGATCGCTCAGCTTGCGGCAATGTGGATTCAAGATGTTTTTTTCTGACAGAAGATGACACAATTTGATTGTTTCTTACACCTCTGCCTCCCTCCTTCTCCATCATTCTTCTTTACATAGGTCTATTAACTGATGTTATGTGCCAAGGATGTCCAATGACACCGATTGCTCTAAACGAGAGTGGGAAGTTTGCCTCTTCTTAGGAACTGTGGGGAGGTCTTTGAACTTGGTCCAAACAATTATGATACATTGAGACTGGGGACATAAAGTCAAATGTTAACGACAAACTTAAATTGAAAACCGGTTAATTTTACTTTATTGATTTATGGAGATTCGTTGGTTATTGGTCTCTTGGAAGGTATGACTGTGTCTCACTAACATAGCGCTGTGCGTCCCTTTTATGGGCAGCGCTTACAATACACTATAACAACGTCATAAACAACAAAAACAACAGCAACAACAACAACAACAACAACAGCAAGAACAACCACATGAACAACAATAGCAAAAACAACAACGACAATAACGACATCGGCATCAGCAGCAAAAACAACAAAGACAAAAAACAACAACAACATTAACAACATCAGCATCATCAGCAGTAACGGTAACAGCAACAACACGATACAACAACAACAAACAACAACAACGCCATCATCGACAACAATCAAGACACCGACAAACAGACAACCAATCCAATAATACAAACAAACAATAATCACCCTTTACCATTCAACTACACCGTGAAACATTCAGGTTAGCAAAGCACAGAGTCAAACCCTACAGCATTACTACAATAATATTATAGTTCACTCATATACGCAGTTTGCATTCACAACGAGCAGTTGATGTTCCATTAAGAGATGTAAATCTACCGTGTTTCGCACAAACTTTCCCTCCGAGGCAAGATTGAGACTTCCTGTCACAGAGTATAAACGCCCCGTGAGGAGAAATGGAAGTGAGAAGGGCTGGTGTGTGGACGGCGTGGAAGGGCATTCCGGGTAGATATCATTCACTACTTCATCTCATTCTCCCATGACATTATCGGTGTGAAAGATCACTCCGTGTCACTGCTTAAAGATGCGATATAAGTGATTTTTTAGCTTAGAAAATCCTAATATTAATAATAGATAAGTTCAGTTCAAAAATTAGTTAATGAATTAAATACACAACCAAAAACTGTTCGACCCTAGTGGAGTATTTCTCAAAGGCTAAATAAATGACAACACATCAAACATGAACACGTAACTATTTGTAACATATCGAATACAGGGGCTCAACATAAATTATGCTCTCATGAACAAATAAGAATAATTTTTACCAGGAAGTTACAAAAAAAACATTACATTGATTTCGTTTTGGTGTGTGGCGTAACTTTGCCTCCCCTTATATTCTCAGTGACATGGATTCAAATAGTCCAATACCAGAACAACTTTCTAAAACAACCATGATAAATTGATTTGAGGTAAAAAAAAGAAAAAAGAAAAAACATACACCGAACACCATACTTAAGGTTTATAATATTAATTAGGATTTCATATTTTGTTATATACCGGTAGGTAGATCTTGCAGATTCAAAAATTCCGTGAAAAAAAATGCTATCATTATAACTCACCATTTAAACCATTTTTATAAAAAAAAATGGTAGAAACTTCAAATATATAAGGAGTCCGAAATTTACTTTATTCACGTGCGCTTAATACGTAGATGACTGATCACTTGTCTAATTTAATATTTTCACAACCGTTCCATGCTCACATAGTGAACAAACAACGGATAAATGACTGGGATTTTTGATTGGTTCTTTCTTTAGACTTTTGATACAACAACAATCTCTCAATGGGCGCCGTGGTTTGAATTAACTTCTCTCTTCTTCCGTCAACATTGGAAAGCACCACAATCCTATTCCCATCCCAATTGACGTCACCATGACGTCATTATTGTTTTGAGAAGATATACTGTTACTTAACAAGGCTGTATTATGTGTAAGCTTTGTTTTCGGAGCCATTCTTAGTAGCATGTTTTCTTAAAATCATATAAAGAGCATTGTATCGCCAGCACTGTAAGTCGACTATTGTCAGAAAAGCAAACAACTGTTGTCTCTGTAATTTCAGTGCGCCCCTTATAGACTGACTTGTAATCACCAATTCCTGCATGCTCATGTTTTTTTTTTTTTTTTACAAGCCCTGCGGGAAAAAAAACAATGAGGGAATTCGAAACGCAAACCCACTTCATTATGGAGCAGTTGTAACGACCAAGGCAAGTGCCGCAGTGGTCTTAAGTGACGTATGGAATACCCGTAAATTGACTTGAAACAGGCGGCATGTATTTTTTGTGTTTTTAGAACTTAAAGGATTGGGGTACTTTCTTGCAAGACAATCGCAATTTCCACAGATTTACAATAACCTTACACAGTTTGAAGATAATGATATTAGAAGACCTTATTTGAAATGTTACTTGCTGAGGCTGCAGTTTTTAGAAACTTTTTTTTCAAGTGCCCATTTTTAATAATGTCCATGGGAGTATAATGACAAATATGGATGTCCAAATGTTTTGGAGTGTAACACATCGGGGAAAATTAGTCGAGTGACTGACCGTTTCTTTTATTGGATTTAGTGTCCAAAAAGTCTAAAAACCACTCGTACGGATTCCCGTGAGCAGCGGTGTGGCGTTTGAATATAAATTGAAACTGCGATTTTATTTTCTCAGAACAAATTATGTTCTGAATAAATACCCCAAAGTGACATTTATTGGTGGCTTGGATATTTAGGTGAAGCAAACTTAAGGAAACCTCGGACAGTTTACACTCCGGAAAAAATGGCAAAGTTTTAATAAATCTGTAAGTGCTTGATATGATTATTGGATTCGCTGATAATTAATGTTGCATGACTCCGTACGTTTTTAGGGAAGGGGGGGGGGAACAGTTTTGTCATGAAGGACGTTGAACCAGTGTTTCATTTTCACAAACTGCACTCTCGAACTGCACTCATTTCCAATACTGAGAGTAACCGTTTTCTCAGGTTTACTTTTATTTTTATTAACTGAGCTGGTGTCTCGGCACGTCGTGATAAAAAAGATGGTAGGAGCCCTAAGCAAAATTAACTACTATTGGTAATTGTCAGAGACTAGCCTTCACAGTGGTGTATATCAACATATGCATAAAATAACAAACCTGTGAAAATTTTAGCTCAGTCGGTCATTGAACTTGCAAATTAATAATGAAAAAAAAACACCTTGTCACACGAAGTTGTGTGCGTTTAAATGGTTGATTTCGAGACCTCAAGTTCTAAACTTGAGATCTTGAAATCAAATTCGTGGAAAATTACTTCTTTCTCGAAAACTATGGCACTTCAGAGGGAGCCGTTTCTTACAATGTTTTATACCATCAAACTCTCCCCATTACTCGTCACCAAGAAAGGTTTTATGTTAATAATTATATTGAGTAATTACCAAATAGTGTCCACTGCCTTTATTGTAATAACTTGCATCTCACCGCATGAGAACAAACCAAAAGCATAACATTGAATGTGAAAAACATTTGCTTTATCAGTATGCCCAGTGAAGTATTGAAATTACTTGTCGCTTGTAGTTAAACTACCCTGACGCGGTGAACGACTTGCGATGGCTCTGTGCCATTTTCAAAAGCCGTTGAATTTTTACAAAAATATGACTGAATACCAAAAAGGTAGCTAGCGAATAGAACAATGCTTTTGTCTGACGTGTGATGCTATGTCATGCACTATTAGCAAGCCATAAAACTGACAGTATAAGTCACTACCCATACAAACAATGCAGCAACCATACACCATCTGTGTAGGGCGTTGGTGTATTATTATACCTTTTAACATCTCGAATGAAGCGCCAAAAATGTTCGCAGCGGTTTACAAAGCAAGAACCGTAATTTGATCAAGATGAGACGTTGTTGTTGCTGCTTTCAAGCTCGGAAACGCAGTCAAAACAGCCTTCCACACAAAGATACCGTTTCTGAATCGATTATTTTTGTTATTCTGAATTTTGTTTTCATCGTTAAAAAGAGCGCTGGCTCCATGCCATTCTTCCGGACACAAACGTGTTTTTCCCCAAGGAAACAACAGGCAATGAGCAGTCAAAATGACTCCTAAGAAAATAATATGATACTCCTGTAACATTTGTGTTGCTATAGAATTACGCTTCAAATACCCTTGAATTCAATCTTTATATAAGGACTTATGATTAGCAGAAAACTTCATGTTCATACTTTTCAGCTCAGTTTGTTATCAAATGAAACTGCCATATTTGGCAAGGCACTAATTGCTTCTCTTCACACAGGAGTACAAATGGGTACATGTAAGGGTAGAGACGGTTTATGTGATTGATTAGCAACCTGTGAACCAATGTGGCTACCGGTGCAGCATACTCCCAAGGAGTTGATATGTATCAGAAAATATTAAGGCCGAATGAAAAGGGACAGTAATAGTGTAAAGCCCGGTCATACTTCCTGCAGTGCAGATGCGACACGAATTTTGACGTCATTAATTTGCATGAATAATTGCATTGTACCGACCTCCTGCAAAACATTCGCTTCGAAAAAAGCTCTGTGAAGTCAAACTCGCTTAACATTTGTAAGAAGTATGAACTGGGCTTAAAACACTTCGAAACAATGTTTCAAAGCGCCTCATAATAGTTTATTACTGTTAACATTCACCCATGGTAATACAATAATAATCCACAGAAATTCATGAGGCATAACAAAACCCCATGAGACACAATTCGTTTTTTTCATGTTCGTGCTCACCCTCAACCCTTGGTTTGTAATTCGGTCTAAAGCTCTCATGAAAGTAGGTCTTAAAAGTCACTCTAAATTCGGTAATTTTTAAAGTCGTAGGCAATGTGTAGTCATGCTTAGTTTTCCCTAGGGACTAGAAAGTACGAAATCCACATTACTGAGGTTCCCAGGTGTAGTTCCACGAGGAGCATTCAGAATTAAGTCAGCTTTAAAAAACAATGAACGAAACAATCATGATTTCAACAAGCATCGCTTATAAAACAAAACACTACTCCATGTGTCCTTTGAGAGTGGAAATATGAACCAGTCATTGCAGATTCATATTACACAGGAGTCGAAATCAACCGGAACATTTTCAATTCTGACTCTCGCAGCGAGAGGCTCTGTCTGCGGTATACCAAGAGAGTAATAAAGACACTGGACACTATTGGTAGTAACTGAAAATAATTATTAGCATAAAGAAACTTACTTGGTAATGAGCTGTTGAAAGTAATCATTTGGAGCAACGGCTCCCGCTGAAGTAATGTAGTTTTCGAGAAAGAAGTAATTTTCTTCTAATTTGATTTTGAGACCTCAGATTTAGAATTTGAGGTCTCGAAATCAAGCATCTGATAGCACACAACTTCCTGTGACACGGGTGTTTTTTCTTTCATAGTTATCTCGCAACTTCGACGACCGATTGAGCTCAAATTTTCACAGGTTTGTTATTTTATGCATATGTTGAGATACACCAAGTGAGAAGACTGGTCTTTGACAATTACCAATAGTGTCCAGTGTATTTAAATATTTATTAGCATAAAAACTTTGGTAATGAGCAATGGAGAGCTGTTTGTAAGTATAAAACATTGTGAGAAACAGCTCCCTCTGAAGTAACGTAGTTTTTGATAAAGAGTTAATTACTCGCTCAAATGATAAAATACTTCAACCATGAAGCCTTTTATAAAAGGTGTTTTTTTCTGGCATTATTCCCATGGAACCACTGACCAATTGACCGATGACAAATTGGGTCCAAATTTTCACAGGCTTGTAAATTTATGCATATGTTGGGATACACCAAGTGAGAATACTGGTCTTTGACAAGTACCAAAGGTGTTAAGCGCCTTTAAGCACAAATTTATTCTGCTTGACTCACGATTGGCCGATGCCTTTCCATTCAGCAAAAAAAATTGAGGAGGCGTTTTGTGGCTTGTCTGAGGGGGGGGGGGGCATCGGCAAATCTTTAAATTCAATAATATTGTGTGTTTGTGAGCGACGTGTACTCCAATGGGGGTCTCTTTGATTTATATTATTTACACGTTTTATTTATTAGATACTTTCCGTCTCTCGATTTATCCAAAATCATTAATTGTGTTCTTACGTACATATACCTAAGGTTTATCATGTACAACAAATAGATCGACGATTTAAACTTTAATTGGACAACTTAAATTGCAACGTGCGGAAGGTGAATGGAATGACTTGGGTCACAAGATACAGAGTATTGAAGTGACAATCATTTGGCCGTAAAGACAGGCTTCTCAATGACGAATATTGTTTCGAGGTTACATCATTACAGAATCAGGAACGTGACCGACCTATATAGCTATGCGTCTTAACCATTTAGCCACTGGACCGCCCAGCCGCCTGTCGATATACTGTATGTGGTAGGAGGAAACCTTGCTAGCTTGTGTTTATAGAAAAAAAGGAACATCAAAAGAATCCTCGATAGTCATAATTAAGCTAATGAAGCTAATGATGGTGAAATAATTTAGCTCTTCCCCCAACAAAACGCTCATTAGTAAACACAAAGGAAACTGTATTTATTCATCATTCATGATAATATTGTCGAAAACTCACACATTTAATCAGTATAATCATTGAGTCAGATAAAAGCCTTGAAAAGCTATTGTGCCCATTTTATCCTTACAAACAAATATTCGCCATAAAAATTACCGTAGCCGTTTAACGAGAGACATGTATTGTTCTCATGCGAACTTGTACTTTTATACAAATATCCAGGTTAAAATTGTGCATAAAAATTAAGCTGTGGCTATCTATTAAAATTTGAACTACGATTCCAGTAATTAACTGCAAGAATCTTGAAGTATTAGTTTTCAGCAAACTCGGGCGGTGCAGGGACTAGAGGGTTAATAACCATGCATATGCGACAAAATTGTGGCAGGTTTACGAGCAAGAGTGTTGGTTGTAGAAAGAAAAAAAACCTATGTAACAAATTTTCTATAATAATGACCAATTGGAGATATCAGGTTGGCGTAGTGGTATCTTTCCTTTTCTTCCACTTCTATGACCCCGGTTCAAATCCCACCGAGGGCACTAGGTGAATTGGGTTTTCAATCTGTACATAATTGCGTGGACTTGTCTTTGTATAATTCACGGGGGGTTACCTCCAACATCTTAAATGGAAACTTCCTTAAGTTCATTGTCTTCTCTTCATTTGGGTTACAGTGATTTTCGCTCTTCAGAGAGTCCTTGTCGTCACAACCAGAAGTAATAAATGCAATGAAACTACCAGATGCAGAAACAGCAACTGTTCGAGTCAAAACCAACATCCATACAGAAAGAATCGTACAAGATTACAAGTGAAACAATACTCTTGTACTTTTGACACATAATATCCCTAGAAGGAGAGATAAGGGCATCAGCATTCAGTTACCTTCAGAATTCTAAAAGGTTTGTTTCGTGTTTTGTTTCTGTTTCAGACGGGAGCCAAGCGACCGGCTGGTGCCCCAGCGTTCCACTCCGCTCTGTCGTACGGCAAACGAGGCGACGATGACAGCGCCGAAGTAGAGCGCCGAGCCTACCACTCGGCCCTGCCCTTCGGCAAGAGAACACCCATCGAGAAACGCGCCTACCACACAGGTCTCCCCTTCGGCAAGAGGGACGACGAAGCCGCCGAACAAGACGCCATGATGGAGAGGCGTGGCTTCAACTCGGCCCTGATGTTCGGTAAACGACTACACAGTGCTCTACCGTTCGGTAAGCGCGGCTACCACAGTGCTCTGCCGTTCGGGAAGAGATTGGATACCACTGATGAAGGAGATATCATCGAGAGAAGAGGTTACCATAGCGGGCTACCGTTCGGCAAACGCGCTACTGACGATGAAGCCGTTAATGACATACTAGACCAATTAAGAAGCGAAGAGAATTGACTTTTATAAAGAACTGTAATCCTTAAAAATCAGCTTATATACTAATCTAACAGTGCTTAGGATACGACAATATCGGTTGGTGATCAGTTTAGTTACCCTACAAAACCCTCTCTCAACTAGTCATATCAACCTTAGCGAGGACAACGCGGGTTACACAATGTTTCGCATACTTAAAAAAAGTTATTAAATATCTTACCATTAACAGTACTGCCATAGTGTTAACACTGCTTTAATTTGAGTGTAATTACTTATTTTCTAAAATGCTTCTAAAACGGCTAACTAGTACGTCACAGGACAAAACATTAAAGGTATTAGGTTAAATAAAGTTCGTAGACGTAGCAAGTTTATTTATTTCAACAGTTGGGCGAAATCTACACTAGCGAGTAACTGCTTTTAAGTTTGATATAAAAACAAAATATTCGTGTAGTCACATTTTGTTTAAGGCACTTTTAGGCAAAATCTGCTTTGGATTAAAACTCCAATATCGTACAGCTGGAATCATGGCTATGGTTAAAATGGTTGCAAGGTGTTCATAACCAACCACTAATTGGTTTCAAGCCAATAAATTCAAAAAGAGGAAGTGTTTATAATCCCTCTTTAGAGCATTTAAACACAGAGGAATGGTGTTTGTTTTCGTAGTAAAAAAACAACGAGAAAACCAACATACGCAAGTTTTTTTTTAAACATCCCAGTAAACTAAACACAGGCAATAAAGAACCCTCTTAAAAACAGAGTTTCCTGGCCTAGTCCTTGTTTCTATAAATAACAGAAGAACTGGAGTCGTGACCCGTCATAATATTTGTTTCTAACAATTGTGATTGGGTATTACCTCTGCTCCAAAACATGGTAAAAGCAAACTCTACCATGGGTGTTCAAACTCCAATAAATCCTGTCCCAAGGGATTAGAGATTTCAAACTATTATTGCCAGGTTTGGTCGGATGGAGAGTGTTCTTAGCATGTATCCTTACCTCTGGAGACAGTCTAATGTGTGAACAGTCAGACACAGCCATAAGGCATTCCCGATTGAAACACACTGTACCTAATTTTCCCATTCCAATGGGGTTTCACTTCAAATCCTATTGGCTAATTTATCATTAAAGTGCTGAGAGTGAAAAAAACACCATGGAACCAACTTCCCTTAAAGGATTTGGGAACTTTTTCAAAATGTCCATAGATTTACATTAAACTTACAGGGTTTGAAGATAATGATAGTGGAAAGCTTCCCTTCAAATCTTACTTACTGAGGTGCTGTAGTTTTTGAGAAATGAGTAAAACAATGTCCTGAAAATACTTATGTAAATGATTAAAATAATTTCCGTCTCATGAGACGAAAATTATTTTCATGTCATTGTTTTACTCATCTCCCAAAAACTACAGCACCTCAGCACGTAGTATTTACAGGGAAGCTTTCTACTATCATTATCTTCAAACTGTGTAAGTTTAGAGTAAATCTGTGGACATTGTGTTTTTTGTGCTACAAAAGTTATATAAGGAAGGTGGTCGTCATGAAAGCAAAGTTTTATCCTAATGCTGTGCTAGGTTGACCAGTAACGTTATTTGATCATAACTGTTTATCAGGTTGACCAGTTTCGTTATGGTTTCCCTTCTTGACATGGTCAGACTGTAGCCTTTTCGAGATTATGGCGGACACTATAGGAATGCATTGTTTAGTTTGGGTGTATAATACAGACAAATTTACCCAAACCTAATGTGTCGTATCGTGTCCACCATATCTCACAAAGGCTTACAGACTTATATACACCTTTATCATGGTGCAGCCATCTTCGGAATTTCTTTCTTTGATATCAATGTCACCTAACTGAGGTTGGCAGAACAAAATAGTCTGGTTCCCATTTGCAAAAGGATATTAGGATCCATTTGTGATATTCGATACAAGGAACATGACCAAGATGGAGTTAAACATGATAAAGGTCTACTGCTCAAACAGACCCCCAACACCTCGAAAACTGACCCGGTTTCCATTATACATGCTAGATTCGTAAAGGTCACCGGCATACTGCCACTCTCCAGCTCAGATATGACGGGGGATTTTTAGAGTGTAGACGGTGAGCTACTCTGTACGATCGATCCTCCATCTGCCACTTAACACGTAAAACTAACCATTACTCAAACACATTTTGGCCTGGCTACGCAAACACATTGAATCCTATCTACTTGGAAATGAATGCGTACGAAATACTCTGGAAAGTTCAAATAATTTACAGGTTTTTTCTCTAGACGCTCAGTGGGTGTGGTTAAGACGACATCATCCAAAATTTAAGTTGCTTTTAAGTCAGTTTTTCGTAGAAGCATATTGTAAATAATTATCCGCAAATTAAAAAAAATATCTATGTTTATTTCGATAATGTAGGCATTGCACCCTAATTACATGGTTTTATTTATAGATGCACCGCGCACTAAGAAAACCCTCTAAAACTTATAAGTTCGGTCAAGACGTTGGAATTATTTCCATAAGTTTAAAATAAGTCTCTTTTTATTGAGACATTTGTGCAGATTGCACATTACAGATAAAGTTATAAAACCAGAAAACATTCCAGTGAATTAAGTATAGGTTTAATAGTGTAATTAGAAATTAAATGTTTTGCTTCAATTTCAAGACAATGGAAATGTATTAATTAATAGAAGAATAGAAACAATTGAATATTTCAATTAATACATAAATAAACAAATGCTTAACTTAATTATATATTTTGTTTAGAAGCAACAACGGGCAAACGAGTCTAAACATTGGAAACAATTAGTTTATGGATGCGTACAAACTATCTATGATTTTGAAGAAAATATTAAATTTGGTTAATAAAATAAAACATTGTTATGAATGGTCTATGGTAATTTTAGCCACTGTTTTCGATTGTTTAGTTTGTGGATTTCATTTTATTTATGTTTTTCTCATTTTTATTTTATTTTGTCTTTGTTCTCAAACTGTCGCGGGGTGGTCGTGGCCGAGTAGTATAGGGCGGTAGACTCAAGATCTAAAATTTATAGAATGAGGGTTCGAATCATGGCCTGCTCAGTGGCGACACTTGTGTTCTTGAGCATAATTGCTTCTCTCCGCTCAGGAGTGCAAACGGGTACCGGTGAGAGCTTAAGAGTAACCTGCAACGGACTGGCATCCTGACCATGGAGAATACAAAATATTCGTAGTGGTTTAATTTAATGACAAGGAAACCGGATATAAACGCAGGCTTGGTGAGCTATAATGGCTCGGGACGGACATTACCTTGTTCTAATGTGTGAAAATTATGGCGAATGCACTGGTTACTGATTAAATAATTGTCTCCTAATCCAACGTTGGTATTGTTTAAATTTGTGCATGGTGTGCCGGAGAAATATGAAGAATCTCTGCTCGTCTTCTCCTGAAGACGAGCAGAATATACTGTTCGAAACGTCGAGACCAAACCGGTTCTTCTCATCAGAGCAAGCACTCACACAAGAGATTTGCTCATGGTTGTACCCGCAAAGTTTACCATTTATTTATAGTTTCTTCCTGATCAAACGTTGTTTAGTTACAGCTGAGTTTGAGAGGGGGAGACCCATGTGGTGTTGTCATGTAATTCTTGTTTCAAAATTGCTGTCATTAATTTGCCACAAAAATTACCACCAACAACTCCACACCAAAGAAATAAATTGCATAATTATTGCAATATGTTTGTGTTGGGGGTGGGAAAGAAAGTTGAAAAAACCTCAAAAACACCAAACAAAATGGAATGAGTGGATGTGTTTTTGGTTTGAAAACCAGCGCCGTTGGCCACAGTTGGCAATTAATCCAAAACGAACAGCTGTTTTTAAACTGAGAGAAATAACTGAGACATCCTCGCAATCGCCTGGGACTAAAAAATACAAAAACACGGATAGCTTTCAGGGGCAACAAGAGGCAGTTTGCGAAGTGAAAGGAAGAAGACGCTGGATAGAAAGTAAAAACAACAGCGTCTCTGTGACAGCATTAAAGTCTTACCAATCTCTGATTAGGTTCACAGTGAGATGTAAAATGACTGACGTGTGTCTGGATTGCTGGTGTTGATAACATCTTTCTCGTTCGTGGATGAATTGGTCTCAAGTCCTATATCCGCAAAGGCAAACCACTGATCCGATCGTCTGCTAGAAAAAAATTAAAAGAGACGAAATAAACGTGAAAAACAAAACAACACAATTACTGACAGCTGTGTTAGGGGGGGATAACAGATAGGTTTGTGTTTACGCCTAAAAACCTAAAGATACTTACTTAATACATTCAAGTTATATACCCTGTCAGTGACTAGGTTTTGTTTTCAAATTGGAAAGCTGGAGTTGGATTGGTTGTATAATTGCAATCTCTGGCGTCATGGCTAGATGGAAATACAGATATACTCAGAGCCTTTGGGAAATTCCAATGCTCGACTTGAGTAAAATGAGAAGAAGTGAAAATAGTTGTAAAGAAATATCCCACCCTGTTCGGTTTTTAGAGACAAGGAGCGTTTTCAAAGCAAAGAACATCCACCTCAGCATTCCATACCTCGCCGAACATTCAGACTTTATAATTTCAAGAGAAAATAAATCCCCATCGTTTTGGGAACCAATTGTTTTCGCAGGTTCGACCCCAACGCTAAGAAATAGGTCATGCTTCATGTTATTTCAGTCACAAGCTGTCTCGACTATATTATCATACACATCATCGGGTCATTTATTCCAATTTTGTTGCAGTCTTTCAAAACCGGTACGTGCTCCGCGCACCCATCATAGAGATATAATTGATAATTCGCAATTTAAATTGTTGAATGACCATAGGCTTCCAACCTCTTTTAAAGCCATTATACACTTTCGGTACAGAAAAAAAAATAAAAGTTCACAGATTTACAAATAATTAACAGGGTTCACAGAGGTAATGGTGAAAGAATTATCTTGAAATATTATTCCATGAAATGCTTTAATTTTTGAGAAAACATTAAAACAATATCAATTCTCGATAGCGAGAATTACGGATTTATTTAAAACACGTGTCATGACACGGCGAAACGTGGGGAAACAAGGGTGGGTTTTCCCGTTATTTTCTCCAGACTCCGATGACCGATTGAGCCTAAATTTTCACAGGTTTGTTATTTTATATATAAGTTGTGGTACACGAAGTGTAAGCCTTGGACAATATTGTTTACCGAAAGTGTCCAATGGCTTTAAGGGAAGCTGTACGTTTGGTAGTCACTCTTAAAAATAATGCCAATAAAAGTCATGGTTAGAAGTCGACAGCAGCGTTTTGTTAAAAGCATTTTAAGAACCTTTTACTTCGAAGTAATATGGTTTATGTAAGAAGACCAGTTGTTGTACTCCAATGTTTCCATCCGAACGCTTCGCAGATTGTGTATTTCTGCCAGGGATTATTCTTCCTATCTGGACATAATCGCTCCGGATTTTTCGCGAAATCTCTAAACCGTGACAACTCTTTGAAAACGATTTGTCAGAGGTTAGTTTCATTGTATAC
The DNA here is from genome assembly GCF_032118995.1 of Asterias amurensis. NCBI lineage: Eukaryota > Metazoa > Echinodermata > Asteroidea > Forcipulatida > Asteriidae > Asterias > Asterias amurensis. The sequence goes on along the minus strand of NC_092659.1, from coordinate 18,291,711 downwards.
ATCTACATTTATGAGTTGTTAAAACACTCAAACCGTTACAAATTATAAAGGGAAATTTGGTCTTTAAGTTGAGACTGAGACTCCACCAGTGAAAGAGCCATTATAGTCGAAATGAAAGGAGAAAGGCTAATTTTGGGAAATGTTGTCAACAAAAATTAACCAAGAGGCCATCGCAATCTAAATTGCTTGCAAATATTCAATTCAATTCAATTCAATTCACATTTATTTCCACAAACACATTTCCGAAAATTACAGAACTACATGCATATACATGTATATATATAAAAGACAGGAATAGAATAAACTAGCGGGAAAGCGCGTTGAGACAATGCCCAAAAATAAGCCATGTAGCTTGTAGTGGCTTGCCCTTTCATAACAATATACATAAACTATTCTACATAATTATATTATTAATGTATTCTTTAGTCAACAGCACTTATCTGCAATTGTGCATGCAGTATCCAGATTTTCTCATTATATAATCAATTCAATTCACATTTCAATTAAAGAATACATTTGTTTCCATACTCTCAGAAAATAATAACGACAGTTACATGTATTACGGAGTAAAGCAAAACGTATCATTAAGTAAATAGTGTCTGTGTGCCAAACTCCATGCTTATATTGAATGGCACAATCCCTACACCAACCTGACGTACAGTTATAGGTATCACGATTTGATATTGATTACGGTTTTAGGGTCTTTTTCATCATCCTCCACGCCTCCATAAAATACGAGAAAAAAACTTGACTCTCTATGGAGAAAGATTGGTATCGATTCCCTTAATCTGACGTGCTGTCAGCCTGCACAGACACCTTAAAGAGGCGGTGCTCCTTAAAATAGACATGATGCAATGACGTCATACAGCCGCCATTTTGTAAACTCGATGATGAAACGATGAAAAAGCAATATATATAACTCTATGTGAAAAGGCACTAAATAATTTTCGCACGGCACACAACACTTTCCAACGAACAATGCCCCTTTTAGCCTGGTCCCCTGCCCTTAACCGCATATTATATTATAGGGACAGGTATTTATTTATACTATATGTAGCATGTAAGTATACTTTCTCTGCGAATCTCCAGAACCATGTCATGTGAAATGACGCGAGGTCAAATGTGAGTATGGACGTTGGCTTAACGGAAGATATCTTGCGCAGTTAACGAGCCTCGAAGTGTGACGTCATATCTGAAAGCAACTAGTACTGAGTATACAGTGCTTAGCACACATTGGTGTATAGGTAAAACACTAACTGTCAATCTTAACTTGTGAACATTGTTTTAATTGAGTATTCATTTACACATACGTTTGATCGTGTTGTATATTTATTGGGTTAAAGGAACACGTTGCCTTGGATCGGTCGAGTTGGTCTTTGAAAAGCGTTTGTTATAAAATGCATATGGGTAGAAAGATGTTGTAAAAGTAGAATACAATGATCCACACAAACATGCCTCGAAATTGCGTGGTTTTCCTTTTACCTCGTCGACTAACACGTCGGCCATTTATGGGGGTCAAAATTTTGACTCCCATAAATGGCCGACCATGTTAGTTCGCACAGTAGAAGGAAAACCACGCAATTTCGAGGCAAACTTGTGTAGATCATTGTATTCTACTTTTAAAACATCTTTCCAACCATATGCATTTTATAAAAAACGGTTACAAACGCTTTTGTTTTGACCAACTCGTCCGATCCAAGGCAACGTGTTCCTTTAAAAGTACGTAAATAAAAATGTATAAAAATATTTATTTACTCGCTAAAAGCATAAGTTGCAGTAGAAAATATGCGTTTCTATGTGATCCAAAGATAACATAAGAGCATAAAATATACCAAGATAACCCTACAGTTTATATCTTTAGATAAATATTAATAGTAAAACTGAGATCGATACACAACACAATACCGTCCCCCATTTTACCTAATTGGCAATGCGTCTTCTTGAGATATAAAACAGTTACTTAATATCAATCACGAGAACTGGCTGGAAATAAAACCCGTTCGCGACTATGAAGAGGACGGTAAACAAAAGACCCGGCCCTGGACACTTGCACGAACCTGTAGGCGTGTTATAGACTCGCCTCGCTCGCCGGAATTTTTGTTCTACTTTTTAAGAATTTCGAATCCTTCTCCAGAATCGATAAAACGTGAATGGAATGTGATTGTTTGGCGACAACAAGCGTGCAGTTTTTTTAAATTGTGATCACAGAGAGTTTTTGTCTTTTGCTGGCAAAAACAAAACTAACAGAAGAAGCCAAGGATGCGAATTAATACATGGCCAAATTTTATAGAGCTGCTTTTATAATAGCAAAAAAATAAGCTAAGCGAAACAATACTATGCTTACAAGAACAAGGTTACCAGCCATTACCATGTCACGTGTACAATTTGTGACTGGTATACTGCTCCTTATTGCTAAGCAGATGTTTCTAAGCAGAATATTCTACTCAAGCAGCTCTTTCAAATTGGGGCCTGATCGTCGTGGGCCTTTATTGCCGGAATCAATCGAGCTCGACTATTGACCCATTTCACCTGACGTCATCATCAGAAAAATCTTGAATGCACCATATTGGTGGGCATTTTCACTGTGCGTTTTCATATAATATAACTCTATGCATAGAGTATGCTGTGCGTTATGCAGTGAAGTGCGCGTTTTAGGCGACGCGGCGTTAATACACGTAAACCAACTACATGGTAAGGGGTCAATACGGCTATGTTTATGGCTGCAACGGCTAGCGTACAGTGTTGTGCAACTTGTCTTAACAAAAAAAAATCCCTGACATCGAGATCCTCCGAGTAAACAATAATACATGACAACTTCTTCTTACTGTAAACAACACCATTTTAATGCTAGAACAGTGACGGAGTTTCCTTACGGGAAATTGGACATCTCTGAGCCTGTCAGTTACATTTCAAACACCATGGCGACTCGCAGTATCAACAACTTTGTCATTTTGAACAATATTTCTTATTGTGGAATAATATTTCGTTTAACACCCATCAAAAATATCTGAAAGGGACCTGTTTTGATTAAACAAAACCAAATTAAAGCTAGACATGTTTGGTTATTGTCAAAGACCAGATTTCACACTGGGTGTATCCCAAACCTTTGTAAATTTGGGCTCAATTGGTCATCGAAGATGCAAGAAAATTATGAATGAAAAAAACACCCTTGTTGCACAAAATATGAGTGTTTTCATATGCTTGAGAAAAACTTCATGTGAAAGACTTCTCAGATTCAAATATTTGAGAGAGAAATTACATCTCTCTGAAAAAACTACGTTACTTCGCAGGGGGTCGTTTCTACGATGGTTTATAATTATATCGACAGCTCTCCGTTACTCGTTACCAAGGATTTATGGCATATGTTTCAAGTAATATTTACCAGACATGTCCAGTGCCTTTAAAAAAAGGATTTTTTAAGTATTACACAAGAGACAGCAACTCAGTTTTTATGCTAATGTTAAAGGTTTCTTTAATGCTATTAAAATCATTAAGATTTTTTTCTAACTGACATTCCTCAAAAAAGGAAGACAACAAATGTGTGTCATTAATTTAGACTACCAACTGTTTTGAATGAAAACATGTCATGGAGTCAACGTGGGATTCGGGTGATTGAAAAGGAAAACCTTCTGTAATATTTTTTAATATAACAAAGTGTTCTCTAATCCAGAACAAAGACCCGGTATCAGCCCACTATCAAAGTATCATTTTAATATGCATTAGACCATATTTATTTTCATTTAATTTTTTTTATTTCTTAGAGTATAAATAAGTGACAAGATAAAAATAGGTGCGTAAAATATCAAGTAATAAAGTATATTGAAAACTGCGGTTAGGCCTACATTTTATTAATACCATAACAAGAAATGTCAAACGAACAAAGGGCAGATGAAGTAAGACTTGATTGATGAAAACTTTGATTTCATTTGATTTGGGACAACGGGAACCGATTATTCTTACCCAGGTAATATGGTTAATACTTCACTAATTCACAACAAAATACTTTAGGAAAGGGTACGGCCTACACCTTTGGTGTTTAAGCAAACAAATTTGTGACCATGAAATATTATTTGGTATTAAAGGAGCAGTGGGGGCTGCTGGTAATGTAAAAAGAAATTGTTAGAAACAATACCCTTTGAAGTAATACACTTTCAGAGAAAGGGGTAATCTCTTACCAATTTGAATTGAATCTCGGAAACTCTTTATGCATGAAAGGATACTGGTCTTTGACGTCGTTTAGCAATTTAATCAATTACTCCTGCGTTATAGCCATGTTGCTCTTGTTTTAGTAAGTATTATTAGATGCAGAGTCATTGCCAATCGTATACAGACCCTTAAAGGAACTGAACACGTTTGCTAATTGTCAAAGACCAGTCTTCTCATTCGGTGTATCCCAAAATATGCAACAAATAACAAGCCTGTGAACAATTATACTTGTCATTGAAGTTGCGAGAAAATTATGAGAGGAAAACACCCTAGTTGTACATAATAGTGTGCTTTCAGATAGGAATAAAAAGGCTTCTGGCCAGAAGTCTGCTATTATTTTATTCAGAAATTACCACTTTCTCAAAAACTAGGTTACTTCAGAGGGAGTCGTTTCTCACAATGTTTTATACTATCAACAGCTCCCCATTACTCGTTACCAAGTAAGGTTTTATGCTAATAATTATTTCGAGTAATTACCAAACGTGCACAGGGCCTTTAAACACCATACACGTTAACTCATCTCATGACGGCCGGCACATTTCTTTCATGTCTGTAAAAACAATATCTAGATGTCTCAGCGGACGCTTCACCCGTCCTGCTAAGATGTGTCTGCGACTATAGTTTCACTAAGCCTCATCTGATGATTGTTTATCCTGTCAACCTTAAAGTGCCAGTACAACGCTGGTAAAAACCGTATTCTTATCAATCACTGGTTGCAATAATTATACAGAGAATTTGGCATAGCGAATTATGCGTCCTTATACCATGGAGGTAGAAATATTTCTACCTCCATGCCTATACACACTAAGCACCACAGACAGACATGGCCTGTTTTTTTTTCTTCAAAAACGCACCTACTTATGACAAACTATTGAGGGCGCTTGCTATTCTGTTAACATTTGAAGATCGGGTAGCACACATTCTCAAGAAATGCATCCCTGTGAAAGACTTCTCATGTCATTTCCTTTGTCCCTGAACTCTGCCATCTTCCTATAAAGACTTTGTACACAGAATTCCTTGTGGCGCATCCCAGTCTTTAGAGTTGCACTTAATGTAGAAATGCTCATTCGTTGTCCTTATGGTTAAACGACCTTACGGATTGGGTATGTGTAGTCCTAAATATTCCCTTGTGGGATACAGTTTGAACAATTGACTCCCTTGTGGGGACCATTGTTTCATTGGTGTATAAGACCCCACAAGGGCGCTGTCATAAGCCCCCAAACATCCCTACGTGGACTTCCAACGTTATTTCCTTTGTCCCTGTACTTAACCAGCTTCCCATTAACTTCGTACACAACATTATTTGTGAAGCACTCTTTAGAAACACCCGACGGAGACAGTCCTTGGTCTACATCATGAAACGGATAATTATGAGCACTACACGGCAGATCACCACGCTTTATAACACTCGAGTTTACCAAATCAAAATTTACTGAACAGAAAAATAAAATCCTATATGAAGGACGGTTATGAAGTTGGCACTTTAAGACCACGAGGAGTGTTAATTCCCTTCCCGGTCCAGCCTTCCCGGTCCAGCCTTCACGGTCTCCCGTAGGATCAGCAGGACACATGGCAGATTTAATTGCTACAGGCAACAATCTTATTACCATAAGTACGTTTAATTAGTTTTAACAATTCTTCATCCAGTCCTTGATGTGGAGGGTTTCGTCGAGGGGGTAAGGGGGTAAACATATTGTGTGTGATTTTATTAAAGGGGTGGTGCAAAGGGGCCTTTCTCGGGAGTAAACTTGCGTTGTCTGTTGCCCTGTGTACACTTAATTTGTTTATAGTTACTACTTTGTGTGCATAAGGACCAGACTGTAATATTAGTTCCAATCCCGGTATGGATGACAACAACAGCAACATCAACAACAACAACAACAACAACAACAACAACAACAACAACAACAACAACAACAACAACAACAACAACAACAACAAAAAAAACAATCACAACAACAACAATCACAACAACAACAATCACAACAACAACAATCACAACAATAACAATCACAACAACAACAATCACAACAACAATAACAACAACAACAACAACAACAACAACAGCAGCAACAACAACAACAACAACAACAACAACAACAACAACAGCAACAACAACAACAAAACCAACAGCAGCAGCCGCAACAACACCAACAACAACAAACAGCACCACCATAAATGCCTGCATGTACACCCTATCCCGTTCTCTAAAAGCCAATAGTATATAGCATCATATCCAAACGGTTTGGCTCAGTCCTTTTGCGGCACTCTCTTCAAGTCTAGCTTCTTATTCATACCCAAAACATTCAATTATTTATTTAACAAAATCAAAAACAAAGCTGCAACATATTTACACTCGATAAATCCCCAGCTATCAAAACGAATCTTCAACACTGATTTGTCTAAAAACAACTCAGTAGATATTTTAACCAGGTAAAACGGACCGTTTGAAATCTAGCAAAAGAAAAAAAAAAAAAATACGGGAGAGGGGTGCGTCGCATACTCTGACTAAAAAGGTCACGAAACCTCGACCCTGTATATATCACGTTTTTAATAACCATTTTTCTTGATAATATAAGATGCATATTGGAACAAGCAGTTTGGCCCGTGGGCATCAGCTACTACCGAGGATTGCATGTGACATAAAACCCGTTATATTGCTCACCAAGATAAAACAAAAAGCCGATAAAATATGCCTGTGAAAATAAAACAGTTTAGGATGAGGCAGTGCCGTAAGCGAAGATGCTTAATATTGTTAAGATCCCGTTGAGGATATCATTTATAGTTTGCATGCGAGCAACGTATAGCTGGTGCTTTCTTAGTGTTTTTGGCGATTCGTGTAAAGAATGACGTTGTTTGGGTATGTGAGTGCGCCCTATAAACCGTCCAACTCTCGCGTAACAGACTACTTGCATTGGCCAACCACAACCGTTTTTTTGAGATCGCCGAATTTTTTGTTTGCGAGATGAAACGTTTCTCAAAATGCAATATCGTTTATACACCGCTTCTGTACTTCTAACGAAGTAAGTTAATTTATTGCTATAAATTTTTCAGTCATTTTTTTCAAACGTATACACTAGACCCCTTAAGCATACCCATAGAGTGGCCACAAATTATGTTTTTACCAGGTGAAAATTGAGTTGGTTTAGAGTAGTTAATTGCTTTGTCACCTTTTAGGCTTGACCCTGGCTTTTTAAATACAATCTCAGATACAGTTGAAAGCTCTCAACCCCAGCCTTATCTATTCAACACACAGTTGCACCCCCCCCCCTCCCACTGGACTTTTCATAATCAAATTACCCATTAAAATTAAAGTGAAAAGATATGAATTATTAAAAATAAAAATTATAACAAATAAGTAACAAATCCTTCAAATTCTTATATATCTAAATTCTGTATTTTCGTGTTGCATCAAAATGAAATAATATGATTTTATGGAGTAAAATTACTTCCATTATCTGTATGATGTTCATAATCTTTTTAAACGATTCATGCCCACCCATCGCAATTGTTACAACTACCACTCGTCTCCGACACCCCAAAAAATAAATCCGTAATGATCCGCCCGGACGAACACCATATTGGACCAAAATAAAAAAAACACTAGCCCAAAGTCTCCCCGGTGGGTATATAGCAGGATTATATTCCGGAACCCCCCGGCCATCACCTGTAGTTCCGACCCCCCGTGGACGCAGCCAACTCGTCCCCACAGGAACAATTTTTACTACCTTTCGAGTTGTTATATTGAGGGAGAGAATGGTGGAGCACGCATTGGGCTCGAGGGGGTTATCGAACGTGGAGGGGGGTTTTAATTTATAAGGTGAGGGAGGAGGTGTTGGGGTCGAAAAATACCGTACTATTTAAAGGGACTGAACACGTTTTGGTAATAGGCAAAGACCAGTATGCTCACTTGGTGTATCTCAACATATGCACAAAATTACGCAGTTACGCACAGTTTCGCGAAATCGGCTGCTGAACCCTTTAAAGGGGACGGTTTCTGATAGAGGACACTCAAACGATTTTGATCGTGAGTAACAAACTGAAGGGGTTGTATCCAATTTGAATAGATTAACAGGTAAGTATAGACATGTACCAAGTATTTCGAGGGTGGGAGCTCGGAGAGCAATGGGGCGAGGTTTACGTTTTAGATGGGAGAAACAATTCTCATGAATACAACTTGACACCAACAACCAACAACAAAAAACACCAACACCGTGGTCCAGTGGTTAGACTACTGGTCTTGCATTTACAAGGTTGAGGGTTCAAATTCTACCAATCTAACCACTGATTACACAATGACTAGAATACGTATTGTCTTCATAGTCTTCAACAAACAAAAACACAAACAAACAAACTCCAAAGAGGAGAAACAAACGAATATCTCACAATATCCCTCACAAAGAGCCAAACCTAATCATGATACTGTAATTCGACATTTCGATCTGTTGTGAACTGACCGTCTTCAGGAAAATAATAAAATGAACCTTTTATATTTCACCCACGGACATGGTTGAGAAGAGTAATAAATAACCATAATATATTAGACCTAAAAGGGCATTTTCTGGTCTCACCTGTTGAGCAAAATAATCACAAGGACAAGCCTCGCATCACAGAAAAGGTTGTCAAACTGTTTTTGTATCTCTAATAATTTCTAGTAATTATACCGACATATGATTTTGAAGCCCGGAAATTAGGTTCATGACGAACGCCCTAACTATGATCAGCTGCGAAAAGGGAATAATTGCCAAATTTGGTCCGTCATTAGCGCAAAGCTAGACATGAATAACAACCGAAAAGAGGGTTCATTGAAATCATGTTTATTTGTTTGTTTGTTTTATTCCAATGTGCACCGAGGTATCGATGGGAAAACAAATGTATTTTGACAAATCAACTATTATCAAATGAAAACCACAAGGGAAACTGATTTGGATAAATTTTACAGAGGGAGACCGCCGTTATATGGATAGATAGCTTAGTTGGTAGAGCACTGGGACTTTGATCAATTTCGGAGGTCGTTGGTTCGAGTTCCACTCTGATCAATTTGTCTTTATTCAACCACAAATCCGATATGTCTACATTATATTAATAAGACTCGTCTGGTTAAAATCAGAGGTTTTCTACAGCAAGACTTGATTTGCAGTGATACTCAGTAACGAACCGCTTTGGCGGCGGCGAAATGAGTGGGCTACATTGCTAACTAGAAGCTTCCATCACAGTTGCTATAAAACAAAAATAGCAAAAAGAAAAGGAGAAGAAAGACGCACAGTACAAACGAAGAGGAAACAAAACCGTTGGGGAATTAGAAAAAAACTGTGCCGTAATTAACACCTCGTATCATTGATTAAAATTGAGGCTTTTGGGACAAAATGCACTCTTGAAAAATAAACAAAATTCATGATTTAAAAAACATTTATCGGTGGTTTTACATATCATTACCAAGTATAACTCGTTATTTGAATACTTAAAAACAAAACGAAAAAGGACCGACGTCTTTTAGCTTATAGTATGATAATGTCGCATATGTTTTGTATCAAAGCCGAGCTCATAAATAATTATAAACACAGAGATCAGGACTTGGCCTGTATTACAAGCAAATGTATCAGACATTTTACAGTAAAGCCAAAGTTAAATCTGGCAATATTTTTTTGCTGCAAACATTATTATAAGAACCAGTGAAAATGATGGCCACTGAATCACACACTAAAAAATTCCCCAAAATATGAGTACAAATATAATGATAGTTAAAAAACAAAACTATGTGGAGATTATAATAGTTGCTGCCATTGGAGTAAACATAACAACACCACTTGCTGGATTTACCCACTAATAATTTGTGTTTTGTCTCATTATGGTTATTTACTAGTATTAAGCCAGTATACAAGTTCCAGTCATCGGATGTATTTTTTGTATACACCATTTTTATCATTTTTAACAATTACAGCGGTCTATCCAATTAGGGAAACTGGGGATTACAGAGGACATTGTACCCCGGTGTGGGGTCTGTTCGCCCATCCTTCAAAAACTCACTCCCACGTCGAACGTCATTCGATAGCCCCCCTGTTGTAGTTTTTGTAGAAAAAAAGTGAAAGCCAATTTGGCGGCAAATTGGGTTGTTAGTTTCCCATTGGCATGATGGTGCGGCGTAATGCTAGACGATACACTCTCCCTCTGGGACAAGGAGTGCCTATTTCTCCCGGGAGTTTTCTTGAATTATTTCCACACGGCTGGGCATTGCAATCAGTAAACATTTTTTTCTGCGGCTCATTTCTGTTTTGTTTTTGTTTCAAAAGGCTCGAGTGAATAAACTCATTCAGATTCCACAAGGGAGAGTGTTAAACAAAACGACCATCGAGAACGTAGATCAATAGAGGGCGCTACGTTCTGCGGTGCACTACGCTAAAATAAAGAGAAAATCTTGCCACAGATTTTATGATACAGGTTTTGCTTCTGTGAATCAAATTATTCAATAGGCACGGTTTGTAATGAATTGTTGATAATGCTAAAAAAATTAGGCCCTGGAATTGTTGACTTTCAACCGAAAGAGTTGTTAGTATCCTAGCCCCTAAAAATAGCCATATTTTGCTGAAGAGAGGTTATTGTTCGGGCCAGTTTATTTGTCCAGAGATGTTTTTATTTTGGAGTAATCTACTAAAGAAAAAAACAAAAACAAAAAAGAACACGAAGTTTATAGTTATTTTAATATTTTTTAAGGAGACTGGTTCTCCTACAGGTGTTTTTGAATAAGTGTCGTTCGTTGCTCTTCTGAGCGTTTGTGTGTGGTGAACCTATGCCTGTTATGTTTTGCAGTTGACAAGCTTTAAAACAAAAAATACGGAGAACGGAAACAAAAGAGGGCGCCCTATGAATTTATTGTCTTCTGTATCTCACTATTAACTTAGCATAATATTGTGTTGGTAATCAAAAGAATAATAATAGCAGCACATGTGAGATATTAAACTATACACCAAGAGGGCGCTGAATACGACAAGTATGGGTGCCACAATAATACCATGGGTGCCATGGAATACCACAAGTATCGGTGCGTTCGTTAAGCTTCCCTGGGTCGACCACGGTCTGCCCCGGTACGTTCGAACAGCTTTGACGGGGCTCACCCGGGTCAGCCCCCAGTGCCCTGTTCAGTGTGGAGTGGGTCACTTGGGGGTGACCTGATGTGCATGCCGTCACCACGAGAAGGCGAGTGTGATCGTTCCATTAGCTCTTGTAAGGGGCTCACCCGAGTGAGCACCGCGGGGTAGACCCAGGGAAGCTAAAATAACGCACCCTAAAACAATAATCAAATTTAATAGTTACGAAATGCACAACTGATAACTATGAAATTGGTGGGTAAGTTGATTAACATACCAGAGTGGAGCTGTAATGCTGGTGGAAGGGAAGTTAAGATTCTGGCCACAAACCTATCTTAGCTTGTTTTGTGTAGCAATCAGACTGCGCTTGCCATCGATGATAGTAGCACAAAAAAGGCACTTCGTAGCATCACGTCGCCCGGGCATTTAGACCCTAACCACGGTGGAGTAAACTGCCCCTGCAGCCCGGCCGATAGACAACTACTCTCATAATCACTTTGTGGAATGTTCGACTGGGTAGATCGATGTACTTTTGGAAAGACCAACAAGTACCAACTTCTTTGTTATGGTTCACAATTACAGCTACATGATAAGGTTATGCAAGACCAAGAATGGGGTTATTGTGCTTTCTTTAGCCATTGCGTTCTGGTCCCAATCCATTAAAATAAAAAAAAAACTGAAAAAAAAACCCAGTTTATTTTGGTCATTTAGGTACTCTCTTTCTCAGCAATGCGAACATTATTTACAGTAGGCCTATTATTTTATTTCAAGTGTCATGGGTGGTTAGTTTTAATATAAATTGCGTAAAAAAACCATAACCAAACTTCTTTCATTGATTTGTTGCAGTGGATAACGTGTATGAATGGGTCCAGGTGGGAAATTCAAATGAATCCCTGAATAAAAAACGAGTCATGATATCGACGTGATTTGAACTTTTTGTACGGTTCATCCCCTGATTTTATTCAGTAAACGCAACGTTTGAAACGAGATCAGGACCAAATTTCAAAAAGCCACTGAAGCAGAAAATGTTGCTGGCAAACTCCGTGCTCAGCAAAGATTAATTTATAGAATACCAGCCCGAAGTGGTGCACGGACGTGATCTTTTGGATGGAAATCTAATTCCAGTAAGTTGTGCTTAGCTACGTATTGTGCTTAAATGAAATTGGGCACTGGTTCCTCTGAAAGTATAAAAATCCTTCTAATACCCATCTACATTTTTTTTTACGATCTTGTTTTGTTGATATCAATTGTCACCTTTTAAATAATAGGTTGCATAAACCCACTGAATACTCTTCAGGTTTTGCGATAGACTTGAGATTTGATTTTCAACAAGAAAATGAAGGGAAGGATTTCCCAATTTCCAATCCCCCAAGCAACAAACGAAAGCTCCAATACATTTAAATGACGGCAAAACATACCAGCGTTAATAATGTTGCGTGTGTAACGTACCGTTCGAATCATTTACTGCATCGCTAGATATGGGCGGGCACATCCACTTCATATGACGTAGGGACGATAATAAAAAAAGGAGGGAACAGTTTCCAGCTAAGCACAATTTCGAGTTTGGGTCATAACTTGTGGATTTCGGCGTGAAATTTTGACAGGTGGTGGGTTATTCAAGGATGAAAAGAGCTAGGGATATAAATCGGTGTTGATGGGGGAAAAATCATGTTTACTTAAAGGTGTTTATAAGTCTTCAATAACACAATTTACATCGGATTTCTTTGTCTGAAGGTAAAAATCTATTTTATAGTGAAATCGTTGTTTATTTTGAAAGGTTCACCTTCCAGGGTTCTGTTCCTTTTACTTGTTTATGTAAATATATCGTGCTGTTACGTTTCAATAAAATATGGATGCCGTGATTGGGTCATAGAGAACTGTATATGTCGGCCTTTTCAAGGTAATAATTTGGGGGGCTAATCAACCTTACTCGCAGCTAAGAGCTGAGTTGCGAAGGACGCTACAACGTGTTCGAGAAGCAGGCATGCAAGGGCGCATTCAGCTGCCAGCCACATCAACCCATTATGACCACGGAGCACAGCCAAAGATCGAAAGTGTTTTTTACCGAGGGAGGAAAACCGGAGTCTGGAAAACCCTCGTGGCACAGCAGAACCAACGCACAACTGGCCGGGAATCGAACCGGGGTCACCTTGGTGAGAGGCGAGCGCTTTACGCACAAGCCAACCATGCCACCCTTATATCCTATTGTTTTAGTAAACAAACGTCAGAATCAATAAACCAGAATTATGTTCAACGTCTTCGTTATTTTATTGTAGCTTATAGGAACTTAGTAAAAAAAAGCAGGTTTTCGAAATCGTGACGTCATCAGGTTTATCGAATAAAATAAATACAAGACTATAGCATTAGTACAACAAAGTTCTGTGACGTCAGAAACTGACCAAGACGACGACTCCCATTGGTCCTCAACAATTCCTGCCTGACTCAATCAAGCGTATACCAAGTAGTAAATTGTTTACAAAATGAGCATTCGTTAATATATAAAAACAGAGAAACGTCTACTGCAAAGAGAATACATTTCCCTTTAGGAATATAAGAATTATTTATCAGATTTCCAAATCAATACTCAAGCCAGTCCCTTCGAAAGTTGCGTTTATTTTTGACTTTATTTCCTCAAGTTGTTTGCCGGTGTACTTCCCTTTCCAAGTGCCGACTTTACCTAAGGAAGGACATTAAACAAAGAAATACATGTATAAATAAACACAAAGTTACACTTCCATTGTCATTTTAATTGGGGACTTTTGGTACGCTAGGTGGCAGCAGATTTACATGGTAAAATTCATTGCTCTCAATATGTGCGCATGCTCAGAATTACGTGCACATTTACCTTTACCTGGCAAGTCTGCTGCCACCTAGCGTTCCAATATCTCCCATTCATCCAACTTGTTTATTTATTTATTTGGTTAATTTATTCATGCACCATTTTGTTTACTGCGTTTTATTAATTATTTTGTGTTCAGTTATTCACTGCATCATTTATTCGAATAATTTATTCAGATAGTTATTTTTATTGATTATAGTTATTTTATTTTATTTTATTATTATTATTTTCTTTTTTTTACCTTTATCGAGGAAAGGTTTGATGCCATGTATTCGTGTGCGAAACTTATTGTCAGGCTCAGACTCCTCCAAATGTTGGTACGTTTGCACCATTCCACTGAAGGCAGTCAACTCGACTATGCGATTGACTTGCTCCACCGACAGGGGGCGCTGTAAGAACGCAGCAATCGCCTGGACGGTCGCTCGAAGATCCTGGATTATTTAAAAGGAATGATTGTTTTGTGTCAAATGAATTTGTGTTTACGCCACGTTTTATTATAATAGTGGATTCTTAACTATAGCACTCATGTCTGTCACCCAGTGAAGCCCGAGGCGCTTCATAAATTTTTTATGAATTATTTTGGGCCCAGTAATGCACACAATTCTATTGGCTGTAAGTGCAGAATGTTGCGGTAAGCAGAGATATGATATTGTACCCAGGTTACTTACCCGATGTGCATCTTCATATTTCAAAAGCAGCACAACGTCTTTAAACTGCTGCTGTTTCGTCCAGTAGCTCAAAACATGACGGAACCAAGTGCCACCTGTGACTGTACATTTCAAAGAGAAATAGGGTTGGGTGCAATTAACGACTAGAATAAACACCAATAGAAAAGTCTTTATAGGCAGTGAAACAAGGGTGCTTTTCCTTTTATTATTCTCTTGCAACTTCGATGACCAATTGAGTCAAAGTTTACACGGATTTGTTATTTTATGCATTGGGGATATTTTATGTAATGAAAAAAAAGGACGAACAATCTTACCATCATCAGTCATACTGTACTGTATAAAATCAGGCCAAGCTTGAACTAATTCAGGTAACATATTCCCATACAATGTGTGCTGGGAAGCAAAAACATCCAGTGGATTTCGCACCATACTCAACACCTGTGGAATAAAAAAAAAAGGTCAATTTGTACCTTCCATGACCTTCTGGCAGGCAAGATACTGCACTGGTCATAGTGAGCAAATTTACATCTTCACCAACATTTCCACTAAATTAAATGGTAACGAAGGGTAACAGGTGAGCTCTTTTTTAATGTGCCCCAAAAAGTAATGAACAACAACTTTAAAAACAAAACAATATAGACTTGTGCAGTCCTAAAAGATCAATATTCACCTTGACGCCTTTCGTATGCCAAACCTGCGATGGCAAGAACTCAGCAGCCAAATGAGTAGCAATAACCCTCGGGCAACTCGATGGCCACTTCTCAATCACTTTGTACCCAGCCACTGCTGGTAACTTAGGGTTCGATCGAAAGTTCATCTCAAAGACCTGATCCTGGGTGACCCT
The DNA here is from genome assembly GCF_032118995.1 of Asterias amurensis. NCBI lineage: Eukaryota > Metazoa > Echinodermata > Asteroidea > Forcipulatida > Asteriidae > Asterias > Asterias amurensis. The sequence goes on along the minus strand of NC_092659.1, from coordinate 18,276,069 downwards.
GTTAGCCTTGGTAGGGTCGGCATCTGCGACTATCAGCAAGGCTATCTCAATTAACCAATGTGTACCTATATAAAGAAGACACACATGCATTAGTCACTACTGCACAGCACCAAAAACCTTTGGGGTGCCACCATAAACCCTTTTTGATGATCATCCAATCATCAAATTAAACTTAAAACATTAATAAATATTAATACAAAAAAGAATGAAAACATCTTATAATAAAAAATAATAATACGGACGGAGTGCACAATAGTTGCATCGCATGGGGTGCCACATAACCATTGTTTACGCAGAGGCACTTTTACCGCCCCCCCCCCCCCCCCCTCTGCTGAAATATTTTTTTAACAAAAATTAATGCGTTTTTAGTGTTTGTATTGCAGTCTGTAATAAGAATAAATAACAACATTATTGTATTTGTTTCCATTTTTTATTAAAAATAGGTACAAGTTTAATAAACACAAGTTATGTTAGAACAAAATAAATAAGTTGCTCCCATATTATGGCAAAGTTCAATGACCAGGGGCCAATTTCATAGAGCTGCTTAAGCAAAAAATTTGCTTAAGCACAAAAATAGCTCGCTCTTTTTACACATGTTACTGGCCAAAATTTAGTGCCATATACTTTGCTTGTGACTGGTATTTAGCTGTTGTTTACCTAGCATAACAATTGAGTGGAGTATTGGCCGGTAATCTGATTTTACTAAGCAAGGATTTCTTTTGCTTAAGCAACATTTTGTGCTTAAGCAGCTCTATGAAATTGGGCCCTGGCCTATCCGGCTGGTGTATGCTTTTGTGCCAAAGCAACCTTAGGCATAGTGTTTGACCCTCAGGCATCGGCTATGTCATTGTGTCTGTGCATAATCATGACCCTGTGTTCAATACACGTGGGGTGTTTGAATGGTGGTTGACCCTAAAAGAGAATTGACCTTGCAACTACAGGATTGTTCCCGAAAGCACAGTCAGTCTTGGCTATAGGTAGACCATTAGAGCCATGGACCTTATGTGTACTAGACTATTAGTAGTAGTAGTGTTTGGGCTTGAATAAGTTCCAAATAATAATAACTTGAAATCTTGTAAAGCGCTCATGTGGCGTTATTTATAAATACAAACAATAACAATACACCATGTACAATAACCAACGTTGAAACGTATTGCCTAAAGAAGCTAAGAAGATCACATCATGTGTTAGTTAGAGAAATGCAATACAAATACTAAAGAGTCTGATTTCCCCTGCTTGTTAACAATTCCCTCATGTATAAAAACAAAGTGTGATGTAAGGGAGTTTGAGGGACTTGCACAAAATCGTCAAACGCATTTCATATCAAGCAATAAAAAGTATTTTGAACATTCGAGCTATAGCTACCGCCCGCGTGTACACCATTGACTCACCACTACGTGGTACAGTTGCAAGGAAAATGTCATCGTGTCTGACATCGAAGTTCTCAATATCGACCAACGTCTTCTCATCTGTGATCGTGGAATCGAATACAACCCCCTTTCGTCTGTAGTAAATATCCTTTCCAGTAGGACCGAAGGGAGCACATCTTTCCTCAGTTTGATTACCAGACATCTTTCTTATAGAACTGTAGACTTGATTGCAAGTCTAAGATCGCGATCAGCACCAGCCACGCAAAACTCTCACACAGATTAGCTATTAAGCCCCAACTCGCAATACGTAGGCTATTATGATGGAGGTTAATCCACAAGAGGGCGCTACCTGTTGCTTGAGTTGCCTTTATAATGAAAATGGGATGCGACTTTTTTATTCAGATATCAATATAAACCACAAGGGACACTGATTGGGTAAATTGTAATTTTTGGGGTTGAACAAAGAATTGACTGGAGTGGGATTCCAACCAACGACTTCCGGATTAACGTGCTTTTGAAAGGCGGCAGGTTTTCTCATAATTATTTATAATGGGATGAGGTCAAATTTGAAGATTTATTTTCGCTACCTGATAATCTTTTCCTACTTGAACTTAAACTTTTGTGGTAATAAAGATGCTGTATTATGAATAAACAAACAGAGGTTTGGGGATACAGTTTGCCATTTGCTGTAATTTTGTAAGGAATGTTTGTGTAATTTATGTCTTCGAACATCCTCGGATGAAGATGGCACAAAGAAATGCAATACATTTTTACTAAACATGAACAATAAACTCAGTTTTTCTGTTTTTCAGTTTTATTCGCTTTGAAGTAATCGTCAAGTTTTGCAAGGACTTTTTTATGCACATGGACTTGAAACTTAATAGGGTGTCTTTTTATGACTCCTTTATAAAAAAAAAACGTGTATTGAAGTGTTTATGAACACTTGTCCGTTGGAGCGACTGCCAGCAAAACTTTCAAGTGATACTTATAGTAATAATTGTATCAGTTAATTTAGAATCAAATTAATGTTATTTTTTATGCTTACATTATTTTGAGTAATTACCAATAGTGTCCAGTGCCTTTAAACTTGACCTCAGCCTCAGCGTGCACAGGATTTAAAAGTATTGCGCTATTAACTGCGTTCACACAACTTTTTTGAGTGCCTTCGTTTTTTTAAAGGCAGTGGACACTATTGGTAATTATTCAAAATAATTATTAGCACAAAAACTTACTTGGTAACGAGTAATGGGGAGGGGATGGTAGTATAAAGCATTGGGTGAAACGGCTCCCTTTAAAGTGACGTAGTTTTGGAGAAAGAAGACATTTTCCACGAATTTGATTTTGAGACCTCAAGTTTAGAACTTGAGGTCTCGAAATCAAGGATCTGAAAGCACACAACTTCGTGTGACAAGGGTGTTTTTTTCCTTTCATAGTCATCTCGCAACTCCAACGACCGATCGAGCTCAAATTTTCACAGGTTTGTTATTTTATGCATATTATGTTGAGATACACCAAGTGAGAAGACTGGTCTTTGACAATTATCAATAGTGTCCACTGTCTTTAAGCTTCCACGGGTGGACACCTGCGAGCCCCTGACATGGTCTAATCAAACGCCAACTTCCCCGGATTCACACAAATTGCTGCGTTCGATTAGCTTCCCAGGGTAGACCCCTTGCTCATGTGAGCCCCCGACATGGGCTGATCAAACGCCAACCTCACCGGATTCACACCAATGGCTGCGTTCGATTAGCTTCCTATTTTATTGCGAACATAATGTAGCTTAAAACTTCAGTTTGAAAATAAACGAATAACAAACACGATTCGTGACACATTTCAAATGTTGGTGTTTTTCTTCTATGCCTTTATTGATTAATAGTTAATAATTCATATTGGTCTTTAACTGCAAACGTATTCAAGAGGGATTATTTGAATTTTTTTAATAGGGTAGAGTTTGAACGTTTTTTTGTGCGGGCCCTTCAGCTGTTGGTTTAAGATCAAAGACCCTAGAAAGTTGATCAAAATGCTCAGCGTCTGGGCCTGTTTTATGGTCCCGAGGATGTTTCCTTGTGCAATCTAGGACAGTGAAGCCTTGTCCAGGGCTCTTACGCGAACTGCATAGATACTATACTGCACGATAGGGCCTACATAACAATACAGTGGGGTCGAGCATGGTTTTTCGAGGTTTCAACCCATTGATATTATATTGATATAATAGAGTTCAATGTTTCAACCTCATACAAGGAGGCCGGATCATCCTCGTTGTACGAGGTACAACAACCTCGAAAAACCATGCTTCGACCCCACGGTAGTAAGTACTGTTAAGTACCGCACAGTATAGTATCTATGCAGTTCGTGAATTCAGAGCGGGCCGGTGTTTGCGTAAAGAGCCATGGACAAGGCTAGGACATTTGCAGAAGCATTCATTTAAAAAATGTATTTATTATCAGGCTGTGATTTAATCAATTGTCCTTTGTTTGTTTGTTTGTTTGTGCTGTTGTTTGGGGTTCTTGGCAAAAATATAAGTTAGCTCCACATTCGAGTTATTAAAGTTGAATGATTTAATTTTGGCCTACCAAAACAAACATGCTTTCTTAATTGTTATTTTATTCATTATCCATTTTATTTATTTGTTTGTTTGTGTAAGTAGTGCGTATACTGGTCGTATACCGGTCGTGGGTGGCTGGAGCGCCTTGATCAAGGCTACTGCACTGAAGGCGTTTAGAACACAATGGTTTTCTGCCACCTCGTTCCTTTTCAAAAACCTCAGTAAATTGTTGTGGGATATGGGGAATTATTGTCGATAACTGCTGAAGTATATACGGCTACCTAAGGTCTACAGTGACTGCCGTGTAAATGAACGATAGTCGTTCCTAACTACCGTCTACTGATGTTAAAATTCAAGAGAAATAAAGGTACTTTATTACCATTATTCTAAAGCAGATTAGGATCCGTACAACTTTCGGGCACCAGCGATATCGTCGGGCGTTAGAGCAGCGTTGTTTACGTGGGCCATATTGTACTGTGGTAGCATAATAGCACCAGCCATGCCCGAGTGGCGTAAACCAATTGTATGACCAATCTCATGCAGAGTTATATATTGGAGATCGATGATACCTACAAGAAAAAACACATGAACAATTCATTACAAAATAATAACTAAATGGAACATCTGAACGCCTTTTTTTTCTTTTCTTTTTTGTATCTCCCCGTGACGAGTTTGTTTATTGATTGTTTCCTGCATTTTACGTATGTTCTCTCAGTCCCACTCCCGTTTTCTGTAAACCTATATTCTTCTTACCTCCTGAAGCGCTTCCAGACTTCGCGAAAACCCACGCATCATTATAATGAACGAGTCCACGACGGAGGGAATTGGGGAAGAATGCGTGTGCTATTGTGGTCTCAGCGAAAGTGTTGCCATCACCGTGGTCGCTGTCCGCATAAAAAAAAAACCTAATATCACCATATCCGGACGTTTGGGCGAATGACAAACCAGAGTTATCCTCCCACATCTTTAAAGCCGAAGCAATATCACTATCGATGTCACCATTATTCATATCAGAGCTGTACGTAGAGATACTATGGGTAATAACAACAATAGAAAAGCAACTATTAGACAAACAACATGTTTTTTAGCGGAAGATGGGAAGGGTTTATTAAAGGCAGTGGACACTATTGGTAATTATCAAAGACTAGCCTTCACAGTTGGTGTATCTCATCACATATGCATAAAATAACAAACCTGTGAAAATTTGAGCTCAATCGGTCATCAAACTTGCGAAAAAATAATGAAAGAAAAAAACACCCTTGTCACACAAAGTTGTGTACGGTTAGATGGTTGATTTCGAGATCTCAAGTTCTAAACTTGAGGTCTCGAAATCAAATTCGTGGAAAATTACTTCTATCTTGAAAACTATGGTAATTTGGAGGGAGCCGTTTCAACCTCTCCCCATTACTCATTACCAAGAAAGGTTTTATGCTAATAATTATTTTGAGTAATTACCAATAGCGTCCACTGCCTTTAAGCCTGGTGTGACAGGAGATTCTGTCCCCCGGAGATTCGGTGTCCCCCCCCCCCCATGGCAAACTGTGTACAAACTACTTTTGATAGCGCCCTCTTTTGAATCATCCTCCTCCAGCCAATGTTAATTTCCCATTGGGGAACCGAATCTCCGGCGGACACAATTCCCTGGAACACAGGTTCGTACTTCCTGCGAATGCGATACGAAGCAAATTTTTGACGTCACAAAATTCGCAAAGAATAATGCGTATTAATTTTTAAAATAACTATTGGTGCATCCATTCGATATAAACGCGGTATACATTGCATTATATTTCCTAACAATTGCTTACCTGTATGTCAGATGCTTTTTTGATCCAGGCCAAGCACCAAGGGTCCGAAATCTCTTAGACTTCACATAGTCCTCATTAGGCTCAAAGTCCGGCACACCGCATCTCGGCAACTTCATCACTCTGAGCGTCTCCTCGTCGACTTTGCCAGTCTCTGGTAGATTCAGGAAGTTCTGCATCCGTTGAATGGCTGCGTCGACACTCTCTATGGTCAGTTCTGTCGCATAATGCAGGTAGCCGTACGTGCGGAGCCAGGTCTGAAGGTGTTGGTTAAGAACAAGTAATAATAAGTTGAGATCAAGCTCCCCTTAAAGACACTGGGGCCGATATCACAAAGAGTTAAGACTATTTTTATGAGTCCTAACTTAGGACTAGCCATACGTTTTTGATACCTCCTAGGACTATTCCTAAGTTAGGACTAGTCCTAACTCTTTGTGAAATCCACCCCTGGGGTGGATTTCACAAAGAGTTAGGACTAGTCTTGAGTTAGGACGAGTTACTAGTCCTAACTTAGGACTAGCTGTACGTTTTTTATATCTCTTAGGACTAGTCCTAACTCTTTGTGAAATCGACCCCTGGACACTATTGGTAATATTGTCAAAGACCTGTCCTCTCACTGGAACTCAATTTGTCGTCGAAGTTGCGAGATAATAATTGAACCAAAAAACCAAAGTAATGTGTGCTTTCAGATGCTTGATTTAGAGACCTGAAAATCAAGTTATGAGGTCTTGAAATCAAAATCAAACATTTTATTGAGAAATTACTTCTTTCTCGAAAACGACGTTACTTCAGAGGGAGCCGTTTCTCAAAATGTGTTATACAATTCACTATCTCCATTGATCGCTAACAGGTAATTTTGTTATGCTAAAATCAAAGGTATGATGATTTTCAAAATAGGTATGAGGGACCTGTGGAAAAAAGGGGGGGTACTTACATCAGATAGTTACAGTGATGAATTTATAAAAACAACTTTAAACAAGATTAATTTATACTTTATGTACAGAATATATACAACATATAAGTTCTTAGGCCGAAGTGAAGTGGAGGGTAATGAGAAGTTATTTAACACCAGTGTTTATGTTAAGTCCAAAGGGTTTGACTGTCTTGAGTTGGTGAATCCAGTGTGATTCTCTATTCTTGCGGTGTGTGTCATTACCATATTGCAAGCTTCAATCACCAGAAGTTCAACATCACTGACACTATGATTGGGGCTGTTGAAGTGGATAGAGACTGGGTACGGTTTCTTAGTCTTTATGAAAGAGACATGATTCGCAAAGCGAAGACTAAGTTTGGTCTTAGTCTCTCCCACATACTGTATCCCACATCTCTTACATGATATGACATAGACTACATTAGACGTGCTACATTCAGAGTCGGTCTTGATATATATATATATATCTTATGAGTTGTGGTGGTTCTGAAAAGAACCGTTGGTTCCCGCAAACCTTTCTTTATCGTATTTCCACCATGCAAAGTTTCAAATCCTACTTAATTAGTTATCGATTAGACCCTATATTAATTGATATCATGTATAAATCATGCTTTACCAGTGCAAAATCAGAGTTCTCCAGGTCATTCTCAATAAGCACGATATCTGCTAAAACCAATGGACAGCAAACAGCTCCGATGAGCAACCACACGAGTCCAGTCATATCTAAAAAAAAAAATAATAATAATAATAATAATGAAAGAAAATTTTCTCTGATTAATAAAGGCATCAGTACAAGAAATACAATTCGAATTGTGACAAATTCTTAGTGGATACATACTTTGTGTGTTAATGGTGACATGCACGACAACCTCTTTCTCATAGATGCTTTCAGTCACCGAGTCAGCTTAGAGAGTGTCTGAGCAGATAAATGATGCAGCCTTAAATACCCAACAACTCTTGTCGCAATATGGAAACGTTTTCACGGATTTGTCTCATAAAACAATTGACCATTAACGAACTCCCACGTGTGCAGCGGTCACGGGCCACTGACCTCATTGGGCGGGTAGTTCCATTATTTGAATGCGTACACTGCAAAATTGTTGGTCAAAAAATGTGTTGGGTAATTGCATTATTAATTAGTTGGTTACAAATAATGGCAGTTGGTTAAACAAAATCGTTGCCCAACATGCTTGGGCAGAGTTGACCAAAATGTTGGTTAACTGGATCAGTCGATTTAGAATAATTGTAGTTGGGCAAATATTTGCCCGAGAAGTTGGTCAAAATTATCACAATAACCAATAGTGTTGGGCATGGGTAAATGCACTACTAATTTGTTGGTCACAAATAATGGCAGTTGGTTAAACAAAATCGTTGCCCATCATGCTTTTGCAGAGTTGACCAAAATGTTGGTTAACTGGATGGGTCAGTTTAGAATGATTGTAGTTGGGCAAAGATTTGACCGAGAAGTTGGTCAAAATTATCACAATAAATAGTGTTGGGCACAAAACTTCGGTCAGTGTTGGGCAAAGTTCCCGGGATTCACATCACGAGTGCGCGTCTTGGACACGTCTTCCTGATATTGCATAACATCCATGTGCACACACCCACACACCCACTCCACACAAGCATCATGGCAGGCGGCGACGAGGAAGAAATTGGCAAGATTCTGTTAGATTTGGGGATGAAACCTTTAATTGATACATATGATCTAGAGTTACTTGTGTGGTATTGCTTGTGTTGTGAATCTTCAGATGTTGAATTTATGCTGAATAAATTTAATTGACAAACTCCAAGATATTGTATATTTGCAGCTTATTATTAACACATAATTGGTTTTATACCCAACAATTGAGTAAGGGAGCAACCAATAAATAATCCATCATTGCTACTTTTATTGGGTAACAAACTTTGCCCAACACGGTTGCCCATTGGTTCAAATATCAACTGACTAAATTATTGGGTAACATTTTACCCAACAAGTTGGGTAACAAACTTTGCCCAACACGGTTGGTTAAACGGATTTGAACAACTTGTTGTGTAAAACTGTTTACCCAACTATTGGATACAGTTTATTGCCCAAACTGTTGGTTCAACGGATTTGACCAACTTGTTGTGTAAAACTGTTTACCCAACTATAGGATACAGTTTATTGCCCAAACGGTTGGTTAATCTGATTTGACCAACTTGTTTTGTCAAACTGTTTACTCAACTATTGGATACGGTGTATTGCCCAAACTGTTGGTTAAACTGATTTGACCAACTTGTTTTGTCAAACTGTTTACCCAACTACTGGATACGGTGTATTGCCCAAACTGTTGGTTCAACTGATTCGACCAACTTGTTTTGTCAAACTGTTTGCCCAACTATTGGATACAGTTTATTGCCCAAACTGTTGGTTAAACTGATTTGACCAACTTGTTTCGTTAAACTGTCTACCCAACTATTGGATATAAGTTTTTGCCCAACCACTGTTGGTTAAGATATGCCCAATAATGTAGTCAGTTGATATTTGAACCAACGTTGGGCACAAAAGTTGGGCAAATTTTGACCAACGAGATTTGCAGTGTACATTAACTTAGACATAATGAGGGTGATAGGCACAGTACATAATACTACGGAGACAAACATTTTTTTTATGTCAGAACAGTTACTTATAGACTTCTTACTCAATGAAACTATAAACCACTCGATAAATATTAAAATGGTCCCATATAAGTTAATAAAAAAGTACTAAACTGATTTTTGTTTCTTCTCAAACTGGTTGTATGATGGTTTTGGCGTGTTTTTGTTGATGATTTGCGATCAATAAAGAAAAATAGTGAACTTGTAAAACTCATATATTTTGACTCTTTTAATGATCGTTTAGTGAAACGGAAAGCAGTAGATTCTCGATTAACAATACGAACACTCTTGGCAGAACGCGACAAGATAAATGAAATTTGGCCCGGTTGAAAAATGCATCTTTCTACCCTGCCACTTTAATGGTACGATCCAGTAAAATAAAACATTAAAATTGCTCTATGTTTAAAATTACTCATTGAATAATACCCAAAACTTCAGTGGTATTAGACAAAATGATATTGTACCTTACCAATAATTTAAAAAAAATGTATAATCATTGTGTTTTGTTATAAAATACGCCGATTTAGCGATGATGACGTAATTCTAACCTGTTACTGTGCGCGTGCATCCGGGACTTCCAGGTCAAAATGTCAATTCAGACGCTGAAGGTTGTTGACCAATCGTTTATGTTTCCTTTGTTCGAAAACATATTATCAAAACTCACAAAACGCACTCTAACCAAGTAATTAATTAACTAATTAATTAACTAATTAATTAACATCGCGTGTGAAGGACACATTACTTTTAATAGACTACTGATCTTGGTGGATTCATCGTACCAAAAAGCAAAAACATACTTAAATCATGCGGCTATACCAAACATTATTCAGACATGTTCAAAATTATTGGGGAAAAAATTTATCAATGTGCATTCATACAGTCTACAAAAAATACTCTGTTAAGCACTCTGGAAATCACTCGATAAAAACACGCAAAACTCACAAGCACTCGACAAACAAATTAATAAATTGTACATTTTGTGCTATTTTGGTCGACTAAATAATAATAAAAAATAAAAAAAAATTAAAAAAACATTGCGTGAAGGACACATATCGGTATGGAATAATTTAATGGAAAATAACACTTAAAATATTATATGGAATTACCTCTTCTTTCGATATGATTGGTCAAGCCGTTGGAACAAGGGCGTGTCTTATCGGCACGTGATTCCAGGTGTGCACGCACGATGTCGTTGATCCTCAGCTGTAGTAATGCCGAAAGTGCACTAGAATGCCGAAAGTGTTACACATAATTCAAGCAAAGCTTCTGACATTTCAGTCTGACATCTTAGTATTTATCTGCATCAGCAACACAAATCGCACATCGATTGGGCTAACACACGCTTAGAATGCCGATTTCAATGGTCGCCCCCTCCGGTGCCGGCCACAAGGGGGCGCTATGAACTGTACAAGTCTCGGGCGTATCGGACGAGAAAACACGTCAAACGGAGAACATTATTAATTGTTATTCTCAAGATTGATTGTTTTCTATCGAGAAAAACAATGCACAACACACAATATTCATTAAGATTCTATAAAATCCGGCGTACAGTACGCTTGACGCATTTCATAGAGTTTTATTGTCGATTTTTTTTTTATTTTTTTTTTTTTTTTGGGGGGGGGGTAATAAATAAGTTTTATTTTCATATGTTATTGTTATCAACTAGTTTTACATTTCAAACAATCTATACAGTTTCATAGTCATAAACTACGTTGAACTAAAATAATCAAAGAAACAAAATCTCGCCCACGGAAACTCCAAAATGATTGGGACCACAACCAGTGTGGTCCCGGCGATACGTGAAGAATAAATTTAATTTTACAATTAGAATTCTAACCCAGAAACCACTTTGGTATTCATATCATGGTATCAATTGAAACTTCATTAAAAACTGAAGACTGCCTAAATAAGGATGCGTCAAGTTGTTTATTGTTTATCGTCAAAATGTGTCGGTCGATAAGAACTCTGTAACCAGACATCACCTGACAGTGTTGCTGGTATCCTGCCACTCGAAAGAACGAATATTAATGAAAGACACTTCAACTGTTTTTCATTGGAATTCCTCAAAAGACACCGGATTAGTTTCAAGTGCTGTGCGTAAAGTTTAAGACTACTTCAAAGCGAATAAAACTTAATTTCATCAGAAAACAACAACCTCGAGGTGAAGTGTTGCTTTAAACCTCGAGGTGAAGTGTTGCTTTAAACCTCGAGGTGAAGTGTTGCTTTAAGCCTCTAGGTGATCACACGTATCCATTAAGTAGTTACTTTATTAAAACTATAATTATATCGAAGAGTCATCTGCTTCATTCTTGAAGCTTTAGCATATGGAGTGAAGGATTTAAGAATAATAAACTATAAAAGTACACTAAGTAATAATACACTTGAGGGTTTAGCAACCATGTAATAATTCTCTTTTTTGCTCTGAAAACCATTTTTTGTCTCGACATTTCGAATCGTAGGCCTAGGCCTATACTCTGCTTGTCTTCAAGAAAAGCGCAGAGTACACTGTTCGAAACGTCAAGACCAAAACCGACTCTTTTCTTTCAGAGCCCACACAGTACCCACAAGTTTGTAAATGATTTAGTTTAAGTTCTCAAATCTGTTGAAAAAACTAAACTTACAAACTTTCAATTAAATAAAAAATAGCCTCTCTTATAATTGTTTTTTTTTTTTTTTTTTTTTTTTTTTACTGTGTGATAAGGCCATTTGTTTTTGTTCTGCATTTTTCCAAAGTTGTACAACCTCTTAAGTGACGCGACGTACAACGCGACAGAAAAGTCTATCCTTGCAGCAGAAGGACTAGGGACCAGTCTAGATTTCTGCCTGGTGTGAGGGTGGACGTTGAGGGCGTATTCATAAATTAAGTGTGCAAAATTTGACACATTTTTCGTGGTTTTCGTCGTGATTCACAGTCACCGTTCGGTATGTAAAACAGCTGTTATTGTTAACTTATGATTGTAGTGTTGGCACACATGGTTTGAGATAAACGCACAGCCTTGTTTCTTGCTTTTATCCAACTGAACTAGGCTTTCTTTTTCAAGGGGAGGGGAAAAAAAATTATTACTCACCCTTCCATTTTTTCTTCTGCTGCGTGTGCGTAGAAAGTTTGACTCGGAGAAGAACAGTAATCTGTCATCGGAACACTCGCTACCTCCACATGGTGTGACTTTACTATAATTAGAGAATGAATATCATCTACGTACATGTATCGTTGTTGTAGAGTCGTTATATCTACTCCGTTCATTTCGCATGCTTTACTTTTTTTGTAGAGAAACTCAGCACAGCCACAGTAAAAGCATGATGATGTAAACCATACATTACATGGTCCCTAGAGGGCGCTTTTCTACTCAAACAAACAAATACAACAAACAACAAACAAATACAATTACATGTATTTTCTCTTCATCATCGAAAAGTCATTACATAAGCAAAAAGAGTAGTTTGTTGACTTTGGTAATTTTAAAAGAAATTTTATACACTGTTTTTAAAATCCCATTTATTTAAAATAGTTGATAGCGTCATTGTTTTGTTCCAAAAAAGTTGTGAAAGTAGAAACACCAGAAAGTTTGAGAGATGGAATTGAGAATTTTTTTCTTTTAATCAAAGTCAAGTTTTAACTAATTTTATAACTTATATTTGGGACAATTATCTTTCAATGCTACATGTAATTTTAACCTTTTTTTTAATTTATTTTTTCTTTAGGAAGGAAGGTGCCAACTGCCAATATATATCAAGATGATGGTGTAGGACTTTAATAACCAAGCATGGAGCTCAACACTTTGTGGACGCAAGGCCATACCCAGTCAATACTCTGTGTAGATGCTAACAAAGATGGTCACGTGGCATCCGGGGGCGACTGTGGGGAGATTTGCCTCTGGAGTCCCGACGGAAAAATCATCTCGAAGCGGACTTTTCAATCCGAGTCGTGTGTCAACAGCATGTGTTTCTCCCCTGCTCAGCCCTCATTACTTTATATCTCAGTGGGGGAAGTCGTCCAATTGTTTGATATCCGCTGTCCGATGGATTCCTCAATGGCTCGATTTGGGTACAATAAAGATGATATTAACCAGCTCGCCATCGATCCCAAAGATACTTTTCTAGCAGCATGTGACGACGACGGGGTAGTGAAAATCATTGACGTTCAAAATCGTAAAGTGTTCAAGACGTTAAAGGGGCACGATAACATCTGCTCCAGTGTTGCGTTTCATCCGCAGGTGCCCCGCGAGATGGCAACCGGTGGATTCGATTGCCTCGTGAACACCTGGGACATCTCTAAAGGGCGCCCTCTGGTGTCCTTAAACATGCAAGAGTTGATTTCGGCCGAGGAGAGTGCCGATGAAGCAGCTAGCCCATACACCATCAACCCACCATTCATTCATTCCGTCAAGTTCTCTAGGGACGGTGGTCTGCTTGCTTGCGGGCTGGAGAATGGACAAGTGCAACTCCTTGATAGAAAGGGACGGCGAAACTTGCAGCCGAGACAAGCTTTGGTTGGACACAGCCTTGGTGTGACACAAATTTGCTTCTTGCCGGAAGCTCCAGGGCAAAGTAAAGACTTACTCTTATCGGCAGGAAACGATTGCAAGTTGCTTGTTTGGGATCTGAACGTCAACCCCGAACAAAAACATTCTCAAGATATCACAGCGGAAAAACCTTCAGAGAGCACCGGCGGAGGTCAGACGTCTAATAATCCTGACGTCATTTTGGAAGCTGAAACTGCGGATTCGAGAACTGACAAGTTAAGCGACAGTTCTCATGATGACTGTACGCCAGACTCGCCAAGTAAAAGATCGCCGATTATTAGTCTTGCACACAAGGAGAAGATTAACTGGGTCAGACCAGTACAGTCATCAGGTGGCAAAAGTATGGTTTTTGTGGCGGATGTTTCAAAAAATCTTTCGGTATACCAATGGCAGCGTTAAAATTATATTAACCCCCCTCCCCCCAGTGCCTAACGGTTAAACCAGCTCGGAGAAAAATCTTTGTGACTAAACCATGTAAGGTTTTATTTATGAAAATCATCGTGTTGGTAATTGGATCAACTATGGCGTGTCATTTCGGATTCAAACTCTGGTGATTCTGATCAGCAGAGTATGGGTTCGAGTCCCTGACATGACATCTGCGTCCTCTAAACGCATGACACTTTACCATGATGCTTCGTACTTCGGATGGGAAGTAAAGTCATTGTTCCCAGGTGTTGTGTAACGCCTGTAAAAGAACCCAGTGCAAGAGAAGGGGTTCGGCCCGGTGTTCCTAGTTTGATTGCGCCACATTAACTTGTTAAACGTTACATAGTGCTATACATGTACGATGTAGTCCCACATACCTTGCAAGAAAACACTGATGTTTAAAGCGCCTTGAGCGTCACTAAGTGCATTGAAGTTCACTGAGGGCAGTTATGTGCTTATTATATTAATATATTTTTAACATTTTATCACAATTTTTGAACACAGGTTTTACTTTGTCAATCACCGATTCTTTATTTTTGTCCAATCAAGCTAGCATTATTATTTTTTTCTCGTATATTTGTTTCATTTGTTTACACAATTCTTAGATACAAAGGAAACCCAAAACTAACATACCTTTCTTTAAGCTGCAAGAGGAAAAAAAAATATATATATATATATATAAATCTAACTGTCCTGAAAAGAATGCTGTCCTGTTACTTTGTGCATGTTTTTCTTTGATAAAAGACACTTCTCTGTGAGAGAAATATCAACTTATATTGAAACATTTCAGTGTTCAAAGAGGCACCAAAACAAAATGACTAGGGGTGGATTTCACAATGATGAGTTACTCGTCCTAAACCTTGGAGGTCTACCTCTATGTCCTTGGGACTTGCCATACATTTTTAATATCTCTTATAGGACAAGTCCTAAGTTAGGACTAGTCATAACTCTTTGTGCAATCGACCCCTGGGCAAAATTTCATAGCGCTGATAAGCACAAAAATTTGCTTGGCATGAAATTTCTTCCTCGATAAAAAAAAAGGATTACCAACCAAATTTAATTTTGTTACACATGGCTTGTTGATGGTATTCAGCTGTTGTTTGCTAAATCCTGAAAGTCACAAGGAAATTTGGTTGGTAATCCTGTTTTTATCGAGGCAAAAAGTTTCATGGTAAGCAAATTTTTTCAATAAAGCTTTCTTTTCAAATACAGAAAAGATTAAATGAAATATATACGCATTGTTAATGAGGGTACAGAAGAGGAATGTTTGTTAAATATTTACAGTACTTTAAATAGAAAAAGGAAAAACAGTACCGACTCAAAAAAAAAAAAAAAAACGGGTAAGCTGGTCAACCAAGTTTAATACTGTTAAAATAAATGCCTTAAAGGAACATTACAGAATTGGTAGGAAAAAACTAGTCTTAGTTCACAGATTTACATGAAACTGTACATGGTCTAAAGGTAATGATAGTAGAAAACACCCCTTGAAATATTTCTTTCTAAAATGTGATATTTGATGAGAAATAAATAAAACTAATTTCCTGTTCGAAGTTTATCGCATAGTGAGTGTTTTACTCTTTCTTTCTTTTTTTAATGGACGTCATGCAAAAAATATTTTATAAGTTTTTACACTACAGTATGATAAAAACTTGTTATTTTTGTCTTATTATTTTGACGTCCAGCAAACACGTAACCAAAGAATACTGATCCCTCTATGTCCAAAAAGTCCTAAATCACAGCTCTGGTCCAAACCAGACTCGTAAGTTGTTTTATGTTAAAGCCATTATACACTTCAGGTACAGAAAAGAAGAAAACAAATAATTTACAGGGCTTACAGAAGGTACTGGTGAAAGACTTCTCTTGAAATATTGTTCCATGAAATGCTTTACGTTTTGAGAAATCATTAAAACAATATCAATTCTCGATAGCGAGAATTACGGATTTATTTTAAACATAAGTCATGACACAGCGAAACGCGCGGAAACAAGAGTGGGTTTTCCTGTTATTTTCTCCCATCTCCGATGACCGATTGAGCCTAAATTTTCACAGGTTTGTTATTTTAAATGTAAGTTGTGATACACGAAGTGTGGGACTTGGACAATTCTGTTTACCGAAAGTGTATAATGGCTTTAAATAGTTTACAAAAATAACAACCTTTATCTTAGCTTTTTAAGTTTTGTATTGAGCCCTGTTCTGTTACCACGGTAACATGTATGCACATGTAGTAGCACCATTCCACACCTAACAAAGTCTGTAAAGAAAAGATTTAAACATAACTTCAAAAACAAAAAACATTCTCAGATACTATATATGTGGATCACCATATATAATTTCAGAACACAACTCAACAAAATGAAAGACGGAGTTATAACATTAAAGTACTTGTAAAACATTGCTATATTAAGTATTAGGTCTAATATTTCAAACTTAGTTCCACATCTTGCAGGAAATACTGTATGTCACCTGCTAGCACTTCACCAAGTGATGGACATGCGCACTATAAAAGAAGCCACTATTATTATCATTAACATAGGGCTTCAGGTTGCTGTTTAAAGGAACACGTTGCCTTGGATCGGACGAGTTGGTCTATGAAAAGCGTTTGAAACCGTTTGTTATGAAATGTATATGGTTAGAAAGATGTTTTAAAAGTAGAATATAATGATCCACACAAGTATCGCTCAAAATTGGACGGTTTTCATTTTACGTCCCGAACTAACACGGTCGGCCATTTATGGGAGTCAAATTTTTGACTCCCATAAATGGCCGACCGTGTTTGTCGACGAGGTAAAACGAAAACCACGCAATTTCGAGGCATATTTGTGTAGATCATTGTATTCTACTTTTACAACATCTTTCTAACCATACCGATTTTATAACAAACGGTTACAGAACGCTTTTCAAAGACCAACTCGACCGATCCAAGGCAACGTGTTCCTTTAAGCTACGCAAGCTTTTAAATGGCGAGAACCCTAGGCACAGGCTGTACAGCGCTTACCACATGTTAGCTAAACCCAAATAATATTTACAAGAACTAACTTCGAGGATTCGATAGTTCCAAACAAGAACCAGACAGAAAATATAGAGAAAAAAAACAATCTTCTTAAAACTGGCCTTTGAGAGACCACATAAATTTGAACAAAGATTTTTAACAGTCAGTTGCACTTAAAAAGAGGAAAACAAACCCAAAAATCAGTTGACTGGCTTCAGAGGCAAATAGCATTGTAGCGAGTTTTCATTTCAAAGAGCAAATTTTGTGAGGTACAAATGTTTTGGTGAGGTACCACTTCAATGCTGTTATGATTCCGCAGACCCCTTTGCACTGACTTCACAACGTGGCATCTGTCCATCCGTGGTCTGCTATTTTGTATGCATGAAAAGGTATGATGTACATCTAATGCCCATGTGGGGTTTAATGAGGCTTGACAAGGAAGGTTCTGACGTCTGAGGCTTCAGTGAGGTTTGATGCTTAAATGAGGCTTCACAAGCGAGGTATTAACTTCTGAGGCTAAAGTGAGGGTTTTTTAGGCTTAAATGCGGCTTCTTGAGTGTGATTCTGTCCTTCCGAGGCTTTAGTGAGATGTAGGGCTTAAAGAGGCTTCACAAGTGAGGTTCGGACTTCCGAGTCTTCATAGAGGTTCTTATTCTATAACGAGGTTTCTATACTGATTGTTCTCCTTCCTCCCGGTGAAGCATACAACGAGTGTTTCTTCTCAGGATCCGACAGTCCGTAAGGGTCGGAGGGATTCCTCTCGTTGTATTTATCTTTGGCAACCTCGACGAGTTTAGCCTCTTCTGCTTTGCCCGATTCCTGAACCATCATTGTGAAGAGGCTATCTTCCTTTTGGAGAAGAATGTAGGGTTCGTCGAATTCTACTAATCTCCCAGCATCGAGGACCTGTAGGATCATAAGAATGGAACTCAACTTGCTTAAAGGTGTAAGGTCTCCATTTGGTGGTTTTATTAATGTAAGGAGCACAAGTGCGCCCTCAGTGTTGAAGTTTTTGGAATTAACATTATACGTGTGAGGTTCTTAAACTAAAGACCTGGGCCAAATTTATTAACACTTGTAAGCGGCCGTTTTACATGCTTAAGGAGCGCCCCTTAGTAGAATTTCTATTTCATAAAGCTGTTTACTGTAAGCCAGTATAAATGCTGTCTAACCTGCGGTTCGCACACGAGTTACGTAACAATGCAAATCTGTGGTGACTGGCATTGGCACCTAGAAATTTCATAAAATATGCAATCAGCCATTTTGTGCTTACGAAGCGCACCTTACTGGCAGAATTTCTATTTGATAAAGCTGTTTACCAAAAACAAGGGTAAATGCTAACTAACACGCGGTTAGCACATAAACGACCTAACAATGCAAATCAATGGTGAAAGTGCATGCCCACCTAGAAATGTTCTGCTAACTTGAGAAATCATGGTGAAATACGATTATGCTCTTGCACACTTATCTGCTACAGTAAGCACACAAACTTGATTACCGGTAAAAAAGCTTAATGAAATAGGGCCTCGAGCACAAGCTCATTGTATGCATCAAATGAAGCGACTTACCAAGACTCTATCCGAGTCCATAATGGTGTTGAGTCGATGGGCGATGGTCAAGACAGTGCAGTGCTTAAAGCGCTCTCGAATGGTACTTTGTATTAAACGGTCCGTCCTAAACAAAATTCAAAGTAAAAAACAATTATTTCATTTATTAATTCTGGTTGTGAAGCCAAGAATTTCCAGAAACTCTTACTTATTTCTTTATACTGTAATGAACATCCTACTAATAGAAGCTTTATTTAATGATGGTAACTAGGTCACCTAAAAAGATGATTTTCAATGGGCCACCCTTAACAAGTACAATCAATATACATCAAATGAGTACACAATAAGGTATGATACTACAAGAGTACAATAACAAGTTGGAGTGAAATTGCAAAGAACGAGCATTAAAAAGGCAACCAATGGTTTTTACTCATTTCTCAAAAATTACAGCACCTCTGAGTCAGTAGGTAATATTTTAAAGAAAGTCTGTGGACATCTTGTGTTTAAGGCAAGTTGACTGAGATTTGTGTTAAGGAAAACTTGTATAAAAATTTGTAAGAAAGAAGGGCGGGGGTGTTTTACCTGACATCAACGTTAGCAGTTGCTTCATCTACAATCAGGATCTTGTTCTTCCTTAGGATCGCCCTGGCTAGGCAGAGGAGTTGTCTCTGTCCGACGCTAAAGTTAGTTCCCCCCTCCGTTAGGATTGCCTCCAGCTTCTCTGGTAACTCTTCCACCGCTGGCTTCAACTCAACCTAAAAGAAACGACAAGCGCTTGTTTTACAAACTACCACATAATAATTTGGGGGGCTAATCATCCTTACGCGCAGTTAAGAGCTGAATTGCAAAGGCACTGCTACAACGTGTTCGAGAAGCAGGCATGCCCGCCACATCAACCCATTATGACCACGGAGCACAGTCAAGACCGAAGTGTTTGATTTTTCCCGAGGGAGGCCCTGGTCGAAAATCGAACCAGGGTCACCTTAGTGAGAGGCGAGCGCTTTACGCACAAGCCCACCCCAATGCATCATGTGCGACTGTATACCAAGGTGTAGGCCTTTTCCGTTCCAGAGGGCCGCTGTACACAACTTGACTTATATTTAGTCTATTCAAGGACTTCGATGCTCTCCAGTCCAGCCTATGTACAGGGGGTAACCAACTAAAGCACAGTTATCCATTGGACATATGCAAGACTGGAGAACAGGGATGTCTCTCAATAGACTAAGTACAGAGATGGGATGATGCAAGACAACCATGAAGAAATGGGGGTAACAATATTCACAGTTTTTCACAGAGGAAAAACTGTGAATAATGAACGGATTAATGCCGGCAACGTACCTCTTCTATAGCTCTCCATATGTTTGCATCCGAGTGCTCGTTAAATGGATCGAGGTTTCGTCTCAGGGTTCCACTGAACAGAACTGGGTCCTGGTGACATAGAAACAAAATAATAAATAAATCAATTCTCATACCTGAATCAACTTTGATATTAAGGGTTTTGGTAACTTTTTGTAGGACACAAAACACAAATTGCCAGAAATTGACATTAAACTTACAGGGCTTAAAGATAATGATAAAAGAAAGCTTCCCTGAAAATATTACTTGCCGAGGTGTTGTAGTTTTTGAAAAACGAGTTCCACAATCTAGCCTTTTGAATATGCACAGGAAAACTATTCCAAAGTAATGGTGCAGCGCATGAAAATGATCTGTGACCATAACAAATGAAGTTTCGAACAATCTGTGTGCCACTGCAATTTTATTAGTCATGTTAGTACTGGTGTAATATGGTGAGAATGAGGCAGACAAGAATGTCTGGCAACGGACACCTACCTGTGGAATGAAGGAGACTTTCTTGCGTAGATCATGCAGACCAATCTTGGCTATATCGATTCCGTCGATCTTGATGGTACCCGTTGGCTCAGCTAGTCGCATTAAGATGGTCATTAAGGAACTTTTGCCTGCTCCGGTTCGACCAACGATCCCAACCTATAAGACGAACAGTTCAAAACAAATTTAAAATTCTTCACTATTCTCTTGAACCTGGGCCTGTTTCTACAAAGCACTGGAAATCAACTAACAGTGGGACGATCAACGTAATGTATACCGGTTAACAAAACTCAACTTACCTTCTGCGCTGTGTGTTACGCGTAGTGCATAACCTTAGCCATGTAACCTTGTATCACATCACGTAGTTGGTTCTTGACCAATAAAACTTCACAATCTGTTACCACTACAAAACTGTTTGCCAAGAAGTTCTTCTTCTATAAAAATAGAGATTTTCTTAAGGAGCAAAATACATACAAAAGCTCCTCTCTTTTTTGGGGGGGGAGGGGTTAAAAAAAAAACAGAATTTCCGGTTAAAGGATTTGGGTAATTTTTGTAAACACAAGACACAATGTCACGAAAATATGTTTTACATGCTAAAATAATTTTTGTGACTTGTTTTACTCATTTTTCAAAAACTGCAGCACCTCATTAAGTTATATTATTAATAAGGGAAAGTTTCTACCATTATTATCTTCATATCATGTAAGTTTAATGTAAATCTGTGGACATTAATTATGTTTTGTGTCCTACAAAACGTACCCAGATTTAAGGAGCAAAACATAGAGTTTATTTTTTTTTTCTTTTTTTTTTTTTTTTGGGTGGGGGGGGGGGAATTGGGGGTAAACCAAAATGCTAAGTCTGTTGTCCTTGGGTCCTCTGGTTACCTTCTCCTTTGCTCTGATGGAGCAGTAGATTCTCTTGATGACTTGCGGTCCATCCTCGCCGTACCTTAATGAAGCGCCCTCTAGTGTTATTAGACCATACTTGGGCCACTCCGGTGGCGGTTTGAGTTCCGTCTCTAATGGCGCCTCTGGTTCAATGTCGATGTATTGGCAGACTCGCTCCACTGACGTCATCTGAAAAGGGAAAATTTAAACTTAACGCTGTACACTCTTGGTAATTGTTGGCATAAAAACGTTCTTGGTTAAGAGCAATGGAGAGCTGTTGATAGTACAAAACATTGTAAAAAACAATTTCCTCTATTAAAGTAACATAGTTTTTGAGGCATCTGAAATCATACAAATTTAATGCAACAAGGGTGTTTTGTCTTTCATTATTCTCTTGCAACTTCAGTGAACAATTGCGTAAAAATTTGCACAGGTTTGTTATGCTGTGCATATGTTGAGATAAACCAAGTGAGAACACCTGCCTTTGACAATTACCAGGGCCCAATTTCATTGAGCTGCTTAAGCACAAAATGTTGCTTAAGCAAAAGAAATCCTTGCTTAGTAAAGTCAGATTACCGGTCAATACTCCACTCAATTGTTATGCTAGGTAACAACAGCTAAATACCAGTCACAAGCAATGTATATGGCATGAAATTTTGGCCAGTAACATGTGTAAAAAGAGCGAGCTATTTTCGTGCTTAAGCAAATTTTTTGCTTAAGCAGCTCTATGAAATTGGCCCCAGGTGTGTCAAGTGCCTTTTTAGGGTTTTGATACCTTTTGACCATGGTATAAATACCACTCACTGTGCAAGAAGATGTAGATAATATAATTTACTCGTAGAAATTTCAGCTTCACTGGTCGTCAAGTTTTTGAGAAAAAAGTGAAAATCACATGTTTTCAGGAGAGTCGCGAATGTTCATGTTTGGAAATAAATGCGAGTTTTGAATTGAATTTAATTTAATTTTTATGGAAGCAGGACTTGAACCCACACTCAGATGACCCAACCACAAAAATCAGCAAAACTGCTTGCGGTTGCCACGTTGATGTTTACTTACCTGATTTTCAACCTCGGCACTCTGTCTTACTCCCCACTGAAAAGCTCCCATCAGATTGATTGCATACGTCAGTGACAGACCAATGACACCAGAACTCAGACTTAGAACTGCAACAAAAGAACAAAACCACAAGGTTAGGAGTGCAGGCGTGATACTTCACAGAGGCAACGATGAAGATTGCCTCCATGCCCCCTGGTCATTGCCTTGGTGCCCTTGAAATAGAAGTAGGAATTTAAAATTTCCTCATAGGGTGCCCTTAACAGTTTAGTGGGGAAAATACAATAGGTGTCCTTGCCATTTCAAAAATGAAGCATACGAGACTGGGAGTTGTTTTGGAAACTTGGCACTTACCCTTTAAGCAAAGAATGGTACCCACAAGCAAAGAATTTTGGCGGTTAGCAGAGCCAAGACAGTGGGCCCTGGGCCTATTTCCATAAAGCTTGTTAGCACAAAAAAAAAACTAAGCACAGGAACAGGTTAGCCAACATTCCACAAAGTTTACATAGTTACAACTGGTGGTCCAAACATTTGCTGCTTAGAAAAGAATTTGTTTAAGCAGTATTTTCTTAATGAAATTGAACCAAGATGCCCTGTTGGAGGCTAAAATTTCATTGACTTACAGTCAGCAGCGAGAACGCTCGAGAAACACACACCACAGATGAACATCATGCTGAAGAAATCCAGCTGGACGCCGAACCATCTAGAGGTGGCCAGAAACATGAACCAGGCCTCGGTGTGTCGATCCTGGTATTCGTCGAATACGTGGATGAAGCGCTGCTGGGACTTAAAGGCCCTGACTGTACTCAGCCCAGTCAGTGATGCAGACAGGTGAGAGAATACTGGACTCCGTGCTGTGGAGAGAAGAAGAGGAATTTTACTTATCATTTATTTTTATTTTTATGCAAGTCGCCAGACACACAAGGCCTGAAGGCCACTTCAAGGTGTGGGCTACAATTGATTTTGCCAGAGGCTGTTGCCACCTACTCCTAGGGCTGCAACAGGATTACCCCCTTCCCCAGTCCATAAGGATGTAGGCTTGGGTATCATCAATCAGAAGCCTGGCCGATAGAGCAGAAAGCACTACCTCCCCAATTTTCAAAGCAAGTGTCACAATCGGAATTCGAACCAACACTCTGTTGATCAAACACCAAAGCTTGAAGCTCTTAACAGCTCGGCCATGACACGCCACAAACAATAATAATAATAATTTGGGGGGCTAATCGTCCTTACTCGCAGCTAGATTTGAATTGCGAAGGACCCGGCTACAACGTGTTCGAGAAGCAGGCATGCAAGGGTGCATTCAGCTGCCAGCCACATCAACCCATTATGACCACGGAGCACAGCCAAGATCGAAAGTGTTTGATTTGTTTCCTGAGGGAGGAAAACCGGATAGTCTGGAAAACCTTTGTGGCACAGCAGAGAACCAACGCACAACTCAACTCACATATGGCCCCGGCCGGGAATCGAACCGGGGTCACCTTGGTGAGAGGCGAGCGCTTTACACACAAGCCAACCGTGCCACCATAACTAGATATTAGAAGAGGCAGTGCATGGAAGGACGTGTTGCTGGTCGCGCTTGGAGAGAGAGGTCGAAAGCTAGGTGGACTGACAACATTCAAGCACTCAAAAGAATACCTATGTTGGTTAATTTGCTCTGTATCCATTATATTTTCTTTCATATCATTTTCATTAACTATTTTTCCTGACCAATTCTTGACTGTCTTTGACTTTGAATAATTGTACTTCATATTTGTATTGATGTCCTTTCTTTTTACTTATATGGAAATAAATGTTGATTGAATTGAATTGACTCACCATTTCCCTCTAATCTCTTGACGTTTCTTGAGGAGGCGAGGTAGAATTTCCTGACGCAGTAGAAGATTAAAAAGAGCGGCAGAGTAAAGGCCAAACAGAACGGATTGAAGATTGAGATGACGACGACGACGGATATGGTGAAAACGGTAATCTGCGCAAACAAGAAAAGCATCATTACCAAAGGATATTTATTTTGGTTTTAACCAAACACCGATGTGTGTTAGCACTGTATACTCGGTACTTTCCCCGAGTCCTTTGAAAAATGTCACAGTCATTTTACTCGGGTGGGATTCGAACCCACGACCCTTGCAATTCTAGAGCAGTGTCATACCAACTAGACTACCGA
Organism: Asterias amurensis; assembly: GCF_032118995.1. NCBI lineage: Eukaryota > Metazoa > Echinodermata > Asteroidea > Forcipulatida > Asteriidae > Asterias > Asterias amurensis. Next base: position 18,251,383 of record NC_092659.1, on the reverse strand, counting down.
GATTGCCCGGTAGCTAGAGGCATTTTTTAATCCAGTTTTGAGTCACAAAATGGTGTGCCGTGTTTAGTTCACGACTTACGGAAAACCATGCAATTTCAAGGCATAGCTGTGTGGATCATTATATTCCACTTTTACAACATCTTTCTAACCATACGAATTTTATAACAAACTGTTTCAAACGCTTTTCTTAGACCAACTCGCCCGATCCAAGGTAACGTGTCCCTTTAATATTATAGCATTGATATCGCTCAACATGGACTTCTCTTTCTTGTTATAGTTTCGTACCTGAAGGAAGTCGGTGAGTGTAGGTGGTAGGAGCTCATCCATGTAGCCAGTATCTTTCGCAAAACGGTTCAGAATTCGACCTGGTGGCATAAAAATAGCGAGTTTTTGTAAATAAAATTAAAAAGGAGAAAAGGTTTTTGCTCTTTAGGGTCTTGTAACACAAGGCAACTTTTCTAAGCAACTTGGAGGCAACGAATTGTGTGCATGCTACAGGACCACCCTTGGTAGCACAGAAGTAATTTTTCTAACACTGTTTTACGACCCATAAGAAAAACAGGCGAACATTGAAATGTGAATGGTTTTTCTTCTTGGAGATTGCGAAGTGCTGGCTGCTTATATATTGCCTCATGTAACACACCCTCAGACTTTTCTCTCACTCTTAAAAAAAGATTTAGGTAAAAAAAAATCAAAAAAATCATTTCCCTGATTATGTTAACTTTTTATTATATTGTATTCAAAATCCAACAGCGCAAGCGCCAATTACAGGGCAGATAAAAATATTAAACATTATAAAAATTGTAACTTTTTACGTACCAACTGGATTGGTATCGTAAAACTGCATTGGTGCTCTGATGACAGCGGCGAACATTCGGTTATGCAGCACTCTGGCCGCTGTGATGAAGATGATAAAAGTAAGGAAACTACGAAGGAAGAGAGCTGCGATGGTCACGCCGCACAAGATGGCGTAGATTTTGATGTAGCCGAGTTGTTCCTCGTATCCTTCGAAGATGAAGTCGTCCTGTACCGCCAAAAAGGTAGAGTAGATGTTAATAATAATAATAATAATAATAATAATAATATAGAATCACTATAAATAGGCCAACTTCTATCTTATCTCTTCAGTCTCCCGACGATGACTAGAGCAAGCTTGTAGAAACGTTGATCCAAATTTAAGAACAGACTCCGCAGTAGTGCAGTAAATAAATGGCCTATAAGCTTAATTAGTAGTCTCAGCTAATTTTCTATTCCTTCTGCCCAGGTAGTAGTTAAAAAGCAAGACAGTTCTTTTCAGAAATGAGAGGTCTCACGAACAATCCGATAAATCTACTTTGCAGTAGTCAATACAAGACAGTTCTCTAAAGAACAAACTCTACCAGGCAAGTAGATACACACATGGTGTTATGGTGTTGATCTGTTCTTTGTATAGCACCTCTTAAATAATTGGTATTAATATATATTTTATTGATTAAAAATGTAATCAAAACAATTAAAAAAACAAAAATTAATCTCACGAACCTGACTGGTGTTGTTCTTTGCTGCCAGAGACTTATCTTCGGCTGTGGCCCACTGAGATAACCACCACTCCGTCACGGCAAACATGGTCTAGGAAAAGGCACAAAGAGAAACTATTTCATTTATAGATCCAAAGTTTTCCTCCCAATAATTCAAACCTTTAAACCCCAACTCAACTAATAATTGTAGACTATAAAAGAAGATATAACCTTACTAAAAGCCCTATCACACCAAATTCATTCTCAATACGTACTAAAAAAAAATTAACCGGACAGGCTGTGTGCAAAGAAGCAAATTTTACGGTCTGTTTGCAAACTTCATGGACGGGCTCATACGGGTTTGAAAGATGGTGCTCCAGAACTTAGAGCTTACACAAATGTTTTGTTGACCATTCCGTCCTGCAATACGACGAATTGCCTCGTACTTATAACAAGAAAGAGCTGCCGTAAGAGCACTAAACTCAAGCTCTGGTGATTTTGTTCAGCAGAGTGTGGGTTCGAATCCCGGTCGTGACACTTGTGTCCCTGAATCAGACATTTCACTATAATTGTTTCTCTCCACCCAGTGGTAAATGAGTACCTGTAAGGGCAGAAATGTGATCGATTTAGCCGCATATTTGTTGGACAAGGCTGTATACTCCCCAGGGAGCTGAGATGGTATAAGGAATGATTTACGGCCCAGTGACCTGGGGTAATAAGGTTGGAGCGCCATGAGCGTCACTGCGTGACGGACCTGAGCCCTATATTAGAAGCCGTTATTATTAATATTATATTTAGATTGTACTGGGATGAGCTACTCATTCTGTAGTCGAGCCTCATTTGAATGTTCATGTACACAAAATGGGTCCGTTTTGAATTGTCCCCAAACTTTTGGATCCAGCTTACCTGGGCACCGACCAAGAGAAGGAAGAAACAGAAGAGAAGGAGTTTGCCGGCGCCAGCTGTGTAGTACCTCCAGTATACCCTCCAGTCTACGGTCCCGAGGGCTACCTCTTCAGGAACTATGGCCACTGGCTCCTCAACCTAAACAAAAAATAAATAGTATTAAAAAATACCCGAGACAGTTTATCCATTCTGATTGGCCAAGAGGGTAGTTGCCATGTTTAAACGTGCAATGTAAACACGGTTGAAAGTGTTTCAAAATACCGGTACTCAGTGTAAAAAACTAGTAGCAAGCACGCATACGTAAAACCAAGGAACATCAATGCAATTTTAACTCTTCGGGAAACGTAGCAAGATGATAATTTGACAGACAATGTAAGTTTGCAGAATTGTAATTACATATTTTCCTTAATAGTAGGTTCTTATACAGCACTTTAATCATCACACCCTAATCAAAGCTCTCAGTGTTTTTTAAGCGCCAAGTTTAATTAAGTATGATCCTTTTATAGCACCATGTAATGGTTTAAAAGGTGCTGTGGCGCAATATGCTGCCGATCAGACCCGGGGTGGATTTCACAAAGGTAGTCCTAACTTAGGACTAGTCCTAGGCAATGCTAAGAGATAGGACTGGTCCTAAGTTAGGACCAGCAACTCATCCTAACTTAGGACTGGTCCTATCTCTTAGCAATGCCTAGGACTAGTCCTAAGTTAGGACTACCTTTGTGAAATCCACCCCTGGAAAACTGTCCTTTTTCGAAATTCTTCGGCCTTCTCCAAAACTGTGTTAAAGGCCAAGCAAGTAACATTGCAGCGGTAAAAAAAACAATAACGATAACGACGCAAAGAGAATGCATTCCATTGGTTGAAAACGCTCATTCAACCAATCGAGGGTGTGCATTTTTATCGCTCTAGTTGTGGTTCTCGTTATCAGGATCATAAGGCTTCGTCATCTGTATTACATTTGAACTTTCAGCAATGCCCTTCTAAACCTACCTCGTGATGGCCGACTGAGGAACAAAGAGAACTCTTCGAGGTTGTGGACATCTGTCTCTGCAACGACCTGAGCTCTTCTCCCTCCCCATCGTAATCGCCCTCCGAGGATTTCTTCTTGAGGAGCGACGCAAAGTCCACACCATGCTCTTGTAAGTCCTGATAAGTTCCGTAGCCAGCTACTTTACCCTACAGTCAGAAAAATTTACTAAGTTGTATGCATTGTTCACAGGTTATCAAGAAAATTAGGCGGTCGGATTGCACAATCATAGTGGATTTGCATTGTGACTTTGTTAATTGTCGTTTCGGTTTGGGTACTGTTTTGTTGGTGCACAGATTGACAATAAAGTACACAATGTAAAGATAATGATGGTGGAAAGCTTCCCTTAAAATACTACTTGCTAAGGTGCTACAGTGTTTGCGAAATGACTAAAAAAAATCTTGAGAAAAATAATTTTCACCTCAGCACAAACCAAAGATCCCCGCTAATCTGTGAAATACACTTAGCATAAGTGCAGATTTCCCTGCTTTTGCAAGTGCCTTTTTTTTCCCACCATGCAAAGTTTCTAATCCATGACTTGGGTCAGAAGAAAACACAATTTGAGCTTTGGGTTTGGTTAGTTCTCACTACCGTGAGGGTCTTACCTGTTTAAGAATAAGTATTTTATCGGCCAAATCCAAGAATTGCAGTTGATGGGTCACCAAGATCCTTGGCTTAGTTTTCAGAAACTTCAAGATACACCTGCAAATTAATAATATTAGTAGTTACACTCAAATAAATAAGACACTCAGGTCGGATACGCCTGCCTTTTTGGGGGGATATGAAGTAAAGTTTTGAAGGTAAAGCTGGTATCAACTCCTCAACCACCTTGTACATTAAATTAAGACATTTATTACTTAGAAATTGTCAAACGTCTTACTTTTCAAAGAGATGTCTTCCAACAGCTGGATCCACAGCACTGAGGGGGTCGTCAAATAAATACACATCCGCATCGCTGTAGACTGCCCTGGCAAGGCTGACCCTTGCCCTTTGACCTCCACTGAGGGTCACACCACGTTCACCGACAAGGGTCTGGTCACCGTGAGGTAATAACTCAATATCCTAGAATAAATGACATCATAATAACAGCCAGTTCTTTAACAGCACATTTATTTTTAAAACTAATACACAATGCTGTTTATATTATCATTGGGCCAACAACATTACCGTAATCTTTCTCAGCTCCCTGCTTTACTTCTTCAAAACAAATTTCATACTCAAGGAGATTTTGAGATAAATCCTGAAATCAAACAAAAAATCCTGAAAAATCATGGAACAAGCAGATGCACCTACGCCTAACACCCAAATAATAAATAAAACATAGAGCCCCAAAAAATCAAATAAAAAAATAAAAAAAATTAAATTCACTTAAAAATAAAAAATAAAAATATTCAAATCAATGAAAATCAATATTTTCCTCTCTTTGAGTTTGGGTGTGTAAGCACAACACACAAGACCGTCCCAACGTGTAACGAAAACTCAGCGAAGACTTACCCGTCTGAGAGCGCACTGCCTGATGATGCGATGGTACCTCACCGGCTCATAAGGGCTTCCAAAGAGGATGTTGTCTTTCAGTGATCCGGACAGGATCCAGGGTTGCTGAGCTGTGTACCCGACCTTGCCTTGCATGCTGACGACCCCAGATATAGAGGGAAGCTCACCGAGTAATGCCATGAGAAGGGAAGACTGAAGCCAAATCAATCAATCAAATCAATTATTCAGTCAATCAATCAATCAAATCAAATCACTTAAATCATCCAATCAAACAATCAATCATACAATCAATCAATCATACAATCAATCAATCATACAATCAATCAATCAATCAATCAATCAATCAATTAATTAATCAATCAATCAAACAATCAAGACAATCAATCAATCAATCGAATGAATGAATCAAATCCATCAAATCAATCAATCAAATCAAATAAACCAATCAAATCCATCAATAAGTCAATCAGTCAATCAGACATTCAATCAAATCATTCAATAAATCAATCAATCAATAAATTTATCAATCCATCAAATAATCAAATAGTCAATCAATCATTTAATCAACCAATCATCAGGCAGTTTATCAAGCAATAAACCATTCGTCAGGCACTTCAATAATCTGAGCTGCTCAAGAAGAAAACATTGCTTTACACTTTTCTGTTAAGCAAAACTAAGCAGGACACCAGTCCCATTTTGTACATGACAGTTTGTATTTAGCTGGTAACCTTATTCTGGAAAGGAAATATTTGCTGTGCTTAGCAACTGTTTATGGTTAAACAAGCAGCTACATATGAAATCGGACCCAGACTGCATGCATATGTCAATTTTTGTTATTGCAAATCCTACAAAATAATATCTTTACCTTTCCGCAACCAACAGGGCCGATGACGGCTAGCAGCTCTCCGGGTTCCACACTGAAGGTGACGCTTTCAAGAGTACCTCCATCAACATCCTGAGTGAAAATCACAAAGAGTAAGAACAACATTCAGGTCTGATTCTGTAATGCTGTGAGAGCAAAGTAGATTTTTTCTCTAATGAAGAGATTGTCTCTATTTAGACCCTTTTGAAGCATGGTAGACACAATACAACAGCAATAATAGGTTTGGGAAAATCAGTTTGTATACACCCAAACCAAACAGTGCACTCCTAGTGTGTCCACCATACATGTATTCAAAAAGGCTAATGAGGTGAAAGTTGACCATTAGGGGAGATAGTGCTTTCTGCTCTACCGGCCAGGCTTCGAATTGATGATACCCAAGCCTACATTCGTATGGACTGTGAAAGGGGTAGAGGCCCGGTCACACAGGCCCCGATAACGAGAATGAAAACGATAATGATAAAAACGCACGCCCTCGATTGGTTGAATGAGCGTGAGCGTATTCTGCGTGGAGCAATTCAACCAATCGCGAGCATGCATTTTTATCCTTATCGTTTTCGTTCTCGTTATCGGGGCCTGTGTGACCGGGCCTTAACCCTGTTTCAACCCTAGGAGTAGGTGGCAACGGCCTCTGGAAAATATAATTGTAGCCCACACCTTGAAGTGGCCTTCAGGCCTTGTGTGTCAGGCAACTTGCATAAAAAAAATTAAAATAAAAAACAAAATAAAACAAAAGGCACAGACTAAGGTCCTGAAGACAATTGACTTCATATCAGGCCTAGTAGATTCAACAGAATGTAAATCTACAGAATATAAAACTACAGAATAAAAATGTATAGAATAACAAAATTACAGAGTAAAAATATACAGAATGTTAATCCACAGAATGCAAATCTACAAAGTGATAAAATTACAGAGTAAAAATTTACAGAATGTAAGTTATGGGTTATTGTAATGATTTACCCAGCTTCAAAAGGTGCCTAAAACTAATTTGCCATACCTTGGTCCATGAGCCGTTTAAATTATCCACAACAACTGTTGACGAGCCCCCAGCCATTAGATGATTACCACAAGCATCGGGCGCATGCTTCTGCATCTCATAGGTGAAAAACGGCTCTTCTTTCTCAGTGGGTATCGGACTGTTATGGTTTAGGAACGCAGTACTCGGCAAGGGCGACTCTAAAGTTTCATCGGAGACGCTTTTTGTCGGATCCCTTGCACCCGCCTCGACATGATTCAACGCCGATGTCTTGTTTTCGTCTGCGGTTACCTGTAGGTCGTCTAATCGGACAGGAGAGTTCTTGAATTCCACCCCCGGGAGAGCTTGACCGTTATCTGTTATCCTAGGTTGAGTCACTATCTCATCCATGAGGAGAAATTTCTGAGACACAAAAAATAAATTATAGGTTTGTTGGGTACGATTTCTTAAAGCTGCTGAAGGAAGTTGTGGTTTAATGATAACTCAGAAAGCCAGAAATGAGATAGGCTTGACTTTTTGGGGTACTCTGGCCAGACGGACAACTGTGCAAAGCTTCTAATATTACAAAGACGGGAACCATTCACAACCCAACCAACAACAGGGGTGTGATAGTCTGTTGAGGAAAAAAAATGAACTCTGAGCGCAAAGTGCAAAAGCATGGCAGCTCAAAAACTTGCGAGCATTAAGTCCAACTATTATTAACATTGTATCTTAAAAGTAATCTTAAAAGTAATCTGCTTCCTCGAGGCAACTTGTACTGACCTTGATACGTCGAATAGAGACCAGACCTTCCGTGCCGTTCATAATCGCATACGGCAGAAAGAGAGCCGTGCAGAGCCTCGCTGCGTAAAACAGCGGCAGTACGGCGTAAACTTTGGCCGACACGACGGGGTTGCCGAGAATGGCGTACACAACAAACGTGGAGAAAACCATGAGCAGTGGAGCCATGAAGAAGAACCCGAGGGTGAAGGCACGAAGGTACGATGTGTGCATTATCTTACGGATCTCTTTCCTAAACAAAAAAAATAAGACAAGTATAAGCAGATTTTAGCAGAATCTTACACTTTTACTTAAGGGCACTGAACACTATTGGTAATTACTCAAAATAATTATTAGCACGAAACCTTACTTGGTAACGAGTAATGGAGGGCTAATGATAGTATAAAACATTGTGAAAAACGGCTCCCTCTGAAATAACGTAGTTTTTGCGAAAGAAGTAATTTTACACGAATTTGAGACCTCAGAATTAGATTTTGAGGTCTTGAAACCAAGCAATTGAGAGCACACAAACTTGTTTGACAAGGGTGTTTTTTCCCTTCATTATTATCTCGCAGCTTCAACGAACAATTGAATTCAAATTTTCACAGGTTTCTTATTTTATGCAAATATTGAGATACACAAAATGAGCAGACTGGTCTTTGACAATTACCAATAGTCACCAGTGTCGGTAATAATATTTGTAGTCACTTCAGGGGTATACGCGATTTGTTTGCACTACATGTATCAACGGCAGTCTGTCACTTCTTTGCGCCATAGATTTAAATTACATTAAAGGTGGGTTGTAATGGCTTCCAGTCTTTAATAACTGTTTTGGGTATGAATGAAGCTACCCCAGTAGTGATCCAAATTTGTTTCAGAGCACCCTGAAGCAGTCAAAAGTATGGCGCATTTAAGCTGGGCGATATCGTTTTATTGTATTCACGATATATCGCCGACAATATATCGCAATATTCGATATAATCGCGATTAATGAAATTTGACATCATCAGTCTTAAAACTCCCAGTGAAAGTTGTAGAAGAGACAGTCCTAGCATAAGAGAGGTGTTCTAATGACCTATTCTTCTGGTTTTACTCCAAACCTCTGGGGTGCAAGATGTCTCAGCTAGCAAATACATCGCGATATTTAATCGATATAACACGATATATCACGATATATCACGATATATGGATATTTTGATTACAACCAAATCCATCCGATATCGAAATCGTGTCCAAATTAGTATCGCGATATTCCATAACATCGTGATATCGCCCAAGCTTAGGCGCATTGAATGAATCAAAAAGTTTGCAAACATTTATTTACATACTGAGTATACAGTGCTTACACACATTGGTGTATGGGTAAAAACCAAAATTAATATTTATTTCCTCGTCAAGTACACACCTTCTGGCCTCTGAGACCAAACTTCCAAACGATTTCTCCCAAGCGTAGATCTTGATAACTCTAATTCCTGATATGATCTCGTTCATGATTCGTATTCTCGAGTCCGACAATAAGGCTGTCTTTGCTCTGCAAAAAAATACATTCAAAGGACAGTTGTTGGATGGTTGGTTTATTCATTTTCAACTCAAGTAAATAGCATGTCATCAAACAATGGTTTCAAAAAAACTTGGGTGTGGCAGTAGAAAGCAGGGCCTGCATTTGACGCTGGATCACCGGCCCGAGGCCAGTGATTTCGGTGTATGGGCCAGTAAACTCAGGACAGGACAAGTCCGTTGGTCTTAGGTTTTTTTCAACTTAACATCTTTGTTTCAAAGAATGACGTTCAAATGTTGAGTTTGAGTCTCACAAATGTCTTTCAATATAAAAGAGTATCAATCAAAAAAACAGAAGAAATACATCTTCTCTAAGTGTTTACTAACAACAAAAAAGTTCAGTTGATAAAAGTGTGTTCTCATTTTGATTTTAGTCTCTTCTTATTTTGAATCTGGCCTTAAAACCCTGGTCCAGTGAAGATTAGAAGCTACATGTCCTGCGGCCTCGTGGAATTCCCCCAAAAAATCGAGCCCTGCAGCCGATTTCCCAAAACGCTAGGATTAATTCTAGCATTCTCCAGCATTCTCCAGAAGACGATCAGAGCATACTGATCGAAACGTCAAGTTAATCCAACGGTTCTTTTCAGAACCACCCCAACTCATTTAGAGATTGTTATCACATGGTGTTACCGCAAACTCTTCTATATCTTATCTCCACCATGCAAAGTTTCAAATCCTACTTATATATAGGATTAATCCTATCTCGAGTTAGGACAAGTAACTAGTCCTAACTTAGGATTAATCTTAAGGTTTACTTGTTACAATGCAAGGCTGGGACTCATCTTAAGTCCTTAGATTAATCCTAAGTTAGGAAGAGTTTGGTGAAATCGACAGCTGGAAAGGTTGGAGAAGGCCTTTACCTACATGCATCTCGTGTTAAGATGAATAACTAGTCGTAACTTAGGACTAATCTCTAGGTTAACGTGTTACAGTGCAAGGCTGGGACTCGTCCTAAGTCCTAAGATTAATCCTAAGTTGGGAAGAGTTTGGTGAAATCGACAGCTGGCAAGGTTGGAGAAGGCCTTCACCTACATGATGCATCTCGAGTTAAGACAAATAACTAGTCCTAACTTAGTATTAACCCCAAGGTTAACATGTTGCACTGCAAGGCCGGGTCTTGTCCTAAGATTTAGTTCAAAGTTATGAAGAGTTTGGTGAAATTGACGGCTGGAGAATGTCTAACCTGAACTTTGAGAAGAGTTTGCCCATGTAAGCCTGCAGAGGTGAGAGTAATAAGAGGATGGAAAGCCCTGCTAAGCATGACGGGCCAATCTGCCACCACATCAGGACTGTGACGACTGCCAGCTGGATAGGACCTATCCATAAATAGTGTAGGAAGTTAAACGCCTGTGTGGAAAGAAAGAAAAATAATCATAGTAACAATGCTCCAAAGAAAGATGCAGAGATCAACCAGGTCAAGATCCTCTAAACATAGGTGTCCGGATGTTGTAGTTTAGATAAGACGATGAAGGTGTTTCATCTTATGGACATCCCTGTACCGGGAGACAGCTTCGAAGAAGACAAAAAAGATCAAAAAGTACCAAGACCTACATACCTAACTAGGGAACGTAAGATTTGGCAGGTGAAAGTAAAAGTGGAAGTAGTCCCTGTTGTGGTTGGCACCATTCTAAAAGCTCTGGGGAAACATCTTGACGAAACGGGACAAATGCGAGGATAGATCTGTTACAGAAGGCAGGGCTTTGGGAGCAGCGAGGATCCTGAGAAAAACCCTGAGATCTCAAGGCTACTGGACGTAGCCTGACGTAGAACTAGTGGGGGATGGGGGAGGGAGGGGTTACCTAGCCTGACAGACATGGGTTCCACTTACCAAATCGAACCTGTTGACATCGTTGGACAAAATATTGACGAGCTGGCCGATGGTAGTTTCCCCGAGCGCCAAATGACTCAGTCTTAATGACTAGAATAAAATTAAAAAACACACCATCATTTAATCAGAGATTGATGTACACGTACTAACTGGACCACTAAGGGCATCCAGTGTTTCTCTTCTTAGCATTTGAGAAAGACTCCACTGAGGAAGAAACGGGAAGACACTTACAAGTTATTCATGTGACTTTTCTATTTAAAGGGTTTGGTTTTTTTTTGTACCGTCCACAGATTTCCATAAAACTGACACGATTTAAAGATAACGATGGCAGAAAGCTTCCCTGACAATATTAGTTTGCTGATTTCTCATTAAAATTATTAATCTTTCATTTTGTAACTGAATAAAGTAAGTGGTGTCTTTAAACCGAACAATCGGTGAACAGTTTGAATTAAAATGTTTGCCAACACCTTTGAAAGAAATAAAAATTCCAAAAATACAAAGGTCCTATCCTCTTGTTTTTGGATTAAAGACCTGGTTGAACGAAAATGCCAAGTAGTGAACTTTGCTGAATTCCATTTAAAATGTTTTCAATGAATAATGAAATCGAGTCATATGATTATAAATAGATTTTGACTGTGTAAAAAAAACAATCAATTCGAATACCCTTATCCAGCGCTTTTCTGAGAAATTTGCGAAAAGCCCCATTACGTAATCACTCTCAAAACGTCATTGTTGGGAGCTCCAATTTGTAAAGCCGCTTTGGTGCAGCATGGAGGTATAACAAAGCAAACTCCCACAAATGACGTCAGCGGCATTACCCTTTGACGTGCGCTCTCAACGACAGAAGTGTTTTTAGTTTTTTTTAACTTTTAGGTTGGGGCCAGATTTTTTAATCGATAATTATGAACAATTCAGAAGTGTACACATATCAAAATTACATTAAAATGGTGAACAAGTGCATAATACACAAGTTAAAATACCATTTCCGTTGAAAACATACCGCTCAGCTGGTTTTTTTTTTTACTTGGCCTAAGTGCACTAGGCTCTTTTACGTGAGTTATACAAAAAATGGGACCAACGACTATAAATGAGACTAGAACATGGTGTACCTTTTTATAGATGAGACCGGAACAGGCAACTCTGACCCTCATCCCGACCCGACCGAAGCCGAAGAATGCGATGTGATGACACATTAAAATCCCGAAGGCACTCAAGGAGATTCCAGCAGCACAGAGATAAGCTTCTAAAGGAGATATGATGTCCGTCGAGAAATAAAGGACGAGGCGACTTAAGAGAACAGGTTGGGCGATCTTGAAGACAACTTCCTACATAAAAAATATGAACATTAATAACAAGAAGGATAATATTCTTGAGGAGTTGCTGGCACGAATGAAACTGTTATCTTTCATTTGCATGCTGTGATACAGGTACTGTAGGTAAGATGAATTAATAATAGTCAGTTTTTATGTACAGCGCTTTACATGTACACACCCGCCCAAAGGGCATCTCAAAGCACTTCCGACATTATTACACCATATCACTGGGCCATTTACTTCATTCCTTTAAACCATCTCAGCTCCCTGGGGAGTATGCAGCCTGTGCAACTAAAAAGCGCACTAAGCTAAAACAATCATGAGAACCATATCTGCCCTCACAGGTACCCAGCAACCCCTGGTTAGAGAGAAGCAGTTATAGTCATTTAGTTTTTCTCATGTATGGTTTGTGCTTTGTGGCAATATGCTGCCAATCAATATGATTAAACCAGGAACGCCTTGGTCCTTTAACATGCTTTAAAAGTAAAAACACAAAGCCAACGGCTTTACGTCCCAATGTACAGTAAAGCGAAGTTACCTCAAAAAATGCAGGTAGTCCATACCACATGAAACTCCAGCCGAACGTCTTCAGCAACGCTTGAGTGAGTGACGGAGGTTTACCCGTCTTTGTGCTCTTTGTCAATTCTTTGTCCCACTCTCTAAAAATATTAAACAAGTCAACAAAATAAACCAGTATAACAAATCAACAACAGTAACCTCCACAGATAAGATGGGAATGCGAAACAGTGTTCTACTTTAAAGGTTTTTTTTTTTGTAAGATACAATTGCTCTGTGAACTTTTTTCTTCAAAACAACTTGATTACTAATGAAGCTAAAACTTCTACATCTGTGTATACGTACATCTTCATTCACAGTGAGTAGGGATTCATGTCATGGCCAAAAAACCTGCGGTTTTGTTCAAAAGGTATCAAAACCCTTCCAGTGGTCCGCTGGCCAAATACGACAGAGGCCTACTGTAGTAAACACCTCAGGGCCAGTCAAAATTCACTTCAACTGGTCCTACTTAAGCTTGGGCGATATCGATTTATTTTATTCACGATATATATGCACAAGGAACACTTCTGCAGCACTCAGCACTTGGGGGCAAGAAGGTGACTGCCTCCTTGCCCCCTGGTCATTGCCTTGGTGCCCTTAAATTGCTCTCCAGCAGAAATTTTCAATTTCCCTATACATCTAGGGTGCCCTTTACCACCGAAAAAATGCCTTGGTGCCCTTGCCCTATTCAGAAATGTAGCATACAGGCCTGAAGAGCTATCTTCTACTTTACCTTTGTACCGCAATACCCCAAGAAAATAATGAGAAAAAATGAAATGTTAGGTATATTTCTTATTAGAGATTGCCTGCCAAAACTGGTTGCCTGTACAATGTAAATCACTTCCTGTGACTTCAGCCTTAAAAGTACACTAGGCACCCTGCCCTCCCACTAACCCTAAAACTGTAACCTTACCAAAATGTGCTTTTGGCACCTCCCCCCCCCCCCCCCGAATCATGCAACATCACACCATTTGAAAGGAAATGGGAAGTAAAACATGCTAGAATCACATGATTTCAGGAAATGAAATCATTCTAGCTGCTACACGTATGTCAGTGGCTCAAAGGTTACTAAATGGCCAAAATGTTAAACAGATGCATTAAAGGAACATTACATTATTATTGGTTTTTGCTAACAGATCATTAGCTGGAAATGGTGCCAGCACTTTATCTCATCCACCATAAACTGAAACCTATAGACGATGTGACCTATGTTTACATTCAAACCGCCCTCTGTTGACAGAACACTGTTCACGTCATGTTTTGCCGGGCAAAAAGACGCCCAGTCATGGTAAGATTGCAGGTACTGTCTAGCTGGCTGCCAAAACACAAAGGTTTTGCCCGGCGGTATGCGCGAATGATGTCATGGTTTTCGAGTGACGTCAGAGGTCTCTTTACCAAATAAGTTTTTAAGAAAATTCATTTGTTGAGTAATGACCAAAAGTATTCCCTGCCTTTCAGCAGCTTTGTGAAATTTGGCCCAGTTTCTTTGAGTAAAACCTAAGGAATTAAAAAGACAGTTTTAATGTTACAAGACATAAAAACACTAATATATCAGGAAATATCATCAGTACATACCTTTCTAGTTTTTCAGCGAGAACCTTTGAAGAGTCTTCTGCTAAGACTTCATATAAATCCTCCTCTTCTATCGGCTTTCTGTAACCTTTCTTGAAGAATGAGAACATCCAACTGTGTGGGAAAAAATGCAAAATGCAACAAAAAAATAATAAATAAATTCAGCTGGCTGGAATTATAAGCACAACCCTCAAAGGCCTGGGCCCAATTTCATAGAGCTGCTAAGCACAAAAATTTGCTTAGCATGAAATTTCTTCCTTGATAAAAACAGGATTACCAACCAAATTTCAACGTGATTTTCAGGATGAGCAAACAACAACTAAATACCAGTAACAAGGAATATGCTACAAATTGAAACTTGGTTGGTAATCCTGTTTTTACAAAGGTAGAAATTCCATGCTTAGCAAATTTTTGTGCTTAGCAGCTCTATGAAATTGGGCCCTGGGGCCGATTTCACAAAGCAATAAAAATCATCGCAACACAATTGTTCAGTTTCACAATAGTTATTTGTATTGTGACATCACCATTTTCATAGCAACTACGATTGATTTGCAGTTACGATCAATCTTAGATCTTTGTGACATCGGCCCCAGGTCTTGTCATTTTGCCCCTTTAAAACTACCGACTTAATTTTCAAATAAAAAGAACCATATTCTATCAGTTTGTACAATATGGGCAGGACTGTATGCTTCGTCTATGGAGGGCAAGGGCAAGGCATTTTCCGCCTGGTGAAGGGCACCTTACACTAAATGCTACAATGTATGACTATGAGAAAAATTTTAATTTCCGCTGTTTTTTAAGGGCACCATAGACCAAGGCAATGAACGGCCGTGACAGAAAGTAGTCGCTATCCTTTTGATTCCCTTATTTTTAACTTTAATTAATGGACAAACATTAAATTAATTGAAATTTTAACAATTATTTTTTATCTGCATACAGTACAGTTATAATGGTTCTGGGAGAATCATTCCAATAATTAAACTCTAAATTCCATGGAGGCAATTACCTTTGTTGCCTACATTACATTAAAGTATCATTTCTGTACAGTAAATACGAGGCTGAAATAAGCACAAAGGCTCAGCAGGGACAGGGTCGAATTGCCGTGTGATAAAGGCCCTCATCACACAGCAATTCGAACCTGCCTGTTTTAAACGGCCGTGACAGAAAGTAGTCGCTATCCTTTTGATTCCCTTATTTTTAACTTTAATTAATGGACAAACATTAAATTAATTGAAATTTTAACAATTATTTTTTATCTGCATACAGTACAGTTATAATGGTTCTGGGAGAATCATTCCAATAATTAAACTCTAAATTCCACCCTGCAATTATTTACCACCTGCGACTTATCGACACCCATATAAATAACGAACCAGCAAAACAAATTAATACTTTGTATTTTAATTACATCAAGGAGAAATATTAGACTACCAGTATGATTAATTCTGTTAATCCTGCGGAGCCTGTAGGCCTATCTTTTAATAACACAATTTAACTCGTAAAACACATTGTAACTTGTGTAGTTGTATTCATACAAAATAATGTTCCAAAGTTCTTCATGTAGCGCAGCCACTGATGATGTAGTGATACCCTACTTGTGTGACAAGTTTGTTTTTTTCTGTCATTAATATCTCGCAACTTCAATGATCGATTGAGCTCAAATTTTCACTGGTTCAAACTTAAACTTTTAAAGTGAGAAGATTGGTCTTTGAAAACTAAAATCAGGGCCCTACTGTTAATTAAATGAACTGTTGTTGTGTTGCATAAAAATAATAATACAATTATAGCTATAGGGCAAGTTAACCATCCTTACCAAAAGAAAAGTTTGGAGAAAACACCTGCCCGTTTCAGTGGATTCTCAATCCTTTGATGTACATGATCAATCACTCCAGGTTTCACTCCATCATCAATTTGCTTCACTTGTTTCGAAAACTCCTCGGCATCACCGCAAACGGAGGTGTCATCCGCCATGTCTAGGCCCGCCGTGTCTTCACCCATGCTGTTAGTCGGTGTGTCTGTCTCTTCGTCATCGTCACTTTCGTGTTGTGGAAGTGGGGCTGACCCCTTTCTTATCGCCTCGATGGACTCCTTTTGTGACATTGTTGTTTACTTTGGGTCGTTGAACGACCTTTCCTTTTGAACCACACTGAGCTTATAAAACAATTTGGTCCACGTGACGGAAAACGTCTACATGTACTCTATGGAACTAAATGACCCATTAAAGTATGCCGCATGCAAAGTGCGGGTTTTGTTATTGCACAACTGTTAAAATCGCACATCAGTCACTGTTGACTTTTGCTGGAGGGCGCCCTTGCGATCTGAATGGTGCACGTACCAACTACTAATAATAAACTCCCATAGCATAATACAGTGCATTGCTAAAAACAAAACAAAAATACTTGGAAATCTCAAATCTGTTTATCAATTTACTCAATTTGTTTTAATCCTCTGCTTAAATATGCCGCATGGTCCGGATTTTTTTAGAAGTGTTATCACACAGTACGTCAGGGTTCACTTTTGCTGGAGGGCGCCCTTCAAAGGTTATGCAGGCTGCTGATGAAGGGTGCACCTGTGCAAAATAATGCTAACAAAAATTCAATAATAAACATACTTAGGAATCTCAAATCTTTTTACAGTAAAGGAAAAAAGTATTCATTGACTCTTGAACTTTAATCCTCTGCACACTTTTATTTTTTATATCACTGGGGCCCGTTGAATACTCCCCGGCTACAAAAGATCATTAATTCATTCCTTCTGATCTTTATTGGTTTAAAAGTTGTGAAAGTTAGAAGACCAAGATATGCGAGAGAACGAAACTGAGAAAATAAGTTAAAAGTGTTTTATTGGACATATATAATGATTGGTACATTTCACTAAATTCTATCTATTCTTAACCGTTGTAATGCTATCATTTTAAGAAAGGGAGTTGGCAATAAAAACGAGTTAGTTTGGCAATGAAATCTAAATTAAATTTTCCAAACAAGTACAACTCATACATACTCGCTCATTGTAACAAACTGATCATCTTTGTATGCCCACAACATATTTTGAAGAGTAACGTATTTGGGCCATGCAACTATGGCAAGTTACTTATAAAGCCTGTTATTATTAAAAATAGAAAACACTTTATCTATAAAGAAAAAGAAAAAGAACAAAAAGAAGAAAAAAGGGCGAACACCTTTTTGGAATTAAAAAATTCACAGGTTAGTTTTCTTATATTACTAACTACATTTTTAATTTGTTTATAGGATTAAAACAATCCTACGGTTCCAACAACCAAGGTAGACATTGCCTTTAAGCAGCTCTATGAAATGGGCCCAGGTATAAAGACGTGCAAATCTTGTGCGTATTCAAACATTATTTATTTTTGTTGTGCCCGGTCCCTATGAGTTTTCACGCGTGAAGGAAACAAACTCGTGCACGGGTCAAACTGTTTTGAAGATGGGCCTACCTTCGCTCGGCCCCAGCGGCCAGTCTATCCAGGACCGCTGAGATGGGCAAATCGCTTGAACAGATTCTTGTTCAGGAAGTACGTCACGTATGTAGTGTATAGAAATATGTTGCAGTGTGAGTGTGATGCATGATGGGCCTGCGCATTATTAAACCAATGAGCGTTGCATGATGCGTTTGCCCATCCCAGCGCCTTTGGTTAAAGCAAGGCGCTGGGGGCGAGCGAAGTGCCTACCTTGGACACAAACGTGCAGTGGCGTAACTGGACAATGGGAATCTTTTGAACGCTAGGTGGCAGCAGACTTACTAGGTAAATCTGTGGTGTTTCTGAGCAAGCTCACAATTCCAATAGTTTTGATTTGAAACAGACTTCACGAGAAATAAGATGGAAGCCAATCAACAACTGGGGGTAGATTACGCCATAGAAGAAAGGCTTTGTATATCATTATTAGATGCCTACTAAGAGTAATAACACTACTGGTTATAAAGCACTTATCACACCCTATAATTATAGAACTAAGATTAGCCAAAGAACTAAGATTAATCTGAACTGCAAGTATAGTTGCTAAGTAGTGATGTCATAACACAAATCACTCCGTTAATAATGATGAAATTAATTGTCTTGCGGTGAGCTTTATTGCTTTGTGAAATCAGCCCCTGTAGTTTAGAGGTTGGGTACAAAACAAAAGAAAATCTTATTGAACTTTCTCAACCACGAAGTCACTGTAAAACCAGGTACGATCTGCCTTGTAAAGATCTCGACTGAGGTCCATTTGTGGCACAAGACGATCGGCCAGCGAGTCCAGGCGATGTCTACAGTTCAAGAAAGTCCAGTATGCGAGTCTGGCTCCCGGGTTCGACACCTGTATGACAAAAAAAAATTGATTAAGAAAAGCTCAAGTTTGAATACAAACCTTAGACGCACCGAACAATGTGCAGTGGCGTAATTAGAGGGTGGGAACTTTTGAACGCTATGTGCAGCACTGAGCAGACGCACCAGGTAGTATGTGTTTCTGAGATTGCTCACAGTCATTTCCAAGAACAGTGAGTTAAAATGGTAACTGCGGCCGTCTGAGTCCCATGCACAAAGTATTTCATTGCATGGGGCTGAAACATTATTTTATGATTCAGTTTGCTTGTTTGTTTGTCTGCTTCTCGTTTTTGGGTGCTTTTTAGTTTATTTTGTGGAAAGAAGGTTTCTGAGCGACGGGGTGGGGGAGAGAGAGCGCAGCTGGTTATTCCAATGAATGTGAGAATCAGCGCATGAACAGTGTCGGTGTCGCATGTAATTGTATCCTCTAGATGCACTATCCGGAGAACATTATTGCATATGCAATATTGTCCGCCGGACGGTTTTGCATAAGCAATCGTGTCCGCCCGGACGCTGCTGCATAATGCTATTGTGTCCGCCCGGACACATTTGCATATGCAGTTGTGTCCGCCCGCGCAAAACCGTCCTTGCAGTAAATTAAACGCGTTCTCCATTTGTTTACAAGCTACTATGTGCATGTCATGAAAGACATGGGAAATGTTCGCCGTGGTACAATGTGTTCGCAATCATAAAGTAGAATACGTGAAAATTCATGCTGCATAATTACACGCTGGTTCAGTACATGCAGTGTACAATCACGTACATGTCCACCGGACGGTTTTTGCATAGCCCCGGACACCCGCGCATATTATGCAAAAGTGTCCGGAGCGGACAGTATTGCATGGCGGACACAATTGCATCTGACACCGGTGTAACCGACATTCAAAACGTGCAGCTAAATTGTTTGCCTTTTTCGAAACCACGGCTTTGAATTGAATTCATCTTCAGGCTCCGTCCGCAGCAAGGAGCGCGTACGCAAAGCACGCGGAATTATTGTCACGACAGCCGCGGCTTGAGCCGAATCCTGAGCCGAAAGGGAATGGATTCGAAAAGGGCATTACTATGTCCTGTAGGACGCCGATTGCAAGAAGCAAGCGTCAAATTAATAATAACCCTTGAGGGCGCTGTACATCATGTAAAGAACTTACTCGAATCAAAGACTTGTACAAGTTTTCTGCTACGTCTAAAGGAAACCACTCAAACAGATCAGATAGATTGAACGCGTCAAAACGCAGATCACTGCAATCTGCGACTTCATCCAGATACACAAATAAATCGGCATGCAGTAACTGTATTCGGTCAACCCGCTGTCGCAAGAGGGCGTAGTTCTCTCTCTTCAGGTAGTCGGGGAGGCCGTTTTTCCCTGTGATTTGTCCTGTCAGTATATATTCTTCGAAGAAGTTGTCAGTTATGGGCACCTGTAGGGTCAGAGTGGACACGAAGAAGAGGAAAACATACACATAAATGTTAACTTTCGAAAGTTTCAATGAGTTCCAGATTGTTGTAACCTACTAGCCAGAGTTTTGTATCAGAGAGAGATAATAGATTTGGCTGTGCAGGAGTTTCTAAATTTCCGTCCACCCATATTATGGCAAACTGTGTACACACTGCTTCTGATAGCGCCCTCTTTTGAATCATCCTTTTACAGCCCATGTTAATTTCCCATGAGGCGGACAGAATCTTCGGCGGACATAATTCCCTTGGACCTAGGCTAAGCCATTCTATTGGTATAGTAAACAAAACGCATTACACAATTTCACAGATGTGTTGTTTTATCCATGTTGGGATGCACCAATTCCCAAGTGAGAATACTGGTTTTTGACAAAATTACCAAAGGTGTTAAGTGTCATTTAAGGTCTAAAATGCTTTTTTGGACTATTCAACTTCCAGCCCTGCACCGTTTCTGGAAGGGCAGGGGGGCACCAAGACATTTTCCCAGGTATAGAGGGCACCCTATGAGAAAATGTCATTTTCTACCGGAGCCTTTCAGAATAGGGGGCATCGTAAAGTACCAGCCCTGAACTTAAAGGGGAAGTCTCACCTCCTGCAAACTTGTTGCATGCTTTTCAAGGAGAAACTCTGACACGTCTTTGACCGTGGTGTGGTCTACCAGAGACGGGTCTCGAGCCCGACCCAACATCATTCGAGAGAAGACCAAACGGTGAATAAATCGCCACAACGCGGTGTCCCAAACATTTATAAAGAAACTTCGCTGGTCCTTCACTTTGGGGATTCCAAGCAACTACAAAACAAACAAACTAGACATTAGGTTTTTAATAAAAGGTGAAAGGTAGACTAGTGAAGCATAATATTCGTAGTAAAGTAAAGTAGTGAAGTTAATAATGAAAATTCCAATAAGGATTATTTTTTATAAGTGCATTTAAAGGCACTGCACACGTTTGGTAATAAAATTGTCATAATACCAGTATTCTCCCTTGGTATCCCAACAAATGCATACAAAAACCTGGGTCACATTGGTCATTAAAGTTGCAAGAGAATAATGAAAGAAAAACAATTACTTTGTGTGCTTTCAGGGATGCATACTAAAATGCTTCAGCTGAAGTATTTTACTATTTAAGTGGGAAAATATCTCTTTCTCAAAAACTACGTTCAGAGAGAGCCGTTTCTCACAATGTTTTTGAATGGGAGACTTTTGGGACGCTTGGTGGCAGCAGACTTACCACGTAAAATCCGTTGTTCTCGGTCATGTGCGCACGCTCAGAATAACGTAAACAATGGAAATTTACCTGGTTAGTCTGCTGCCACCTAGCGTCTCAAAGTCTCCCATTAGCTCTCCGTTGCTCGTTACCTCTTAAAGTTTTTATGCCAACGAATATTTTGAGTAATTTTCAATAGTGCCCAGTGCCTTTAGTGCCGACGAACACATGGAATTCACCATTACCTTTGAAATTGTTTCCTTGGAGTGGACAAATGCACTCACACATGTTCGAAACAAATCAAAAAACGTCTCAATCTTCCCACAATGCATCACGCCCGAGTCTATGAAGGCCGCCCTGGCATCCCAGAATTCCCTGGTATCATCCGGTAGGAATGGCCGCAATTTACTGTATATCTGACCTCGGGTCAACAAACCGGATGTCGACGAACTCATGACGTCATCAAGTTGGAATCCCAGAAGCTGAGTGAATTCTTCGTATGGTAGATGCTTGATAGCGTGAATCTGAAAATAAAGGTAAACATTTTATGGATTTTATTATGGAAATTAATAGTGCATACTTAAATGACCTCTGGAAAATGCAGCAGTAACAGAGTTTCTCACACTAAGTTTAGAATATGGCGCACATACTATGGAGGGATATCAATTTATGTATTGTGGCATTAATTCCTAATTATTTTGAACCAACCTTCAGCGAGACGAGAGCTATCTGGGCGGGTGATATATCCACTGCAACAACCTTACTCGGGTTGTCCAAGAGTAAACCTATGGCGTTATCGCCAGCAGCGGCAATCGACAGGACCACCTCGCCGTCTTGAACGCCGAGTCCTCGGCGGAGAGTTCGGCCATCTTCCCACAACTACACGGAGAATGGTCATTGAAGTTGCATGAGAATCATAAAAGGAAAAACACATGTGTTGCATTACTTTGTGAACTTTCAGATGCATAGTAAAAGCCTTCAGCTGAACTCTTTTAAAGGGACACGTTGCCTTGGATCGGACGAGTTGGTCAAAACAAAAGCGTTCGTAACCGTTTTTTATATAATGCATATGGTTGGAAAGATGTTTTAAAAGTAGAATACAATGATCCACACAAGTTTGCCTCGAAATTGCGTGGTTTTCCTTCTACTGTGCGAACTAACATGGTCGGCCATTTATGGAAGTCAAAATTTTGACCCCCATAAATGGCCAACGTGTTAGTCGACGAGGTAAAAGGAAAACCACGCAATTTCGAAGCATGTTTGTGTGGATCATTGTTTTCTACTTTTACAACATCTTTCTACCCATATGCATTTTATAAAAAACGGTTACAAACGCTTTTCAAAGACCAACTCGACCGATCCAAGGCAATGTGTTCCTTTAATTGTTTGAGTGAGACATTACCTCTTTCGCAAAAACTATACTTCGTAGGGAGCCGTTTCTCAAAATGTTGTATACTATTAACTGCTCTCCGTTGCTTTTTATCAAGTAAGTTTTTATGCTGATTGTTATTTTGAGTAATAACCAATAGTGTCCTGTGCCTTTATCGTAAGCCTTTTAATACCTGGGAATATCGGACAATGGTGAAGTCTAGGTGCCGAGCGCTGGTTACTTTATTCGTGAAAAAGGCTCCAAGAATCAAGTTTTTGTATGTGGAGATGAAGCTGTTAGAATGAGAAAAGAAACACAATGAAAATGCATTTAGAATTTTATAAGCAGGAAGTTTTATTGTCTATAACAATAATAATAAAAGAAGTGCACTTGAACGTCTTAGGCAAAGACAAAGTTGTTATTCCATCTTCCATTAATAAGTCGCAGCTTCGACGACCAATTGAGTCAAAATTTTCACAGGTTTGTTATTTATCTACACCTAGTCAGAATACTGGTCTGTAACAAATATATTACCAATAGTGTCCTGTGCCTTTAAACAAAATCCCACCCACGAAAACCCCATAAACACCCGAATAAATACGTCAAGAACAGAGGTCAGCGTGAAGGTCGATGTATAAAAAAGCTGCCGAAAAATAATATATGCCTACACAGAAATAAGTTAGATAGACTAAACAATAGTAATATACTCGAGTTTCTCCACAAAATAAAACCAAGCAAATCAAAATAAAGTTTACCTTTTACAAATCGTCCAAAAGGCTGTAGTAGTCTTCATAGTTGGTGGCCACTCGGACGTGCAGCATAGGGTTATGCTTCTGTCGATATTCAGGTCCGCTCACAAGCACCAATGTCCACCAGGGCACCTGTATGTTCAACAAGCTTGGCCACTAGGGCGCTCTTTTCCCTCAAAAACAGCAATTGGGCTTTACAGAACCTGTTATCACGAATAGCATCGTCAAAACGATTTATGCAAGCGCCCCGCTTCAACCCCACTGCATCAAGATACCAGTACGTGTATTATGATAGAGAAGGGGTGTGTCCTTTTCTCTTTATGCACTTGCGTCGTCCAACGTTCTTGCTACAGATGGCATGATTTCATTTGGTACAATGGAAATCCTGCTTAAGGGCGTCTGTATGCAGTATTCACACAGTGTTAGTGTATGGAGCCTCTCTCCGGCGTTATTCACGAGCATCGAAGTGTGACGTCAGATTCAGGCTATAAGACTCCTCAATTATTATGATAAAGAGGTCGCAGCCAGCACACATACCAAGGGAGACCCATCACCCCTGCCCAACAAAATTAACTATAGGTGCTCAACAACTGGACACTACTTGAATAATTGCCCGACCTTATAGTTTGCTTTGTTTATCACAATATATAATCTTAAAACCTTGCTTTTTTTTTACTTCAAACTTTATGTATTTAAGATGACATAGGCCCTACAAAAAAATGGTTATATTTGCTGATTTGGTGTACAGAGTTTCAAGGACATTTTGGGAAATAACACTAGTGAAGGGGTGTTTTGACTTGGATGGTGACTAACTCGACAGGCCCAGTGACTTCCCATTATATTAGGTTAGGGAAGGATTAAAGTTCAAGAGTCAATGCATAATTTTCCATTTAATGTAAACAGTATTTTTTCGTGTATTTTCTTTGCACTGAATGCTATGGGAGTTTATTAAGTGGGGTGCACTCTATCGACCTTATAATTAATATCACGCTGTCACCATCTTGGTCATGTCCCCTGTTTCCGTAACAGTAGTGAATGCAAACATGGCACCAGACTATTATTTCGTCCAGCCTCAGTTTGGGTACAATGAGTTGGAATTGAAGTTAAATCAAGGTGGCCACACCGTGATAAAGGTCTATAACCGATGGAGGTAGAAATATATACAATCGTACTCGTGTCACGGTGAAAGGGAATGCGGCGTATGTGTGTAAACATTGGGTGTGTTCGATTAGGTGCCCCGTGTCGACCCCGCGGTGCTCATTCGGGTGAGCCGCCCCTGACAGAGCTAATCGAACGATCACACTCGCACTCTCGTGGTGACGTCAGCCTCAGGTGACCCGTTCCACTAGCAGGGCACTGGGGCTGACCCGGTGAGCCCCTGGAATGACGTCAAAGCTATTCGAACGCACCGTGGCAGACCGGGGTCGACATGGGGAAGATAATCGAACTCACCCATTATCAGCCAACATCTGCCCTAATCCTAGACTTGTCCCATGTCTTTAGCCGCATGGATGTACTTGGTTTTCAGAACCAGTCATTTCATCGGATACAATTATTTCATTGGATAAACGTGCAGTGACGTAAGCTTTTTATATTTTTGATTGGTCCGAGGTGACGTTTGACAGGTGCACTTTCGGTCGTCTGCATGCGAGTCTAGGTGAAAGGTGAAGATGGACGGGGATTGACCTAAGGCGTTATTCACGAGCCTTGAAGTGTGCCATCAGATGTGCAGGCTATCCTTACACTTGCGGAGAAGGTCAGATGACCAGTCTAGGTTAAACATGAAAGAAGTCGATTCAAAAGAGGGCGCTATATCATGAGCCGAACTTTTAACACAAACGTTGCCGATGCGGGCGGAGGACAGATTCTTCGAGTGGAAAGAATATCCTCACACCGGTTTAGGAAACTGTTAGTATAAACCCATGCCAAGTGAACTGCCAAAGTTTAGATTTATGATTGAAAGTGGGAAGTAAATCAACAGACTAGAGCAAGCTAGTCGAAACGTTGAGACCAATTCAGAACTGACTCCGCGGCAGTACACAAGCTAAAGTAGTAGTTCAAGTTTATTTTCTATACCATCCGCCCTGGTAATAGTTAAAAGCAGGACAGTTCTTTTCAGAACTGAGAAGTCTCCTGAACCCCCTATTACCTACTCCGCGGCAGTAGAATAAATGCAAGACAGTTCTCTAAGAACAAATTCTACCTGGCAAGTAGAAATACACATGGTGTTACCGCAAACCAAGTATATATTATTGATACCTCACCATGCAATGCCTCAAATCTTATACAAAACAACAGTGTTTTTACTATACTTTTAATATACCTCGTCTTAGATAGTATCGCAAGACTATTTTAAACTCATAGACATCAAACCTCTTACGACAGAGTAAGTATTGTGTCGTCACCGCAGTCATAATGTTAAGTCATTCACATCTGTACGGACGTTGCAACAAGATTTCTACATACCTTTATACAATAATAGAATATTGTTTCTTTTTAAATTCATTCTAACTGCTCATTTCCATAAAACAAATGTTTTTGTGTACCTTACATTATCAGCGTATGTGTTATGTTGGTGCGGTTAAGTATCGAAATGGTGTTTAAAGGTACTCGACACCTTTGGTAGTAATTGTTGTCATAGACTAGTATTCTTAGTTTATCACAACATAAAATAGCAAACTTGAACTTGTGAAAAAAGTGGACAAAACTGGTTAACATCGTGCGAAAGAGTAATGAAATAAAACACATGATTTCTGCACAAATTTGTGTGCTTTCAAATGTCCGCCCTAAAGTAATTTTTGAGTATAAACTACAATACTTCAGAGGGAGCCGTTACTCACAATGTTTTATACTACACAGCTCTTCCATGCTCGTATGTTTTATGCTAAAACAATTATTTTGAGCAATAAACAAAAGTATCCGATGCCTTTTCAAAGTAATGACAGATGAATGAAGTAAAGTAGTCACCAACAGATTGACACTTCCGTTTACGTCTTGAAGACCTTTACGGCTCCGTTGCCGTAATCGACAACAACAACCTTGCCGTGTTCCGTAACGGCCACCCCGATTGGGTACTGTAGCGCGTCCGCATCACTGTCCAACCTCCGTAAAAAGCATCCCTGTTGGTCAAACATTAAAACCCTGTTGTTCCAGTCATTGCAGACGATGATGTTGTCTTGAGTGTCGACCGTTAGTCCCGTGAGATACTTCAATTGCCCCTCTCCCTCTCCCGTCGAGCTGAAAGCTGCCAGGAAGTCACCCTCGGCGTTGAAGATTTGCACACGATGATTCTCCCTGTCAGAGACGATGATTTCATCTGTACTGTTCACGTCGATGGCGATGGGGCAGCGGAACTCCCCAGTGGCCTTACCGTAACAACCGATGTCTTTACGATACCGGAGGTCACTGTGGTTTGCCAAAAGAAATTAAACATTATTGTACGATTTGGTTCACTATATAGTGCGCCACCAATAGCTTATGTAACAATTAAAACTAACACACGTAAGTCCAAGTAAACACACGTACCTACATTGACAAAATATCCCTTTATCAAACATTACTATTTAATGTGAATTTGAACTGATGGTTAAATATCCATGATGCACTTTCAAAAAAGCTCTCTTAAAGACAAACGCTTGATGGCGCTCTTTGTTGTATTTAGCAAAAAGTGCATCCCAGTAATATACCCCCTGCATTGGTCGCCATATTTAATGAAATGCAAAAGGCTATGGCTGAGGTCGTGCTCATCTGTAGCGCATATCCTTTGTTAAGGAAATTGTTTTTAAAGATTGTTTTTAATTGATTGGTCAAGTTCATGAGATCGTGCGCAGTGCGAACACGCGTGCACTTTTCACCAAAGTTCAACACCAAAGATGGCGGTCAATGACGTCATGTGAAATAAATGGTGCATATCATGTGTAAAGTACACTATAAAAGTTGTGTTTAAAAATTGATTTGTCTACAATTTCATGTACCTGTCATACATATGGACTCGGTGGGTTCCATGGTCCGCAATGAAGATATTGCCAGCACTATTGACTGCCACACCACAAGGCCGACGTAACTCCGTAGTGCCAAAACGTCTTAAAAGTTGTCCGTCTCGCGAGCATAGAAGAACCTGGCACATACAAACACAAAATCAGATGTTCATATTTCTGTTAAACTAGTTTTTTGTAGCGCTTTATCGCACCATAAGTGCGCATCAAAGAGCTCAGTAACCGATTTCACGAAACGCTAGGAATAATCTTATCTCGAGTTAGGATGAGTAACCCGTCCTAACTTAGGTTGGGTTTATTAATGCGTCCTAACGTCTATGGTTTGAACTTAACTCGTCCTAAGTCCTAAGATTAATCCTAAGTTAGGAAGAGTTTGGTGAAATCGACGGCAGGATTGTCCCAGCAAGGTGTATGTGGTGCTTTTAGAAGTATGAAACCTATCCCATTCTGGCACCATGTAACGGTTCTCAAGGTGTTGTGGTGCACTATGATGCCAATAAAACTAGAAACACCGGGACGAATGTCTCTTTTCGATAAGTGCACTGGGTTCTTTTACGTGCGTTACACAACACACGGAACCCTTACGGCTTTAGCCCCACCCGAAGGACGCAACAAGTGTCTTGCTTTAATAAGGACACAAGTGTCACGACTGGGACATTGATCGTGGAGAAGGAATGGACTGAAAACCAATCACATGTAGTGTCCCGGTGGGATTCGAACCAGGGTCCAAGAGGTGGAATGTGAGGAAAGATACCACCTCGCCAACCCGAACCCAATCGGAGTTCTTTGTTTATAAAAGTAAAAGCTTGAAAAAAATTATGAACAAAATGTTTGTACATACTTGCTTGTTAATGTGGTCCGTTACAAGAATGTTTTCCTCATCGCCAACTAATGTGAGACCCAGAGGTTCGAACTTGCTCGGGAAGTTAGGAAAGTTCAACTGTTTCCTGTGGTTGCCGTTAAGATCAAAGATCCTAATGCAATTGTTTCCGGTATCAGCAACGAAGACATCACCATTTCTCCGTGACACAGCCACGCCCCACGGCTCCCGTAGCTTCGTGATGCAGCCTCCAGCTCCGAACTCCAAAACCCTCCGCGCTGTCTTGACGACGGCGATATCGAACGGGCTACCGGTGACTTGCCGTCCGAAGACGGCAACGGACAGGCGGTGTCGGCCTTTGCAGTTGGACCTGAAAACAATATCGTAGGTACCGTCCTCATTGTCTTTCACTCTCGCGATCCCCACCTCACCAGACGGGGAACACAGTTTAGCACTGACTGCGGCGCCCCCTGCTACCACTGCATTACCCGCTGCGTCTTTGGTCTCGAGACAGATACGTACGTCTTCACCCACTAAAACCTCAGAGGGGAGCACCACCTCAGATTTCAGACCGGACTGTGATGCAACGGCTTGGTGACAAAATAAATGACCTAGGACCAAACATCTGTTCATGTCTACTTGTCCGTTGACAAACCCGATGTGGCCGTTTTCCTCTAGTTTGGAGGTGATTTCGGTGTCGATTGTGTCTTTCATTTTCTTGGTCGTTTCTTTGTTGACGAAGAGCAGTGCAGTGTCGTTTCCTTCGGAGAGTAGATTTTCTGTTACGCTACACACGCTGCTCGTCTTGTCAAGAACCTGTCAGGGCAAGAACACGTTCAAGTCTATATTATAAGCTAAAACAGCGCCCTCATTTGGGGTCAAACAACTGACGTTGACGAATAAGGACACCAAAAATGCATTTGATAAATCAATAGTGTGTTGTCTCACTAGGTTAAACATAGCCATTTCTCTTCGTCACTACTAATCTATTTTTTGCTTGTGTCGTCCTCAGTTTAATAGCCTGGTAATTTTTTACTGAATCTTTACTGAAGTGTTACTGGACACTCCTAATGAATATATTTAATAACTAGTATTCTTACTTGTTGGACGAGTTCTGTCTCTGCGTTGAGTGCATCTCTCCTTGCAGTGAAACACTGGTCCAGTTCATCCACGGCTTCCTGCTCGTACCTCTCCAGAATCTCAGCCAGCCCCTCGGTTCTCTCCCTGATCTGCAACTCGGCACGGTTACGGTTGAGCAAGAGTTGTCTGTTGGTCTCCTTCAAGACACCCAAGTTGTCTCTTAAGGTGTCCACGCGGCACTTCGCTCGCTCTACGAGGCTGGTGAGGACGCCACGCCGTTGCTCAGCCGCCTCGTGCCGCTTGCGGTGTTTGTGCCGCGGCGGTCGGTGGATGGTCGCACGGCATCTGTAGCAAATCGGCACATCACACGTCTCGCAGTACAGCTCAAACTGCTCCCCGTCGTGTGCAGTGCACAGTTTCGCCGACTTGTCTAAGGAGTCCAGACGCACCAGCATCCCGCTAGTATGGTACTCGTCCACGGTGGTGAGGCGGTGACTGCGCGTCATGCGCAGCCTACGGTGCGCGTTAGCACAATCCACACACAAGAACTCATTGCAATCGAAGCAGTGGTAGGCAGCCTCATTGTCACATCCGTGACACGTGGGGGCGCTCGACGACACACGACGTTTCTGTTTGATGAAATCTATGATACCATTCACAAAGAAGTTATCTGCTAAGGAAGCCACGCCCCCTTCCCCCATGGTGTATTCCTTACGGCAAATAGGACATGATAGTTTACCATCATTCTTGCTCACCCAAAGTTGTAAACAGTTTGCGCAGAACGTATGCTGACAGGCAAGAACCTTGGGTTCTTTTAGGCGATCAATGCATAGAGGGCATTGCAGGAACTGTCTGTCTAGTTCCTCAGCTCTGAGTACGTTGGTGGCCATTTCAGATTGATGAGTTCACTGGGTCCACCAAGCCAGGTTGACAGACTCTATAACCTAGCTAGGAACCGTGGACAGATATCAAGGCGACAGACCACAGCTCCCTACGCTGTCTGACTAGTGATTTCACTATCATCTAAGTACGTTCATGGCCATGTCAGATTGACGAGTTCACTGGGTCCACCGAGCCAGGTTAACAAACAACCTAGCTAGGAACCGTGGACGGATATCAAGGCGACAGACCACACTCCCTGCGCTGTCTGACTAGTGATTTCTCCCTATTTTATACGCTGTCTGACTAGTGATTTTACTATCATCTAAGTACGTTCGTGACCATTTCAGATTGACGAGTTCATACACATGTGGCCGTGACACACACAAAAGACATTTATAAAGTGCCACTGCATCAAAAACACATCGCATTACATTGGGTTCAAAAACTGTTTGATACACTTCTTGAATTTGCATACAAAGTCAGATTCTCTGATTGAAATATTGAGTGCATTCCACTTATGAGGAGCAACATGGGAAAAGGTTTGACTTGATGCAGACTTGAGAAGCTTGACAGAGTTAAGTTCCATTAGGCGAGTAGATTTCACTATCATCTATTTTAAAATAATAAAAAAACACAAAATGGATAATTACATTAAAGGCAGTGGACACTATTGGTAATTACTCAAAATAATTATTAGCATAAAACCTTACTTAATAATCAGTAATAGGGAGAGGGTGATGATATAAAACAATGTGAGAAATAGCTCCCTCAGAAGTGACGTAGTTTTCGAGAAAGATGTAATTTTCCACGAATTTGATTTCGAGACCTCAAGTTTAGAATTTGTGGTCTCGAAATCAAGCATCTGAACGCACACATTTTCGTGTGACAAGGGTGTTTTGTTTTGTTTTCTTTCATTATTATCTCGCAACTTCGACAACCAATTAAGCTAAACTTTTCACAGGTTTGTTATTTTATGCATATGTTGAGATACACCAAGTGAGAAGCATGGTATTTAACAATTACCAATAGTGTCCCGTCTCTTTAAGGACAGTGAGTCTTAAACCATGAACTAATTCGGGAACTTTGGATCCATAGTGTTGGTGTATAGACGGGGAAACAAATCGTCAACGGATTTCGCTATAAGCATTTTATGCAACAAAATGAATTTCAGATGTGTTTCGCGCATGATATCAAACTGTTTTTCATTGCACTGTCCCATTTCTATTTTTACTAGAACTAGATTAAGAGCAATGATGTGAACGGTGAAGTATTTTGATGCGATCCAGAGGTTTGACTCATCATAAAAAGCTGCACTGAAAACTTTAGAACTGTAACATTAAACTCTGATTCACCACAGTATTAAAGGCTTTGTATCAACAGTATCAAATGTTTGCCCATACTCAACGAATGAATATTTTAATAATATTATAAATAACAAGTTTCAGCTTCATTTGTCGTCAAGTGTTTGGTAAAAATTTGAAAATGATTTAGCCATAAAATGTGATTAATTTATTCATTTATTTTCAATTATGTACACTTTCTATTCATTTATCGTTTTATTTTGATTATTATTAATAACATTTATATTATAATTTTAATTTGATACCCAAACATAATATAACTCTCTATTTCATTAATATCTTTATGTAATTAAACTCAGCCTGTCTGATCTTCACTTAGCCACAGTCTTTCCTTGACACTGAATCTAAAGTTCGTTTGCGTCTAAACATACTCCAAGTATAACGACAAACACCCATAGAGATATTATATTCCACACAGCGACATAGCAAGGAATTCCAAGATTGCGCGGAACGCAAACTATGCACAAGCATATGCTATGGGATGAGCCATGTTGACGTACATGTTGTATCATGTCGAATGTTAAAGGGTGCTTCAGCAAAATGTAAATGGAAGTTGAGCTGCCAACAATACATGTTATTTTTGTGTTCAATGTATAACCTTCGAGCGATGATCTATTCAAGGCAATATAATAATGCCTTTGGTTGCTGGAACCGTTCGAGTATTTTAATCATGAGAATATATTGATGCACATAACAATCAAACATTCAGATATCACCCAAAAAACGAAAAGAATATTTCCACGCAGGAAGACTATCCCACAATAGGATTACACAGTGCAATCCGAGAAGCAATACTGTCGTAACGCTTCTCAGATTTAAAGACAGTGGACGCTATTGGTAATTGTCAAAGACCAGTCTTCTCACCACTTGGTATATGTACGTGTCTCAACATATGCATAAAATAACAAACCTGTGAAAATTTGAGCTCAATTGGTCGTCGGAGTTGCGAGATAATAACGAAAGAATAACCACCCTTGTCACACGAAGTTGTGTGCATTAAGATGGTTGATTTCGAGACCTCAAAATTCTAAATCTGAGGTCTCGAAATCAAATTCGTGGAAAATTACTTCTTTCTCGAAAACTATGGCACTTCAGAGGGAGCTGTTTCTCACTATGTTGAATACCATCAACCTCTCATCATTACTCGTCACCAAGTAAGGTTTTATGCTAATAATTATTTTGAGTTATTACCAGTAGTGTCCACTGCCTTTAAATGTTGGGGCATAAACTGATAAGTTTGTACGTTATAGATGCTGTATAGGCCTCCCCAATCATCAGTTATTGTTGTCGTTAATGTTAAGAGTGATTACTCAATTTAAACCTGGTCCCTTTCACTCTATCAAAACCCATTTCTTTTAATTCGTGTTGACCTTTGACCCGGACATGGTTTCTATATGAACGACGTCATAAGCCAAAGTTTTAGGCGATAAAGCGAGAATAAAGAAATCCAATGGAAGCTTGTATATAACATCAGCCATACCATGCAACAAGTACATTTTGTGACTGAGTATCCTGGTCGTTTCTGCTTAGCAGAGAAATGTTGATCAGTACTTTCTGCTAAAAGCAGCTCTATGAAAATGGGCCCAGGACTCGAATGCAAAGAGCTCCTTTGTAGCAAATAAAACCTTAAAAAAGTCTGTGAATGCACGGCATCTCAAGAACTTCATAATACCAACATCTGGTGCTGTTATAACTATACTATACAATGAACATATATGGCAAAAAACTTACCAATAGCTATCATAGGCGACCGTAGAAGGCCATATCGGTGTGTGTCTAATGTCAAGCCAACACGTTTAACTCCTCATATCGTATTGATAACGCAGTGTATGAAAAACTAAAGATCGTCAACGCTCAAGCTGCACGTCCTCCATTGCAGAGAGACCAACTGCAAACCAGTGCACGTTGCACTACAGAACCCCACGGCTGTTTTATGAAGTATAAATTCTCTAGACTAAGTATTTCCATTCAATCACCACAACACATCCCTTCTTCATTTTTGAAATCGTTTGCAGACTAGTCTCAGTACTGATCGTAAGATGTTATCATGTTAGTCCCGACTCCTATAAAAACTTGCACTTTAAAGGCACTGATCCGGACTTCTTTTGGTAACTGTCAAAGACCAGTATTCTCATTTGATGTATCCCAATAATTATGCATTGTGAATAATGTTACTCAATCGATCGAAGTTGAACTAGATAATGCAAAAACAAATACCTAATTGCTTTAATTTGTGTGCTTTCAGATCCCTGATAAAAGGCTTTAGGCCTGAAGTCTGTTATTATTTGGGGAAGATATGATCTCTTACTTCAGAGGGAGCCGTTTCTAATATTGTTTTGTATTATACTATCAACAGCTCCCCATTGCTCGTTACCAAGTGAGTTTTTATGCTGACAACAATCATTTTGAGTAACTACCAAAAGTGTCCAGGCCTTTAAACTTCGCTGGTATTAATAGGCTTGTGTAATGATCCCTAAACGATACGTCTTCGACTGTTGTTGTTTCGCTGGTATCTTGCACGGAGTTATTAAAATATTTGGACTACATTTTACCAGGAAATTGTTTGTAAACACATTTTATTTGCGTGATTTCTGAAATAACCCAAGTTTACATAAAATAAAAACAATATTGCTTGCTTACAGTAAAGCTATCATAAATGCAGTAATTTAATGAATAGGGTAGATGGCCTTAGCTTTCGATCCAACCCGGACCTTCTTCAGAGGCATAAAACAAGTACAAACAAATACATATCCATTTATAGAAAAAGAGAGGGGGAAAGGGATTAAGGAAAGGATCCAGAAAGAAGCGGGAAAATAACAGCCAATCCAAGTTTCTATTTCAGAGACAATATTGGTGGCTATGAACCAATAGGATTGAAGTGGCGAGGACAAGGGATGTTTAGAATGAAAGGATTGGGTACTGGACCATAAAAGCGGTAATTGTATTGTTCGACAACAATGCAGGGAGACATGAAAGGGTAGGATTGAGAGCAAGTTGCATCATGATGCAACTAACAATGGTCAATTAAGAATAGCAAGATCAAAGGTATGATGATGGACCTGTGGAAAAAGGGGGGGGGGGTATTTACATCAGATAGTTACAGTGATGAATTTATAAAAACAACTTTAAACTAGATTAATTTATACTACATGCAGTATATTCTTATAATACTAAATCCCATTGATGACGTCAGAGCCCATTATTAATGACAGACTAAAGATAGTTAATGTTCGAACCTCTGCCAATGAGGGCACATTCGATCTTAATGTCGCACTTTGTTATCTAATGTTTAGCCAATTGAAAAGAAAAGAACATTTTGAGAATTCTTTGTCAGCAGAACGGGTATGAAAAGAATGCTACTGGTTTGTGGAATTTTAAAAGGCAGCCCACCACCCTTGGGTCTCCGTTTTGCACGTAATCGGTTGATCGCTTAAAATGGTGCTGTTTAAAGCCATTGGACCCTTTCGGTAAACAGTATTGTCCAAGGCCCACACTTTGTGTATCAACAACTTCTACATAAAATAACAAACCTGTGAAAGTTAAAGCTCAATCGGTCATCGGAGTCGGGAGAAAATAACGGGAAAACCCACCCTTGTATCCACACGTTTCGCCGTGTCCGTAATTCTCGATATCGAGAATTGATATTGTTTTACTGTTTTCTCAAAAAGTAAAGCATTTCAAGGAATGATATTTAAAGAGAAGTCTTTCACCATTACCTTCTGTAAACCCTGTAAGTTTTTTTTTCTGTACCGAAACGGTCCAATGGCTTTAAACTGACAAGAATGCATCCCTTATTACTTGCTAATGTTTTCAAGAACGTCAAACCACAATTTTGATATAAAGTTAGGTTTTGTCAAGTAAAAAGTATTCTTTTTTCGTCAGCTTTTCAAGTTTTCAATGTGGCAATCTAGAAAAGCATCGATGATTTTTTTACTTAAATACTATTTTCTCGACTTCAGACGGAATTAGTATCTCTGTGAAGGTTTGTTTCGTTATGACTGATGAGTTTTCGCATTGTCTTGAGACTCTACTATAAAGCGATCACAAAAAAAACAAGTTCTATTCTACAATGCAAAGTTTACAATTGTACGTTATAAAATAACAGAATTGACGGTTGCAACTTAATAAACTGTTTTCTGTGTCCAGAAAGCCACGATCCAAACATCTCTTCATATTTCCCATATTTATTAAAGGGTCTGTATATGTTTGGGTGACTCTGTGAATTAATGTCAATAAAACCCAGTAAGAAGTACAACAGCTTTTAGATAATATAATGGCATTTTGAGAAACATTTCACTCAAAGTACTGCGGTTATGGAAAAGTATATCCCTTTTTATCCCCAACATTATATCATTTGAAATGAAAATTACAGAGACAATTTGCTTTATGGTATCTACAGCTATATAAGAGTTAAACAATGTTCGCGACCTTTTGTTTAAGAACTCGCTTCCAATTACCACATACAATTCCTTTAAGATTGAGTAAAATGATCCTCCACTTCGGAGGCTAATTTTTCAGCATGGTTCACACACCATCGAGTGAGATCCAAGACGCCATAAGACTCCGTGGAGTTTGTCCCTTTCTCGATGGATACCTTGTCATTGATGATTCCTCTTGACCGATCATTTAGGAACTTCCGCATTGCTATGAAATGGTAGTTGTCCTTATTGGAACACGGCTGTGCCTGTCGAGAAAGAAAACAAAATAAAAATGTGCGCTATACGTAGGAAGTATGGACCCGAGAAAAAGAACAAAAGAGGTCACAATCTTTTCTCTGCAGTTAAAGAAGACATCTTATGAGATCCAGTTCAAATTTGATCGCGAGCTAGACCAGCATGCACCTCATTCAACAGTTAGCGCTTGCGCAATGAGTATTGCGAAAAGGTCGATGGAGTGCATTGTACCAATTATTGTAGAATCGTCTTTGATTTTTTTCCGGAACCTACCTCCAAAATGATGCCAAGCAAATTGCGGTCGTCGGAGATTTTCTGAGACTTAAGATCTTTTTTGAGTTGCTTTTTAACGTTTCCTTTCCAAGAAGGTGTGTTCGTGCCAGGGCAATTGTCTGGAAATGGAAACGTTGGGTTCCGGTTTTCCTGAAAAGGGAGAAATTACAAGATTATGAGTCAAAACTATAAAGTATTACTATTATTCAAAGTTTATTAAAATACTGCATTACAGCGGCTAAAAGCCGAAATTTACAGTTTACAAAAACAGTCATTAAAAACAGTACTTATTCTGTTTACTAAAAAGAATCACTCTAAAATCAACGGGTCACAATTGACCCGGATCCCGTGTCCTAGGGAGCCTGACCAATTTTGAGTTAAGCGGACCGGAAAGTGATGAGTGGCCCAGTGTTTGGGTCCCATGGTTCATGACTCGTCTGGGGTCAGGCAGGCAAAGAAAATGGTTAATACACGGGATTTTAACTCGGATTCAGCTTCATTTTGATCCATTTCTGAGTAATCTTGACATGTTTTCCGGATATTAACACAAACAGGTGTAAAGAGTAAAGTGTTAAAATGTAAAGAGTGTTAAAAGTGTTAAATTGTAAAGAGTGTTAAAAGTGTTAAAATGTAAAGAGTGACACTATGTTGAGGAGTGTTTTTTCTGCCAAAGTAATCTGAATATAGGCAAAACAGCCAAAAACACCCAGCTCTATATCTGGATCCGGGTAAATTCTAGCACGGAAGAGTGTATAGAGTGATAATATAATAGGTTTCTTCTCCAAGATTCTGGTGGGGAAAGTCAGTCAAAGACATCCAGCTCTAACTATAGTTTATATCAAGCAACATACCTCACTCTGCAGTGACTTTTTCAAGAGTTTGTCAGCCTCTAAGCACGTCTTGTGACACTCCTTAAGAACCTCCGTCGAGCTTTGATCACCATTATTGGTCAAGAGTGCAGCTTCGACCTCTAGATAACCCTTACGGAGCTCTTGACTAAACCCACTGTTCCGTTCGGACAGCTCGACCCACCTAGTTAGGTCGACATCGGTACCAGCTTTTTCTCTGCTGTGATTTATCAGTGCGAGCATCTGAAACAAGAAAACAAAGCAAAATGTTCAATATCAAAAGAAGTTTGTTTTGATTATCTTTTTTTTCAGCACCGTTGCAATGTTTGGATTACTTCTTACCTCCAATGACTCAAAGCACTTGAAACAATTGTTGTTAGCATGAAAACTGTACTTGGTAGCGAGCAATAGAGAGCTTTATTGTAATACCAACAGTTCCCTCGGAAGTAATGTAGCTTTAGAGAGAGAGAGAGGTAATTTCTCACTCAAAAGAACTTTTAGGCATCTGAAAGCACGCACAATTGTGCAAGAGTGGGTTTTTTTGTCATTAGTCTTTCGCTTGAATAAAAATCTTGTAAATTCATGCATAATGTTGGGATAAACCAAGTGAGAATACTGGTCTTTAACAATTACCAAAGGTGTCCAGAGGTAGATTTCATAAAGAGTTAGGAGGACTAGTCCTAGGAGATAAAACAAAAGCGTGTGGCTAGTCCTAAGTTAGGACGAGTAAATCGTCCTAACTCGAGATAAGACTTATCTTAACTCTTTGTGAAATCCACCCCTGTGCATTTAAAGGTAGGCCTATTGCAGTAACTACGATTATTTATAATGAAAAAAAAAAATAAAATAAAAAAACAGAGTGTTTTAAACTCACCCCAAGAAACTCGCATGTATTATTCATTCTGATAACGAAGTCTTCGTTCTTCATCAGTATTCCGAAAAGTTCATCTGCTTTCTCAACCTCTTTACCACCACCTTGTCTAATTGCTGATACCAAATCTTGCACCCTCGTCCCCAAAACCTTCGCCTCTTTCATGGTGTCGAAGAAGACGTTGCATATCTCTTCGACTTTGTCGATGGACTGTCGAGCCAGTTTGACTGGATTGGGTTCGATGTCCAGAACGTCCCCACTGCTGTGTTTTGTCATGTTCACGATGGTACAGAAGTTCTTTATGAATGTATTTTCTGGACTGATCTTTGGCTGCAGCTGTTAACGTTTTGTGAGCACAAAAAAGACACAAGAAAAAGCAAGTGTTTATTTTACCTTAACTCTAAAGAACTGTGGACCTGACATCCAACTTGTAAACATAATTTTCGACATAAGATAGAAGTGAACGCAAAAACCCCATTACCTTTAGTATACACTCATAGATCTTTGGGTAGTGCGTCTCCATGTCGATAGGTAGCTTTAGCTTTTTCTTGAGTTCACCCTTTAATGTTTCTGGAGTCAGTTTCTCATCTTTTAGTATCAGAGGGAAGTAGTTCCCCTGCTCTTCTTCCATTTCTAGCTCCTCTTTCTATAACAATAAAACACACAAAAAAAGAAAACTATTTATTTTTTTAAAATAATCTGAATCCGGTGAAACGTGCTTCCTGATTATTTACACACCGGGAAAGGTGTTATATCCATTTCTGAATTAGTTTGACTTAATTTGGGCGGCTCGAAATGACAGAAACATACAAGTGGCACGAGCTCTTTGTCAGTGTTATTTGAAAATGAAATGTTGCAAATTATTTTTCTTTCTTTCCAAATACAGTATGAGGCTGTCATATTAAGCCAATGCCTGTATAAGACAGCCAAACAGACAAATTAGACAAGCAAAGTGACAAGACAAACAGGTAACAAGAAAACATTTGCACAAAACAGAGTTTTTGCCTTTATAATAGAATTTCTAACAAGACAAGAGCAAGATATAAATTAAATACCTTGAATAGTTCCATGATACGGTCAAGCAGAGGTCTAGTCTCCCGACAGCTAAGTACAGCCTTGTTCTTCATGTTCCTACTGACGTCTTCCAACGGACCTTCTTCTCGCCCATCTAAGAGTAGTCCATCCTCATCCTTAATGGCTACTTTATGGGATGATGAACATTGTCAAAATAAAAGCAACAATTTTCAACATCAGTAATGAACATAACTCTAGTTTTTTTGACGGTCGTTGTACACTAAACGTTATTACCTGTATTTTGTTGCCATTATCTAATCGGTCCAGCCGACGGCTAGGAAAAGTGAACGGCGGTACCACTATAAACCATTTTTACCATCACAAGGGAGCAGATATAGCAGACATGCAAAGAGCAAGGGCTTAATTCAAAGAGCAGCTTATGCGCATGAAACAGCTAAGCACAACACAATTATGCTTACCATGATAAGGGTACCAGTGAAGCTAGCCACATACAAATTTTGTGACTGGTATCATGCTAATTTCTGCTAGGCAGAAAGTGTCATGCCATATTGTTTTCTGCTTCAGCTCTGTGAATTGAGCCCATGTGGGAATTCAACTAACATCTGTGACTTGGTCACCTACCGCATGAGTCTGCTACACAATACTGCTCTCAGTCACGACACCCAACTAATATTTTGCCCCAAAAAGAGTCTGTAAAGCTTATGTTTTGTCAGGATCTTGTGACCCCTCGCGCAAGATGTGAGTTTTAGAGAGAAACAAATCAAAATATGTGAGAGTGACCCCTCGCGAAAGATGTGAGTTTGTGAGAAAAGAAATCAAAATGTGAGAATACTTCAGTTCGAAATATTTTATGGGCACATATTTTGGTACTGTTATCAAAATGTAGAATATGCAAAACTTGACATACAGAAATATAAATTATCTTTGATTTGTTTTTCTTGTAGCGTAATTACCTTTAAACCTTTCCATGAGTAACTGTACCTCCACGTTGAAAAGTGCCTCCCTTGACTCCCAGAAAAACGTTTCCTTTGACAGGATTCCCTTGATATTTTCTTTGATCTTTGTGCGATTCCTCAGCATGCAAGGTTCGATATTAGTTTCCTTGGATCTCAGGCCTCCTTCGAACGTCTGGGGCTTAGATTCACCGTGTAGGATATCAGATTGGGACTGTGAACAACACACCTCTATTTCTGCCAGCATCTAGCATTTGCAATAAGTTAAAAACCAAAACCCAACTTACAACATTTGTCTCGACTGAATTAAAGGCTGTTAGAATCTGTCAATTTCTTTAGCTTCATGCTTTTTGTTTTGAAGATAAGTTTATAACAGCAAACCTTTGGGAATACTTATTTGTCGGAACTTGAACACCCTGATATCAAAGTGCCTCGGCTATAGGCTTGCAATGCTGATTTTGTCTCTGCTCTGTACTTGTTTTCAAATAATTGTATACGTCGTCAACGAATGTTAATTCATCTGTGGCACTGCTTTTTAAATTAACCACCTTTAACTTACGGACGACCGCCAGATAGAATGGTAGAAATGTTACAAAGCTGAGTTACCATTGTGACAACTGGTTTTGCTTAAACAATGAACAGTATAGTTCATGCATGCAATCCAAACAATTTAAATGAACAGTTTAACAGACTCACCTGGATGAAGTTTGAACTCGAGGTGATTTTGATGAGGCCCTTCTCAACCAGCTTCATCAGCTCCAAAACGGCGACCAGGCTTCCACATCTGACTGCCTCGCGATATGACGTCACACACCTGTCTTCCAGTTGAATGTCATTTGCGTTGGCCTGAAGTTCATTGTGTGCGATTGTCAGAGCTATGTCTGCTAGTACTTCTCGAACCTTTTGTGGTTCCAGTCTCGACTCTCGTGTCAACTCCACATTCTCTCGAGCCCTTGTGAAATCCTCAGCTGCTTCTGCAGGTTTTGCTTGATTGCCAACAGTTTTCTCTTGACCCATTTTTAGGTATGACTTTGCAAGGTAGTACGGCACTTCGGCGTTTGTTTGGTCCACTGTGGCCAACATGTCGATGGCTTTATCGAACTCAAAGTTCTGGTAGAATAGAATTCCAAGCTTCAGATGATTTTTGTTATACTTATACTGCTTCTTCAGTGTTTTATATGCCATTCTTTTATAACTGGTTACCTGTGTCCTTATTTCCCATTTACCTGTGATATCGTTTTGATATTCAAAAGATTCATCAGTACATGTGTCCATAACTAACTGTGACATTTCCAACGCAGTGAATTTGGGCGTCGACTTTGTTTTGTTATAGTATAGGTATGAAGCAAAGCTGTTGTAAAGTTTAATCTTCTTCATTGGCATGAACTCCTGCGACAGTGGCATCATATTTATATAGCAATCTTCTGGGCTCTCATCAGATAGTCCGTCTAAGATTCTCACTTGTTGTGCCTTTTTCAGTAAAGCATAGAAATGTGAACCATCCAACTTTAGACATTTGTTTAGTTCTTCAAGTGCCTTTTTGGTCCATTTGACGGCTTCTTCCTGATGTCCCTTTTTCTTTTCTTTATCTGGTGTTTCGCGCTTGTTTTGCTTTTCTTGTTTTGCCTTGTCAATGCAGCATATGGCAAGTTGGTGATGGTTTTCGGTTCGATCGTGCTGATAAGCAATGGCGGTCTCCAGTATAGAAATAGACCGATCAAGATCTGTTTTCTTTAACATTCGGATAAGATTTCTGCAAACTTCTTGTAATTGTGGAGCTTCGTCATAAGCTTCGTTTAGCAGCTCACTTGCCTTATTTATGTCATCTGATCCGTCTCGCCGAGACAAGTTCAATCCAAGCATTGACTTAGCATAGTGGTAACCTTGGTGATCAGGTTTCCGGGCAATTAGTTTTTCCCAACATTCCTTCTCTTCGTCCATCATGTTTTTTAACAATGGGTCCAAACTTTCGTAACTGGAGGGGATTGGTCTTTCGAATCCCACCTTCTGCCCTGTCAGGAGTGCAACCCCAAAGAGAAAGTTTGGATTTGAAGGGAACGCTTGGTGGGCTGCCTTGAACAGTGCTAAGTTAGTGTCAAACATAACAGGACCGAGTCGCATGAGGGCCGCTGCTCTGATTGCACCAACGACCCGCAAATCTTTCTTCTCTAACTGTATGGCTTCTAGTTCTTCATGTAACTTAGGCAAAATCTTGTTGCTGGGTAAAATTTTGTGTTCAATCCATATGCGATTTAGGAGTTCGACGCTCTTGTAACCTTTGTATACATCTTTGTTTCTTAGAAGTTCAATTTCCCGGTTCGCTCCGTCAAGAGAAGCAAGTGCGTTGATGACACTCTGATCTTTGACCCATGACTGAAGACACGCCTTAAATAGAAGATTCTCGATCTTGAGGAATTGTGTTTCTTCCAAGTTGTTCTCTACTTTACGCAGTATTTTATCTTCGTATTTGTACACTCTTTTGTCTTTCTCGAGGTTCCAAGTGAAATGACATTCTCTGGTTTCCCAGGAGGAATCCATTTCCTTCGAAATTTAGTAAGTTTTCTGAGAAAAACATAAACACAAAATTAATCATATAGTTCATTGTGTTCACACCAATTAACTGTGTCCGAATCCGAACTTTTTAAGTTTTCCTGTTTGCTTACATCACCATCACATTCAGCCATGAGGACCCATCGATTAAACCGGAATTCGAAGTCGTAATATTTATTGTTTAACCTCATTAATTACCAGCAATCGATATTGGCCAATATGCTGGCCAATCAAAGAACTCCCCATCACAAATTAAAACAATATGAAAAATTGATTGTTTTGTTTGTAGACTCATGTAACATGTAAAAAAGAACAAACAAAACCACTTTGTCACGAGAGGGCACTGTTGAAATGCAATGACATGATTTGAAAGGTGTTAAGGTTAAATATTATTTTCTTGAGAGCATTGTCTGAATTTCAGTGCATATTATTGTCAGACTTCAAAACAAGGTATAACTGGGTACAGTTAAAAAGAAAGAAACATTACGAAACCTTTGCCCAAAACGGACCCATGGCTCGTCGAACCTTTCTATTTTCTAGCCCATCTTGCTGCCTTAAGCAGCAATAAATCTTATATCACAACAATTGTCAATATATGATGAAAAAGCGATCCACCCGAAACAAAGTAGCTTCGTTGGACTGAGAGATGCAGTTTTGTGTATAGGCTTGGTTGAATTTATAGTTGGTTGTTCACACATGATTTCTGCTGGTTGGGTATCCAGACTGGATCCTCACCTCTCCATAATTATAATATTTACAAAAGTTGAGCACCAGTCTAGTTTGTGCAACATGTCACGTAAAACAATACACGTAAAGGTAGGTGTAACACTAGAAACGGCTGGTGACGCGTGTACGCTGACCTTTGCCCAGTTTCGTTTTTGTTTTTCGATTATTAATCGGTAATTTGCATGAAAATGTATTTTTACTTTTGTTTTAAAAACATTTATTGACTCTGATTCGTCATCAGTAAATTACTTGAACAGTGAACCAGTTATGTATGTAATCATTTAACAGATTAATATAATCAGATAAAACTTATCACAAGATAAATTGATATATTTATTTATTTATTTTTATTTTAAATCTTTAGACATACACAATAGTTACAAGTTGTACAGAGGCTGTCAAGGTTAAAACAAAAGTATAAAACTGTCATCAAAAGATGTGTAAAACCAGACACCTGCCAACGATAAAAATATAATTATACAATATAAAAAGGTGATTGCACTGAAACATTTTAGAATCACACAATAGAAATCATTAAAACACAAGCAAAACCAGACTATTGAAAACAAAAAACTACACCCACAACATAACACCGCAGCGATAAGAGGAACGGACAACAATTGAAAATAAAAAAAAAACATAGAATGGACTAAAAACCCTCAGAAAAAAATAAAATAAAAAATAAAATTGGCACAGAGTGCACCCTCACAGATTCATGCCAACCAACTGGGCCCGAGGACAATGATAGCAGAGAGCCTCCCCAAACACCACCCAAAAAAGCACAAAGCACGTAGAGGTCTATCGATCCCCAACCAGCCGAGAGAAAGAAAGAAATTTTTGTTGATACTTTACGACAATCCCTTACACACTGACACACTATGTCCACATCCAATGGAGTTAGAATCGCAAAGGTCCCGTCAGATCAAACCTGCCAGACAGCAAACATACCCTTTGAGTTATTTTGCGTTCCTGCCGTAGACTTGTGGACGAGTCGTTAAATGCCCGTCGCGGTGATATCAATACGGCTCTCTCTTAACATCTCGCGAGACTGCTGCTCTTTGCGAGACTGTTGCT
Source organism: Asterias amurensis (assembly GCF_032118995.1). Classification (NCBI taxonomy): domain Eukaryota; kingdom Metazoa; phylum Echinodermata; class Asteroidea; order Forcipulatida; family Asteriidae; genus Asterias; species Asterias amurensis. The sequence continues at coordinate 18,206,780 of NC_092659.1, read as the reverse complement.
ATGACAATTGCTATCATTTTAAGAGCAGTAATCGTGAGATATGCAGCAGACTCGCGCAGAGTAGCAGTCTCGCGAGATAGTTGCGAGATCAGACGCAACAGATACTTAACGACGCGTACACAAGTCTAATGGTGACGATGCGTAAGCTTCATTCCATGGCCAACAAGTCGAGTTTATGCTTATGGTTAAAGGCACCCAATTCTTTTGGTAATTACTCGAAATAATTGTTACGAAAAACGTACTTGTTAAACGAGCAATGGAGAGCTGTTGATAGTATAAAATATTGTGAGAAACAGCTCCCTCTGAAGTAACGTAGTTTTTTAGAAAGAGGTATTTCTCAAAATTATAAAAGACTTTATCAGCTGATGGAAGTCTTTTATTATGCATCTGTAAGCACACAAAGTAATGCATTAAAGCGGTTTTGTCTTTCAGTATCCCCTTGCAACTTCGATGACCAATATTGAGCCCAAATTTTCACAGATTTGTTATTTTATTTGTATATTGTTAAGATAAGAATACTGGTCTTTGAAAGTTACCAAACGTGTCCAGTGCCTTTATACCAAGTGGTGAGTTAATAGGCCTGGAAAATCGTTAACTTTACTATAAACACATCAGTCCTATTGCAGTTTACCTGTGTTCGGTTCAGATCCGGCGTCCTTAAGCGGAACACTTCTCGTCTTTGTTAGAAAATCCGAGCCTTGTGTCCCTGTTCCGGATTTTTAAAAACAGAACTACACAATGGACGTAGGAAATGCTTAACACACGCACCCACGCAATAACCATGACGAAATTGTGAAATGCACCGCAACAACAAACAAGTATTGCAATCCAAGGGGGAATCCCGGATTTAGAATCGATTTTGTAGACTACACTTCGTCGGCTATCTAGTATCGATACTCAGTGAGCGCTACTGAACACCATATTATCACCTTGACTACAATGATGTTTAAAATCATTATTTGTTCGTATCAATAAATGTTTTATAATGACATTAAGTAAGGGAATATTAACAGAGTGGGGCCACGAGGTCTTAGACTTGCCGCTTAAAACCGGTGTCCATGGGAAATGTTGTCCTGTGGTTCTCTCCCCCATTACGAAACCTTAACATGGGCTGAAATTGAGGATGTTACGTTTAAAGAAGGGCGCAATGAGAAGATTTTGTACACAGTTTGCCGTAAGTGGGGAATCTCCGGGGTGGAACTGGGGGGCGGGGCGGGGCGGGGCAGAGTCTCCTGCCGCACCTTCGGGACAAAGTATCATATGAAGCAGTTGTTTGTGCTATGATCCATAATAATACTACGCGTATACTTTCCTGAAAAACATGACTAAGACCAGGGCCCAGTTTCATAGAGCTGCTTAAGCAGGAAAAAATTACGTAAACATCTCTCTGCAAAGCAGAAATGAGCAGGATACCAGTCACAAATGGAACATGTAACATGGTAGTTTGGCTGGTAACCTTACTTTGGTAAGATTTTTTTTGTTATGCTAAAGGTACTTCTTGTGATGAAGCAGCTCTATGATTTTGGGCACTGGTTTTTCTTCAGAGTCTTAGGGCAATGTCCACATCAACCACGCCCAGCACCCCCCCCCCCGCTCTCTCCCTCTCTCCTCCTTATCACAGTCATGTTTAATCTTGAAGAAAACGTGTTCATTAAGGAAATTCTGAAGCTGTTTAATGGCGAGTTGGCAAACATAATTTGAGACATAAAACTTTGGCATTGTCGTTCAGAAACTAAAACCCGGGGCACAAAACAGAATGCGGTTATTTTAAGTGACTACACTTTGAGGTGCAGTCGCGATTTAAGAGTCTATTATATATCCAGCATACTACTTTGACTTTTAAAAACTCATTTCGGCATATTTTATGTGCCTTTTATAAATCATGCAAAAATTAATCGCTGCTGTTTATCAATGTGTTTACTACAACCAAACCTGTTCAACAAAGAAACGACAGTATGTGCGTTTGTTTGCCTTTGTATATAGAAAATAACGCTTCAAGGTTGCACATTGAACATGGCAACTCATGCGTGCAATATGATATTGACTAAATGTTAGTTTTGGATAAAATAACATGACAGAGTGTACTCTGTTGTAAACAGCGCGTGGATTACTTGAAATGACATTCGCAAAATCTCCTCTAAATATAATAAATTGACATTAAAAAATATTAATGACAATTAATTAAAATACATAAGTAACCTTTACCAGGACCGATACAGAATAACCGTTTTTACACATTAAATATCGATTACTGAATCGTAGAATTGTCATAAATATGGAGGTCGTCCGTGTTGACGGTTACTCAGTGTCGATACTCGATGAGCACTGTACCAGTGTTCAGTGAGCGTCGATACTGAGAAAGCCATTAAAAACAGTAGAGTGTTTTTGAGTATGCCCTGAAACCTGACCACCGAGAATACCACATGCTATGTCAATGCTTGGATTATGAACTTCTCGGCGAGACGGATCAGATGACAAAAAGAAGGCAAGTGAGCTGTTAAACGAAGCTTATGACCCTAACCCGAACCTGAATAAAATCATTGAGGTAGGTTTAGCCTCCATGATAAAATGTACTAATGTAGCAAAGTGGTAATAAGGTATCGACACTGAGTAACCGTCGAAGTGTGCTATATACCAAGTATCGATTCTGAACAAAGGAAATTCCATTGGTATTGCATTGTTGTTTTGGGGAGTGTTTTTCGCAATATTATTTTTACTCGCACTGGTTGCGTGCGGTATATGAATGAAGCACCATTTCCCACTGCGTGCATTTGGAAATGAGGTTGCAACATTCCGCGGAATGACAGGGGCTTTATAGCTAATAATACAGGACACTCTACATGTAGGTGATATTAAAATGCACTAGATGTTCATCACCAGATCGCAGGACTGCCAACACATCAACAGGTAGGTGTATACGAATTACAATCTTATCTGATTAGAGAATTGTTTCCGAGCGCAACAGATCTTTATCAATGGTTCATCAATCCACGGTAATGTTGTCCCGTTCAAATCAAACCGAGGCAGGAAGGAGATGGTTTTGCACAATGATTATTTATAAGCATTTGTGTATGGTTCAGGATGGTCCAGGGTACGTTTTATTATTCCTATACCCTATATTAATTAATGCGTCGATAGGCAAATACTGGCGGATACTGTGTATCGTCGTCATGGAACTAGTTATTGCCTTCCCTGTGAACGAAGAATTTGTTATCGCGCTGTAGATCGTTATCAAGCTAACGGCATCTTGGTCATGTTCCCTGTATCCCATAACAGTACTGAAGGCTATTGTTTATTGAACAAAATTAAACCAGCCTCGGTTTGAATCGATATGGGTGACAGTTCATGATAAACGTGTTTTCGTTATAAGGCAAACAATCTATTTGTAACAAACTATCAAACTGTTTGGTGTTTCTTTTTATTGTGGGGGGTTCCCTATTTTTGGAGACATGCTATGAAATCCCATGAATGATCTTGTTATTTTCAACTCTTGCAGAGATGTGAATATTGTCTCCATTAAAATAATTAGGCCTACAACACAAGAAGGAGTCACCATTTTGCGATCATAAAATGGCTTCCGCCTGGCAAACTGATGGAAAGTGCCACTTTACCTGGAACCTCGAGACAAACCTCGTAGTCATTAAAACGGCCGATAAAATTTTACGGAAAATACAGAACAACTTAGCGGAAACGGATTTCCTCAGGATTGGGCATCTTCTGTTTAAGGCATGTCTTCAGGTATGGTTTAAAGACGTCACAGACGCACTTGTGTCCCTCGACAAAGCAAAGAAAGAAATTGAAAAACGAAGAAACGGGGATGAATACAAAGGTTATAAGAGCGTTGAACTCCTAAATCGCATGTGGATTGAACACAATTCCTTACCCGGTTCAAGGTTATTTCATGAGTTATATGAAAAACTAAAAACCATACAGTTAGAGGAGAAAGATTTGCGGGTTGTTGGTGCAGTCAAGGCAGCGGCCTACATGCGACTCGGTCCGGTTACGTGTGACACTAACATAGCACTCTTCAAGGCAGCCCACCAAGCATTCCCTTCAAATCCAGACTTTCTTTTTGGAGTTGCATTCATCACAGGACAGAAAATGAGATTCATAAGACCAATAGGCTCGAGATATAACTACAGAATGGACCAGATTGAAAAAAACCTGATGGATGAAGAGAAGGGATATTGGGAAACTCTAAACGCTATGGACCTACCTGATAACCATTCATGTCTTGTGAAGTCAATGCTTGGATGGAATTTGAGTAGGCGTAATGAGAAAAGGGAGAAACGTAAAGCCATGAAATTATTGGAACTGGCGTACGAAGAGGCTCCAGAAATACATCAAGTTTGCAGAAACCTTGTTCGTTTCAAAAGGAAACCAGATCCTGATGGATCTATAACCATACTAAAGAGAGCCATCTCAAAACAACGAGATCGAACCGAAAATCATCACCAACTTGCCTTGTGTTACATACGAAAATACGAAAAAAAGGGGGGAAACGAGTGGAACAAAAAGGCACTTGAAGAACTGGATAAATGTCTTAGTATGGACAGTTTACATGTCCATGCTTCATTGAACAAGGCAAAACTGTTGAAAGACGTGCCGAACGGGAACCCAGAAGAAGTATACAACAATATTGTTTCTAAGATGAAGGATAATACTCCGGATGACAAGCTTACAATTTACAAAGACTTTGCTTCTTTTCTTAACGAGAACAAGACGGCGTCTAGATACAACGACAGATTTGACATGTGGCAGGAAGTTATGAACATTTCCACTGAACACTTTGGACATCAAAATGAATCAGGTAAATGGGAAGCAACTCGCAAAGCTAACGATTCTAAAACTACAGCGTACAGTGTATTGAAAGAGCACTACGAAGGTCAAGACGATCATCTGAAGCTTGGAATTCTGTTCTACCAGAACTATGAGTTTGATCAGGCCATCGACATGTTGGCCACAGTGGACCAAGCAAACCCTGAAGTGTCGTACTACGTTGCAAAGTCATACCTCAAAAAAGGTCAAGGGAAAACTGTTGGCGATCAAGCAAATCCCGTAGAAGCAGCTGATGATCTCACAAGGGCTCGAGTAAAAGTAGAGTTGGTCAGAGAGTCGGGACTGGAACCACAAAAGGTTCGAGAAATACTAGCGAACACAGCTCTGGCAATCGCACGCAATGAACTTCAGGCCAACGACAATGACGTCATTCTACTGGAAGACAGGTGTCTGACGTCATATCGCGAGGCAGTGAGGTGTGGAAGCCTGGTTGCCGTTTTGGAGCTGATGAAGCTTGTCAAGAATGACGTCATCAAAAACACTTCGAGCTCAAGATTCATCCAGGTGAGTCTGTTTTTAGCTGTTCTCTGAAACTGTTTGACTGATATATGTGGTAAGAACCGCATGTGTGGACTATAATTGTTTAAACGATCCGGACAACATGTTCGCAAAACTAGTTGTTACAATGGTAACTCAGCTTTGTAACATTTTTACCATTCTATCTGGTTGATAGTTGTCCGTCAGTAAAAAGTGGTTAATTTAAAAAGTAAATTGCCAACGATCAATTTTTTTGACATTCTGTGACGACGTATATTTAAAAAAACAAGTACAGAGCCAAGATTAAAAATCACAATTGCAAGCCTGCACCGAGGTACTTTGTATCAGGGTGTAAAAGTTAGTATTAGTTTCCCCAATGGTTTGCTGTTATAAACTCATCTTCAAAACAAAAAGCATGAAGCTATTAGAAGTCGACAGATTCTAACATCCATTTATTCAGTCGAAACAATATTGTTGTAAGTTGGATTTTGATTTTTGATTGATTGCAAATTTCTAGATGCTGGCAGAAATAGAGGTGTGTTGTTCACAGTCCCAATCTGATATCCTACATGGTGAATCTAAGCCCCTGACGTTCGAAGAAGGTCTAAGATCCAAGGAAACTGATATCGAACCTTGCAAGCTGATGAATCTCAAAAAGATCAAAGCAGATATCAAGGGAATCCTGTCAAAGGAAACGTTTTTCTGTGAGTCAAGGGAAGCACTTTTCAACGTGGAGGTACAGTTACTCATGGAAAGGTTTAAAGGTAATTACGCTACAAGAAAAACAAATCAAAGATAATTCTTATTTCTGTATGTCAAGTTTTGCATATTTCGAACTGAAGTATTCTCACATTTTGATTTCTTTTCTCACAAACTCACATCTTTCGCGAGGGGTCACTCTCACATATTTTGATTTGTTTCTCTCTAAAACTCACATCTTGCGCGAGGGGTCACAAGATCCTGACAAAACATAAGCTTTACGGACTCTTTTGGGGCAAAATATTAATTGGGTGTCGTGACTGAGAGCAGTATTGTGTAGCAGACTCATGCGGTAGGTGACCAAGTCACAGATGTTAGTTGAATTCCCACATGGGCTCAATTCACAGAGCTGAAGCAGAAAATAATATGGCTTGACACTTTCTGCCTAGCAGAAATGAGCAGGATACCAGTCACAACATTTGTATGTGGCTAGCTTGACTGGTACCCTTATCCTGGTAAGCATAATAAATTGTGTTGTGCTTAACTGTTTTTTGTACAAAGGCTGCTCTATTGATTTAAGCCCTTGCTCTTTGCAAGTCTGCTAGTGCTATCTGCTCCATTGCGATGGTAAAAAAGGTTCGTTCACTTTTAATTCCATAAGTAACCATTAAGGATGAGGATGGACTACTCTTAGATGGGCGAGAAGAAGGTCTGTTGGAAGACGTCAGTGGGAACATGAAGAAAAAGGCTGTACTCAGCTGTCGGGAGACTCGACCTCTGCTTGACCGTATCATGGAACTATTCCAGGTATTTAATTTATATATTGCTCTTATCTTGTTAGAAATTCTAAGGCAAATGTGCAAATGTTTTCTTGTTACCTGTTTGTCTTGTCACTTTGCTTGTCTAATTTGTCTGTTTGGCTGTCTTATACAGGCATTGGCTTAATATGACATCCCCATACTTTTTTGTCACCAAAACACTGTATTTTTTTTTTTTGGGGGGGGGAGAAAAAAAAACAAAAAAACATTTGCAACATTTCATTTTCAAATTACACTGACATAGACCTTGTGCCACTTGTATGTTTCTGTCATTTCGAGCCGCTCAAATTAAGTCAAACTAATTCAGAAATTGGTATAACCCCTTTCCCGGTGTCTGTTGCAAATAATCAGAAAGCATAGTTGTTGTTTTTTTTTGTGTGTTTTATTGTTATAGAAAGAGGAGTTAGAAATGGACGAAGAGCAGGGGAACTACTTCCCTCTGATACTAAAAGATGAGAAACTGACTCCAGAAACATTAAAGGGTGAACTCAAGAAAAAGCTAAAGCCACTTAACATCGACATGGAGACGCACTATCCGAAGATCTATGAGTGTATACTAAAGGTAATGGGGTTTTGCGTTCATTTCTATCTTATGTCGAAAATTATGCATACAAGTTGGATGTCAGGTCCACATTTCTTTAGAAATAAACACTTGCTTTTTCTTGTGTCTTTTTTGTGCTCACAAAACTTTAACAGCTGCAGCCAAAGATCAGTCCAGAAAACACATTCATAAAGAACTTCTGTACCATCGTGAACAAGACAAAACACAGCAGTGGGGACGTTCTGGACATCGAACCCAATCCGGTCAAACTGGCTCGACAGTCCATCGACAAAGTCGAAGAGATATGCAACGTCTTCTTCGACACCATGAAAGAGGCGAAGGTTTTTGGGATGAGGGTGCAAGTTTTGGTATCAGCCATTAGACAAGGCGGTGGTAAAGAGGTTGAGAAGACAGATGAACTTTTCGGAATACTGATGAAGAACGAAGACTTCGTTATCAGAATGGATAACACATGCGAGTTTCTTGGGGTGAATTTAAAACACTCTGTTTTTTTTTTATTTTTTTTATTATAAATAATCGTAGTTACTGCAATAGGCCTACCTTTAAATGCACAGGGGTGGATTTCACAAAGAGTTAAGACAAGTCTTATCTCGAGTTAAGACGAGTTACTCGTCCTAACTTAGGACTAGCCACACGCTTTTGTTTTATCTCCTAGGACTAGTCCTCCTAACTCTTTATGAAATCTACCCCTGGACACCTTTGGTAATTGTTAAAGACCAGTATTCTCACTTGGTTTATACCAACATTATGCATGAATTTACAAACCTGTGAAGATTTTTATTCAAGCGAAAGAATAATGAAAAAAAAACACTCTCGCACAATTGTGCGTGCTTTCAGATGCCTAAAAGTTCTTTTGAGTGAGAAATTACCTCTCTCTCTCTCTAAAGCTACATTACTTCCGAGGGAACTGTTGGTATTACAATAAAGCTCTCTATTGCTCGCTACCAAGTATAGTTTTTATGCTAACAACAATTATATTGAGTATAGTTTCAAGTGCTTTGAGTTATTGGAGGTAAGAAGTAACCCAAACATTGCAACGTGCTGAAAAGAGATAACAAAAAAACAAATTTCTTTTGATATTGAACATTTTGCTTTGTTTTCTTGTTTCAGATGCTCGCATTGATTAATCACAGTAGAATGGAAGCTGGTACCGATGTCGACCTAACTAGGTGGGCTGGGCTGTCCGAACGGAACAGTGAGTTTAGTCAAGAGCTCCGTAAGGGTTATCTAGAGGTCGAAGCTGCACTATTGACCAATGGTGGTGATCAAAGCTCTATGGAGGTTCTTGAGGAGTGTCACAAGACGTGCTTAGAGGCTGACAAACTCTTGAACATGTCACTGCTGAGTGAGGTATATTGCTTGACATAAAACTGTATTTAGAGCTGGATGTTTTTGACTGACTTTCCTCACCAGAATCTTGGAGAAGAAACCTATTATATTATCACTCTATACACTCTTCCGTTCTACAATTTACCCGGATCCAGATATAGGGCTGGGTGTATTTGGCTGTCTTTCCTATAGCCAGATACTTGGCAGAAGAAAATTCCTCCTGATAGTGCCACTCTTTACACTTTAAGAACTTCTGGGTAAAAACTGATCCCGGTCCGCGTCCCATGTGTCATGGGACCCTTTTCCGTGTTAATATAATCCTGAAAACATGTCAAGATTACACAGAAATGGATCAAAATGAAGCTGAATCCGAGTTAAAATCACATGTTTTAACGATTTTCCTGGCCTGCCTGACCCACAGAAGGAGTCATGATCCATGGGATCCAAACACCGAGCCACTCTTGACGCACTCATCACTTTCCGGGTCCGCTTAACTCAAAATTGGTCAGGCTCCCTGGGACACGGGGACCGGGTCAATAATTGTGACCCGGGTGATTTAAAGAGTGCCTGTTGCTCCTCGTCATCTTTTAAAGTTTGAAGTCAAGTTCACCGCTGTTAGTTTTGACTTATCACAACATTTCTCCCTGTTCAGGAAAACCTGTACCCAACGTTTCCATTTCTAGACCAATGCCCAGTCGGGAACAAACAACCCTGGGAAGGAAACGTAAAAAAGCAGCTCAAATCAAATGAACTCCCGTCTCAGAAAATCTCCGACGACAAAAAATTGCTTGATATCATTTTAAAGGTAGGTAACCGGAAAAATAGAAGACTATTCTGTAAGAACTCCAACGCCACACGTACTATAATAATAATAATAATAATAATAAGAAGAATAATAATAATAATAATAATAATAATAATAATAATAATAATAATAATAATAATAATAATAATAATAATAATAATAATAATAATAATAATAATAATAATAATAATAATAATAATAATAATAATAATAATAATAATAATAATAATAATAATAATAATAATAATAATAATAATAATAATAATAATAATAATAATAATAATAATAATAATAATAATAATAATAATAATAATAATAATAATAATAATAATAATAATAATAATAATAATAATAATAATAATAATAATAATAATAATAATAATAATAATAATAATAATAATAATAATAATAATAATAATAATAATAATAATAATAATAATACAAAGACCTTGAGATCGAGATTAGCAGAATGTGGAGTATGAAGACCGAGACAATCCCAGTGGTCATCGGAGCTCTGGGACTAGTAAAGAAAGGACTGGAGAAATTCATTGAACGTATCCCTGGCAGCATAAGCATCAACTTAGTCCAGAAGATTGCACTCCTCGGCACAGCTCACATACTACGTAGAATTCTGTCCATTAAATAACATCACCCCTTTAGCGCCTCAGATCCATAGTCTGGATCCGGCTCTGTAGGATGTATCGTAGATAGCATTAAATAAACTTCTTCATAATAATAATAATAATAATAATAATAATAATAATAATAATAATAATAATAATAATAATAATAATAATAATAATAATAATAATAATAATAATAATAATAATATTAATAATAATAATAATAATAATAATAATAATAATAATAATAATAATAATAATAATAATAATAATAATAATAATAATAATAATAATAATAATAATAATAATAATAATAATAATAATAATAATAATAATAATAATAATAATAATAATAATAATAATAATAATAATAATAATAATAATAATAATAATAATAATAATAATAATAATGACCCACTCCTCCAAATAGTGAAACAACATGATGACAAGAAAAAGCTCTACTCCATCAAAAAAGAAGCAGTAAAATTCAAAAGAGAACTTGACTACTCAGAAATCACACCATCAGATAATGAAGCAACAACTATCTATACAAAGCGAGTAAAGAAGACAGCAAAAACCAAGGGTCATGAACAACTACAGAAAACCTGGGAAGACAAGGTAATGCACGGGAAGTATCCAAAATGGACGAAAGAAGCAGATGTTGACCAACTGAAGACACACCAATGGCTTAAAAACACCGGGCTGAAAGCAGAGACGGAGGGCCTTATCATTGCCGCCCAAGACCAGAGTCTCGCCACCAGATCATTTCACCATCGCATCATCAAAGATGGAATAGACCCACAATGTAGGATATGCGGAAAATATGAAGAAACCGTAGACCATATTATCTCTGGATGTCCAGAGCTGGCGAAGACGGAGTATATTCATCGACACAATAAGACAGCGGCGTACCTTCACTGGAAAATTTGCAGGCATTACAACATAGAGACGACAGGGGAGTGGTACAAACATCAGCCGACAACGGTCACAGAGAATGATGTAGTCACCATCCTCTGGGACATGCCAATCCATACTGACAAAGAGATTAAAGCCAACAGACCCGACATCATCATCAAGGACAAGAAAGACCAGAGGTGTATACTAATTGATGTGTCAATACCTTCCGAACGAAACACCTCAATTAAAGTTGCCGAGAAGCTGTCTAAATACAAAGACCTTGAGATCGAGATTAGCAGAATGTGGAGTATGAAGACCGAGACAATCCCAGTGGTCATCGGAGCTCTGGGACTAGTAAAGAAAGGACTGGAGAAATTCATTGAACGTATCCCTGGCAGCATAAGCATCAACTTAGTCCAGAAGATTGCACTCCTCGGCACAGCTCACATACTACGTAGAATTCTGTCCATTAAATAACATCACCCCTTTAGCGCCTCAGATCCATAGTCTGGATCCGGCTCTGTAGGATGTATCGTAGATAGCATAAAATAAACTTCTTAATAATAATAATAATAATAATAATAATAATAATAATAATAATAATAATAATAATAATAATAATAATAATAATAATAATAATAGTAATAGTAATAGTAATAGTAATAGTAATAGTAATAGTAATAGTAATAGTAATAGTAATAGTAATAGTAATAGTAATAATAATAATAATAATAATAATAATAATAATAATAATAATAATAATAATAATAATAATAATAATAATAATAATAATAATAATAATAATAATAATAATAATAATAATAATAATAATAATAATAATAATAATAATAATAATAATAATAATAATAATAATAATAATAATAATAATAATAATAATAATAAGACTTGTAATGCGCACATATCCACCCTGCTGGGTGTTCAAGGAGCAGTAAAACCAAAAAATAAAAAATAAAAAAATAAAAAATAACACAAAGAAAAACAGACACAACAAAATTAATCCTTGAAAACCTGTGACATAAGATAAGTTTTGAGAAGAGACTTGAATTTTGCGGTACAAAGACAAGATGGAAGATAAAGTGGTAGAGAGTTCCAGATGCGTGGCGCGGCTGAAGAAAAAGACCTGTCACCCCATGAGTGTCGAGACTTGGGTTCAATGAGGAGAAGCATGGAACTAGATCGAAGATTCCTTGATGGAGTGTAAACTTGAAGCAATTCAGAAATATAGTGGGGAGCCTTGCTATTAAGTGTTTTGTGGACAATGAGCATCAGCTTGAAGATGATTCGTTGAGAGATAGGGAGCCAGTGTAGTTGTTTCAGAATGGGGGTGATAGAACAGGATTTTCTAGACAGTGTCACAATGCGGGCAGCAGTATTTTGGAGCCGTTGAAGTCGAGAAATCTGGTTGTTAGGAAGACTGTAGAGAAGAGCATTGCCGTTCGCAAATATCCATAGCGCAATCGCTAACTGTTGAATGAGGTGCATGCTGGTCTATAGCTTGTTACTATAGTCCGCGTTGGTATACGCATTGCATTGTCTAGTGCGACAAGAGGTTAAATTAGGCTTTTAATGATTTTTCTTCTTACAAACCCCAGAAAATTATCTTTACGTTAGGAATATATTTTTGTTAATTTTATTGACAGGCACAGCCGTGTTCCAATGAGGATAACTACCGTTTCATAGCAATGCGAAAGTTCCTCGATGATCGGTCGAGAAAAATCTTCAAAGACACGGTATCCATCAAGAAAGGAACAAACTCCACGGAGTCTTATGGCATCTTGGATCTTACTCGGTGGTGTGTGAACCATGCTGAGAAATTGGCCTCCAAAGTGAAGGGTATTACTCAACCTTGAAGGGATTGTATATGTTTGGTAATGACTCAGTAGCAGTAGAAATGGCAGTAGAAACTTACTTAGTATGAAAAATGGCAGCTTTGGATAGTTTAAATGCATTTCGAGAAACAATTCACTTGGAAGTACTGCGGTAAGGAACAAATACATGTATATCACTTGTAAACCCCCAAATTAATAGCTATGGAATCTCACTTAGTAAAACTTTGACAAACATTTTGAGTAACATTTCACCGAAGATTGTTTCGGTATGGTCAGTTACTTGAGTTGTTTATAGTACATGTAGTATAGGCATGATGCCAAGAAAGTCGTCAAAATGTAAAAAAGAAAAGGTTATAATATACCCGATATATTCTTCAGTGGGTGAACATAAAGAAAATATAGAGCTTGTGATGGTATTTTGGAATCTTATTTGTGTAATCTATAGCGACAGAGAAGTATATGTTATACTAATTATAACCAATTTTTCTACTCGGAAATTTCGTGTGGATAAGGAAACCAGATCAAGCCTTTTTTATTATGGCATATCAGAAGGATTTTATAGATAATGTAACGCAACTTACCCACCACATGAGGGCGCACGACTAGCTGCGGGCTATAAAAGCCGTGAGCGCAACAGTCGGGTCTCTCAGTCGGCTCTCAGTCTCCCACGCAGTTAGGTCATAGTCAGTTCGTCGTGTAGTTGGTGTATTCAGCACGTCCAAGGGGTATAATTAGGTAGGCACGGGCGGAGCAGACGGCGTGCTGCACGGTGGGTGAAGTCGGGCTGGGCGCTGGTCACCGAGTGTCAGGAGGCTACTGGAGACGCAGCTACGAACTGCTGTAGGTAGCGCGACGGGACGGAGCCGGGGAGCGCGCGTCGATGCACCGGCCGCCTCTACGAGGAAGATCCGAGGACTCAGAGCCGTAGAGGGCGGGCATCTAGGGACGCCCACTATCACGCAATTGAGGCGTGCGGCACGACGGACACCCGGAGGCTAAACCCAGCCAGGCATTACCCCACCGACAGCATTGCCTCTCATTGATGAACTATTGTGATTGTAGGGATTACACTAATAATTAGGGAGGTTATTCAACAGGGGTCCAGTTAATACAAGAATGATTGCACAATAAATAGTTGGAACAGTGATATATCTGTCTGTGTTTTTATATTGTCTGTCCATTGTCTGTCCCAGAAAGCTGAGGCGCGGGTGAGTGCAGCTACGCGTATAGGCGGTATATTTCATCCAAAACGGACCTACCTTTCTCGACCGCTCGATTGGTAAGGGACCAGTTCCGCCACAATAATGATAACAAACTTAATATAGGATTAAAATATTGGATTCTGGATTTGAATTGCTTCTTTCCTAGCAATGTAGTTTAGTTGGTAAGACGTCTGCTGTAGAATGGTAAAGACCATGGGTTCGAATCCCACTCTAGTTATATACCTATGTATCTTTGCACAATACTCGGGAAAGTGTACTGAATGATTTAAACATATCGATGTATAAGGGTAACACTAAATAATATTTTAATAATTGTGTAAAGTACTAAGCGGTTTTTTGTATTATTCATAAAACATCCACGTGATGAGACCGCTCTTTTAACAGCTACTTTATAGGTGACAACTAGATGTAGGCGTATATAATTATTTTGGGAGCAAACAATTCGTTTACGTAAAGCAATAAGCATAATAATGATAATAATGATAATAATATTATAATAATAATACAAGTGCAGCATGGTACTACTAATAACCATTAGTGAATTGTTTTAACAATTCACTACAAAAGCCATATGAAACCAGCTGCTCAAAATTCGTACTTGTTTGTAATAATAGTACCGAAAGCTGAGTCTTCTACGGTTAGCAATTCCAATTTTATAAATAAAAGCGCCGCAAAAATATATAATCGTCTATAGTTGGTAAGACACTGCTCTATAATTGCAAAGGTCGTTTGTTCGAATCCCACCCGAGTTATATACCTGTGATTGCTTTTCCACAGAGCTCGGGAAAGTACTGAGTATACAGTGCTGACACACATCAGTACGGATAAACCAAAACTAATGTCAAAAAAATCTCTCCAAAAATGGAAAAACAAGCGAGACTGTGTCACTTTTGCAACGATCGATTTTTAGCAACAGTTTGGCGATATTAAATTCCCATGGATGCATACTAATAGTACTTCAAGAACAGTGATAATTGCTGTTTATACACTACATTAAAGGCAGTGTATACTAATGGTAATTACTTAAAATAATTATTAGCAAAACAACTTACTTGGTAACGAGTAATGGGGAGCTGTTGTTGGTTATAAAACATTGTGAGAAACGGCTCCCTCTGAAGTAACGTAGTTTTCGAGAAAGAAGTTATTTTCCACGAATTTAATTTCGAGACCTCAAAATTAAATCTTGAGGTCTCGAAATCAAGCATCTGAAAGCACACCAATTCGTGTGACAGGGGTATTTTCTTCTTTCATTACAATATCGCAACTTCGACGATCAATTGAGCTCAAGTTTTCACAGGTTTGTTGTGTTATGCATGTGTTGAGATACACCAAGTGAGAAGACTTGTCTTTGAAAGTTACCAATAGTGTCCAGTGTCTTTAAACACCACTTCCTCATCGATAAGCAGAGCCTTGCACCTATATAACCTATAGCCCGGGTACAGACCTTCATTTTGTAATAATGGCAGAGAACTGCGGTAGAAAAAATAATAATGAAAACTGAATATCTGCCTCCACTTTTGTAGGTGAAACCCACGGCTCTCGCTGAGTCCTAGCTCTAATGCTTAAAGGTACCGGACACTATCGGTAATTACTCAAAATTCAGCATTATGGTTCCTTCGCACGCGTCAGGATATGCAGGCAATACATTTCCAATAGTGTTATCAACAGAGGTCGCTGTATAATGTATATAGCATACAGTGTACAGGTATGTATTGGGGTGTTATGGATGTACCACACTGAAGGCGTTTAGTACACACCCTATGGAGTAGTGAGTAGGAATCCTACACAGAGCATGCCTCTGAGTTTATGACCCATATCGGGCATGGTATAGACTTATAGCTAGTTTAGTGAGAAATTACCTCTTTCTCAAAATCTATGCTACTTTAGAGGGAGCTGTTTCTCACAATGTTTTATACTATTGTAGGATTTATTGATAAACTTATTTTAATTTATTCAGAGAAACCTTTGGGCAGCGCCCTCATTTGGTGCTGTTTTTTCATTTTATCATTTTAGATTGGTGCCTGATGCACTATATTATACTATACCTATGTGTGGAATTGGACACTAGATTTTTCTCACCATGTTAAAGCTTGTTCATGCTGGAAAGTAACGCTGGAGTTTTCCCTCGATATTAATCTTGATTATTGATGTTTGAATTTCAAATATTATAGATTCCCATCTATAGATTGTTTCCTTCATTCTTCATTGAGAAGTGCACCATAAGATTTAGCTGTGATTTGAGAATAATTGGACGCCAAACAGTGTAAGTTGAATTTCATTTTCTTTTGATGTTCGCATGTAGGGATTGTAGACTCTAAAGTTGAAGTAACCTCCTCTTACCAGTTTTCACGCTATTATGCCTTTTTCTTTGAATAATGATGCCATATATCAACCGATGCCCTAATTATCTTCATTTGTTTATATGAAGTATGCAAACATATATTAAAACTTGATGGACATTGAAATGTTCACACTACACACCAATCTTCGATGAATTCAAATGGCATGGCCCCATTTGTTTTGAGTTTTTCCTGTTTTCACGGCAAACAAGAAAGTATGGATTCCCGGTGAAGCCATACATGGAAGAAACATCTGCAGTGGCTACAAGTGTTCTATGAGACTCTGTGTATGACTCTATAGCCAGCAGTTGTCTTCGTTTTATTCAAAATATGTTTAATGAAATTTAAAAAATTACCATGGTAATTTGCAAAAAAAAAATAATAATAATAATTTAATAAAAAGTGTGAATAATTATTGGCTTTCCAATCTGATTTTTATTTAGTTTTTTCCCCTTTTTCTAAAAATTTATAATAAAGCGTATAAATAAACAGTGATAATTGAATCAACAAGCTGATGTTTAAATTTTAGTATTAATAATAATATTGATATATGAGGGTTAAAAAATAAAAATCTCCAAAAAATATTAGAAAATGATATAAGGCACATGGCTTCTTTAAGCCTCTGTATTTTTTTTCAGAATACTCAGCAAAATATTCAGTCACATGATTTGATCATCATAAATTGTGAATTGAAATAGTGTGTGATGAAACTTTTTGGGTGGGCAAAATTTTTTATATGGCCTCAACATTATGACATATTTTTGTACCTTGTAGTAATGCCCAAAATACCAAACTTTTTGCATTTACAAGTGCAAATAACCAGTGGAGCCTTTACGTGTTTCAAGTTTTGGTCAAGGGAGAGGAGACTCTTTGCTTGGCAAATAAAACCACAATTTTTTTTTATCAAGGGACTGTTTACATCGCGCACAGAGAGGTAAAAGATTTGCCACGATTTTAGGGACACCTCGAAAACAGGACCTCATACGATATATTATTTGCAAGTGTCGTGGTAAGCTTCATATAATGAGCATTTTCTAAATCCTGTTGTATTTTTTATTTTATTTGTGCAGGTTTCAAACCCCCTTTTCTGAACCAACTAAACTAAGGAGTTGGAAACAGTAAGTTTTTTAGTAATTACCAAACGTGTACCTTCCCTTTAACGTCCCGTAATACTATAGGGGACAGCATCTCAGGGAAGAGATTTCAAGACCTTCAAGACCTCGGGCCCAACTCTGATCCTCCCGTAATTAATGTCATTAAAAAAAACCATTGTGAGGCATTTTTTTTTTTTTTTAAGTTTATTTAAACGGTAGTCTTCATAGTAGCGCTTAGTAAGTATCGATACTAAATAACCGACGAGGTGTGTGCTATCAAAATATCGATTCTTAATCCAGGAAATCCCCCTTGGATTCTGTTCTTTGCTTTTGTATGTAAACAATTAGTTGCTCACAATCATACAGGTGCCTTGTCATCCTTTTTATACAAAATCTTGGTTAATGCTAGACACAAAGATAAACTTGTTTTTCATCATTTATCAGCCCGTACCGATTTGTTTAAATTTTCCATCCCCTGCCGTTTTGCTCGTGGCTGGAGCAACTTGCCTACTGACCTTGTTAACGATTTCATATGTGCCCCCTTACAGGAATTTTTATCTAAGCTCAAAAACCATTTTGATGTATAGACTGGCTTTTTAAAGTTCATGTTTTGCTCGTTTGCCTTTTTTGTTCCTTGTTTTGTTTCATGTTCTATGCTTTTTAGTTATTTTTATAATTGTTCAAATTTTTCCACCCCCTGCAGTTTTGCTCTTAGATAGAGTTACTTGCCTGTTTACAATGTCATTTCATTTGTGTCCCCTCATCGGAATTTTGTTGTATTGCTCTTAAACCATTTTGATGTATAGACTTGCTTTTTTTACGTATATCATTTTAGGTGTGTTTTTCTGTGTATGTCTTTGCTTGTTTGCCTTTTTAAATTGTTTAGTGATTTGTATTATCTTCTGTGCTTTTTTATATGCCCCCTCTTGCCTTAATGTATTTTTAGGGTTTTAGGAGACATACGCCTTTTGGCGACAGTTATTTTTTTAACTTTTATGCTCTCCTGGGCACCCCACTGTTGTTTTACTGTTGTAAATGTGATTGCCCGAATAAATATTATTATTATTATTGCAATACTTGTTTGTTATAGCGGTGCTTTTCACAATTCGTCCGGATTGCGTGGGTGCGTGTGTATCGAAGCATTTCCTACATTCATTTTTAACTAATTAATGTGGAACCAGAACAGCAAGGCTCGGATTTTCTACCAAAGACGAGGAGTGTTCTGTTAAAGGGCGAACGAACACAGGTAATAATATTTCAAGTATTGCGTAGAGTAAAAGGAATACTCTATGGCTACTGCCAGGACTGATGTGTTTCATTAGTAAAGTCCCGAAGTTGTTCTTGAATATTGTAAACGGTTTTCTGAATGTTAACTTACTTACAGGGGCGTAGTACAGACGTGTACACATTGGTGGCGTATGAAGAATTTCACATTGTCAGAAATAGACTTGTGTACAAGTCGTTAAATGTCTGTCGCGCCTGATCTCGCTACTATCTCGCGAGACTGCTTCTCTGCGCGAGACTGCTGCAACTCTCATGATTACTGCTCTCGTTTTAAATGAGAGCAAATTGTCATAGCAATATATTATCGCGAAGAGCAGCAGTCTCGCGAGATGTTGCGAGATAGCCGTATCGATATCACATCGACTGAACTGCTTGTTAACAAGTCTACGGCAGGATCTGCTGGTAGGTTTGACCTGACGGGACCTTTGTTATTCTCACTCCATTGGATGTGTACGATACTACGTACAGAGTCGTGAGTCGGGGATTAGAGTCGTACATCAACATCTGCTCGTATCTTTTACTCGGCTGGTTATAGGGATAATTATGTCAGTCCATGAATTATCAACAATGCGATTTGTTTTCTCTGAATATAAAGTGTGTTTGATGATAAAACAATTTTGACTGACATATTGTATTGTTAATTATTAATGCAGAAGATTTAAATAAATTACGGCTTCGCCTTTGATCCAATCATTGGGTCACGTGACCTCAAACCGGCAGACGGTATAAATGATAGGTTTTTAAACAACGTTCAACAAGTCCGATTGTTTTATACACATTTGATTCTTGTAAACACAAAAATAAACTTTGCGGGTAATATGTGTTTTGCAGAAAACTTTTGAAGGAGAACATCATATTTGACAAAATGGCTTTCTCCCGTGAGTGGAAAACCCAACTGTGTCATTTCACCTGGAACCTCGAGAAAGAAAAAAGAGTTTATAAGTACGAGAAAAAAATACTTGGTAAAATTAAGAACAACTTGAAAGAAACACCTTTCCTCAAGATCGAGAATCTTCTATTCAAGTCGTGTCTTCAGGAATGGTTCGAAGATCAGAGTGTCAACGCACTTGCGTCTCTCGACGAAGCGAAGAGGGAAATTGAACTTCCAAGGAACAAAGACGTATACAAAGGTTACAAGAGCGTCGAACTTTTGAATCGCATGTGGATTGAACACAATTCCTTACCCGGTTCGGAGTTATTTCGTAAGTTACATGAAGAACTAAAAGCCATACAGTTAGAGGAGGACGATTTGCGGGTTGTTGGTGCAGTCAAGGCAACGGCCCTCATGCGACTCGGTCCGGTTATGTTTGACACTAACATAGCACTCTTCAAGGCAGCCCACCAAGCATTTCCTTCAAATCCAAATTTCCTCTTTGGGGTTGCACACGTCACTGGGCAGGAGGTGAGATTCATGATACCATACCCCGCCCCCAGTCACGACAGCTTAGACCAATCTTTAAAAGACATGATGGATGAAGAGAAGGTATATTGGGACGAACTAGATGCCCTGAAACCTGACCACCAAGGTCACCACTATGCTAAGTCAATGCTTGGAATGAACTTGTATTGGCGAGACGGATCAGATGACATAAAGAAGGCAATTGGGCTGTTACAAGAAGCTTATGACAAAGCTCCAAAATTACAAGAAGTTCGCAGAAATTTCATCCGAATGTTGAGGAAAACAGATCATCTTGATCGGTGTGAATCCATACTGCAGACCGCTGAGCAAGATCGTACCGAAAACCATCACCAACTTGCCTTGTGCTACAAAGATAAAGCCAAAAAAGAAAAGGAAGATAAAAAAAAATTGAAGAAAAAGGCAGACAAAGACAGGAGAAAGGGACATCAGAAAAAAGCTGACGATTGGACCATAAAGGCACTTGATGAACTGAATAAATGTCTGGAACTGGATAGTTCGCATTTCTTTGCTTGGGAGCAAAAGGCAGTTCAGTTAAAATACGTGCAACATCTTAAAAATTTCCAGAGGCCTGAGGAGTGCTATTCGGAAATAATTAAGTTGGCGAATGAATTCTTCATGCCTACGAAGAAGATGAGGCTTTACACAGCATTTGCTGCATACCTTGGACAAAAAAAGTCAGCGTCCAAATACAGCTCTAGATTTGACTACTGGCGGGTAGTTATGGACTTATCTACAGACGTATCCTTTGAAAAGCAAAACGGTATATCCGGTAAATGGGAAACAACGAAACAAGCAGCCTCCTATAAAAAGAAAGCATACAAGGAACTGAAAGACCACTACAAAGAAGATCGTCTGAATCTTGGAATTCTACTCTTCCAGAACTTTGAGTTCGATCAAGCCATCGGCATGTTGGCCACAGTGGTGGACCAAACAAACGCCGAAGTGCCGAACTATGTTGCAAAGTCATATCTCAAAAAAGGTCAAGAGAAAACTGTTGGCAATCAAGCAAAACCTGCAGAAGCAGCTGAGAATTTCACAAGGGCTCGAGAGAATGTGGAGTTTGCACGAAAGTCGGGACTGGAACCACAAAAGGTTCGAGAAATGGTAGCGGACACAGCTCTGGCAATCGCACACAATGAACTTCAGGCTAACGCAAATGACGTCATTCAACTGGAAGACAGGTGTGTGACGTCATATCGCGAGGCAGTTAGATGTGGAAGCCTGGTCGCCGTTTTGGAGCTGATGAAGCTGGTTGAGAAGGGCCTCATCAAAATCACCTCGATCTCAAGATTCATCCAGGTGAGTCTATGAGCTGTTCATTGAATTTATTTGACCTATATGCGGTAAGAACCATATGCATGGACTATTCATTTGTTAAACAATCTGGACAACCTTTTCGCAAAACTATATGTCACAGTGACAACTCAGGTTTGTCACATTTTTACCATACTATCTGATGCATGTTTGAAACATTTGGTGACGACGTATTTGAGCAACAAGTACAGAGAGTAAAAATATTAAAAATCGAGGCTCTTTCATTCAGGTTGTCAAAGTTCCAACAAATTAGTAGTAATCCCAATGGTTTGCTGTTATATGAATCTTCAAATTAACAAAAAGCATGCATGAAGCTAAAGTAGTCGACAGATTCTAACAGCCTTTTATTCAGTCGAAACAATTGTTGTAAGCTGGCTTTTGATTTTCAATTGATTGCAAATGCTAGATGTTAGCAGAAATAGAGGTGTGTTGTTCACAGTCCCAATCTGACGCCCTACATGATGAATCTAAACCCATGACGTTCGAAGGAGGCCTGAGATCCAAGGAAACTGATACCGAACCTTGTATGCTGAGGAATCGCACCAAGATCAAAGCAGATATCAAGGGAATCCTGTCAAAGGTTCCATTTTTCAGTAAGTCAAGGGAGGCACTTTTCAAAATGGAGGTACAGCTTATCATGGACAGGTTTAAAGGTAATTACGCTACCAAAAAAAATCAAAGATAATTCTTATTTCTGTATGTCAAATTTTTCATACAGTACAAATTTGATACCAGTACAAAATGTGGCCAATCATGAAATATTTCGATCTGAAATATTCTCACATTTTGAGATTTTATTAGCTATGCAGATTTTTTTTTTACAATGGAAAAATATTTCCAGTGATTTCCAGTGAACGTTAGAATCCTGAATGTTTTATCCGAGTATAGAGCCGAGTCTGACTCGAAGGCTTTAAGCCTTAGCCTCGTTAGTAACGAGGACTCTGCTTGAGCGTTAAATCAACAGTTGTCAATTTCACAAAGATACTCTTAATTTGTTAGGAGTTATTAAAAATAATAAGACTAATTCTTGCTAATGAAACCCACTCCTGGCCACTAACATGAATGGGAAGCAGTTTACAACAGCTAGTTGTTTTCTTTCAAAACCACACCGACGGATATGATGCAACTAATGCGATACTCTGGTTAAGCATTCCTGTGTAACAGACTCGTAATGTTTGGCAATGCCACCAGAGAGGTTTAACTCAATTGACTTTTTGAGTAGTAAAGACACTGGACACTATTGGTAATTGTCAAAGACCAGTCTTCTTACTTGGTGTATCTCAACATGTGCATAAAATTACAAACCTGTGAAAATTTGAGCTCAATCGGTCCTCGAAGTTGCGAGATATTAATGCAAGAAAAAACACCCTGGTCACACCATGGTCACACGGAGTTGTGTGCTTTCAGATACTTGATTTCGAGACCTCAAATTCTATATCTGAGGTCTCGAAATCAAATTCATTGAAAATTAATTCTTTCTCGAAAACTACGTCACTTCAGAGGGAGCTGTTTCTCACAAAGTTTTTTACTTTCAACCTTTCCCCATTACTCGTAATCAAGAAAGGTTTTATGGCTAAAAATGGCAGGTAATAACATTTTGTGTATAACGATCGCACAAACTGCCAGAGCTATTATGTTCATTACTGATATTGCAAATTGTTGCTTGTATTTTTCTATGTTCATCATTCCATAAAGTAACCATTGAGGGTGAGGATGGACTACTCTTAGATGGGCGAGAAGAAGGTCCGTTGGAAGACGTCAGCAGGGAAATAAAGGAAATGGCTTTACTCTGCTGTCGGGAGACTCGACCTCTGCTTGACCATATCATGGACAAATTTCTGGTATTTAAACAAACAAGACATTATTTTAAGCACCGTGTGAGCTCAAAAAATTATCATCCTAAGTTTTCATCATCAAATTGTTCTTGGTCTCCTGTTTGTCCCCCGTTTGACTATACAGATTTGATTATAAGTAGTGTGCTTTGTGGGGAAATATCAGACTGTTTTATTTGTTTGTTTATTATAAAACAATTCCAACAGAGTTCTTAAAATGCAAAAAGTGGACAAAAAAACAGTGGACAACAAATTATTATTATTTTGACTTCAGAAAACAATTTGAAGACCAAAGTGTACTGTAGAATATCTTCGGCTCAGACTTAAACTAGAAACTGGCCTCTTAAATCACACTACTCGGGAATTCAGCTCAGTAATCGGTTTTTAATTGGATCTTGCGCAATTGTGAGCCTCTCAAAAAGGAAAGATTGGATATTTCTGACCGTGATTAAGAGATCCTGCAGTTGTAAATTTTCATGCCAATATTGTTTTGTTAGGCAACTACTTGTAAACTATGCCATACGGCTGTAATAAAGATTGTAACATTCCATTCAACTGTTTATTTTATAGAAAGACGAACTGGGCATGGCTACGGTGAAGAACAACTATTTCCCTCTGATACGTGATCAGAATTTAACACGGGAAAAAACAGAAAAAAGTCTTCTAGAAAAGCTCAAGATCTGTAAGGTTGACATGCGGAAACACTACCCGAAACTCTATGCATATCTACTGAAGGTAAAATATTGGTCACTTTCATTAAATTATTATGTTATTAATTTTTTAACAATTTTGTTTTAGATGGGAGGGGGTTCCTTCCTTCCGTTCATTCGTTAATTATTATTATTGATATTGTTTGTGTTGGTTTTTTTTTTTGGGGGGGGGGGGGTTTGGGTGGGGTTTGGGGTCTTTAGCAGAAATAATTGTTGTTGTGAATTGCTTTGAAAAACCTACGCCGTCGATATAATCAGGTACATGGCTGAACGACCAATTCACATAGCAGCCATTAGTCCGAGGCGGGAATCGAACCAAGGATCACAGAGATGGAAGACATGAATGTTATTCAAGACAAGTTTTTTTGTCAAAACACTGCCCTGCATGTGCTCTTGGCGTCGTTTTGAAATCCTGGTCGTATTACAATATCATTCTTGTTTAAAATGTTATAATCTCAAAGAAACAATTAATCAAAAAATGTACAAGATGTTACAAGAATATTTACAGATGGACTCTAAAATAATGGTTAATTTGAGCTTGTTACCTTCTTTATTTTACAGCTGCAGCCAAGCATCAGTGCGGAAAACAGATTCCTGTTGACATTTTGGAAAATCGTAAACGACACAAAGCACAGCAGTGAGGATGTTCTGAATATCGAACCAAATCCAGTCAAACTGGCTCGACAGTCGATCGACAAAGTCGAAGAGATATGCCAATTCTTCTTTCACACGATGGACGAGGGAAAAAAAACTTTAAAAGCCCATTAATTTAAGAACGACACCAGCTGTAGGGCTGAAAAGGTGTATGCTGTTTAGGTTGTGGCCCTGGATTCATAATTTGGTTGCATTGGGCCTGCCAGAGCACCCCCACCCCCGGAGTCAAACATCGGAGGAACGACCTAAAACCAAGTAGAAATGACCAATCCTATATAATGCACTATTCTTTATACAAGAGAGTATCAACCGCCAGACAAAAGTTGTGTTGCATTGGGCGCGGCCCGACAGACACCTCCCCTCCCCGGGGTTAAACATCAGAGGAACCACCTGAAACCAAGTTGAATAGACCAATTTTCACTATTCTTAATACAAGTATCATACGCCAGACAAAAAAATGCTGCATTGGGCACGCTAGACACCCCACCCCCTGGGTTTAAACTACGGTGGAACCACCTGAATTAAATTTAAACGACCAATTACACTTTTATACAAAGTGGGGGTGGGGTGTCTGGCGGGCCCAATGCAGCAGAAGTTTGTTTTGGCGGTTGATACTATAGTGATATTGGTAATTTCAACTTGGTTTCAGGTGGTTCCTCTGATGTTTAACCCAGGGGAGGGGAGGTGTCTGCCGGGCCTAATGCAGCAAAACTTTTGTCTGGTGATTGATACTGGTATTAAGAATAGTGTTATTGGTCATTTCAACTTGGTTTCAGGTGGTTCCTTTGATGTTTAACCCGGGGAGGGTAGGTGTCTGTCGGGCCGCGCCCAATGCAGCAAAACATTTGTCTGGCGGCTGATACTGTCTTGTGTTAAAGAATAGTGCATTGGGCCTATTGGTAATTTCAACTTGGTTTTAGGTCGTTCCTCCGATGTTTAACCCCGGGGTGGGGGTGTCTGGCAGGCCCAATGCAGCCAAATTATGAATCAAGGGCCACAACGTAAATAGTGGTGTCGTTATTAAATTACAGGCTCTTAACGTTTGAAAAGAATACCACCACGACGCGCGGTGTCGGCCGGGGGCGGAGCTCCAAAAGGGGGAGATTTTAGCATATTTTAAGAGGGTGTATCTCGGAAACGGTACGGAGTATGGATTTAATACTTTGGTTAAATTTTTGGTTTGTGTTCATTTTAGCCATAGTGGCCAAACAGTTAGACAAAGTTTCATGTAAATCTGAGCTGATTTTGCAACTGGTTAATTCCAACCCATAGGTTTGTACACTAAATATTTGGGGAGGGGGTGTCTGGCAGGCCTAATGCAGCAAAAAATCTGTCTGGCGGTTGATATTTTTTACTTAGTATCATGGTAATGACCATTTCCACTTGGTTTCATGTGGTACCTAGAATGTTTGATCCAGCCCATTACTTTGCCTCTTTTTGGGGGGTCCATGCGCTAAACGCAGCGGGGGGTCGATGGCAGACATCCATATCTGACTATGTCAGGTTATCCACTAAATGTTCCTGTACTCAAATATTGGTACCTCGTTCCTTTAACCAAAGTGCTCTGGGCTGCCGCTCTATCACTATCAGGGCACAAAAAGAAGTTTAGCATGTATATACGACTTGTTTACAAGTAAACCCCCTACTGGTATTTTAGGCAACTCTCCTGAAACATTGCTCTTGCTCTAAAAAACTTGATCACTAATGAAGCTGAAACGTCTACAAATAAATTATATATGATACATTTTCATTCACAGTGAGTAAGGATTCATGTCATGGCCAAAAACTTGCTGTAGAATGGGAAAGATTATGGGTTCAAATCCAACCCTAGTAATATGCATATCTTTATACTGAAATATACTGAATGATTTACACACATTTTTATAAACAATTTTCATTATGTAGATTAAAGGCAGTGGACACTATTGTTAATTACTCAAAATAATTATCAGCACAAAACCTGACTTGGTAACGAGTAATGGAAGGCTGTTGATAGTATAAAACATGGTGAGAAACGGCTCCCTCTGAAGTGACGTATAGTTTTCGAGAAAGAAGTAATTTTCCACGAATTTGATGTTGAGACTTTAGATTTAGAATTTTGAGGTCTCGAAATCAAGCATCTAAAGCGCACAACTTCGTGTGACAAGGGTGTTTTTTTTTTCTTCTTTCATAGTTATCTCGCAACTCCGACGACCAATCGAGCTCAAATTTTCACAGGTTTGTTATTTTATGCATATGTTGAGATCCACCAAGTGAGAAGACTAGTCTTTGACAATTACCAAAAGTGTCCACTGTCTTAAATCATTATGTAAAGTACTAAGCGTCTTTTAGATTGATTCATAAAACATCCACGTGGTGATACAGCTCTTTTTACACCTTCTTTATATAATGTGACAACCCGATGTTGCCAAGTGTCAATATAGGGTGTATGATGTTGATCCTTTCAATTTTATTACAATTATTGCTCGCCATTCTGACACTCTTAAATTTCATCATACTTATGCTAGAACTGATGCTTTTAAATTTACTGTTTTAAACAGATTTCCTGTCTACTTTGACAGTTTACCCTCCCATGTTAGGGACCAACTTTTAACTAGCCTTCCTGGTTTTGTTAGAGGAATCAAAAAGCATTTTAAAGAAATCAGCTGGCAGGTCCACATTTAATTTTTTTTTTTTTAATGCATTATTGTTTTTTCTTGCTAGTCTTTTATATCTGAGTTGCCTGAATTGGCTGGTGGGTAATACGTATTCCTCCTGTGGAGGGTGTGTCTTGTTAATTCTCGTTATTGTCTCGAACCAAAAGGTCAGCGACTTTGAAAGTGACTTTTTGTCGCTATTGGCTTTCCCTGCCAGGGTTCTTGTCTTTTGTTTATAGAACGCTCCGGGGATCACCTCGGGAGTCATAGTTTTAACCATATCACTCGAAGCAGTCAATATTTGTATATTACCCACTACATTAAACACCACTTCCTATGATGAGCAGAGCCTTGCACCGTAGAAAAACGATAATCGAGCCCGGGAGAGACCTTCATTTTGTAATAATGAAAGAAAACTACTGTGGAGGAAATGATAATGAAAATTGATTATCTGCCTCCACTTGCCCACGACTCCCACTTAAAGGCATTGGTCGTAAATTATTTACTCAAAATTTTGCGTGAAAACGTATTACATGGATTACGAGCATTGGGGCGATTTTGATGATGGTATATTGACCTTTATCACGGAATGGTCATCTAGATTTTACTCCATTTCAACTCATTGTACCCAAACTGAGGCTGGAATGCGCAATGAATGTTAGCATTCATTACTGTTATTGGAGATGAACATTACCAAGATGGTGACCGAGCGTTAAAGGTCCATATAACACTGGTAGCAACTGCCCCCTCCGATTATATAACGTATAGTTTTTCAAAAAGAGGTAATTTGTCACTCAAATAAAAGTCTTTAAATATTTTGGCAGGCATCTGAGAGCTGAAGCTTTGTGTAACAATTGTGTTTTTGTTTTCTTTCATTATTCTCCTGCAACCTCGATGACCCTTTTGAGTCAAAAGTTTCACAGATTTGTTATTTAATGCATATGTTGGGACACACCAAGTGAGAATATTGGTCTTTGACAATTTACCATAAAATATAGTGTCCAGTGCATTTAATACACACAACCTTCCCGTTAATTATATCGATTCCTTGAAGGCGTGTCTCTGTCGCTATCTAATTAACTTCTTGCTACGAACCCGTTCAACTAGAAGTCGATTTTGACTTTGAGTCAACAACACTTCGTCTAAAAGAAAACAATGAAGCGCCTAGTCGTACAAGGCTGCGTTTGGTATTACTCTTAAAGGCAGTGGACACTATTGGTAATTACTCAAAATAATAATTAGAATAAAACCTTTCTTGATTACGAGTAATGGGGAGAGGTTGATAGTATAAAACATTGTGAGAAACGGCTCCCTCTGAAGTGATGTAGTTTTCTAGAAAGAAGTAATTTTCCACGAATTTGATTTCGAGACCTCAGACTTAGAGTTTGATGTCTCGAAATCAAGCATCTTAAAGCACACAACTTCGTGTGACCATGGTGCGCCAAGGGTGTTTTTCCCCTCCTTAATATCTCGCAAATGCGATGAATGAAGCTCAAATTTTCGCAGGTTTGTTATTTTATGCCTATGTTGAGACACACTAACTGTCTTTGACAATTACCAATAGTGTCCACTGCCTTTAACAATAACGGCAATACAAATCTTTTGTTCGAAGCCTACATCAACTTTTGATAGTACAAAGCATTTTGAGAAAATGTATCCGTTTTTATGCACTAGTTTTTGTATCTGGGAAGCGTTACTGCAGAATCGCTTCTCATATTGTGTATTCCTATTAGAGATTGTTCTTCCTGTGTGAACATAATTCGCTCCGGATTTGTTGCGACATCTGAAAATCACAACCACCCTTTGAAATGACATGTTCTTATGTCAGTCTTACATCTAAACTTATAAAGGATTAAAATAATCGAACGATTACAAAAACTACAGCTATACTTTGCCTTCAACACAAAGGTTGCCTTTGAAGTCAATACTGTGTGTTATTCTCCCTTACTCGTAGTCAATACTGTGTGTTATTCTCCCTTACTCGTAGTCAATACTGTGTGTTATTCTCCCTTACTCGTAGTCAATACTGTGTGTTTATCTCCCTTACTCGTAGTCAATACTGTGTGTTATTCTCCCTTACTCGTAGTCAATACTGTGTGTTTATCTCCCTTACTCGTAGTCAATACTGTGTGTTTATCTCCCTTACTCGTAGTCAATACTGTGTGTTATTCTCCCTTACTCGTAGTCAATACTGTGTGTTATTCTCCCTTACTCGTAGTCAATACTGTGTGTTATTCTCCCTTACTCGTAGTCAATACTGTGTGTTATTCTCCCTTACTCGTAGTCAATACTGTGTGTTTATCTCCCTTACTCGTAGTCAATACTGTGTGTTTATCTCCCTTACTCGTAGTCAATACTGTGTGTTTATCTCCCTTACTCGTAGTCAATACTGTGTGTTATTCTCCCTTACTCGTAGTCAATACTGTGTGTTATTCTCCCTTACTCGTAGTCAATACTGTGTGTTATTCTCCCTTACTCGTAGTCAATACTGTGTGTTATTCTCCCTTACTCGTAGTCAATACTGTGTGTTATTCTCCCTTACTCGTATAGTCAATACTGTGTGTTATTCTCCCTTACTCGTAGTCAATACTGTGTGTTTATCTCCCTTACTCGTAGTCAATACTGTGTGTTATTCTCCCTTACTCGTAGTCAATACTGTGTGTTTATCTCCCTTACTCGTAGTCAATACTGTGTGTTTATCTCCCTTACTCGTAGTCAATACTGTGTGTTATTCTCCCTTACTCGTAGTCAATACTGTGTGTTATTCTCCCTTACTCGTAGTCAATACTGTGTGTTATTCTCCCTTACTCGTAGTCAATACTGTGTGTTATTCTCCCTTACTCGTAGTCAATACTGTGTGTTATTCTCCCTTACTCGTAGTCAATACTGTGTGTTTATCTCCCTTACTCGTAGTCAATACTGTGTGTTATTCTCCCTTACTCGTAGTCAATACTGTGTGTTATTCTCCCTTACTCGTAGTCAATACTGTGTGTTATTCTCCCTTACTCGTAGTCAATACTGTGTGTTATTCTCCCTTACTCGTATAGTCAATACTGTGTGTTATTCTCCCTTACTCGTAGTCAATACTGTGTGTTTATCTCCCTTACTCGTAGTCAATACTGTGTGTTATTCTCCCTTACTCGTAGTCAATACTGTGTGTTTATCTCCCTTACTCGTAGTCAATACTGTGTGTTATTCTCCCTTACTCGTAGTCAATACTGTGTGTTTATCTCCCTTACTCGTAGTCAATACTGTGTGTTATTCTCCCTTACTCGTATAGTCAATACTGTGTGTTATTCTCCCTTACTCGTAGTCAATACTGTGTGTTTATCTCCCTTACTCGTAGTCAATACTGTGTGTTATTCTCCCTTACTCGTAGTCAATACTGTATGTTATTCACCCTTACTCGTAGACCTGTTTTGAAACCTTAGCTTGGACTTGGCATTGACTTTCAAGGTGCTTCGTAGAAGCCATATCGGTGTGTGTCTAATGCCAAGCCAGCACATTTAACTCATCTTATTCATAACACAGTGAATGAAAAACTAAAGAATTTCTTCCTTGCGGACCACTTACAAACCAGTGCAGGCTAAACATCACAACCCCACGGCTGTTCCATGTAGTCTAAATTATCTAGTCTGAGTATTTCCCGTCAATCACCACATCCCTTCTCAGTCCGCTATAAAGCTGAACGCAAAGCCTTTTACGGCCTGTGGTCTGGGCCTAAAATCGCAGGGAAGAGATTTCCCTTGAATGTCTGTTTTAACTGGCCATTCAAGACCTCGGGCCCAACTCTGATATTCGCGTAATTAATATCATTGAAAAAAAAAATGTGAGACATTTATTTGTATGCAAAAATGGTTTATATAAATATGGCAGTCTACATGGTGACAGTAATAATGTTAATTAGCGCTTAGTGAGTATAGATACTTAATAACCGCCGTGGCGTGTTCTATCAAAATATCGATTCTTCGATCCGGGAAATCCCCTTTGGATTTCCTCATGATTGCCTGGGGTCGTGTGTATCGAAGCATTTTCTACATTCATTTTTAACAAATTAATGTGGAACCGGTCAGCAAGGCTCGGATTTTCTACCAAAGACGAGGAGTGTTCTGTTAAAGGGCGAAGGAATTGAATCAAACACAGGTAATAATATTTCAATAACTGCGTAGAGTAAAAGGAATACGTATAGCTACTGCCAGGACTGATGTGTTTCATTAGTAAAGTCCCAAGTTGGTCCTGAATTGTAAACGGTTTTCTGAATATTAACTTACTACAGGGGCGTAGTACAGACTTGTACACACATTGGTGGCGTATGAAGAATTTCACATTGTCAGAAATAGACTTGTGTACAAGTTGTTAAATTAATGTCTGTCGCGCCTGATCTCGCAACTATCTCGCGAGACTGCTTCTCTGCGCGAGACTGCTGCAACTCTCATGATAACTACTCTCATTTTACATGAGAGCAAATTGTCAAGTGCCATATCAATAATAGTATTGCGAAGAGCAGCAGTCTCGCGAGATGTTGCGAGAGAGCCGTAAAGTTTTCACACTCGCGTGCTCACTCTTTGACAGATCTGCCCCCTAAAACTTGGTTCATAGATCCGCACTTGAAGATGCTGTCAACCCAAAAGGTTCTACTGCTGCTCATATTTTACAGATGTTCTGCTCCATTCTATATGCCTCTTATTGGCCTAAGATTGCACCACAGAGCATCTAGAATGCAACATTTTCCCAAGCTCTTCGGCCCAGACCCCAGGCCGTAAAAGGCTTAGCGTTCAGCTTTATAGCAGGCTCCATCTTTAACACCCACCAACCCCCACCCCTCCCAACCCCCACTAAAATGTCATGTCTTGATCCACACTTGACGATGCAGGTGATGATAGGGATGAAACGCCGTCTGAGCAACCATTAGAATGTAGAAACAATATGGATATTAGTACGACGCTATAGGCCCCTAATTGAGTTGTTTTTTAGGTACAATAACCATGATGGCAAGAATAGGTGCATCATAGCTTGAAATAGGCATTAAATTCCACATCTGAGAGAGGGGGGAACATCACCCTTCAGACTCCCAGATTGCACCAGAAAGCATCTACGGACTAAAAAAATTCCCGGGGCCCTACAGCGGGCCCCGGACCCCACGCCGTAAATGTTATGTGTCCCCCCCCCCCCCCCCCACCTTTCAAGACAGTTTGACACCCCTGAAGAACACTCTACTGTTTTAATAACTTATTTAGTATCGGTGATCGCTGAACACTGTAGTATAGTGCTCATTGAGTATCGACACTGAGTAACCGTCAACACGGACGACCTCCATACAACAAATCCACGATGCAGTAAATGATAGTTGTGTAATAAAAAAACGGCTATCGATTCTTGTAACGGTTACTTTGTAAATAATTATTTGTCTTTAATACCCAATAAGTCAATTTATTCTTTTTAGAGGATATATTGCGCATGACATTTTCAAGTCATCCCACTCATGTGCACTACAGATTGCACTGTATACACATGAGTGGCAAAGTTCAATAGCGCAACCTTGAAGCGTTTTCTTTACAAAGGCAAACAAGCGCACATACAGCCGTCTGTTTGTTGACTAGGTTTGGTTGTAGTAAACATACGTACTGTACATAGCAGTAGTTCATTTGTGCATGACTTAAAGGCATTTCAATGTGCCGAAAGGAGTTTTTAAAAGTCAAAAAGGGAAATGATGCTGGATGGTTTTTGCTGTTGAAGTTTACTCTTTCGCGACTGAACCTCTTAAACAAAGTATCACACTTAAAACTACTGCATTTGTCTTTGTGTCCGTTTGTGCTTTAGCATATCTTTAAATGTTGTCCAGGGTTTCTACAGTTGTCAAAGTTTTATGTCTCAAATTATGTTTTCCAACTCGCCCTTGTCATAAGTTCTTTAATGAGAGCGAGAAGGGTGTGGTTTGAGTGGGCATTCATAAAAACCTGAGACAGTTTATCCATTCTGATTGGTCGAGAGGGCATCACGTGGGGGTGTTATAACGGATGTTATAACACCCCTTGCAAGTATTCTGCCTGCTCATTGGTTTAGAGCGCGTCACATGACATGTCTTAGTTTTGCCAGACGACGGCCGTGTGCTAGAGCGTCGGTTTGCCATGCGCTAGTCCGACAGACTAGCACATGGCGTGCAGTACCCAGACGTCCTGTGCGTGTACGAGGATTATAAATTAATAGTCTGTAACCACTTCGGATTGCACGACACTACATGCAACACAGTAAGTAAAAGTGTATGCAATCTGTATTCGCGTCGTCCGTGGATTGTAGCATTCAGGTCTGTAACTTAATAATAACAGTACGGTATTTAGAAATGTTTGGGGTGTTATAAAACAAATATTGACTGCTTTTACTCGTGCAATGGTTAAAAACTTCGCCTCGGGAAAATAGAACGCTCCGGGGATCACCTCGGGAGTCTTAGTTTTAACCATAGCACTCGAAGCAGTCAATATTTGTATAATATAACACCAGTAAAAAGTGTTGAAACATGGGCGTGACACGCGAGCTTGCACCTGTGCTTATAAGACAGTTTCTTCACTCCTATTGGTCGAGAGCAACGGCCCGGACAGTTGTGCCACCTCACGCGATACGCGCGACGCGCACAGCAATCTCCTTATAAGGAGTTGTTTACCCGAGGGTCTTGCCATTTCATAGCTGGAGGGGTGTTGTGTTGAAAAAATGATATAAACAAATATATTTTGCATTTATTTTACTTTTTGACCAACAAGTGTTGATGTTTTTTGACCGAAAATGTATTTATGAATGGGAATTAAAGTGTGTTGAATCGGTTTTCAACTAGTGGTTTAAACCCGCCGAGGCCTGGTTCTTGATATTATTTACCTCGACTTCGTCACGGTATAAAATTATCAAGAACCAGGCCTCACTGTGTTTAAACCACTAGTTGGAAACCTCTTCACCACACACTGACTCCCTTATTGCTACCCAACAAACAAGGGCCCAACTTCATAGGGCTGCTTTAGCACAACAAGTAGCTTAAAATAGCAAAAAGATTGTTTACCAGATTAAGGTTACCACCCAAACTACCATGTCACATGGACAATGTGTGACTGGTATCCTGCTCACTTCTGCTAAGCAGAGAGTTTTTTAAGCAACTTGTTTTCTGCTTTGGCAGCGTTATAACATTTGTAAAATCCCGTAATAGGGGACAGCATCTCAAGGAAGAGATTTCCCTTGGACATAAATTTTGTTTTAACTGCCCTTCAATACGTCGGGTAGTCTTGGTCCCAAGACCATTGGTGTTGCGCGGTCACACACAACCAACGTTCCGATTATGCACGGCAAAAACTGTCCACGCTTGTAATGAACGAACGCTAGCGGGCGCTCTGTTTCTCTGATTTAGATCTCACCATGGTCTTGAATATTTGCAGCGACGGGTCTTAACTTTTTTATTGTTTTTCGGCAAATCTCCCCCGACTTTCCGGTGGAGCCAATCAGAGGCTGCGTTGCGGTTGGCTCGTGAATAATTCATCAGTGTTGTGCATGTAGCGTACAATGCATGCAGTAATTCCGTTGCATGACTTTTGCTTTACTCTGTGTGTGGGTATATATGTTTTTATCGGAGTATAATAATGTCCAGATCAGTAGGATTTGAAACTTTGACACAGGGTGGAAATACTATAAAGAAAGGTTTGTGGTACCAGCACAAACATTTCTATGTATAATGTCCAGATCCAGACACCTGCATTGCCATGATATGCAGCTTGAAATGCGATCGTGGCGTTATGCTCCCGACGTGCCAGGGCCCACACTGATGAAGCCTGTATTGGCTAAACAATTTGCTTATAGTTAGCACAAAATAGTATTGCTTAGAAGAAACTGGTTGCCAGCCAATTTTTAATTAAATTTGAAATTTTGTAGTGCCCAAGTAAATTTTTTGATAGTAAAGAAATTTTGTACAGTATTTTCTGCCAAACAGATATTAACTGGTGGGCCCTGTAGTGTTATTCACAGTGAAAGTTTTTTAATCTTGGGGGAAGGAAATCTTGAGGGATTCAAAAGCGTCTTTGTGAGAACGTATTTTGAAACGTAACCGTAGCTGCATATCTTGGAACGTAAGCGTAGCTTGACTCGGGATTGAAAGCGTACTTTTTGATATTGTAGCGTAACCTATTAGTATCTTGGAGTGTATAAGCATAGCTGAGTAGCTGCGTAGCTTGGAACGTAACAGTATCTTTTGGTGGAGCGTAAGCATATCTTGGAACGTAATTCGTAGCTGCGTATCTTGGAACGTAAGCGTAACTTGACATGGAATTGAAAGCGTACCTGTTGATATTATAGCGTAACTTGAAGGAACGTAAGCAGATCTGTAAGCGCAGCTGAGTAGCTGTGTAGCTTGGAACGTTGACATCTTTTGGAACGTAAGCATATCTTGGACTGAAGCGTAGCATCTTGGAACATAAACGCAGCTGCGTATCTTTGAACGTAAGCATAGCTTGACTCGGGCTTGGAAGCGTACTTTTTGATATTATAGTGTAACTTGAAGGAACGTAGACCTAAGCGTATCTTGGAACGTAAACGTAGCCGAGTAGCTGCGTAGCTTGGAACGTAACCATATAACATTTTTTGGGAATGTAGTCGTAACAATATCTTTTTGAATAACTCATGAGAAATTTCGAGTTTTGATTGTTTGTCCAGCGGCGACTACTGCTATTCAACTCCCAGTTATTTGAGGCGAATAGTCGGGTCATTAAATTCCACTAGTTGCCCAGTTTAATCATTTAATACCTCAAAAATAACTCTTCAGTCACAGAATTAAAAAAATAATACTTTGACAAAATTATGCTTTGAGGGAATTTTGTTTTAGCATTATTTTTATTTAAACCTTTTATAAAAAATTCTCATAATTTTTTTAAGCTACTCACACAATAACACTGTCAATATAACAATATGCGATATTCCTACGTTTTGACATCATCAAAATTACCTGAAAACTCATAACAAAAAGAAATTAGGGGCCATGAATTAAAATGGAGCATATTGGAACGTTGCGATCATAAGAAACAACGGATTCGACACCCGCAAGCTGGGAGTTCATAGCGCCTGGGATTTAACACCTCCAACCCCCACGAGACACGGCATGGGCGGTACGGATATTCCACAAGGCTTATTTCACGTTCCGATTGCTCCACGCCGTGGGGCCATACAGCGTCCGATACACGGACTCTCTGAATGCTAATTTTACGTTCGAATTTTGACCATTATTTACGATTTCAAATCGTCACGTATCCATAATCTGAATAGGTACCTATACTTAAAATTTCACTGTTTTCCTTTTAATAGGCCTATAATGACCACGGAATCACTCTTTGAGCAAAGATTATTAAAAATAGACCGCCGACCATATTGACCTTCAATCTTCAATTCGTCACGTGATATGAATATTGCATACATTAAAAGTAATTTACATAGTCTGGCCACGCCTTCAATTTGCAAATATCCAAGACCATGGTGAGCACAGGACATGGTGAGATCTAAATCAGAGAAACAGCGCCCGCTAGCGTTCGTTCATTACAAGCGTGGACAGTTTTTGCCGTGCATAATCGGAACGTTGGTTGCTTGTGACCGCGCAACACCAATGGTCTTGGAACCAAGACTATACGTTGGGCCCAACTCTGATATTCCCGTTAATGTCATTGAAAAAACACTGTGAGACATTTATTTTTATTTAAAAAAAAAAAGGTTTGTATATAATGGTAGTCTACATAGTGTCAGTAATGTGTTAAGTAGCGCTTAGTGAGTATCGATACTTAATAACTGACGAGGTGAGTGCTATTAAAATATCGATTCTAATCCAGAAA
The DNA here is from genome assembly GCF_032118995.1 of Asterias amurensis. Lineage (NCBI taxonomy): Eukaryota > Metazoa > Echinodermata > Asteroidea > Forcipulatida > Asteriidae > Asterias > Asterias amurensis. The sequence goes on along the minus strand of NC_092659.1, from coordinate 18,169,530 downwards.
ATCCCCCTTGGATTGCAATACTTGTTTGTTGTTGCGATGTTTTTCACAAGTTCGTCATGATTGCGTTGGGTCGTGTGTATCGAAGCATTTTCTACTTTCATTTTTAACAAATTAATTTGGAACCTGAACAGCAAGGCTCGGATTTTCGAGGAGTGTTCTGTTAAAGGGCGAACGAACACAGGTAATAATATTTCAAGTATTGCGTAGAGTAAAATGAATACTCTATGGCTACTGCCAGGACTGATGTGTTTCATTAGTAAAGTCCCGAAGTTGTTCTTGAATATTGTAAACGGTTTTCTGAATGTTAACTTACTTACAGGGGCGTAGTACAGACGTGTACACATATTGGTGGCGTATGAAGAATTTCACATTGTCAGAAATAGACTTGTGTACAAGTCGTTAAATGTCTGTCGCGCCTTATCTCGCTACTATCTCGCGAGACTGCTTCTCTGCGCGAGACTGCTGCAACTCTCTTGAGAGCAAATTGTCATAGCAATATATTATCGCGAAGAGCAGCAGTCTCGCGAGATGTTGCGAGATAGCCGTATCGATATCACATCGACTGAACTACTTGTTCACAAGTCTACGGCAGGATCACATGACAACTCAAAAGGCATGTTGACTGTCTGGCAGGTTTGACCTGACGGGACCTTTGTTATTCTCACTCCATTGGATGTGTACGATACTACGTACAGAGTCGTGAGTCAGGGATTGCGTATTGTAGCGATGAGAGTCGTACATCAAAATCTGCTCGTATTTTTTACTCGGCTGGTTGTAGGGACTAGCGGGATGCCGCGCTTCGCGCGGCACCCCGCTAGATGAGGAGGATTCTAGTATACAAATGTTGTAAAAGGTAATGTGGGGGCAAGGGAGGTATTATTACAGTTAATAGTCATTTTGTAGGATTGGATTAGAAATTGTATTTATAATCGGTATGGAAATTTGTCATTAATGTTGTATTTTGATAAAAATTAATTGTTGAGCGTGCACAACTTAGTTGTGAAACGTCGCGACGCGTCGCCTCTCCTCCTCACCTTCTCTCTTGCGTTCTCCAACCAAAGGAATTGGTGTTCGTTTCTGGAATTGAGCTTTAATATTGGGGATGGGTATACTTGGCAATGATGGTACTTGGCATGATATGTAGGGTATTTCGTAATATTTTAGTGTTGATCGAGCGGGCCAACGCATTATCCGTAATGTGGATTATGTTTCGCCTCATTTACGCATAGTTTTAATTCAATCGGCTTTTGTCATTGTGTCAATTTTATCCACTGCACTGAGTATTTCCCAGCTAAGATGACTGTAAGGGTAATAATGCTGAGTCGACTAAAAATATAGCACGTACACTGCTCCAATGACACACTTATTTTATTGTGTTGAGCACATTTGGGATAATTCAGTTCCACGGATTTGAGTGGTCTAAGTCTGGTCTCCCCCCTCAACACTAATCACCGCTGCTAAATAGCACAGGAGAAATCCGACTAAAAAGGCTTGTATGAAAGTGGTACCCTCTTTTAAAACAAACTCATAATCACAGCCACTAACAGCCGCGGAGTTTATCTGACTGAAAAGGAAGCTTCGAAGAAGTTCTGGTATACAGCAGATAAAAAAAAACCGCGCCAGTTGGTATGGACTTTAACGATAAAATCAATTTCTGCAAATTGTATTGAAAATAAATATATTTAATGATTGGTTGCTATAACTGTTGAATGATTTTTGCTTTGTTTCCAATGACGTGTACACGATTTTAGTATAAGGCCCCATTCATCGTGATTTATTGAGCGTACGTCCAACCATGAGGTAGGATTAATCCTACCTCCATGGTCCAACGACGCATACAAAGTTGTCTGAGCACCAAATAAAGCGAGTTTTCGGAACATGCTGTGCAACATCTAATCTACTGTTTTTACCACCGCTTTTGGGAGTAACAGTGCGTCGGCCTCATTAATTTATAGTTTATTGTCATATCAATTGATTCTCATGTAAACTTTCTGGTCAACATCCGCCGGGGCGCGCGCCCGCGTGACGAAGTCCCCTGATAAAACATCCAATTTTATAGTATGTTATCATAATTATCTGTGGAACCAAGGGTTTATAGGCCAGTTTCGTTAATTTTGTATGGAGAAATTCGTAAAAAGTATCCGATTCAGCTGCACATGAGAGCTCTTTCGATAACAAAACCCGACGGCCGATTGCTTAATACAAAAAGGATTTGGCAAAATCTACATCCTGAGTCCTGACCAAACTGCGTTCTAACAATTTTGTTGTTTCAGAACTTTGAATGGAATGTTCGTTTACAGCTTCAAAACAGCCGTTGATGTTTCACAAAGTTCGTAACCATGAAAGCATACTATTCTTAAACGGTGATTTCATGTACTCTTTTGTAGGTTTAACTGGAAAAACCTATACAATGTATATGAAAAGAGTCAGTAATGCATTTACTTTCTTTTTGAAAGTGTTTCAACTTTTACGTGTATACGTTCTGTGTGTTGGGGATGACATATGGACTGTACCACTAATGGTGCAGAGTTAAATGGAACAAATAAAGTTTCACAACAGCGGGTTGCTGTTTGATGCGTTTAAAAAATGCTGGAAAGTTGGGTAGGCCTACATGAGTGACTTAATTGTAATAAACACATATGTAACAGATGCATGTATTAAAGCCTAACGTTTTTTATTTAACACGCGAAATTAAACCCCCCTGTACAAAATGGTATATACACAGTGCCATTTACCCCTCTGCGAAACATCAATGAGTCACTCTGGAATGTTAATAGGAGTCGGAGGTTGCCACCCACTTCAAACCTAAAGAGGTGGCTCTGTGTGCAGCCTACAGCTCCCCCCCCCCCCTTAGACCAACAGGTGGGCCATATCAAAACCAGACAACCACAGAGGTGACTCTGTGCGCAGCCTACGACTTCCCCCTTCGACCAACAGGTGGCCCATATCAAAACCAGACAACCACACATGTAAGGAGATATCGCTCGTGACTCCAGCCAATCAGACAACTCGTCAGAGGGAGTTCGGTTCAGGGTTTTGTAGACTTGCAACCCGACGTCTGTAACGATACAACCGTGTTGGATTCCACAAGGATGCCATGCCACTGGACCTTCTAATTTTCAATCCAAGATGGCGCGGGTTACGCTTTTAATAGTATAGATACATGCCAGTCCATGAACTATCAACAATGTTATTTGTTTTCTCTGAATATATAGTGTGTTTGATGATAAAACAATTTTGACTGACATGTGGTACTATTAATTATTAATACAGAAGATTTAAAAAAAAATTACGGCTTCGCCTTTGATCACATCATTGGGTCACTTGACCTCAAAATGGCAGACGGTGTAAATGATCACCCGATACTCCACATTTCTGTGAGTAGTTAACAATAGCAAAGGGTCAGTGGAAGTAAAAACTTATCAAACACTGATTACTACCTCGTCAACCAGGTTACTACCTCTGTTGCTAGCTATTTTACACCATGACATCTGACCATGTTTTTTAAACAAACTTCAACAAGACCGATTGTTTTATACACATTTGATTCTTGTAAACACAATCATATAATAATAAACTTTGGGGATGTATGTTTTGCAGAAAACTTTGAAGGAGGACAGCGTGGTGACAAAATGGCTTTCTCCCGGGAGTGGAAAACCAGACAGTGTCACTTCACCTGGAACCTCGAGAGCGAAAAAAGAGTTTACAAATGCGAGGACAAATTACTGGGTAAAATTAAGAACAACTTGGAAGAAACACCTTTCCTCAAGATCGAGAATCTTCTATTCAAGGCGTGTCTTCAATCGTGGTTCAAAGATCGGAGTGTCAACGCACTTGCTTCTCTTGACGAAGCGAAGCGGGAAATTGAACTTCAAAGGAACAATGACATATACAAAGGTTACAAGAGCGTCGAACTATTAAATCGCATGTGGATTGAACACAAAACCGTACCCGGTTCGGAGTCATTTCGTAAGTTACATGAAGAACTAGAAGCCATACAGTTAGAGGAGGACGATTTGCGGGTTGTTGGTGCAGTCAAGGCAGCGGCCCTCATGCGACTCGGTCCGGTTATGTTTGACACTAACATAGCACTCTTCAAGGCAGCCCACCAAGCATTTCCTTTAAATCCAGATTTCCTCTTTGGGGTTGCAGACGTCACTGGGCAGAAGGTGAGATTCATGAAACCATACCCCGCCCCCAATCACGACAGCTTAGACCAATCTTTAAAAGACATGATGGATGAAGAAAAGGTATATTGGGAAAAACTAATTGACCTGAAACCTAACCACCGAGGATACCACTATGCTAAGTCAATGCTCGGATGGAACTTGTCTCTGCGAGACGGACCAAATGACAAAAAGAAGGCAAGTGAGCTGCTAAAAGAAGCTTATGACGATGCTCCAACATTACAGGAGGTTTGCAGAAATCTTATCCGAATGTTAAGGAAAACAGATAATCTTGATCGGGCTATTTTCATACTGAAGAATGCTAAGCAAGGTCGAACCGAAAACCATCACCAACTTGCCTTGTGCTACAAAGATAAAGCAAAAAAAGAAAAGCAAGAAAAGCACAAATTGAACACAAAGGCATACAAAGACAGGAGGAAGAGACAGAAAAAAGCTGATAAATGGACCATAAAGGCACTTAATGAACTGAAGGAATGTCTGAAACTGGATAGTTCACATTTCTTTGCTTTGGAGCTAAAGGCAGCTCAGTTAAAATACGTGCAACATCTTAAAGGTTTCGAGAAGCCAAAGGATTACTATTCGAAAATAATTAAGTTGGCGAATGAATTCATGCCTACGAGGAAGATGAGGCTTTACACAGCATTTGCTCCGTACCTTGGACAAAAAAAGTCAGCGTCAGAACACCACTCTAGAATTGACTGCTGGCGGGCAGTTATGAACTTATCCACGGACGTATCCTTTGAAAAGCAAAACGGTATATCCGGTAAATGGGAAACAGAGAAACAAGCAGCCTCATATAAAAAGGAAGCATACGAGAAACTGAAAGAGCATTACATGTACGAAGACGATCGTCTGAATCTTGGAATTCTATTCTACCAGAACTTTGAGTTCGATCAAGCCATCGGCATGTTGGCGACAGTGGGCCAAACAAACGCCGAAGTGTCGTACTTTGTTGCAAAGTCATACCTCAAAAAAGGTCAAGAGAAAACTGTTGGCAATCAAGCAAACCCTGCAGAAGCAGCTGAGGATTTCACAAGGGTTCGAAAGAATGTGGAGTTTGCACGAGAGTCGGAACTGGAACCACAAAAGGTTCGAGAAATGATAGCGGACACAGCTCTGGCAATCGCACACAATGAACTTCAGGCTAACGCAAATGACGTCATTCAACTGGAAGACATGTGTGTGACGTCATATCGCGAGGCAGTTAGATGTGGAAGCCTGGTCGCCGGTTTGGAGCTGATGAAGCTTGCCAAGAGTGACGTCATAGACATATCCTCCAGCTCTAGGTCAAAGTTCATCCAGGTAAGACTCTTTATTGAGATCGTCTTACCAGAGGGTTTTGTCAAGCGTATTCTGTGAAAAGTCAGAGGAAATGGGATTTTACTAAAATTTAACTTTAAGACCTCGAAATCAAATTCGTGAAAAATTCTTTCTTTCTAGAAAACTACGTTACTTCAGAGGAAGCCGTTTCTCACAATGCGTTACACTATCAATAGCTCCCAATTACTCGTTACCAAGTAAGGTCTTACACTAATAACTATTTTGAGTAATTTCTAATAGTGTCCAGTGCCTTTAATAAAGTTATTGTACACTGCTTCTTTAAAATGTTCTGTTTTGCAAATGCTATAGATGCTGGCAGAAATAAAGGTGTGTTGCTCACAGTCCCAATCTGACGCCCTACATGCTGCATCTAAGCCCCTGACGTTCGAAGGAGGCCTGAGATCCAAGGAAACTGCTATCGAACCTTGCATGCTGATGAATCGCACCAATGTCAAAGACGAACTCAAGGGAATCCTTTCAAAGGAAACGTTTTACCAAAAGGCATGGAAGGGACTTTTCAAAATGGAGGTGAAGCTACTCAAGGAAAGGTTTAGAGGTAAGCTTCTTGATAACTCAACGGTTAAATTGTTTTGTTTGTTTTTAGTTTTTTTTTAAGTTAACTTGTTGAAAGCTTGTTGTAGAACAAGGGTTATTTACAAAGGAGTTAAAGTTGAGAAATGAACCTCCATCAAGCTTTGATTTCTACGAGTATTGGTAAAATAGTAGACAATTTGCTCACATACATCAAGTACTTGTATACTGTTGCTATTTTTAGAATTTTTTCATCCTTGAGAAAACTCTTTAGGTACCGATGGACATGGATTAGATGGGAGAGAAGAGGCGAGTCCGTTAGAGAGCGTAACTGATGACGTAATCGACAAGGCTGTTAGCTGCTGTTGTGATACCAGACCTCTTCTTGACCGTATCATGGAAAAATTTCTGGTATTTACACAAACAAGACGTTATATTAATCATATTTTGAGCCCAAACAATTATCATCCTAATTTTTCATCAACAAGTTGTTCTCTTATAATTGTCACACGGACTACCGATTTGATTATTAGTAGAGTGTTTTGTTGGGAAATATCACACATTTATATTTGTATTTAAAGAGACAATCTCAACATAGTTCTTTAAAACGCAAAAAGTGAAGAAAAAAAACAGTGGACAACAAATTTGTATTAAAATTAAGGTAATTTTGAGTTTAGAAAACAATGCGAAGACCAAGTGTTCACCAAAGTGTACTGTGGAACATCTTCGGCCCAGACCTAAAATGAATTTGTTAAATAATTAATTGATAAAAAAACACCCGATGAAAAACATCAGGTTTTCACAATATCCAAGAATGCAGATTTAGTAGTCTGTTTAAAATTGGATCCTTTGTCATTTTGAGCTATAGGAAGGAAATTCAAAGTATCGGCAAATTCCGGCCGTGATCGAGATCCTGGAAGTTGTTGATTTTTTATGGTAAACTTGTTCTGCCAAGCAAGTACTTGTAAATATGCCATGTGGTTGTAATAAGGATTGTAACATTCTATTCAATTATTTATTTTAAAGAAAGACGAACTGTGCATACGTAAGGTGGAGGAAAATTATTTCCCTCTGATACTCGATGAGAAATTGACAGCGGAAATAACAGAAGAAAGACTTCTAACGAAGACACTCAACATCTGTAAGATTGACTTGAGGACACAGTACCCGAGACTCTATGACTATCTACTGAAGGTAAAATATAAGTCTCTCTTTCATTAAATTTGCGTGCAAATAAATGTGGGTGATTTTGAATGGTCAAGCATTTGTTGTCATAAGTATGTGCGTCGCTTTATTTGTTCATCCCCGTGTTGCAACCTATGGGGGGGGGGGGTTCGTCCCGTCTTTCGTCCGTCGGTTCGTTTGTGTGTTTTTGGTGTTTTTTGTTTCTAGAAGAAAAAGCTCGAAAGACTCTTTGAAGAAAAGTGTCAGTTTTAGACTAATGTGTGGGGATCGTCTCGTTGAAAAGGTAATGCGTTCGATGGACTGTATCAAAGCATAATTGAGCTTAATTTAAAGGCAGTGGACAGTAATGGTAATTACTCAAAATAGTTATTAGCATAAAACCTTACTTGGTGACGAGTAATGGGGAGAGGTTGATGGTATAAAATATTGTGAGAAACGGATCCCTCTAAAGTGACATCGTGTTAGGTCCACATTTCTTTAGAGTTAAGGTAAAATAAACACTTGCTTTTTCTTGTGTCTTTTTTGTGCTCACAAAACTTTAACAGCTTCAGCCAAAGATCAGTCCCGAAAATGAATTCATTAAGCACTTTTGTACCATCGTGAACAATACAAAACACAGCAGTGGGGACGTTCTGGACATCGAACCCAATCTAGTCAAACTGGCTCGACAGTCCACCGACAAAGTCGAAGAGATATGCCAAGTCTTCTTCGACACCATGAACGAGGCGAAAGTGTTGATGACGAGGGTGGAATATTTGGTATCAGCCATAAGACAAGGCGGTGGTAAAGAGGTTGAGAAGGCAGATGAACTTTTCGAACTACTGATGAAGAACGAAGACTTCGTTATCAGAATGGATAATACCTGGAAGTTTCTTGAGGTAAGTTTTATAACAGGTGTTTTAATAAATGATTGCAGTCTTTGCAGAAGCTTTACCTTAAAAGACACTCTCTAGACACCTTTGGTATTTAATTTTGAAAATTTTGACTCATTAGGTCATCGAAGTTGCAAGAGAATAATGAAACAATCAAAAACCCTTGTTCCACAAAGCACAAACTTGCGTGTCTTCAGCCGCCCTAAAAAGGCTTCAGGTTTGAAGTCTTGTAATAATTATTTGAGCGAGAAAGTACCCCTATCTATTGCTCGTTACCAAGTAAGTTATTCTAACAATTATTTTGAGTAATATTGTCCAATTGGAGGTTACAAAACAAATTTGATAATAAAAACTTGCTTTTATTTTCTTGCTTCAGATGCTCACCATGATAAAGCACTGCAGACTGGAAGCTCGACGTGTTGATGATGTCGACTTTACTAGGTGGGCCGAGTTGTCCGAACGGAACAGTGAGTTTAGTCAAGATCTCCGTAGGGGTTATCTAGAGGTCGAAGCTGCACTCTTGACCAATAATGGTGATCAAAGCTCGAAGGAGGTTCTTGAGGAGTGTCACAAGACGAGCTTAGAGGCTGACAAACTCTTGAACAAGGCGTGGCTGAGTAAGGTAATGCTTGGCATCTTTGATTTTTGGATGTAAACCTGAGTTTATAGTTAATTCTTTACAACTTAGAAAAATCCGTATTTAGCGCTCTACAAATGTTGTAATAATTATTATTATTATATTATAACTTAATAATTAGCTTCTTTCTGCTTGTAAATTGCTATCTAATGTAGATTTTGGAAGTCCCAATTTTGGAGGCGGTTTTGGTTTGCAAAAAAACGGGACCACTAAAGTTGTTCAATCATCTTTGTAAATCTCCTTTTAAGATATTGCTGGTTTTTGATTGTTTTCTTGTATTTTTAACTCTTTGAAATTTGTGTTATTAATTTTGTTCTCTTTGTAATTTTGACTGCAATTCAGCCTTCGGCTGTAATGTCTGAAAATCAATTCAAATCAATTTGAAGGGCGCATTTGGGTGATTTTCCTCACCAGAAACTTGGCATGACGGAACAGAACATTGTCACCTTAAAGTCACCTGGAAGTGGTATTTTTTCAAAATAAAACTTTTGTCACTAATATATGTGTTTTGATGAGTGGAATGTGAATAAACAGTTAACTAAAGTTTTAAAAAATCAGTTCTTATGTTATTTACAAATTTAAGAGTAGACCCCGACCCGAGAGGGCGCTGTTCGTGACGTCATTTTTTTTTTTTTTTTTTTTCCGGCAATGCCGACCGGGTGTATTGCTGCTGAATGTAGAAAAAAACACTTTTTGAAATGTACCAACTCACGACTTGGACGTACATGTACTTTGCACGTGTGTTTACTATACGCATTGCAGGCAAAGTCTGCCTCGCTTGACGTCACTAAGGGGTAGGCGGAGTCAGCCCCCAAACAACTTTATATATTTTTTAAACATATAAATCGTGACAAACAATTACTAAAAAAATTATTTTATTGTTAGTAAGCATATACTCTTAATTTTGAAGGAAAAAAAATATATATTTCCAGGTGCCCCGCAAATGTGTCCACATGACCAATAATAGGTTAAAATGACGTGTAATTCGAGCACAGAAATTGCATTTGTAACAAGTTTCCGGGTCAGAGTATGTCTCGGTCATCGTCGTTTAAAGTTCGAACTTGACTCCCTCGCTGTCTGTTTTGACTCTGTGTTTTTTTTGTTCTCCTTATAGGTAAACGGGAAAACACAAAATTTTCCATTTTTGAGCGATTCTAAAGTCAAGAATAAAGATTCCTGGAAAGGAGACGTGAAAAAAAAAATCAACGACATTCTCAAGAAACAGAAAATCCCTCCAGGCCGTATTCTTAATACCCTTTTGAAGGTAAGGCCTATAAGACAGCTCATTTGCCCGAGAAACCTATCACCATGCGTAGATCTATGTTGAGAGGTTTGGGCAGAGTGATTTCGAGTACTGTACAGTGTCAGTGTAATAGTTTGTTTTGTCACTATAGCTTGTTACTAGTCACCTTTAATTTTTTAACTTGTTATGTATTTTGACAGGCACAGCCGTGTTCCAGTGATGATAACTACCATTTCCTAGCAATGCGAAAGTTCCTCGATGACTGGTCAAGAGGAACCACCAAAGACACGGTATCCATCGAGAAAGGAACCAACTCCACGGAGTCTTATGACGTCTTGGATCTCACTCGGTGGTGTGTGAACCATGCTGAGAAGTTGGCCTCCGAAGTCATGGCTTGTATGAATCAACTTTAAGAGTCCTCATCAGATTTACATTACACTTAGTTTGAAGATCATATGATGGTAAAAAGCTTCCCTTATTAGTTGGTGAGGCGCTGTAGTTTTTGAGAAATGAGTAAAACAATGTCACAAAATGGGTTTTAAAGTATGTACAACGTATTTTCTAGTACTGGTATTTTAATCGACTCTCCTGAAACTTCTTTTAATTTTCACCCTTTTTCTCAAAAACCTGATGACTATAAGCTGAAACTTCTACAGGTAAATGATATCACACACATCTTCATTCACAGTGAGTATGGATTCATGACATGGGCAAGAACTTGATCTAAAAAAGGTAGCAAAACCATTTAAGAAGACTTAAATAATTGTCGTTCAGTATTGACTCTGGAAATTAATGTCAGTAGAAACTTACTTAGTAAAAAAGGCGGCAGCTTTGAATAGCATTTTGAGAAACAATTCACTTTAAGGTAATGTGGTGTGTGGAAACTGTTAACGTAAAGGGTTAACATTTTATTTCGGTATGGTCAATCTTACGTTGGTTCACGTAGGCCTGATGCTAACAAAATCGTCCAAAAGTCATACAGAGAAAGTGTTATGATTACCTATTATATATTCTTCAGTCAATTGACACCAACAAAAACAGAGCTTGTTATGGTATTTTTAAATGGATCCTATTTGAGTAAACGACAGAGAAATATATTTTGTACTGTCTATTTTTAATCAAATACATGTTTTCTAGTTTGTACATTTCGTGTGGATATTAAAGTAAATCGGATGAAGCTTTGTTTTAATTATTAATATTATGGCTATGGCATATTAGAAGGATTTTATAGATAATGATGACAAACTTAATATAGAATTAAAATATTGGATTCTGGATTTGAATTGCTTCTTTCCTAGCAATGTAGTTTAGTTGGTAAGACGTCTGCTGTAGAATGGCAAAAACCATGGGTTCGAATCCCACCCTAGTAATATACCTATGTATCTTTGCACAAAACTCGGGAAAGTGTACTGAATGATTTAATCATATCAATGTATAAGGGTAATACTAAATAATATAAACAATTTAATAATTATGTAAAGTACTAAGCGGTTTGTTGTATTATTCATAAAACATCCACTTGATGAGACCGCTCTTTTAACAGCTACTTTATATATGTGACAACTAGATGTAGGCGTATATAATTCTTTTGAGATCAAACAATTTGTTTATGTAAAGCAACAAGCATGGTACTAATAATCATTAACGAATTATTAACTACAAAAGCCATATGAAACCAGCTGCAAGTTTTTTTGTCGGAGATGAGCTCAAAATTCGTACTTGTTTGTAATATTACCGAAAGCTGAGTCTTCTACTGTTAGCAATTCCAATTTTATAAATAAAAGTGCCGCAAATATATATAATCGTCTATTAGTTGGTAAGACACTGCTCTATAATTGCAAAGGTCGTTTGTTCGAATCCCACCCGAGTTATATACCTGTGATTGTTTTTCCACAGAGCTCGGGAAAGTACTGAGTATACAGTGCTGACACACATCAGTACGGATAAACCAAAATTAATGTCAGTCAAAAAAATATCTCAAAAAATGGAAAAACAAGCGAGACTGTGTCACTTTTGCAACGATCGATTTTTAGCAACAGTTTGGCGATATTAAATTCCCATGGATGCATACTAATAGTACTTCAAGAACAGTGATAATTGCTGTTTATACACTACATTAAAGGCAGTGTATACTAATGGTAATTACTTAAAATAATTATTAGCAAAACAACTTACTTGGTAACGAGTAATGGGGAGCTGTTGTTGGTTATAAAACATTGTGAGAAACGGCTCCCTCTGAAGTAACGTAGTTTTCGAGAAAGAAGTAATTTTCCACGAATTTAATTTCGAGACCTCAAAATTAAATCTTGAGGTCTCGAAATCAAGCATCTGAAAGCACACCAATTCGTGTGACAGGGGTATTTTCTTCTTTCATTACAATATTATATCGCAACTTCGACGATCAATTGAGCTCAAGTTTTCACAGGTTTGTTGTGTTATGCATGTGTTGAGATACACCAAGTGAGAAGACTGGTCTTTGAAAGTTACCAATAGTGTCCAGTGTCTTTAAACACCACTTCCTCTTCGATAAGCAGAGCCTTGCACTTATATAACCTATAGCCCGGGTACAGACCTTCATTTTGTAATAATGGCAGAGAACTGCGGTAGAAAGAATAATAATGAAAACTGAATATCTGCCTCCACTTTTGTAGGTGAAACCCACGGCTCTCGCTGAGTCCTAGCTCTAATGCTTAAAGGCACCGGACACTATCGGTAATTACTCAAAATTCAGCACGATGGAAACTTACTTTGTAACGAGCAATGGAGAGCTGTTGATAGTATAAAATCTTGTGAGAAACGACACTCTCTTCTTAAGTAAAAGTTTTTGAGAAACAGGTATTTTATCACTCAAATATTAAAAGTATTTTAATATTTTTTGTAGGAATCTAAAAGCACGCACATAAATTGTGCAACACGGATGTCTTTTGTTTCATTATTCTCCTGCAACTTTGATGACCAATTCAGTTAAAATGTTCACAGATTTATTGTTTATTGTTCTTTATATTTTGGTGCTGTTGCCCTGGTTAACTATAGTCTTCACCGGGACACCAGTACCATGCGCTTAGATACGTAGTATTAAGCGCGGTATAAATTTGTATTATTATTATATTATTATTATGTGTTATTATGCACAATGTTAGGACACAACAAGTGAGAGTAATGGTCTTTAACAATTTACCAAAGGTGTCCAGTGCCTTTAATACACACAACCTTCCCGTTAATTATACTGACCCCTAGAAGGTGTCTCTGTCGCTATCTAATTGACTTTTTGATTAAAAACCGTTCAGCTAGAAATCGATTTTGACTTTAAGTCAACAACACTTCGTCTAAAAGAAAACAATGAAGCGCCTAGTCGTACGAGGCTGCGTTTGGTATTACTCTTAAAGGCAGTCGACACTATTGGTAATTACTCGAAATAATTATTAGGATAAAACCTTTCTTGATTACGAGTAATGGGGAGAGGTTGATAGTATAAAAATTGTGAGAAACGGCTTTCTCTGAAGTGACGTAGTTTTCTAGAAAGAAGTAATTTTCCACGAATTTGATTTCGAGACCTCAGATTTAGAATTTGAGGTCTCGAAATTAAGCATCTGAAAGCACACAACTTCGTGTGACCATGGTGCGCCAAGGGTGTTTTTTTCCCTCCTTAATATCTCGCAACTGCGATGACCGAAGCTAAAATGTTCACAGGTTTGTTATTTTATGCTTATGTTGAGACACACTAACTGTGAAGACTAGTCTTTGACAATTACCAATAGTGTCCAGTGTCTTTAACAATAACGGCAATACAAATCTGTTGTTCGAAGCCTACGTCAGCTTTTGACAAAGCATTTTGAGAAACATTAACCTCAAAGTAAAGAGGGTATTGTCAAAAAAGTATCCGTTTTTATGCACTAATTTTTGTATCTGAGAAGCGTTACTGCAGAATCGCTTCTCTTATTATGTATTCCTATTAGAGATTGTTCTTCCTGTGTGAACATAATTCGCTCCGGATTTGTTGCGACATCTGAAAATCACCCATTAAAATTACAATACACATGTCAGTCTTACATCTATATTTATAAAGAATTTTAAACATCGAACGATTAAAAAAACTATTGTTATGCTTTGCCTCCAAAACAAAGGTTGCCTTTGAAGTCAATACTGTGAGTTATTCTCCCTTACTCGTAGACCGTTTTCGAAACCTTAGTTTGGACTTGGGCCTGGCTTTCATGGTGAGCGTAGCCCAACCCAAGTCGAAGGCTAGGTCTGAGCCGTGGTTTCGTAAACAGCCCTCGTTTAAATGTTGCCCTTTATTACTCCTAAAACGTCACATGCCATTTTTGTTTGCGATTTCATAATGTTTTGTTTTGACGTTCATATCACAAAAATAACCCAGATGTGGTTTGATTTCAATGTTATTATAAATGTTAGCTAAAAAAGATACCTTGCACGTTTAAATTGTCAGTTTTTGTTGTGATGTCACTCTTGGCAAGTTGAAACAGTTTCAGCAAGAAGTTACTCGTCGTCAGTCCCACCATTGCGGACGTCAAAGCGAGTTTATAGGAATGTTTGAGTTTTGCGTTCAAAAATTAGTTAATATTGCTTGACATTGCTTGACATTAAGACCCTACAAGAATCTTTCTCGAAGGCTTATAAAAAAATTGTTGGTGTACTTACACAACGTCTCACACAAACTTTATGAACATTAAAATGGCCAAGTGGCCTAATGGCATGTTGCCTTTTTGAAGTTGAAAGACATGGATCGAACTGTTTTTCAACGTTACTTTTTACGGCAGCATCACAGTTCGAAATAGATGCATTCCTTGTCAGAGATCACGTTGTCTCTGCCGGTCTGTAGGTGCGTTGCGTTGTTGAGTTGACAGACCCCACGTTGACTTCCCTGCCAGAGATTAAAGGAGCGGCAAAGAGGTTCGGCCCAGCAGGCTTCACCGCACCCGATGACTCCCTTGGCCGGTACACTCCGGATTGCATGGTGTCCCAGACATTGGGGTGTGAAGCGGCCATCGTTACCGGCAACCAGCGTGTAGATGTAGGGTTGCTGATGCTTCATCTCACATACTACGAAGTGTGCAGAGTTGCAAATAAAGTGTTGCCATGTACCGTTGAACTTTAAAGCCATAAGAACACACTCACCATATCCTAAATAGTTATAGGGATCAGGAGCCCACATATGGTCGACGAAATCCGGCTCTGTCGATTGATCATCACAAACAAGCATTTCTCCCTGGTACTTGCATCCGAGCCATAAAGCGCATGAAACGCCTATAACACAGTTAACTTCATTCTTTTTCTGGATGTTCACGTGAACAAAGTGATTTTCTTCAATAGAATTCGGTACAAAAAGTCTGCTTTGCAGCACTCCACAGGCCCTTGAGGCGTCACTCCAATAAAGCTTCTCAGAAAGTAAGATGAAACATGAGTCACGCCAGTTCTTCCAGCCAAGAGGACAGTTAGCGTTGATGACGTGAAACACACCAATTACCAGTAAAATAGCTGACAAAGTGCCTCTGAGGTAAAATACACGGAACATGATTGTAAGACGATGAAGTATTACATGCAGAACTTGCGTTGCCGCATCCGAACACCCAACTTCTCAGTCTGCTCAGATGACGATGACGATGACTGAAGACTTGCCGCTTGTAACTGCAGCTTCATCATGGACACAGGAAATGTGTTGTCATAGAAACCACAACAAGCAGACGCCGCCAACGTCTGAAATAATGCAGATTTATAGGTAGAGGTCACCTGTCCTTATCAACATGACAGGTATTGATTGTACAGAACTAGTGACATAATTGGAAACAAACAATGAACACAGTGTGTACATGCATATAATGATGTTTTATATTTAAAACTGGCGTACAATTTAACAGCGAAATGGATGCGAGATCAAGGGTACATCCGTCAGGATCTTGACGTAGGCGTAAAGTCTACCTCGGTTCCGTTGCTTAATTAAGTATACATTTTCGCAGGCACAAAATAATATTGATTATTGCAAAAAATTGTTTATAACAAACAAAGACTGTAAGTGACTCAATGGCAATGAGCAAACAGTGTGTTTACTTTATGTGCGGGGCATTATATTATAGATTAGTTGACAAAGAAGTCTGGGATATATGATAGTTCGGCATATTTCAACAGAGGGCGATATACAGGGTGTAGCTTTCAACAAAGGCTTCACTTGCTGTTAGCCATGACATAACACCTCAACAAAATTAACCCCCCCCCCAAAAAAAAAAAAAAAAAAAAAAAAAAAAATCACTGTTTACAGCAACCAAACACACTCAGAAGAAGGCAGTGTTAAAGGCCTGTACACTTTTGATAATTACTCAAAATATTTATCAGCATAACAGCTGACTATGTAACTCGCAAGGGAGAGCTGTTGATAGTAAACGACTGTGAGAAACGGCTCCCTCTGTAGTCTTTGTAGAAAGAGGTAACTTCTCACTCAAATTTGAATCTGATCGAAAGGTAATCAGACCTGAAGCCTTTTTTAGGCTCTGTGCAACAAGGGTGTTTTTTCTTTCAAAATTCTCTTGCAACATCGATAACCAATCGAGTCCAAACTTTCACAGATTTTTTATTTTTTGTTGGAATAGACGAAGTACTTAAATTAATGGTCTTTGACAATTAATTACTGAACGTGTCCAGCGCGTTTAAAGAACCCGCGGACAATACAGTATGAACACTGGGCACATTCCTTGCACACATGGACGGACGTAATCGCACCATGGTTCGAATCCTCACCATCGGTAACGTTGTCTGCGTGAACTAGTGCGTGACCTGGTATGTTATACGATAGGTCAGCAACATTTTTCTCAATGGCAAGCAATGCTTCTTAGTTAGGCCGTGTCACATGTTTTGTACGAACTCCTTAACCTGATCAATATGATTCTAAGAGTTTTCACATTCTGCCTTCGAGACATGTACAAACACAGAAGCAGTGAGGACTAGGGCAAAATGGCGCTGGGATTGTACAACATCAGAGTCTGGCGAAAGCAAGTGGTATTGTAGATTGCACGTCCAACATTCGGTAAGCACACAAAACGTTTAGTAATTATAGGCAACAAAACTTTGCCGATATAGTGCGGCCTATACCCAGGCCGGTTTCGTAAGGAAATAGTTAACCCGGGAGATTCTGTCCGCCATTGAAACATGGGCTGAAGAATGTTGATCAAAGAGGGCGCTATCGGAATATTATTGGTACACATTGAGCTGTGTATAGAGTGTGGGGGGGGACATCATCTCCGGTGAACCTCCTGCCTCATCGGCCAAGCAGTGTTTTAGGGAACGTGACCGCTCGTTGCTGGCTTTTTTTTTTGGGGGGGGGGGAGAGGGGAAGATTTCCGTATCCTGCCAGCATTTAAGGGGATTTTAAGATCCAATGTTTTCTATTTCAATATACTATTTTTTAGGTTCCATTGAGCTCGCATTTTCGGTAGAATCCGATTAACATGAATGTAGACCTAGATATCGTAAACCACTAAGATTAATATTTGGATGAGTATATAACAGTATGTTTCAAAATGTCCTTCATGAGTCAGAACAGCCAAATCCTTCCGGTAACCCCCACCCCCCGACCCGCGCCCCGCGTGACAAGGGCCAAGGGCAACTACAAAACAACCTGGCCCAGCGTCGTTCCAAGGCAATGCTTGCCAAAAGTCCCCTTCATTGTTGACATCCGTGTATTATACATAAATATTTGTTGGTTGGCATCTGTCTGTCTAGAATATTGCCCAGTAAGTTATTAGTTTAGAGGTGTAGCGGCTTCTTTACGGCTGAACAATCCAATCGTAGTAGGCATGTTACAGTTGCTTGAGATTATTGTCACGTTTGGCTGCATGTACGTGGTTGACTGTGTGGTTGACTGTGTGGTTGTTGACTGTTGTCGACGCTCCCTTTTCGCCTCCCACTGTTCACTGCTCTCCTTTATTTACTAACTACACACGCTAGCCCTACCGTAGCCCCCTCCTGTGTTACCACTCTGACCTTTAATTAGCAGGGAGGTCAAAGCTATTCATAAGTTTTGATAAATCACTGACCCATTGAGTTAGCTGGCTGTACTAAGTGTCACTAAGTACAAAAGACCTTATGCATTGACGTCATCCAGCCGCCATCTTTGAGGTCAAACGGTGACGAAACAATCGAAACGCACAAAGATTGGCCAAGGAACAACCTCCTTTTGACCTCAATGCGGGTGCGCCGTACTGAAATGACGTCATGTGCATATGGTCTATACCACATTTTGACCTAATTATATTCCGATCCAAGTAGAAAACGAACCTTTGCTCTCGCACTTTAGTCTATTGTGTATTATTTACCCCCAAGTGTGCGATAGCGCTTTTTAAAGGGACCGTACACCTATAAAAATGAAGATAACTACAAAAAAGTCTATGATTATTTCAGATCAAAAGGTGCTAGCGTTTTTTGAAATAATATCGCCGAAAATCCAGAGCGGTAATATGTCCCACGCAGGGAGAATAATTAGAAACTGAAATACAATGTGGCTACCGAATCTGAAACTTATATCTGACTGTAACGTTTCTGAGATTCAATTCTAGGGAACGAAAACATATCTTTTTCCATAACCACAAAGCGAAAAGGTTCACGAGACTGTTGGCTACTTCCAACAATGATTGAGTTTTTCTTGCTATTAATTTAAAGACAGTGGACACTATTGGTAATTATCAAAGACTAGTCTTCTCATTTGGTGTATCTCAACATATGCACAAAGTAATAAAAAAAAACTGTGAACATTTGAACTCAATTGGTCGTCGAAGTTGTGAGATTATAATGGAAGAAAAGACACCTTTGTCACACAAAGTTGTGTGCTTTCAGACGCTTGATTTCGGGACCTTAAAATCTCATTCTGAGTTTTCGAAATAAAATTCAAATATATTAGTGGAAAATTACTTCTTTCACGAAAACTACGCAACTTCAGTTCAGGGGAGCTGTTTCTCACAATGTTTTATACTATCAACAGCTCCCCGTTGCTTGTTACCAAGTAAGTTTTTATGTCAACAATTATTTTGAGTAATTACCAATAGTGTCCAGTACCTTTAAATCTCGAGATAGCCTTGTAAACATAATTTCACGAGCTGCGTCCACACACAGCGTGTATTTGTTGTTATACGTTTACGATGTGTACATACTACATGAGATAATAGTACAGTCCACTGGCAGAGTCCTAGATCGTAAAATCATGGGAGATATAGATTCAACCAGTTGCAGGCGGAACTACAGTGAATTAAAGGTGAGTTTATCATGTTCCACCATTTATAATGGGCTTTTAAAAGTGGGTTTCTTTACATCTCAGCTTGATTGTTAGTTGTATAGATTATGCTTATATCTCGGACACGAATTGACCCAGGCCTAACAGTCTATAGTGTACAATAATGCTTTCAAAATTTTGATTTTTCAATTCAATTCAATTCAAAACTATTGCATTCAGGGATAAATGATATACAGTAGATTGGATACAGTTGGTTTGGTTAAGTGGATGGGTTTTCAGCAAACATGCAAGAGCTTGTCCAGTATAGAGATCCCCCATGATGTGTAGCTTACAATACAAGTCTGGAAGTTCATCTTAGAGAGGAGAAGGCCTATTTCAATCTGCAATGGGCACTTCCATTGGAAAGTTTTAACGTTTATAGGAAACTTTTAAGGGGGCACCAAGGCCACCATCTGGTGTATTTAGAGGTAAAGTATGGCCTGCCTCCGGGTGATCTTAGGCCTGTGGTTGACGGGTATTAAAGTTGTGCAGAGAACTTGGTTTTTGTAAATAAAATTATATTTAAGTTGCACAAGGACTCGGACGAAGACAAGTGCTGTGATTATATGTGTTTTTAATGGACCCGGCTTTTGCTACTCATTGTAATAATACAGTAATAAATTAGAACAAAATCAAAATGTGATCGTCACTTATGTGTGCGTTATAAACTCCGCATGGGAATCGGCGGACCCACGGGTATAACAAGTCAATATTAAAAATAAAATTAATTGACATCCAATGTTTTAAGGGAGGGGTTCTCTCATAAACAGTACTGTGTACCTTAGCATTTTGATGGCCATTGTTGCATCTTCAGCATCTTTTATTTATTACAGATTATGAAGGAATTCCTTTAATCGATTAAAATTGTTATAAACAACAGATGGATAATGAAACGTTTGCTCGTGGCGCAAATGGAACAGAAACGCGAGACAGTGATGGGATTGAAAAGATGGAAATACACGAAGCTCCAGATGGTGGCAGCGGTGGGATCAGTGAGAATTCAGCTCATTGGGGCACCAAGCGAATCTTCAAGAACCTCCTGGTCATCTGCCTGTGCTTCACGTGCCTCTTCACGGCCTTCCAAGCTCTCTCTAACCTCCAGAGCAGCATCAACTGCGATGCCGGTCTCGGATTGGCTTCTTTGAGCACAATCTACGCCACCCTGGTCGTATCCGCCATTTTCATTCCCTCAATCACCATCCGGTACTTGGGTATGAAATGGACGATAGCAGCTGCCACGCTCTGTTATGCAGTCTACATAGCTGCTAATTTCTACCCATCATGGGCGACCCTGATCCCTACGTCCGCGCTGCTGGGTCTTTCAGCCGCTCCACTGTGGGCTGCAAAGAGCACCTACGTCACGACTATCGGAAAAAGGTACGCCTTGATTTCAGGGAACACAGAGAACGCCATCATCAACAGGTTCTTTGGTATCTTCTTCCTCTTCTTCCAGTCCAGTCAAGTGTTGGGAAACTTAATATCTTCATTGGTCCTACGACAGGATACTAGCGAAAACGTAACTGGAGAATTCGTCTGTGGTGCCAATGACTGCCCAGCCGGTAAGAAAATTGATTCGAATAACACTCTATTCCCGGGTCAGCTGACCCGGAATCTGGGTACCAGGGGACAGTCTGGTGACCCACGGAAACTGGTTAAACATTTGAAGTTGTCTCTGATTCTTCGTCAACTTGATAAATTTCTGGGTCATTTTGACACAGATTCCGAGTCAAAGTCCAACCGATTTTGGGTCAGTATGACCCTGTCACTGTTCTGAAAAAAAAATGGAAGGTTGTCTCGGATTCTTCGTCAACTTGAATCAGAAAACATATGCATCTGAAAAAACACAAGATATCGCAAAAGGGTGTTTTTTATTTCAATATTCCCAGATTGCAAAGTCTATGACCTATTGAGCCAAAATGTTCACAGGTTTGTTATTTTATGCATATTATGTTGGGACACACCAAGTGAGAACACTGGTCCTCTAAAGTTTCCTGTTTTGAACGTAAACAAAATAATAAAATCCCTTTCTTTTGTCTTTGCCACCTTGTCTTTTTTTTTTCGTTCTCCGGACAGCACCAGATGGAAACGTTACGAGTTACTGCAACCCACCGGATAAGAGTGTCACAAACACCCTTATTGGTATCTATCTTGGAAGTGGTCTGGCAGCTGGGCTCATCGTGTCAATCTTTCTAGATAGGTAAGGCTCTGGGCCCAATTTCATAGATCTGCTTAAGCAAAATAATCTATGCTTATTATAGTAAAGTCAGAATACCGGCCAAGACTCTACCCCATTGTTATGCGAAGTAAACAACAGCTAAATACCAGTCACAAGCAATGTACATGGCATGACATTTTGGCCAGTAACATGTGTAAAATAAGCAAGCTATTTTCGTGCTTAACCCAATTTTTTTGCTTAAGCAGCTCTATGAAATTGGCCCCTGTTGTGTTCATGAAAACTGTAAAGCCATCTCACACCACGCCATGTTTGGAAATTGTTGAAAGAATGTAAACACACAACTTTCTTTCATCATTCTCTTACAACGTCAATTACCAATTGAGTCCAAATTTTCACAAGCTTGTTATTTTATGCATATGCTGGGATACACCAAGTGAGAATACCGGTCTTTGAGTTACCACACCTTTTTTTCTTTGTAGACTTCAAACCAGCCGGAGAACGCAGACAGAGAACCCAGGCCAGCTTTTTCTGGCCACTCTGCGTCTGTTGAAAGACTACAGAATGATTCTCCTAGTCCCTTTGACGATTTACAGTGGGCTGGAGCAGGGGTTTATCACGGGCGATTTCACAAGGGTAAGAAGGATAAGTTATTTATGTATTTATTAAAATCTAATATTGAGTGACTCGAGGGTGCATGAACCCGCGACCATTATGAGTCGGTTGTTGAATGACGTGGCAAGGCCTAGAGGTTAAAGATCACCGGATTCGAGCTCTGGTGTTTCTGGTCAGCACACAGTGTGGGTTCGAATCTCAGACGTGAAACCTGTCTCCTTAGCAAGATAACCATGATGCCTTTTCCCTTCGAATGGGGCGTAAAGCCGTTGGTCTTGTATGTCGTGTAACGCACGTAAAAACAAGCCAGTGCTCTTCACGAAGAGAGGAGACGTACGTCCCGGTGTTCCTGGTTCGATAGGCAGCATTTTGTGCAAAAATAAATCAAACTACCGGTTCATAAATTTATAAATGCCTGGTAATGACAGTAAAACACATACATGTGATTTTTCAATCTTAAATTCTACTTTTTTAATTGACATAATAACTAGTATCAAACAGGAGACTTAAACAAAATTTCTATCAAACTGTGTTACTTTGATTTTTCCCTTGACATGCAGTCTTATGTGACGTGCACCGTGGGTGTCAGCTGGGTTGGTTACGTCATGATTTGTTACGGTGTAACGGACGCTCTCTGCTCCTTCTTCGCCGGGCGATTGGTCAAACACATTGGTCGGGTACCACTCTTCACCTTCGGTGCCGTCATGCAAATGACGTTGATATTTACCCTCATCTTCTGGGTGCCGAACAAGGACCAACTGGCTGTGTTGTTTGTAATCGCAGCGTGTTGGGGTATGGCTGATGCCGTGTGGCAAACGCAAATTAATGGTGAGTAATTTCGGGATGACTTGTTCACAACAAAGTGCGCCACCCAGAGCTTGCTACGGAGAGGTTGTTGATGACCGCTTGAGATCAAACTCTTTGTAGTGTGCTACTCTAAAAATTAAAAGAAACCAGTGTGCTTTTCAGCATACGATTAAGCCTCACACTCCGTGTACTTGAAGAGTGTGCGGCTGCGCGCTGGAATCGGATTTTAGGTCACGGAAGCCGGCTGCCTTTATGAAATTATTTATGCATGACAGCTCTGCGAAGTTGAAACCAATACAGAGAGTAATACTTTTAATTATAACTAATGCAGATCTAAACTGCTTACCCACCAAAGTGTATATTGTTTAAGTGCAAAAAGTTGTTACATGTATGGGTTGACCTTTTAACCCTAGCAGCCTCTTCCCCGCAGGCTAAAGTTATAGTGAATATAAAATAATAATAATACATCTTAAAAACAGATTTATAATGAATTTGGCTCACATGAATGTTTTTACGATTTATTCTTATTGATCTATTTGTTTATTTATTCATTCATTGGTTGATTTATTTATCTATTTGTTCATTGATTGGTTAGTTGACTATAATTATTGTTGTATTAAAATATATATTTTTGCATAACAGCGCTGTATGGTATACTTTTCACCGACAAGCAAGAGGCTGCCTTCTCCAACTACCGTCTGTGGGAAAGTGTCGGATTTACAGTCTCTTTCGCCTACAGTAACTACCTGTGTGTGTGGATCAAACTGGCCATTCTCGCCACTGTCCTGGTCTTTGGAATCGGCTTCTATTATATCATCGAAATGAAGGCATATTTGGCGAGAAAAAGAGCGGAGAAAACAAAAACTGCTTCTGTCAAGAAAGCTCAGAAAGATTTGTCATAGTTGTCTTTTCTCTGTGGGGTTTGGGATGCCCAAAACACGGACATGGTGTTGTGGTATCATGTTGACGGTATTGGTAAAAAAATATGCCATCCTGTTTTTTTCGCTTAGTCGATGCAACTACAGTATTGAAATAAAATAACATAGCCGAACACAGTATGTCTCAACATGATGTGAATTTGTGTTCCCTTCCCTTTTACGACTATAGCATGCGTACATTTCCTTGTGTTCCCTTTGACTTCTATAGTAACTTTGACCCACTTACACTTATTCGTTTAGCAGCTTTTTTGTGTGTGACGTTGTGCTCATCAGGAGACAACACCAGATAAAGTTAGATTAACTTCCAACTTAATATCAATTTCTGTTAATTTGCCCTTCGGATTGTTTTTAGAAAGCTGTGGTTAAATTGCATGGAATTATCATTTGCCCTTGCCCTCACCAACTGACTCTAAATGACAGTTGTTGAGAATATTGATTAAGGCATTAAATACGTCATAAGATACTCAACCAGCCTCGCGGTTGCCACGTAGATATCCTCATTGTAACACAAATAACAGGAGAGACGAGTTGTGAGCGAGAGGACGTGGATGCATGCAAGGAAACTTAACCGAACTGATTTGCTGATCAAACAAAATGGCAAAGTATCGTGGAATTTTGCCCACCATTTTGATGATTGTTTACATGATTTTCGTTATCAATGCAAACTGTCCTACTGGCTGGAAGAACTGACGTGCCTCGTGTTACATCTTACTTACCGAGAGGTTTTATTATAGCGGTGCCTCAAAGGCCTGCGGAGTGCTGCGAAGTAGACTTTTTGTGCCGAATTCTTTAGAAGAAAATCACTTTGTTCACGTGAACATCCAGAAAGTGAATAATGAAAACCAGAAATGTGTTGATGGCATTTCTTGTTCTTTATGGATCGGGTGCAGAAACCAAGGAGAAAAGCTGGTGTGCGATGACGAGTCAAAAGAGCCGGATTTCATCGACCGTATATGGGTTCCAGCTCCTAGCCAAGGATCGGGTAGTTGTGCTATTATGTCTTTGTACTTCAAAGGCAAATGGCAGCATTACAGTTGCATTGAAGAAGATTTACAGTTCGTTGTCTGTGAAATGAAGTATCAGCCCCCCTACATCTACACGCTAGTTGCCAGTAACGATGGCCGCTTCACACCCCAATGTCTGCGACACCATGCAATCCGGAGTGTACCGGCCAAGGGAGTCATCGGGTGCGGTGAAGCCTGCTGGACCGAACCTCTTTGCCGCTCCTTCAATCTCTGGCAGGGAAGTCAACGTGGGGTCTGTCAACTCAACAACGCAACGCACCTAAATACCGGCAGAGACAACGTGATCTCTGACAAGGAATGCATCTATTTCGAACTGTAATGCTTCATAAAAAGATAAGTCTACAACAGTTCATTATGATTCTTGCAGTTAATTACTTGAATCGTAGTTCAAATTTTAAAAGATAGCCACAGCTTAATTTTTATGCACAATTTGAACCTTGATATTTGTATAAAAGTACAAGTTCGCATGAGAACAATAAATGTCTCTCGTTAAACGGCTACGGTAATTTTTATGGCGAATATTTGTTTGTAAGGATAAAATGGACACAATAGCTTTTCAAGGCTTTTATCTGACTCAATGATTATACTGATAAAATGCGAAGGCGTGAGTTTTCGACAATATTATCATGAATGATGAATAAATACAGTTTCCTTTGTGTTTGCCAATGAGCGTCTTGTTGGGGTAAGAGCTAAATTATTACACCATCATTAGCTTCATTAGCTTAACAATGACTATCGAGGATTCTTTTGATGTTCCTTTTTTTCTACAAACACAAGCTAGCAAGGTTTCCCCCTACCACATACAGTATATCGATAAAATAGGCGGCTTGGCGGTCCAGTGGCTAAATGGTTATACGGGTATCATTATGACCTCACTTGAACTTATTTTCGTCCGTTGTATAAGAGATATACAGGCCGCAGAGACGCATAAATAACACCACCAAGATAAAGCATATCAAGTAAAACACTTACCCTAATTAATCCCCCAAAAAATGTTCCCATTAAATTAGCTGGGAGTGATATTTGTTTTCAAAACAACCACCACAATCAACGCAAAACCGGCCAAGGGAGTCATCGGGTGCGGTGAAGCCTGCTGGACCGAACCTCTTTGCCGCTCCTTCAATCTCTGGCAGGGAAGTCAACGTGGGGTCTGTCAACTCAACAACGCAACGCACCTACAGACCGGCAGAGACAACGTGATCTCTGACAAGGAATGCATCTATTTCGAACTGTGATTCTGCCATAAAAACTTTGAAAACAGTTCGATCCGTTCCTTTTATTTTTAAAATACACAGCAACATGCTTGAGACCACTTGGCCATTTTAAGTTCATAAAGTTGTTTGTGTAAAACGCCGTATTTACAAAACTATTTCTCTTGTGACATTGTGACTTCTGGTAATCATTTTTTAAATAATCATTTCGAAATCAAACCACAACAGTTATAATATTTTGTGTTGTGGAACGTCAGATCAATTGGTGATTTTTCCACGTCCGCACTTAAGAATCTGTTCGTTTTAGGAGGATGCTGAATGCAATGTTGACTAAGTTATAACTACGAATTTCAGGTCTATACCACTGAAAACTTTGTGTCTGAAAAAAAAACTAATATAAACTAATATAAGGGCCTCGATGGCTGTCTCTTTTTATGAATTATTCGAAACTAGACGTCATTTTATGTCAACAGTATTTTTATCTTTGCATTTAAAGGAGGAAAAGGCAAAACTCGTGTCATTTTTGATTGAAAATAATCGAAAGTCAGGAATGAACACAAAATACCAATAACAACGCATCAGCTCTCGTCCTGTCCCTGATTTACTTTTTTTTTCTTTCTTTTTTTACGAATAGTTGTGTGTTTAAAGGCACTGGACACTATTGGTATATTACTCACAATAATTGTTAGCACCAAAACAACTTTGGTGACGAGCAATGGAGATGGTTTAAAAACATTGTGAAAAATGGCCCATCCAAAATAAAGTTGTTGTTTTTTTTGAGAAAGGGGTAATTTCTCACTCAAACTGAAGCCTTTTCTTATGTGTATCTGAAAACTTTAATTTGATAACCAATAATGAGTCTATTTTTTCAAAAGACTGTTATTCCAATGCCTTGTGGGGTACACCAAGTGAGAATACTGGTCTTTGACTATTACCAAATAAAATGTGTCCAATGCCTTTAAGTCAAAATTGACTCATAGAGCGGTCAATTTCTACGGTTTAAAAGTAAGGGGTTTACTATAAGGCAACTTAGACCGAAGGTTGCTCGTGTTTAAGCAAGAGCCGTTAGTTTCACCACAAGTGGAGGCAGACAATCAAATTTTATTATAATTTTCTCCAGCGCAACTCTCTGCCGTTGTTAATCATCTATATCCAAGCTGTATTAATGTTTTCTACGGTACATTGTTCTGCTATTATTGACGCATGAAGTGGTGTTCAATTTAGTGTACAATTGCAATAAGCGTTGCCCTCGAAGTATATGGCCTGGAAACTATTCGTAACTACTCAATTTTTTTTAACACTCACTTGACGAGCAATGGAGAGCTGTTGGTAGTATAAAACTGCTCCCTCGTAAGGTTTTTGAGAAAGAGCTCATTTTCACTCAAATTAAAAACTTCAGACCTGAAGCCTTTTTAGGCATCTGATTTATGCCACAAGGTCACGGTGTTTTTCATTGCTAATTTTTGTCTTGCAACTTGGATGATCAAAATGATTCGAACTTTTCACAATTTTTTTATGGTATGCATATGTTGGGACACACCAAGTGAGAATACTCTTCTTTGACAATGAAATTACCAACATAATAGTGTCCAGTGTCTTTAGGTGGGCGTCTGCGTGCGTTTGATAGTAGGGACTTTTCGTTTTCGACGACGGATGGTTCTGCGACGGTAAAGATGACATTTGGCGTCATCTGCGCATGCGTCGGCTTTGAGGACGGTCGTCCCTCAATTTCTACGACAGTACTTGGGATGAACCTTCGTTGTGCTGAAAACGACAACGTTTAGCTGAACAACCGTCGCAGAACCATCCGTCGTCGAAAACGAAAGGTCCCTATTGACAAACTGGCGCTAAAATGTAGTGGTAGCAAAAGTGATACAGTTTTGCCTGTTAATATACTTATTCTAAAATATAGTTTATGAAAATGGGTTGATGAACTGCAAAACTAGATTATTTGAAAGATCACACAAATAATGCTTTGGTTTGAGGCAATTGCTGTAATGCGCTATAGTATAATTAATCGATATAATATTAATAGAGTGTCTGTACGCATGCACAATGTACTTAACATATTTTATGGAAAAGCCAATTGAAATGTCAAACATGTAAAACATATTCATTAGGATATGTATCACTATACAGTGGTCATTAACTTAAGAAGGGCCCACTTTCATGGTATCGCAATAAGGAGTAACTTTCTGCTTACAGTTCTAGAATATGAGTTCTTCATTTGGTGCTCGCACAAAGACAAAGCAGAGCCTTAAATTTAAGCCATTGGCCGAATTTGTAAAGGTCAACAGCACAATAAAATCTCAGCACAGAATACTCTTGCTAAGAAGAAACAGGTTACCAGTCAAAATACAACGTTATGTTTGCAATTTGTAACTGGTTCCTTGCAGAATTTTTACTTAGCAGAATATTCAGCCAAGGAAAAACCTCTTCGGTATTTTTGATGTTGGTATCGATTGGAATGCAGTAATTCCTACGATATTAATATAACTTTATGAATATTTCAAAATGTAAGAAAGCAAAATAAAATCACTCTTCATTTCATCTGATGAGTCAAGTTCTTCTTTCTTACTTCGAAGGAAGCTCAACACCGGGAAGAACGCATAACATCTCAAAGAGGAGGTTGGCAGCTAGCAAGGCTGTTGTACCAAACGGGTCGTACTGAGGCGACACCTAAAGGACGCGGAAACAAACATAATTAGTCCTCTTTGTCCTTCAACACATTCAAGTCACTTCTGAAATCCCACTTCAGGAGGCCTACCATTAATGACTTATTTATTTCGTCTGTGCCTCAGCGCCTTTAAAGGCAGTGGACACTATTGGTAATTACTCAAAATATTTATTAGCATAAAACCTTTCTTGGTGACGAGTAATGGGGATAGGTTGATGGTATAAAACATTGTGAGAAACGGCTCCCTCTGAAGTGACATAGTTTTCGAGAAAGAAGTAATTTTCCACGAATATGATTTCGAGACCTCAGATTAAGAACTTGAGGTCTCGAAATCGACCATCCAAACGCACACAACTTCGTGAGACAAGGGTGTTTTTGCTTTCGTTATTATCTCGCAAGTTCGATGACCGATTGAGCTCAAATTTTCACAGGTTTGTTATTTTATGCATATGTTGAGATACACCAACTGTGAAGGCTAGTTTTTGACAATTACCAATAGTGTCCACTGCCTTTAAGCAAACATTTGATTTAGGCGTGTTATAAATCATTCATTGATTGATAAGGGTTTGGTCATGGGCGTGGCCTTAGGGGTTGTCTTACCTCGACTAGATCTCCACCAATGATATTCATGCCTCTACATCCGCGTATAATCTCAAGCCCCTGTATTGGGGTTAGCCCGCCAATCTCTGGAGTCCCTGTAAAAAAAACAAATTATTTTATTGGTGATATTTCTCTTCTAAATCTTGTTTCAGCAGGCCTGACTTTATTCTGACAGTCCCCTTAAAGGCAGTGGACACTATTGGTAATTACTCAAAATAATTATTGGCATAAAACCTTACTTGGAAACGAGTAATGGGGAGCTGTTGATAGTATAAAACATTGTGAGAAACAGCTCCATCTGAAGTGACCTAGTTTTCGAGAAAGAAGTAATTTTCCACGAATTTGAATTCGAGACCTCAAGTTAAGAACTTGAGGTCTCGAAATCAAGCATCTGAAAGCACACAACTTCGTGTGACAAGGGTGTTTTTTCTTTCATAGTTATCCCGCAACTCCGACGACCGATCGAGCTCAAATTTCCACAGGTTTGTTATTTTATGCATATGTTGAGATACACCAAGTGAGAAGACTGATCTTTGACAATTACCAATAGTGTACACTGTCTTTAAAGGAACACGTTGCCTTGGATCGGACGAGTTGGTCTATAAAAAGTGTTTGAAACCGTTTATTATGAAATGCATATGGTTAGAAAGATGTTTTATAAGTAGAATATAATGATCCACACAAGTATCACTCAAAATTGCACGGTTTTCATTTTACGTCGCGAACTAGCACGGTCGGCCATTTATGGGAGTCAATGGCCGACCGTGTTAGTCGACGAGGTAAAAAGAAAACCGTGCAATTTTGAGTGATACTTGTGTGGATCATTATATTCTACTTTACAACATCTTTCTAATATACAATATCGATTTGATAACAAACGGTTACAGAACGCTTTTCAAAGACCAACTCGACCGATCCAAGTCAACGTGTTTCTTTAAAGACACTGGACACTAATATTGGTAATTGTCAAAGAACAGTCTTCTCACTTGGTGTATCTCAACATGTGCATAACATAACAAACTTGTGAAAATTTGAGCTTAATCGGTCGTCGAAGTTGCGAGATAATAATGAAAGAAAAAAACACCCTTGTCACACGGAGTTGTGTGCTTTCAGATGCTTGATTTCGAGACCTCAAATTCTAAATCTGAAGTCTCAAAATCAAATTCGTGGAAAATTCCTTTGTTCTCGAAAACTACTCCACTTCAGAGGGAGCCGTTTCTCACTATGTTTTGTACTACCAACCTCTCGCCATTACTCGTAATACCATGTAAGGTTTTGTGCTAATAATTATTTTGAGTAATTACCAGTGTCCACTGCCTTTAAAGCCCATTGGACACTTTCGGTACAGAAAAAAAAAAGTTCACAAATTTACAAATAACTTTACAGAAGGTAGTGGTGAAATACTTCTCTTGAAATATTATTCCATGAAATGCTTTACTTTTTGAGAAAACAGTAAAACAATTCTCGTTAACGAGAATTACGGATTTATTTTAAACACATGTCATGACACGGCGAAACGCGCGGATACAAGGGTGGGTTTTCCCGTTATTTTCTCCCGACTCCGATGACCGATTAAGCCCAAATTTTCACATGTTTGTTATTTGATATAGAAGTTGTGATACACGAAGTGTGGGCCTTGGACAATACTGTTTACCGAAAGGGTCCAATGGCTTCAAACACTACCTAATCAACGTTTACAAACTTGTACACAGAGAGACAGATTATTTTAACCAACCTGTTCCTGGAGCGAATCCTGGATCTATACCATCAATATCAAAGCTGATGTAAACAGGAATGTCTCCCATTATTAGTCTGACATCTGACATGAGAGAGGTGAGCGATTTGTGGTAGCACGCCTCAGCTCTTATGACACGAACACCCTGTTACGTCACAAAATGAGCAACATTAATCCATGAAAAAGTGGCTTGTGAAATCGAGTACGTCACAATTCTAACCCAAATCGAAGCCATAGGCGCAGTCACTGCAAGTGGTACGGTGGCGGACTTGCGCCTATAGCCTCATTTTGGGTAAGAATTATGACGTCATACCTGAATATTAAGAGAGGCTAGGCGTATAGTAAACAGTAAAATAGTAAACTTGCGGGTTACTCCTGAAGACGAACATAGTATACCGAAACGTCGAGACCATACCGGTGTCAGATGCAATTGTGTCCGCCATGCAATACTGTCCGCTCCGGACACTTTTGCATATGCAATTGTGTCCGGGGCTATGCAAAAACCGTCCGGTGGACATATATGTGACTGTACATGTATGTGCGTGCGCAAGCGAGCGTACATGCACTGAACCTACGTATATATACAATATGAATATTCACGTACTTTATGATTGCAGCGAATACCCAACGACCGAACATTTCCCATGTCATTCATGACATGCACTTAGCTTGTAAAAGAAAATGGCGAACGTTTTCCGTCGACCAAGGGTGTTTACACTGCAAGGACGGTTTTGCACGGGGGCGGACACAACTGCATATGCAAATGTGCGGACACATTTGCATTATGCAGCAGCGTCCGGGCGGACACGATTGCATATGCAATAATGTCCTCCGGATAGTATTGCATAGAGGACATAATTGCATGCTATCCCGGCTCTTACTTATCAGAGCCAACACTCCGACTGAAGAGCTGCCACAAGTTTAGTTTCTTCCAACTCATACTCGCCAGGTTTCTCTGCCACTCCGTGTCATCTTCGGTGTACTGGCTCCCTCGAATGCCAATTTGAATCATTTTCTTGGGATCGACCAGCTCTTCCTCGATCGCACGGCGGAAGGGGGTTCCGTGGGCGATCTTCTCCCCCTGCATCACGTCAGACGTATCCCCGTGTGCATCAACATGCACAAGTCCAACCGGCCCGTACTTATCCTGTGCAATTTGAAGAACAAAAGCATGAAAAGCTGTAAATTGTAATTTTATTCTTGTTGTCTATTTTTGATATGCCTTTCTTGTATGTATTGTATAGTCTCCTTTACACAGGAAAGACAATTTCATGTTTTTTTTTATCATGACAATAAAATCTTTTTAATCTTTGTTTAAATCTTTTTAATTAATATTTTGCATTGTGAGGCATTGCATGCTAGGTATCAATTAATATTAGGTTTGTGGTAACACCATGTGTGTATCTACCATTTTGTTCTTTAGAAAACTTGTCTTGCTTTATATGATACTACCACAGAGAAGATTTTTTTGGAATTCGGGAGACTTCTCAGTTCCGACAAAAAATGTTCCTGCTTTTTAAACCTGAGCGGAAGGTAGGCAGCGGCCAGTGGTCGATTTCACAAAGAGTTAGGACTAGTCCTAACCTAGGACTATATGGGAGATATTAAAAACTTAAGGCTAGTCCTAAGTTGGGACGAGTAACTAGTCCAATTTCGAGTATTAACTCTTTGTAAAATCTACCCCGGGACTATCGCCTTCAGCTTTATTAGTGTATCGAGGGGTAGGGGACATATTAACTTCACTACCGCGGAGTAAGTTCTTGTAATTGAACTGCCAGCATGTGTTACGGTCTTCGGGCACGCTTGCCGCATGACGACTTACCCGCCCCACCCCAAGCCTCGCTTAACAGCGGGTAGTCGGGTGCACTCTTACCTTTATTGCTTGAAGAACCGGGTAGGTAAGGGTATGGTCTCCACCGAGCGTCAACGGTTTACAACCCTTGTGGATGATTTTATCGAAGGATTCTTTGATCATGCGCACTGATCTCTTCAGGTCATACATGGTTATGTCGACGTCACCAATGTCAGCAACTTGCAAACAGGTATAGGGGCCAGCACCTTTAAAGAGGTGAGCATATTAATTTGGTTACATTTTTTTGTTTCACTCTGGATGCTGGAAAAACATTGGGACTTCCTATCCACTCAGATTCGTTATAACGCATAAAGTTATGATGTTTCCTTTTTTTTAGATTAATATGTAACAAATTGTGAATGGCTTCTTCTTCAGCTCGAACAACAAGATTACCCACATTTTAAATCTTCATTTGCGGACGTATAAACAACAGGAATTTTCACAGGTTTATAGGTCAGCATAGCCTGAACATCTGACGTCACACTTCGAGGCTCATACGCCAGAGAGCTACCATCAGCCTAGGTCCAGTCGATCCCCATCATATATTACCTTTTACCTAACAGTCATTATGACCGAATGCAGCTGCCAAACGTCACATCTAACCAATCAAAACACTGACGGAAAGCTTACGTCCCAGTACGTTTATTCAATGAAATCATTGGGTGCGTTCGTTTTAATAGCTTCACATGGGTCGACCCCGCAGTGCTCACTCGGGTGAGCCCCTGACAAGAGCTAATCGAACGATCACACTCGCCCTCTCTAGGTGACGGTATGCACCTCAGGTCACCCCAAATGACCCACTCCACCAAGCAGGGCTCTGGGGCTGACCCAGGTGAGCCCCGTCAAAGCTACTGTATTCGAACGTACCGGGACAGACCGGTGTCGACCCAGGGAAGCTAAACGAACGCACCCATTGTATCTAGTGAAGTCACTGGTTCTACAAAGCAAGTAACTGTCTATCAAGTTGTGGGTAAAGTTGGGTACCAGTCTAGGTCGGTCTATCTTACCCAGGGAGTTTCGGTTCCTTACGAGGCACGACTCAGATCGTATTTGCCTTGGACCTAGTCTGGTCCCTGACCTGTACGATGTGCCAATATCCAGAGGAATTCCAACAAAGCAGGCATCCAGACCTTTAAATGAAAAGATAAACGGTTAAAGCGTCTGTATAAGTTTGGCAATTAAAACTTACGTAGAGGTACACAAGCTTCGAATAGTATGCCTTTTAGGAAACTTGTACCATTGAAGAAATGTATTTTCCTGCGTTACAGCGTATAGCAGGAAAATATTGTCTGTTGGGCACTAGCAAGCGCGTACGCTTGCAAAGAATTTGGTATGCAAAGCCCAAGTTGGGCTAAGAAAGTAGCCCAAGGTGTGGCGCATTCATTGATCTCCATTATGCAAAGGCCTACCTACTTATGGAAAGACAATCCCTTTGCCGACTCAGTTTTCCCTCCTCCAGTGATTGACAGCCGCGCACGACTTCACCATCAGCATTTTTAGTTTGTTTGATCCGATTCCAATTGTATTTATCCCCAAATGGCAATTAAAAGGACGAAAACTTCTCTCTGCTTGCAGCAACTCCGTTTAAAAGTGTACAGCGCATTTCGTGTGACGAACGGTCTTCAACCGTTTGAAAAAATACGCGCGCGGCCTGCGTTTAGACGCGATGTCCTATCCAGTCAGTATAATGGAGATCAATGGGTGCATTCCTAAAGGCGCCACAACAAAGAGAATGGGTTTGGGATCATTCTAGCCCGCGAACACCGTTCTGCTGGGACGGGTTTATTTTAAATTGAGAGAATACATGTTTTTACTATAAGAAATTTAATAAGGGTGATACAAACCAGACACAGATTGGAACGGTTTCCATAAGTTATTACAAACCGTAAATCTAAGTTGTTTTATAGCTTAATTTTAGGGGACGAAATTATTCATGGCCCTTAGAATTGAAAGATGTAAACATTTATATTCGGTGACAAGAGAAAAAAGACAAAGGAACTGAATGTCATTACCATAATGCAAATAGAGTTACTTTAACAGGGATATATTTAATTACTTCTAGAATTATTTGCATTAAAATTATTTGAGAAGTGTATTAAGTTTCCATTTAGCTAAATTGGTAACAAAATTAAGCCTAAGCTTTAAGCTTTCGCAAAATAACGTGAAGTGTAGATTTATTCATTTTGCTAAATTTGTGACGGATAGTAGGCCACAAGGTTTTCCAGAGTCTTTTAGCTCAAAGAGTTTTATCTCTGGTTTTTAACCCTGGGCACAGTAAGTGGGAAAAGTTCCACATGGAGCAGTCTGAAGGGCCATGTGTGCAATGGCACGCAGACTGTCATTTGCATTGTAAATGTATGTGTGGTATACTGAATATCAGAGAATGACAAAAAGGATGTAATACAATGTAATGAGTAAAAGTACTGAAAATGTAAAAATCAGTTGAATAAACCAGCCCAGCAGCAAGTTCGGCAGGCTCAACTCAATTTTGGTGTAAAATTGTGAAAATTATTATAATTAGGATAATTTTGGTTTAATGTTTGTATGTTGTCAAGGCACGCTTTGCGTGGAAAACAGACCTGCGATTATTATCTGACCTTCTCAGATAGTGTATTCCAATAGAAGATTGCTCTGTCTGTGGGACATAACCACGCCAGAATTCCGGTGTCAGATGCAATTGTGTCCGCCATGCAATACTGTCCGCTCAAGAACCGTCCGGTGGACATGTAACATGACTGTACATATGTGCGCGCTTAGCGATCGTGCATGCACTGAACCTATACGTATTATGCAGCATGAATATTCACTTATTTTATGATTGAAGCGAATACCCAACGGCACGGCCGAACATTTCCCATGTCATTCATGACATGCACTTAGCTTGTAAAAATTGACCAAGGGCGTTTAACTTACTGCAAGGACGGTTTTGCACGGGGGCGGACACAACTGCACATGCAAACGTGTCCAGGCGGACACAATTGCATTATGCAGCAGCGTCTGGGCGGACACGATTGCATATGCAAAACCGTCTGGCGGACATTATTGCATATGCAAAACTGTCCTCCGGATAGTATTGCATAGAGGACATAATTGCATGCGACACCGGCTCACAATACAAACGAATTCAACAAAAGCTACCAACCTTCGGATGTGTTCTGATATGGGAGTCTGAACATGGTTGCAATTCCACCGGACCGGGGGCTGTCCAGACTGCACTTTGGCTGGTTGAACTGGTTGTCGTAGCATGGGGATGTCCCACTCAGATGTCGGTGTACTGCATCACACAGTGTCGAACGTATCTTCGTCTGTTTCTGCATTCTCGCCAAAGAGCTGCACAATGACGTCCGGAACATGATTTGTTTTCTTGTTGTAAATTTCAGTGATTTGAGAAAATAGAATTTAGCTGTTGCAAACTGCCTACCAAACCTCAAGGACTCTGGCAAACAAATAGTTAACGGCCTACGTTGGATCATATAGCAGAGTCTGCAGATATTATGCAGAAACCGTTCGACCGGGGTTCAATATTTCATTTATGGTTCACAGATCACCTATTTTTTAAGCAATGTTTGCCTTATAACGCTGGATGTGCTTTTGTTATAAGGCCAAGTAAAACAAAGTTTCAGTTAATTGTCCAGGTTTTTCCGAAAAGAGGAGGATGAGGGCACTTTGTTTTCTTTCAAAGATTCAAACCATAGTTCAAACTGGCCACCACTTTGTAGAGTCACCACATGTAGTTACAACTTCTTAGAAGATTTGTAAGTTTATTGAAAAATACACCGAAAAGTTGTCTTTTTTAAGAAAAAAAGGGATAAGGAAGAGGACGATTAACTGGTATTTTTTGTTATTTGGCCAGTACCGAATCAAGGTCCCCTACACACGTACACGGCGTCTGGGGTGGTGTTTATTGGATTTACATGTATAAAGGGCAAAGTGCGGTAGACAGTGCGTGTGTTTTTGAAACACCGGGGAAACATGATGAGAATGTGACATTGGTAACCACTTGTGTGCAGACCGCGCGGCCTCGTAAAAGTACACGGTCACAAGGTCATCTCCAGATAAAGAACATTATGTTCGGTTTTTCTCGCTCTTGAAATTATTAACAAGACAAACTGATTGTGGTTATTTTAGAAGATACGTCAGCTTTTGATATTTAAAACCTTTTTGAGAAACCTTTTTTTTTTTGAAATACAGTATTTTATTTGAATTTGAATCTGAGAAGCGATTCTGTCAGAACCAAAACCAATATTATGACCAAAAAGGTGCATCATCATTGGCTTGGTGAATATCCAAGATATGTCCAACTTCTGGAGGGCACATCACCCCCCCCCCCCCCCCCCGCCCCTCAGACTTCCATGATCGTCGCTGCACGATCGACGGGTGGTGCTAAGTGCCAATATACAGCCCCCCCCCCCCCCCCCCCCCAAATAAAAACAAATAATATTAGTGTCTGATCATGTACGGGACGGGCCTGTTTAAAAACAACTATTACATGACGGTACGTAGTTCCCTTCGATTTCGTGCATTCACATGTTATTCCATACGTAGTTATAGAATATCAATCCATTCGCTCGGCCCCAGGGGCCAGGTCTCTATCCAGGACCGCTGGGATGGGCTAATCAGTTTGGGCACCAAGAAATACGTCGATGCAAATTTGGTTTGTTTTTGTTATTTTGGCGCTCCGTATTCCATGCCCCTCGATTTTCCATTGAAATAATACCGGTAGTCAGAAGACTAAAAATGGACAACTCAAAGTCATAGTATTATTAGGACTGACTGTTGAAAATGTTGTGATTATTTATTACTCATAAAAAAAACTTTTATAATAACCTTGTGATCAGTAAAAACAAATTCATCAATTTTCTGTTGGTTCTGTCATAAGATATCCCTGTGCCTATCGTCCAAGCGTCCAATGTAAATATAACTGTACAATGTAAATAGCCGTCCAATGGTGATGACGAACGTGCGTGTTGCATGGATGGTTGATTTGTTGCCAGCGTGGCCGTTGATGGCGTGTGATTAAGAAGAAAAAAAGGAAGAGCTCATTTCAACACATCGTGTTTCGTCGATTTATTCCTCAAATTGTTGCATCTAAATTAGATTCTTTTGTCGCATTTGATGGAAAGCACGTATCTTCAATAAGTTTTTCATCTTTGGCCCGCTGTTTTTTCGAGTGAACTGTTTGGAAAAAGGCTCAAGAATGGTGTGTTTTAGGAGAGGCGGTAGTGGTTCTGTTTTACGTGGAATGGAAACTGCAGTGGTTTTCGTGCTCCTTCTTGTGAAGTGTTCGGCACTTTACCTACCGGGGCTGGCACCCGTCAGTTTCTGCTCGAAAGAAAATGAAGACAAATATAAAGTATCAGGAAAGCCTTTGGAAATTATGTGCAAGGTATGCTCTCACATTCTTATCACTACGAATAATTATTACATTTTAAAAATTATTAACATTTAGAACTTCCTTACTTACCTCACCAGGCTAACTAAACGAAATAGTTTTCCGCTAAACAAAACAGTTAACTGTTCAAAAATATGAAATTAATATATAAAATAATATCTATTCACAGCTCAGCATGGGGTAAGTTTTCGAAGGAATACCATACTAGTTTGACTAACATTGCCCAAACGTGTAGTTGAAATTGAACTGCGCTAGTCGACTATTGCATTGGCATGTTTGGGAACCGCTCTGACTGTATGTTCAGAGCACAGAGCATGGTGTGGTCGCTTTCGTTGGTTACGAACAGCCTGTTTTATAGCACAGGTGCCACAGCGCAGAGCCAGGGTGGAACAGTTAAAGGCAGTGAACACTATTGGTAATTACTCAAAATAATTATTAGCATAAAACCTTTCTTGGTGATAAATAAGTAATGGGGAGAGGTTGATTGATGGTATAAAACATTGTGAGAAACGGCTCCCTCTGAAAGGCCATAGTTTTCGAATTTGAGAAAGATGTAATTTTCCATGAATTTGATTTCGAGACCTCAGATCAGACTTTTGAACTTGAGGTCTCGAAATCGACCATCTAAAACGCACACAACTTCGTGTGACTAGGGTGTTTTTTTCTTTCATTATTATCTCGGTAAGTTTGATGACCGATTGAGCTCAAATTTTCACATATTTGTTATTTTATGCCTATGTTGAGATACACCAACTGTGAAGGCTAGTCTTTGACAATTACCAATAGTGTCCAGTGCCTTTACTCATGATATAAATGTCAAAGTCATGTTGATGACATGACCACATTCGTTCGCACTACAACTTCTGTTTTTTGTGCGAAGTTTCATGTAATTAAACCAAAATGAGCGCGCACATTTTCAAGTCTATGTGGCACTCTGCTACTCCGAGAACTATTAGGTTTGTTCCGCTATCGAGTTCGTGGAGATGATAGCCAAACGAACCTCGTTCTATGAACAAATAATAGTATCTAGCTAGCACTCTCCACAATTAGTTGCGATAACGTATGTCGCCGTCGGGAAGAGGTTACGTTATCGCAACTATCTCCACTATGGTCGGTAAGTGACCGGTGCTATGGTCAGAGAGTGACCACAACTTGGGGAAAATAATGGTTCTTGTGGCTAATACTTCAAAACGCAACGAAATTGAAACATATTTGTATTATTTCTAAACTGGTTTGAATTTAAAATGCAGTGAGGTGTACATTGTATATTAAAAAACACTATGCCCGCCAGACTTGTACAATTGATTGAAAGTTTACTGGCCCGATGCTTAAATCTTGAGCCTGAGTTTCAATGTTATTTTTTCGAGCCCTGTAGGGGGAGTGTAGCCCCACAAGAGTTTGTGCCAATACTAAACAAGCGGAAACTGCGGGTGGTGTTCCCTGTTTGCCTGCAGATTTCTATTCAACAAATTATCTTGCCTCAAGCATTCCCCTCCAACCCACCTGATTGGTTTTGCTGAATGAGCTATTCATCAAAATCAACCAGGCATTAATTGCTTTAAACAAAATTATAGTGCCAGGTGGGCGTAGTAGGGACATGAACTGCAATAGTAAAAGTGAGTCCAGAAATTTTTTTTCATTTTTTTTTTCACCATGCTCTTCATGGTCTACAATGTACCACGTGGCATGATCCAGGCTAAACTTGTAACAAGGTTACTGTCTGACAGTTTCACATAACATTGGAACAATCAATTAATAACAAACTTTTGGTATCCTGCAACCATTTTTTCAATCATTCCATTTGTCAAATGCAGCTAATTATATTTTCCAGAGTTGTAAATTTTATTTTTAGGAACTTTACCAAACCAAGTTTTGGTCGCAGGTCTTGAATACAGGCCTGATAAATGTACAGTAGTTCAATGACCCCGTTTCACAAAGGCCATACACGTAGGTCTGTTTTTAGTAACTTTCTGCGAACTGCATTATTTCATGTGCTTGGGTGAGGGCATGCATACATTTTCGATCTAGCTATTGATATTTTCTGTGCAGCTGTTAAATATTTTTAATGGGGCTATTTATTTTTTCAATACATTTATTTTTAATTGCATTCGCAAAATAAGGATGGCACTTGTGAACAGGCTTTTGTATTTGAGTAGTTTAGATACTATATTATTGTTTCATAAATAACTAATGAAAAAGTGGTGGAAGGTCAGAGTTGAGATTGTACCAGGCCTGTATGCTTTGTTTTTGAAAGGGCAAGGGTACCAAAGCATTTTCCCCCTGTTAAAAGGCATTCTATGAGGAAATTGTAATCTACAGAGCATTTCAAAGGCACCAAGGCAAAGACAAGTAGCAATAGCCTTTGTTGCCTCTGTGCAGTAGCAAGGCCTGCCAGAACAATGTACGTAGTAGGAACTTTCAAAACTTTCATGACTTAAAGGTTAATCCAACCCTGTTATTTTTTATTTTTGTAGAGTTCGATAGCTATGTATGTCAACAGATTGGACTCGACAGAGAGTGTTATTCCCTTTGAATATGACAAGTAAGTTTGATCACAGAGTAAGGTTCTTGTAGCCACGGTGGGCAGTGCTGGGCGAGCCTACCAAGGACTTGAAATTTTTGCCACGCACTTCGAGCAAAATACACAGCACAGATTTCCCGGAGATTAATTCATAATATTGTCCAGTGTGCATTGATCCGAGACACAGCTAATAAAAAGAGGTGTCAACTGTCACAGAGAAAGAACACAGGCCTTGCATTGCCTCATAATAAAAACAGTTTGGAAACCTGGCATCATGACTGAAGCTTGCACATCAGCAATAGTGTCTCCATAACGCGGTCCAGTGTTAATTTCTAACCCTGATTTGTTTATGTTCTCCTCCGAAAAAAAAATAATTCAGGTTCGACTTCTGCCAGCTCTCCCAGGAAGTCCGACCGGTTGAAAATCTTGGACAAGTCGTCTTTGGTGAGCGCATCAGCTCGTCGCCCTACGAGTTCACCTTCAATAAGAACCAAACATGTGTTAAGGTCTGCGAGAAAATCTACGACCCGACCAAGAAAGAAGAACTTGAGAAGTTGAACTTTCTCAAGAAGGGGATCATGCTGAACTACCAGCAGCACTGGTTGGTTCAAATTTTCTTTTTTTCGTTGCAACACCTAGAGAAATAATTTCAAAGATGCTGTCAGGCTTTTATGTTTGTGGCGTATCATGGCCAGCAGTTAAGAGTCACACCGGATTTAAGCTCTGGTGTTAGATCAGCAGAGTGTGGGTTCAAGTCCCGGTCATGAGACTTGTGTCCTTAAGCAAGACACTTAACCATGATTGCTTCATAAAGTTGGGGAGGTAATGCTTTCTGCTCTACCAGCCAGGCTCCTAGTGGATGATACCCATGCCTAAGTCTGTATGGACTGTACCGGGGGGGGGGGGGGGGAAGTTTAATGTAGCCTACACCTTGAAGTGGCCTTCAGGCCTTGTGCCTTGTGTGTCAGGCGACTTGCCTTAAGAAAAAATTGGGTTAAACCAAAATGAGTATACCTTCCCATTAGAAACGTTATTTTGATTATGTCTATTGGCTTATTCACTCGTCAGGATCATAGACAACATGCCTGTCACATGGTGCTATCCAGTGGAGGGGGGGCAGCATTACTGTGCCCCAGGCTTCCCCATCGGATGTTACGTCGACAAGAAAGGAGTCCGCAAGGATGCCTGCGTTATTGATGTGAGTTCCTAGTTCCTTGATCCTTAAAGACAATTGACCCTTAAACCATTGAAGAGTGGAACCCAAACGATCTTCATATTCCCAGATTTGAGTTCCAAGTTCCTTGTTCATTTAGACATTTTGATTTGTAAACCAGTGAAGAGTGGAACCCAAACGATCTTCATATTCCCATATGCAAGTTCCTAGTTCCTTGTTCATATTGACATTTTGGTCCGTAAACCATTGAAGAGTGGAATCCAAACGATCTTCATATTCCCATAAATGCAAGTTCCTAGTTCCTTGTTCATATAGACATTTTGATCCGTTAACCATTGAAGAGTGGAACCCAAACGATCTTCATATTCCCAGATGCAAGTTCCTAGTTCCTTGTTCATATAGACATTTTGATCCGTAAACCATTGAAGAGTGGAACCCAAACGATCTTCATATTCCCATAAATGCAAGTTCCTAGTTCCTTGTTCATATAGACATTTTGATCCGTAAACCATTGAAGAGTGGAACCCAAACGATCTTCATATTCCCAGATGTGAGTTCCTAGTTCCTTGTTCATATTGACATTTTGATCCGTTAACCATTGAAGAGTGGAATCCAAACGATCTTCATATTATTCCCAGATGTGAGTTCCTAGTTCCTTGTTCATTTAGACATTTTGATCCGTAAACCATTGAAGAGAAGAACCCAAACGATCTTCATATTCCCATATGCAAGTTCCTAGTTCCTTGTTCATATAGACATTTTGATCTGTAAACCATTGAAGAGTGGAACCCAAACGATCTTCATATTCCCAGATGTGAGTTCCTAGTTCCTTGTTTATATAGACATTTTTTTCCGTAAACCATTGAAGAACCAATCTTCATATTGCCAGTGTGCTTCAGAAAAAGTTTGGGAGGTAGTGCTTTCTGCCCTACCAGCCAGGCTTCTGATGGATGATACCCTAAGTCCCTACGGACTTCAAAGGGGGTAACCCTGTTTCAGCCCAAGGAGTAGGTGGCAATGGCCCATGGAAAAATAGTTGATTAGTAGCCTTGAAGCGGTCTTCAGGTCTTGTGTGTCCGGCGACTTGCACACACAAAAAATCAAATAAAAATGTGCTAAGCGTACTGACTGTTTGGTGTTTATTTCTCCGTTTCAGAGTAGCTACGGTCTTCCGGATACGTACTACTTATTCAACCATATTAACTTCACCATCACGTTTCATCCCCTGCAAGAAAACAATGATGTGGCGAGAATTGTCTCTGTCAAGATTGAGCCTCATAGGTGAGTATTGACATGCCGAATCAAGTAGATTAGGAGCGACTCTAGGTCAATCCCAAATAAAGTTTCAAACAGGCAAAATTTTACATTGGGTTCGGCTCATGACAAGATCATCAGGTGAAACCCAGACGCTCTAAAGTCAGTCCAAATTACTGCAACAGTCGATCTGTCAACTTCTAGCTAGTCCAGTCGCTCCTAACTGTCTCAGACATGGAACTTTCGTGTATTTAATTCAGATTTTGGTTCAGCACGACTCTAGAACGTTTCTCTGAAACGGATGTAAAGGGTTTGGATACTTTTTGTCTGAACCAAAACACAAAAGTCCATAGATTTACATTGAACTTATGTATGGTATAAAGATATTAATGATAGATGTAGCTTCCTTTAAAATATTACTTGCTGCGGTGCTATTGCTACGGATTTACAAGACTCTCCTAAAAACAAGTACCCCTGCAGTACAATTTTCAAAATGAAAATGGCCTTGACCTCTCAAAGATGAAATGCCAGGCCTGCGTAAATATCAGACAAATATAAAACCCTTGTTTATTTGCAGATCAAGAACAAACACACAGCTATTTAAAAGTATTTTGTGCACAGATTAATTTTATTGTTTTAAAATACAAACTGTTTCATCCTTGTTTTTTTCTCAAAAGATTTCTATAGCGCCCCCTATTTAATGAAAGCTCAACAAACAACCGAATGAGGGTGGTTTACACATGGGTGTTTTTAAGTTATGACCGCTTATCAAAGTCCAAGTTGAGCGTGTTTTGGTGGTTTCTACCGACCAACTTGTGCACCAAAGAGTTAACCACGGATGTTTTTTGTTAAATGTACTTGTATTTTTTCTTTCTATAGCATCGATCACAAAGACACCGACCAATGTCTGACGGGGCTGAGCGAAAATGTAGCTTACACTCCATTAGCGATCCCAGACAAGGTGGAAAAGCCAATCAAAATCAGGTACACCTTCAACGTCAACTTTGTGGTAAGTTTCGGGGTTTTTTGTCTCTCTCCTCCACCTGGCGTGTCATGGCCGAACGGTCTATGTTCCCCGAGCCCAAGCTCTGGTGTTGTCAGCAGCAGAGTGTGGGTTCGAATCCCGGTCATGATACTTAGGCCCTTTTGCAGTACTTAATAACAATTATTGCTTTGTAAAAAGTTGGTGCATTCTGATCTACCAGCCAGGCTCCTAGTGGATGACACCCTTTTTTCTGATTTTACCCACAGCCTAACTTTGAGATGCGCT
The DNA here is from genome assembly GCF_032118995.1 of Asterias amurensis. Taxonomy (NCBI): domain Eukaryota; kingdom Metazoa; phylum Echinodermata; class Asteroidea; order Forcipulatida; family Asteriidae; genus Asterias; species Asterias amurensis. Next base: position 18,125,037 of record NC_092659.1, on the reverse strand, counting down.
GGGCCTCACGCTGGGACTATATCCTAGAGTCCATGCCTCACACCAACATCCAGTGGTTCAGGTAAGAACGCGCGTGTTCCGGGTTCAACTCCAACCTTGGAAGTTCTTTGTTTGGCGTGTAGTGGCCTAGTGGATTAGAGCACTGGACTCAAAGTTTGATGTTTCGGATCAAGGCCCAATTTCATAGAACTGTTTGAGCAGAAAATACTGCTTAAACAATTTCTGCTTAGCAATAATGAGCCGGGTACCAGTCACAAATTAATTTTCATTAAAGGCACTGGACACTATTGGTAATTACTCAAAATAATTAATAAGCATAAAACCTTGCTTGGTAACGAGTAGAGGAGAGCTGTTTATAGTTTAACACATTGTGGATGAACGGCTCCTTCTGAAGTAACGTAGTTTTTGAGAAAGAAGTAATTTCTCACTCAAATATTTGAATCTGATAAAAGACCTCACAATTTGATTTTGAGTTCTCGAAATCAATCATCTGAAAGCACACAACTTTTGCAACAAAGGCGTTTTTTCTTCCATTATTCTCTCGCACAGGTTTGTAATTTGATGCATATGTTGAGATACACCAAGTCAAGACTTGTCTTTGACATTTACCAATAGTGTCCAGTGTTTTTAAGCAGTTGTCGTTCCTTTGATTGATTCCACAGTATCATGAACTCCTTGGTGATTGTCTTGTTTCTGTCCGGTATGGTCGCCATGATAATGCTGCGCACACTTCATAAGGATATCACACGCTACAACCAAATGGACACTGTAAGTATTTCCGTAAAGGGACACACTGCCTTGGATCGGGCGATTTGGTCTAACCGGCCTGAAGTCTCTTATCATTTCGAGTAGGTCTCATAAATCAATTGAGTCCCTCATACCTTGCAGGAGGAATGTTGAAGCGCCTTATAATAATAATAATAATAATAATAATAATAATAATAATAACTAGAAATTGAGAGTTTGTGTACAAACTCAGGGTGTTCGGGTGAATGGTCAAATGAGGTCACGTTGTGTACAACATTTGTAGAACATTACAAGAGGTTTCATGTAGTGAAAGAATCTTGTACGTAGCATTTGAGGTTCTCAAGATATGAATTTTCTAGTGTTTAACGTGTTTCTGAGCATAATGACATCATCAATGACGTCATCATTCCAAAAAAGTTGCGGGTTCATCTACTCATGAAGGTTCATGTTTATGATAAGTTTCAAGTTCATAGTAGTTTAACATTTTGTTCAAAATCGCACGAAGAAAGATGAGGCGAATCCCAGCGTAGTGGAATTTGAATTACGCGCGCCTTCAACGGAGTCTGCATGTGTATACACAACCCGTAATGCCCACAGCCACGCAGTGCTGTTTTGTCGTAGAGCATGGATACAATGTAGGCCTACATGAACTACACGCACACACACCCACACACCCACAATACAATAGTAGCATTCACATACATGAATGGCGATACTATCTGGTTTCTACGCGTAATGAATGGAGGTCAACACAAACGCGCGCTTTTACGACCAGAAGGCAAAATTCAACTGGCATTATGTTTGTGCAAAAGTTTGAGCAGGATAACTGATCTTCAAACTGATATTCAAATTTTGCGAATATGATATATAGTTCTTGAGATATGAACTTTTGAAATTTTGAACTTCCGGTTTCAACCGGAAGTAAAAGTCACATGAGGTCACGTTGTGCACGACTTTTGTAGCTAATTACAAGACCTTTTATATGCACCAAATATCTTGTGTGTGGCATTTGTAGTTCTCAAGATATGAACTCTCCAATTTTTAGCGTTTTTTTGAACGTAATGACGTCATCATTCCAAAAATGTTGCTGTTTCGTCTACTCATTAAGATCAATATATATGGTAAGTTTCAGGTTCATACAAGCTTTAGTTTTTGCGAAAATCGCGCGAGAACGTTCGAGGAGAAGAACACGCAGAAAAAAAAAACAAAAAAACAAAAAAAAACAGAACAATAACAATAGTTGTTCGGCTGGTGGCCGAACACCTAATAATAATAATAATAATACAAAGCATTTATACAGCGCTATACAAAGAACAGAGCGCCTAACATTGACAAAGGGAGGGCAACATAACAACAAAAACAAAACCAGACCAACGACTGGCAAATAGAGAAACAAAAAGAGGAGCAAATTAGGATGGTTCTGGAAATAAAAATGTCTTGAGGAGGCGTTTAAACACAGCCAACGACGCAGCCCCTCTCAGATTTGCTGGCAGCGTGTTCCACAAGCGGGGTGCAGCAACCGCGAAGGCTGTGTCCCCAGCTTTCCTTTTGGATCTAGGAATGGAGAGCCGGGTCAAGTCTGATGAGGAGCGGAGTCGATGGCTAAAGCATCACTGAATGACTGATTTGAGTGCTTTAAAAATAAGCCACTATTATTATTCTTATGAATATTATTTTATTTTTTTTTGCTAGGAGGAGGCTCAAGAGGAGTTTGGCTGGAAGCTCGTCCACGGAGACGTCTTCCGTCCCCCGCGTAAGGGAATGCTGCTCTCGGTTCTGCTTGGGTCGGGTTCCCAGATGTTCTTCATGACGTTCATCACTCTGGGTGAGTCTTCTAATCAATTCAATCAACATTTATTGCCATATTGGTCAGAAAAAGGAGATTAATAAACAAATTCAGTACAATTATTTAAGTCAAAGACAGTCAAGAACAGATCGAGAAAACAATTAATGAAAATGAACAAAACAAAAATATTATGTAATGAATGCAAACCAATACGGGGGTATTTACAGAAGCCAAAAAGGAAAATCAACAAACGAAATCAACAAACGAAATCAACAAACACAAAAATTTACATTCCAACTCAAAGAGGACGACAAAAATAGATATTGACCCAATTTACCTGACGTCATCATCAGAGTAATCTTGGAACCGCAATACTGTTGGGCAATGTCGCTGTGCATTATTAATTGAAGTGCGCATTTTAGGTGATGCGGCATTTACATAATGCCTAATGCCAACCAAAATGGTGAGCGTGGCACAGTCGCCGCGTGTGACGTGCGTGCAGGAGGTCAATAGTTCTTATCAGTCAATAATAATAAAACAGCATTTTTATAGCGCATTCTGGATCACAGACTTGAACTCAGTAAAGCAGGAGATCTCCGATTGTATTTAAACATTCTGTTTGTCCTCTTTGGCTGTCAGTGTTTGCCTGTCTTGGGTTCCTCTCGCCAGCCAACCGTGGGTCCTTGATGACATGTGCTCTGGTTCTTTATGTCTGCCTCGGAACACCGGCTGGCTTCGTCTCCGCAAGAATGTACAAGAGTAAGTACCAACCTGAAGTAGTATAGGGCACTGGACATGTTTTGTTTTTGTCAAATACCAGTATTTTCACTTGATGTATTGTAATAATAACAGTAACAAATTCTTTTAAACAAAAAGTCGCATCCCCTTAAGGTGATCCCCTGACTGCCGCTTCCCAGGTTGTATCTGGGTGTGATCCCTGGCTACACGGCAGTTAACGGTTGTATGGCTTCTGACTGGCACCCCCGAACAAAGATATTGACGAAATAGGGACACTGCCAATATAGGGCTAGATAGCTCAGTTGGTAGAGCGCCGGCACGTTAATCCGGAGGTCGTTTGTTCGAATCCCACTTTAGTCAATTCTTTGTTCAACCCCAAAATCAAATTCTTTTATAGCGCATTTCACAGTATCAATGCGCTTTACATTAGTGCCCTGGTCATAGGGCCAATAAACATCCCTTTAGTCTTTCTCAGCTCCCTGGGGAGTATGCAGCCTTGAGCTTCTGTGGCACTCCAAAGGCTATTTCATACACATTAACAACCTCTACCCTCGCAGGTACCCATTTATACCCCTGGGTGAAGAGAAGCAATTATAGTAGAGTATCTTGATCAAGGACACAAGTGTCACAACCAGGATTCGAACCCACTCTCCGGTGACTTGGCACCAGAACTTGAATTCGATGCTCTTAACCACTCGGCCACGCCACTCTACAAATGCATAAAATAACATCTCTGTGAAAATTTCATTACATACATCTTCGTTCGAGGTTAGTGGAAAGTCATGTCATGGCCCAAAACTTGATCTCAAATAGGAATTTAAACCCATTTTGTTTTTTTTTTTTGTTTTTTTAGCGTTTGGTGGTGAGAAGTGGAAGTCCAACCTGATCCTGACCTGTGTCCTGATCCCAGGCTTGATCTTTACCATCGTCTTCATTCTGAACCTTCTCCTTTGGGCTAAGCAGAGCTCCGCAGCTATACCCTTCACCACACTGGTAGCCCTCCTGGCAATGTGGTTTGGAGTGTCCGTACCGCTTGTGTTCGTCGGGTCGTACTTTGGCTTCAAGAAGAGGGTAAGAATTTCTTTTGAATTGAAGTTAAGGGTGACTTTTTTGTTGAGCAATGAGCAAATTTGTTTCTTGATTTATGTTTGGTAAAAATATCAATGGGTCCAAGGAGAAAGGGATTTAAAGACATTGTAAGACCCAGTCTGCTCATAGCAGAAAGGACTATAAGACCTAGAAAGACCCAGTCGGCTCAGAGTAGAAAAACTCATAAGAGTAAACTATAGATAATACAGTAAACTTGCAGTTAGAACCATGTAATACTTTTTTTTGAGGGAGTGTTGGCTCTGAAAAGAGCTGGTTTGGTCTCGATGTTTGGAACAGTTTACTGTGCTCGTCTTGAGGAGGAAAAAGACGTTAAACTAAAAAAATTGTTGTTCCTCACAAGTTTACTATTATCTATAGTTTATTCTTATTCTGCACACCATGCAAAGATTCAAACATCGCTTGTCTAGGGTAGCTGTAACCAATAATTTGGTCGGCACTGGTGAGTGATTAACGGCCAAGGCAACCAAAACAGTTGTTGATAACGACTGCCAAAACGCAACCCTAGTGAACAGCAAAACTGACGCTACCAATGTTTCTCCCTCGCAGCCCATCGAGTTCCCAGTGCGCACAAACCAGATCCCACGCCAGATCCCAGAGCAGTCCTTCTACACCCGTCCGTTCCCCGGAATCATCATGGGTGGGGTGCTCCCCTTCGGCTGTATCTTCATTCAGCTTTTCTTTATCTTGAACAGCATCTGGTAAGACTTCAAAAGCGGTTTTCAATTCTCGTTTTTGTTTTTTTGTTTTTTAAGTGAGAAAATAGAGTAGACCCCTCCCATGAAATATGTTAATTGCACATAGTGCATGCGTGCTAAACATTTTTGCCTTAAATACTGCCTTCTGTGGGACTATTGAAGGCACGGTACGAACAAGGTACCAGTTGGGGAAGTCCCACTGATGGCTGTCTAATAATCTTGCGTTCCAACAACACGGCACCTGGCTATTTATCCTCTTGCCTGTCTCTCCATCGGCCGTTCAAGTCTACGCTCAGCATCCGACACTACTCGCCTCATGGAACCAATCTCAATCAAGCTTCTTAAGTCTGCTTCAAGTCTCACCTTCTCTCATTTTGCTCCCCACACCTGGAATGCACTCACCATCTCAATCAAGGAATCTGACTCTCTACGCACTTTCAAGAAGTGCATCAAACATTATCTATACCCAACCTAATGCGCTGCGTTCTTGACGTAGTGGCGCTTTACAAATGCCTTATAGGTATTCATGTATGTTTGTTCCTAGTTTTGGCACTAATTCAATTGTTTGATTCTGTGTGCAGGTCTCACCAGTTCTACTACATGTTTGGCTTCTTGTTCTTCGTGGCCATCATCCTAGTCATCACTTGCTCCGAAGCCACCGTTCTCCTCTGCTATTTCCATCTATGTGCTGAGGTATGTAAAGGTCAAAGGTTAGGTCTTTCACTAGTGAGATGCAGCTCCAAAAGGTGGTACTTCAAGCCAAGTTCATGTCTGAATAATCAACTCTCATGTCTTCTCACAACCCTTATAATGTTGTTGTTGTTTTTTGGGGGGGCGGAGTTTCCACGGATGAAATATATTTATTCAAACTTAGAACAACTCCTTACTTGACAAACATGCTGAAAAGCCATGACAGTTAAACAAAATATAAAGTTGATACAACACTTAATAAAATGCAAAGTTAACCTTGACACAACAATTTAAAGTTCCATTTTTTTTTGGTGGAATTTCACAGTAGTGCTTAAAGCATTGGAACACACTTTAAAAAAAACTTGTTTTGTTTTTCATCTGGCAGGATTATCATTGGTGGTGGCGCTCTTTCCTGACCAGTGGTTTCACGGCAGTGTATCTGTTCATTTACTGCGTGCATTACTTTGTCTCTAAGTTGACCATTCATGGAACTGCGAGTACGGTCCTGTACTTCGGCTACACCTCCATCATCGTCATAATGTTCTTTTTGTTCACTGGTAGGTCTTCAGGGATTTTATTTCTCTGTTTTTAACCGGAACTTTGATTATGTTTAAATTTAAAGATTATCATAGATGTTAAATTTGCATCGGGGATAGAGAATATTAATTTTTGTTTTACCCATACACCGATATGTGTTAGCCCTGTATACTCAGTACTTCCCGAGTCCTGTGAAAAAAATATCACAGGCATGTTACTCGGGTGGGATTTGAACCCACGACCCTTGCAATTCTAGATCAGTGTCTTACCAGCTAGACCACCGAGATTGCCCGGTAGCTAGAGGCAGTTCGAATCCTATGTTTTGGCAGCCGGTACGGCAACAATATAATAGATGTTAAATTTGCATCAGGATAAATAATATAATTTTTGTGTTTTTACCCATACACCGATGTGTGTTAGCACTGTATACTCAGTACTTTCCCCGAGTCCTGTGAAACTCCTCAAATGTTTTCTATTCCAACAAGTGTATCAACATAAACTTCATCCAACTGTCTTGAGCGCCTTTGAACAACTTTGGTTGATTTTGGCGCTATATAAATTCCTTCTGATTGATTGATTGATTGATTGATTGATTGATATGACAAAATATCAACCCTTGCAATTCTAGAGCAGGCATAAAAAAAAAAAAAATAATATTAAGGATTATCATTACATGGTGTTACTGGAAACCTTTACAATACATGTATCGTATTTCAACAATGCAAATTTTCAAATCCTAATTATGGTAAAGCATCTTGTTCAAGGACACAAGTGCCGTGACCGGGACTTGAACCCTCACACCAATGTCATAACCACCAGAACTTGAATTTGAAGCTCTTAACCACTCAACCATGACACCCTAACCACAGTGGCTGTTTACTAAAGTTGTTGTTGTTTTTGTTTTTGTTTTGTGTTCTTCCTGCAGGCTCGGTTGGGTTCTTTGCTTGCTTCTGGTTCGTCACCAAAATCTACAGCGTCGTCAAGGTGGACTAAACAAACGGATTTACAGCATTGTCACACACTGACGGTAAATTCCCGTTTGAAATGCAGAAGGATTTTGAAGACTTGAAAGTTGACAAACTTTGAAATCCTTTGGGGTTTTTGTTTTTTCGTATGTTGAATTTCTGAATTATTTTTGTTGGATTTGGAAATTGTAATTTTGTATTATTAATAGTCAAACGGTGTTTGGGAAAGGAGAGCTAAGGCATTAGAGTAAATATTACACTTGTCTTTAGCGATAAGTCTCACGTTTTTTCCTGCTCTTTTGTCATGCGATCAAGTCAAATAATTCGTTTGTCAACCCAGGTAATTTTTCGTTGTTATGATTAATTTGAAAAGAGCTGCTTTTATACTGTTTAAACACCATCTTTGGTTCAAAAGTTGTGAATGAAGAAACATTAAGAACTGTGCGAGAATAAACTTGAGAAAAAAAGAGTTTAAAGTCAAGTTGTTTATTGAAAAAACATCGGCGGAAGGAAGTTGCCAAAATAAAATATATTTTGGAATTTAAATATTTAACTTGATCGCATCACATTTATTGTAGGAAACTAGACGAGACATTGGTAACTTTTATTTTTATATTTGTTAACCCTCCAACTATTTTTCCTAAAAATCAGCCAGGGAGTGAAATGGCCAATGAAACAATTTAGCGGTTTTATGTTTATTATTCTGTACACCGACCAAAATGTGTGCTGGCCCCAAATTCACGGCTTTGCTTATCACAGAAGTCTGCACTTCCGAACCCCTGTTTAAAAAAAAAAACGTTTGATTTTTTTCCGATATCAATATTTTCTCAAAGATCTTATTAAGGCTGCAAATTTTCTGGAAAACAGGAGAAAAAAAATTGTCCAAAGTGTGTCCAAAACTTAAGTTATGTCTTTCTGATGACACGCAGACATCCTAAATTGTAACATCTGGGAGATTCTGGGTCAAGACAAAGGAGGACCAGCAATCCATGAATGCTCACACTATTCAAATCCTGCCCTGAAAGCATGTGAAGCTACAGGTCTTAAGCAAAGAATTGCGCGGTATTAGTAAAAACCATTTTTGATAAAGCGCTTATACACCCAAAGGGCTTCTCAAAGCGCTTCCAACATTATAAACCCTGGGGTGGATTTCACAAAGAGTTAAGACTAGTCTAATCTCGAGTTAGGACTAGCCTCAAGTTTTTAGTATCTACCTAGGACTAGTCCTAAGTTAGTTAGGATCAGTCCTAACTATTTGTGAAATCGACCCCTAGTCACTGGGCCAGCCGTCGATTTCACCAAACTCTTCCTAACTTAGGAATCATCTTAGCACTTAGGACGGGTTCAGTTCTGTATTCAAGTATGTAGGACGAATTGAACCCATCCTAAGTTAGAACGGGTTGCTTGTCCTAACTCGAGTTAGGATTAATCCTAGCGTTTGGTGAAATCGGTTGCTGGGCCATTTAATTCATTCCTTATGCGTAGCCTTGAAGTTTGACCCAGATGAATTTGTAGATATGTTTAACCACTTGAGGTCACATTGCAGATGGCATAGTGCATCGATCATTCAAAACCATGTAGAGGTTATTATTATTAAAGGAACATTACAGAAATTGAATTGGCTAACATAACAGTTGCTGGCAGTGTATGGTGGAAGCACTTAATGTAATCCCCAAAAACATAAACTGACAAACCTGTAGAAGTTTGAGATCGATCAGCCATCTGCATTACGAGAAAATAGTGAAAACAAGTTTTATATTTCTCGTCAAATATGACATTTCAGACCGCTTTATTACAAGGGATGTTTTCTACTATCATCATCGTTATACTGTGCAAGTTTTATGTAAATTTGTGATATTGTACCATTTTTTTCTTACCATGTCCTTTATGTTCCTTTAATCTTAGAGGGTATTGCCTCGTCTAACAGTTTGGGGGTTAAAGTTCACAGAGTCTAGCTTTCATTGAAATAAGCTGCAAATGGTGGTGGGGGAATAGCCACTTGCAATAAATATAGAGGTGTTCATTTTTATTTATTTTTTTTTTTTTTAGTAGCGGAGTTATTACTCCAAGACGTTTAATATCGGTATTACATGAGAGAGGTGTGTGCAATGTAACAGTGCCATCGCTGACTTTCGACCCACCTATAGCTGAAAACAAATCCTAACCAAGTCTAGACTATAATCTGGGTAGGATTTTGGAGGATTTGGTATGCGTGTTTTGGCAAACCTGTCGAGGGAATTTGAGGCCATACCAAGATTGGCAGCTACGGCCAAGACTGTTGCGTACCAGTTTGTACCTTATGCATTGACGCCATCCAGCCATCTTAGAGCTAATCCGATGACGAAAACAATCGAAAAGCGCAGATTTGTATACATGGCGCACATGATTTGCTAATGAGCAGCCTCCTTTTGACGAGGGCGCCCTACTCAATGACAACATGTGCGTAAGTTCTATTGAGAGAGTTGCGACATTTGTGCTCTATTTGGACCGAAATGGTGTCCAGCAACCAATTGTCCGAAGAGAACAGCCGTCGATTTCACCAAACTCATCCTAACCTAGGATTAATCTTAGGACGTAGGACGAGTTAAGTTCCCTATCTGAAGACATAGGACGCATGGAACCCAGATAGGATTTAATCCTAGCGTTATGTGAAATCACCTGCTGGTCCCTCTCTAGATGCATAGCTCTAGATACTAAGCTCTGAATGTCATGTTTCAGAGAAATGTCAAATTTTTTGGCCTTGGGCGTCACATATCAATAAACAAAAACAAAAAGTTGTTTTTATTAATATTCTGAAGTAAATAGTTGGTTTGAGGGATTTTGTAATTTAACGGAACAGTGCGAGACTGTGGTTTGTGATAGTGAGGCCTATTTTTCTTAATTATATATAAACATATTTTTTCATTTCTTTTTGTGTTGGTTGTAAAATGTTTATGGTATTTTAATGTAACTTTCTTTCTGTATGTAGAGAGCCAAAATGGTCATTTGAACTTCATTTTTAAAGGCACTGGACACATTTGGTAATTGTGAAAGACCAGCCTTCTCACTAGGTGTATCACAACATATGCATTTCAACATAACAAATCTGTGAAAATTTGGGGCTCAATTAGTCATCTTAGTTGCAAGAAATTAGTTTAGAAATGCCCTTATTGCACAATTGTGTGTGCTTTCAGATGCCTGAAAAATGCTTCAAGCCTGAAGTCTTATGTCAGATTCAAATATTTGAGTGAGAAATTACCTCTTTCTCAAAAACTGCGCTACTTCAGAGGGAGCTGTTTCTCACAATGTTTTATACTATCAACAGCTTTCCGTTGCTTGTTACCAAGTAAGTTCTTATGCTAATAAATATTTTAAGTAAAATACACATTAGTGTCGAGTGCCTTTAAAGGCCAAAAAATGTGATAAAACAATGACATATGTGCAAAAGTCTGCAACAAAAGGAATATAGTATTGGGCCCACTGCATTTATATTTCCATATTGTATAAACATTTTGCATGTTTGTTTTTTCACACAAAAAAAGGATTTGTGTGTTAATGTCTTTGAGACAAAGTAGCTTTGTAGATTTGTAAACATTGGCACAGTTTCGCTTTGAGTGTTAAAGCATGTACATATGACATGTTTGGGTAAATTTTAAATATGTTTTTCCTTTTGGAATATTTCATAAGTGTTAAAGTCTTTTGAGGTGTACTGTTAAGATTGGGGTTGTAGCGAGGGGGTGTCTAGCTTTTGGGACGCAGAAGTTTGCCTATGGTTCATTCCTACAGAATAAATGACAAATATTTTGTGATTCTGTCCATATCGGCTGTGTGCACAGCAATAAACTTGGCCTTGTCCGAGGGCTCTTTACTGCAGGCGGTACTTGATGTACCATTTACAGTGGGGTTGAAACATGTTTTTTTAACCTCGTACAATGAAGATGCAAAAACCATTCTTCGACCCCACGGTGTATCAAGTACTGCAGTATCCTGTCCAGTACTGTGATTCATGCTACCTGGGCCCAATTTCATTGCTCAGCTTACCGCCGAGTTTTGCAATTACCATCACGATTCCCCGCTTACGTGTAAGCGCCGAATTTCTGCGCTAGCCTTGTAAGCGTAGAATGCCTAGTAATGTTGAGTACGCACGCGCAGAAGCCAAAATCACCTTACCCAAGAAATACGCTTGCCGTAAGCACAGAATTCCCTGCTTCCGTAAGCGCCAATTCTGTGTGCTTACAGAAGCAGAGCCATGAAATTGGGCCCTGGTGACATTGAAAGCGGGTGCTTGTGTTAAGAACCTTTGGGACAAGACTACAACAGACTTGGCAATCCTTACTGAGATTTCCTCTGTGACAATAACCTGTTAGTCCAAAACTGTTGTAACATGCTTGAGTCGTCAGGGCACCAGTTTCATAAGCCTGTAAGCACATTAATGTCTTGCTTAGCAGTTAGCCTGCCAGTATTACACTTATTGTGCATTAGGTAACTGGTGCCCCACCCAATATTTTGCTTAGCAAAGAAAGTTGTCAAGCAGTATATTTTGCCTAACAGCTTTATGAAATTGGGCCGAGAGTGCATGAATTGGAATAATGTAAATGGTTAATGGCATACAGCACTTAACGGATTTGTGTATAGACCATCATTAAGTAACATAAGAGCTTAAAGGCACCGGACACAGTTGATCATTTTTAAAGACCAGTATCCTCACTTGGTGTATCACAACAAATGCATACAAAACAAATGTGTGAAAAATTTTACTCGATTGGTCATCAAAGTTGCATGAGAATATTAATGCAAGAAAAGAGACTCTTGTAGCACAAATGTGTGTGGTTTCAGATGCCTAAAAAGGGCTTATGGCTTGAAGTCTTAATATTTGAGTAAACAAATATCTCTTTCTCAAAGACAATGTTACCTCAGAGGGAGCCGTTTCTCACAATGTTTTATACTATCAACTGCTCTCCATTGCTCGTTACCAAGTGTATGTTTTTATGCTAACGGTTATTTTGAGTAATTACCAATAGTGTCCAGTGCCTTTATTTATCAAGTCTGATCTGTGTATTTATTAACATTTGAAAATAAAGAGCTAAATAAATACAATCTGCAGTTTTTGGCTTTCATTATTTGGTCTTTGAGGCAGTTATATTCCCTACCGAACCCCTGGACTTGCTGTCTATAAACAACAGTAATTATTCAAATGACACTTCTGTATCTTTTAAATTAGTCATTACATGTACACTAAAAACTAAGCTTTTCATTTTAGCCAAAATGAGAAACACTTTCGATCATTTTCTGCGATTAAAACTGATTAAAAGTTTAAGGAACGCCTTGCATTTTTATCAAGTTCTCCTTGAAATAGAAAGGATAACACTAAGAAGCTTTGGTTTGGTTTTTACCGAAGTTTGTAAAGAAAAGCTCTTTGTACGATATTTTTAAGACGAAGTGAAGAGGCTATGCATGACGTCACCACCATCTAAGACCTTTTGGGATCACACACAAAAAAACTTTTATAATCTTGAGTAAATATAAATAAAAAATTATTTGAAATAATTCCAACTATAGGTCTAGTTCACGGGATAAATTTGGAAAAAATAATAAATTAATTATGTGAGTAGTAACTGTCAGATGGCGCCTTAGCTGTGCGACGTATGCGTTGGATTAGGAGCTACGAGACTCCGGTTCAACTCCCGACGTGCTCTGTTTTTCTTTTTCTTTTGACGCCGCTGTGGATTATTTAAGTAGTATTAAAATCATCTCCAAACACCAGCGGGCACCGTGGCGACACGGTGTACTGGATAGTTCCATTGTGCGTGCAATCCAGAGCTGGGACACCGGTTCGAATCCTACCCGTACCAAGAGGGACATGACTTTTACTGTTAGCACCAGTAATGGATTGGGGTCCGTCATGTCTATCCCCAAATTAGGTGTGGATGATTTACCGTGTGGGAGAGTAAAGGAGGGACCGGGACTGCCAGTCCCTGAAGGGTTCTAATGGGTGATCACCACGCTGGTTTCGACCAGACTTTGAGTCCCCTGAAAGCCTGGTCGACACTCTGACTAACTCTTTGCACAAATTTGCTTTAATTTAAAAATCATAAGGCCTTGTGAACGTCTCGAAAAAATCATAGAAGGTTATATAGCCTTGTGAACGTTGCCAAAAAACTCATAAGGCTAAAGCCTTGTGAACTTTTCGGAAAAAATCATAAGGCAACTTTTCGAAAAAATCATAAGGCCTTGTGAACTTGCCAAATAATCAAAAGGCCTTGTGAACTTTTCGAAAAAAATTATAAGGCTATAGCCTTGTGAACTTTTCGAAAAAAATCATAAGGCCTTGTGAACGTTGCCAAAAAATCATATAGCCTTGTGAACTTTTCGAAAAAAAATCATAAGGCTATAGCCTTGTGAACTTTTCGAAAAAAAATCATAAGGCTATAGCCTTGTGAACTTTTCCAAAAAAATCATAAGGCTATAGCCTTGTGAACTTTTCGAAAAAAAATCATAAGGCCTTGTGAACTTTTCCAAAAAATTCATAAGGCTATAGCCTTGTGAACTTTTCGAAAAAATCATAAGGCTATAGCCTTGTGAACGTTGCCAAATAATCAAAAAGCTATAGCCTTGTGAACTTTTCGGAAAAAATCATAAGGCTATAGCCTTGTGAACTTTTCGAAAAAAAATCATAAGGCTATAGCCTTGTGAACTTTTCCAAAAAAATTATAAGGCTATAGCCTTGTGAACTTTTCTTAAAAAATCATAAGGCTATAGCCTTGTGAACGTTTTGGAAAAAAATCATAAGGAAAAAATGGTGTTCTCCGAAAAAATCATAAGCCTTGTGAACGTTTCGAAAATCATAAGGCTATTATAGCCTTGTGAACTTTTCCAAAAAAATCATAAGGCTATAGCCTTGTGAACTTTTCGAAAAAATCATAAGGCCTTGTGAACTTGCCAAATAATCAAAAGGCTATAGCCTTGTGAACTTTTCGGAAAAAATCATAAGGCTATAGCCTTGTGAACTTTTCGAAAAAAATTATAAGGCTATAGCCTTGTGAACTTTTCGAAAAAAATTATAAGGCTATGTGAACTTTTCCAAAAAAATCATAAGGCTATATATAGCCTTGTGAACTTTTCGAGAAAATCATTAGGCTATAGCCTTGTGAACGTTGCCAAAAAATCATAAGGCTATAGCCTTGTGAACGTTGCCAAATAATCAAAAGGCTATATAGCCTTGTGAACGTTTTGGAAAAAAATCATAAGGAAAAAATGGTGTTCTCCGAAAAAATCATAAGCCTTGTGAACTTTTCGAAAAAATCATAAGGCCTTGTGAACTTGCCAAATAATCAAAAGGCTATAGCCTTGTGAACTTTTCGGAAAAAATCATAAGGCCTTGTGAACTTTTCGAAAAAAATTATAAGGCTATAGCCTTGTGAACTTTTCGAAAAAAATTATAAGGCTATGTGAACTTTTCCAAAAAAATCATAAGGCTATATATAGCCTTGTGAACGTTGCCAAAAAATCATAAGGCTATATAGCCTTGTGAACTTTTCGGAAAAAATCATAAGGCTATATAGCCTTGTGAACGTTGCCAAAAAATCAAAAGGCCTTGTGAACTTTTCGGAAAAAATCATAGGACTATAGCCTTGTGAACGTTTTGGAAAAAAATCATCAGGAAAAAATGTGAACTTTTCGAAAAAAAAGTTGCAAAAAAATCAAAAGGCTTTTCGGAAAAAATCATAAGGCCTTGTGTACTTTTCGGAAAAAATCATAAGGCTTGTGAACTTTTCGGAAAAAATCATAAGGCTATAGCCTTGTGAACTTTTCCAAAAAAATTATAAGGCTATAGCCTTGTGAACTTTTCCAAAAAAATCATAAGGCTATAGCCTTGTGAACTTTTCAAAAAAATCATAAGGCTATAGCCTTGTGAACTTTTCAAAAAAAATCATAAGGCTATAGCCTTGTGAACGTTGCCAAATAATCATGAGGCTATAGCCTTGTGAACGTTGCCAAATAATCAAAAGGCTATAGCCTTGTGCATTTTTCGAAAAAAATCATAAGGCTATAGCCTTGTGCATTTTTCGAAAAAAATCATAAGGCTATAGCCGTTGTGAACTTTTCGAAAAAATCATAAGGCTATAGCCTTGTGAACGTTGCCAAATAATCAAAAAGCTATAGCCTTGTGAACTTTTCGGAAAAAATCATAAGGCTATAGCCTTGTGAACTTTTCGAAAAAAAATCATAAGGAAAAAATGGTGTTCTCCGAAAAAATCATAAGCCTTGTGAACGTTTCGAAAAAAATCATAAGGCTATAGCCTTGTGAACGTTTCGAAAAAAATCATAAGGCTATAGCCTTGTGAACTTTTCGAAAAAATCATAAGGCCTTGTGAACTTGCCAAATAATCAAAAGGCTATAGCCTTGTGAACTTTTCGGAAAAAATCATAAGGCTATAGCCTTGTGAACTTTTCGAAAAAAATTATAAGGCTATAGCCTTGTGAACTTTTCGAAAAAAATCATAAGGCTATGTGAACTTTTCCAAAAAAATCATAAGGCTATATATAGCCTTGTGAACTTTTCGAAAAAATCATAAGGCTATAGTCTTGTGAACGTTGCCAAATAATCAAAAGGCTATATAGCCTTGTGAACTTTTCGGAAAAAATCATAAGGCTATATAGCCTTGTGAACGTTGCCAAAAAATCAAAAGGCCTTGTGCATTTTTCGAAAGAAATCATAAGGCTATAGCCTTGTGAACTTTTGGAAAAAAATCATAAGGCTATAGCCTTGTGAACGTTTTGGAAAAAAATCATAAGGAAAAAATGTGAACTTTTCGAAAAAAAAGTTGCCAAAAAATCAAAAGGCTTTTCAAAAAAAATCATAAGGCTATAGCCTTGTGAACTTTTCGAAAAAATCATAAGGCTATAGCCTTGTGAACGTTGCCAAATAATCAAAAGGCTATAGCCTTGTGAACTTTTCGAAAAAAAATCATAAGGCTATAGCCTTGTGAACTTTTCGAAAAAAAATCATAAGGCTATAGCCATGTGAACTTTTCCAAAAAAATTATAAGGCTATAGCCTTGTGAACTTTTCCAAAAAAATCATAAGGCTATAGCCTTGTGAACTTTTCAAAAAAATCATAAGGCTATAGCCTTGTGAACTTTTCAAAAAAAATCATAAGGCTATAGCCTTGTGAACGTTGCCAAAAAATCATGAGGCTTATAGCCTTGTGAACGTTGCCAAATAATCAAAAGGCTATAGCCTTGTGAACTTTTCGGAAAAAATCATAAGGCTATAGCCTTGTGAACGTTGCCAAAAAATCATGAGGCTATAGCCTTGTGAACGTTGCCAAATAATCAAAAGGCTATAGCCTTGTGAACTTTTCGGAAAAAATCATAAGGCTATAGCCTTGTGCATTTTTCGAAAAAAATCATCAGGCTATAGCCTTGTGCATATTTCGAAAAAAATCATAAGGCTATAGCCTTGTGAACTTTTCGAAATAAAATCATAAGGAAAAAATGGTGTTCTCCGAAAAAATCATAAGCCTTGTGAACGTTTCGAAAAAAATCATAAGGCTATAGCCTTGTGAACGTTTCGAAAAAAATCATAAGGCTATAGCCTTGTGAACTTTTCGAAAAAATCATAAGGCCTTGTGAACTTGCCAAATAATCAAAAGGCTATAGCCTTGTGAACTTTTCGGAAAAAATCATAAGGCTATAGCCTTGTGAACTTTTCGAAAAAAATTATAAGGCTATAGCCTTGTGAACTTTTCGAAAAAAATCATAAGGCTATGTGAACTTTTCCAAAAAAATCATAAGGCTATATATAGCCTTGTGAACTTTTCGAAAAAATCATAAGGCTATAGTCTTGTGAACGTTGCCAAATAATCAAAAGGCTATATAGCCTTGTGAACTTTTCGGAAAAAATCATAAGGCTATATAGCCTTGTGAACGTTGCCAAAAAATCAAAAGGCCTTGTGCATTTTTCGAAAGAAATCATAAGGCTATAGCCTTGTGAACTTTTGGAAAAAAATCATAAGGCTATAGCCTTGTGAACGTTTTGGAAAAAAATCATAAGGAAAAAATGTGAACTTTTCGAAAAAAAAGTTGCCAAAAAATCAAAAGGCTTTTCAAAAAAAATCATAAGGCTATAGCCTTGTGAACTTTTCGAAAAAATCATAAGGCTATAGCCTTGTGAACGTTGCCAAATAATCAAAAGGCTATAGCCTTGTGAACTTTTCGAAAAAAAATCATAAGGCTATAGCCTTGTGAACTTTTCGAAAAAAAATCATAAGGCTATAGCCATGTGAACTTTTCCAAAAAAATTATAAGGCTATAGCCTTGTGAACTTTTCCAAAAAAATCATAAGGCTATAGCCTTGTGAACTTTTCAAAAAAATCATAAGGCTATAGCCTTGTGAACTTTTCAAAAAAAATCATAAGGCTATAGCCTTGTGAACGTTGCCAAAAAATCATGAGGCTTATAGCCTTGTGAACGTTGCCAAATAATCAAAAGGCTATAGCCTTGTGAACTTTTCGGAAAAAATCATAAGGCTATAGCCTTGTGAACGTTGCCAAAAAATCATGAGGCTATAGCCTTGTGAACGTTGCCAAATAATCAAAAGGCTATAGCCTTGTGAACTTTTCGGAAAAAATCATAAGGCTATAGCCTTGTGCATTTTTCGAAAAAAATCATCAGGCTATAGCCTTGTGCATATTTCGAAAAAAATCATAAGGCTATAGCCTTGTGAACTTTTCGAAATAAAATCATAAGGAAAAAATGGTGTTCTCCGAAAAAATCATAAGCCTTGTGAACGTTTCGAAAAAAATCATAAGGCTATAGCCTTGTGAACGTTTCGAAAAAAATCATAAGGCCTTGTGAACTTGCCAAATAATCAAAAGGCCTTGTGAACTTTTCGGAAAAAATCATAAGGCTATAGCCTTGTGAACTTTTCGAAAAAAATTATAAGGCTATAGCCTTGTGAACTTTTCGAAAAAAATCATAAGGCTATGTGAACTTTTCCAAAAAAATCATAAGGCTATATATAGCCTTGTGAACTTTTCGAAAAAATCATAAGGCTATAGTCTTGTGAACGTTGCCAAAAAATCATAAGGCTATAGCCTTGTGAACGTTGCCAAATAATCAAAAGGATATATAGCCTTGTGAACTTTTCGGAAAAAATCATAAGGCTATATAGCCTTGTGAACGTTGCCAAAAAATCAAAAGGCCTTGTGCATTTTTCGAAAAAAATCATAAGGCTATAGCCTTGTGAACTTTTGGAAAAAAATCATAAGGAAAAAATGTGAACTTTGCGACAAAAATCAGAAGGCCTTGTGAACTTTTCGTGAAAAAATCAAAAGGCTTTTCGGAAAAATCATAAGGCTATAGCCTTGTGAACTTTTCTTTAAAAATCATAAGGCTATAGCCTTGTGAACATTTCGGAAAAAATCATAAGACTATAGCCTTGTGTACTTTTCGGAAAAAATCATAAGGCTATAGCCTTGTGAACTTTTCGAAAAAAAATCATAAGGCTATAGCCTTGTGAACGTTGCCAAAAAATCAAAAGCCTTGTGAACTTTTCGGAAAAAAATCATAAGGCTTGTGAACTTTTCGAAAAAAATCATAAGGCTTTAGCCTTGTGAACGTTTCGAAAAAAAAAATAAGACTATAGCCTTGTGAACGTTTCGAAAATCATAAGGCTACAGCCTTCTGAACTTTTCGAAAAAATCATAAGGCTATTATAGCCTTGTGAACTTTTCGAAAAAATCATAAGGCTATATATTTATAATAAGGCTATGAACGTTTCGAAAAATAGGGTTTTCGAAAAAAATCATAAGCCTTGTGAACTTTTCGAAAAAAATCATAAGGCTATAGCCTTGTGTACTTTTCGGAAAAAATCATAAGGCTATAGCCTTGTGAACTTTTCGAAAAAAATCATAAGGCTAAAGCCTTGTGAACTTTGCGACAAAAACCATAAGGCCTTGTGAACTTTTTGGAAAAAATCATAAGGAAAAAATGGTGTTCTTCGAAAAAATCATAAGCCTTGTGAACGTTGCCAAAAAATCATAAGGCTATAGCCTTGTGAACTTTTCGGAAAAAATTATAAGGCTATTATAGCCTTGTGAACTTTGCGACAAAAATCAGAAGGCCTTGTGAACTTTTCGAAAAAAAATCATAAGGCCTATAGCCTTGTGACCGTTTCAAAAAAATCATAAGGGTTGTGAACTTTTCGAAAAAAATCATAAGGCCTTGTGAACTTTTCGAAAAAATCATAGGGCTATAGCTTTGTGAACTTTTCGAAAAAATCATAAGGCTATTATAGCCTTGTGAACTTTTCGAAAAAAATCATAAGGCTATATATTTATAATAAGGCTATGAACGTTTCGAAAAAAGTTGTTCGAAAAAAATCATATAGGCTATACAGCCTTGTGTTTTTTTTAGTATAAAAAAATCTCAAATTTACTAAATACCCCTGTGATTTTATCCAAAACTGTTCAAATATTTACCAAATTGCAAGGTTTACTCCTTCTGACTTAATAAAAAATAATAATAAAAAGAATGGATAAGTTGAAGGGCTTATCCTTGTGACTTTATCCAAAATGGACTAAGCTGATTGTTAACAAAAGCTGTCGAGGTACCTACATTAAGATTTAATAAACTGTTTAAATTAATTTAAATTAAAGCAAATTTGTGCAAAGAGTTAGTCAGAGTGTCGACCAGGCTTTCAGGGGACTCAAAGTCTGGTCGAAACCAGCGTGGTGATCACCCATTAGAACCCTTCAGGGACTGGCAGTCCCGGTCCCTCCTTTACTCTCCCACACGGTAAATCATCCACACCTAATTTGGGGATAGACATGACGGACCCCAATCCATTACTGGTGCTAACAGTAAAAGTCATGTCCCTCTTGGTACGGGTAGGATTCGAACCGGTGTCCCAGCTCTGGATTGCACGCACAATGGAACTATCCAGTACACCGTGTCGCCACGGTGCCCGCTGGTGTTTGGAGATGATTTTAATACTACTTAAATAATCTACAGCGGCGTCAAAAGAAAAAGAAAAACAGAACACGTCGGGAGTTGAACCGGGGTCTCGTGGCTCTCAGTCAACGTCAACGTCTTCAAGCTAACCGGGCATATGATATATGCTGACGCATAATAAAAGGAAAATAAAACATTTTTTTGTAACCAAACCAACTATATCCCGCAACTATAGGCCTATAGTTGGAATTCTTTTAAATAACGGAGTATTATAATATAGTTTGAGTTAATACCAATTGTTTATGGTGTGGTTCCAAAACTATCCGATGGTGACGCTGTGCATCACTTCGTCACTTGTCTTCACTTTTTTTTTTAAATTAACTCCATCATGGAATCTGTAGTTACACTCTTAAAATATTCTTCATTAATTTGTTTGTCTTTAGTCTCTTAATTAGTTATTTAATATTTTATCACTTTCAACTGTTTTCTGATAACTTTCTAAATGGATACAAAGGGACTCAAAACTCCTGAGTTCAAAACAAAATCAGTGATTTTAGAGTTATTAATTTTGGACTCGGAAAGGGTATAGTTTCTGATTCTTCTGCTGATTGGAATGTAGTTCAAAACTTTAAATATTCAACTTTTGAGCTGAAACAACTCAACATTAATGACATAGAAAACAAAACTGATTTGTACACAAAATTTATTATTCTAGTAATGACCAAGGTAATTATACAATTAAATATATATAATTTAATATTTAATGAGATGTAAAACTGGAGAAAAAAAACATTGCAATGAAATTTGTGTTAAAAGGTACATTTTTATACGTTTTGAAAATAACTCTTAAAAGTAACAATGGCAATAACAACTGTTGGTAAGAAGCCTACGGCTGCTTTCAATAGTATTTAGCATTTTGAGAAACATTTCACTTCGAGGTAATGTCATGAATGTGGTTACATGAAAGTGAAACATTATCAGTTGTTAGTGCCCCCAAATTAGAATCTGAGAAGCATTACTGTCAGTAACGCTTCTCAGAGTGTGTACTCTTCTTATAAGAATTATTATTCCTTCTTCAACATTACTGCTGCAAATTTTCCTTGATAATATCTAAATTTTGAATAGTCATAAGGGGTATGCCTAGATTTTTTCCCACCAGTATCAACCAGGCATGCAACTGTTACCTCACTAAAAAAGAGGAAATAACAAAATGTCAATGATTTTATACAGTATTTTTAAATTTTGAATGAAAAACTAAGACTAAAAAGTGAGGAAATCAGCTACCGAGGAAAAATTGCACGCCTGATCAACCAAAAAATTAACAAATCACAAGAGGTAGTTGCCTTAAATTGTTCAGATTTTGATAAAAGGCCACCGTCTCAAAAGAGGATAGCTTGAATATATCAACCACCGACCCCCTCCCAAACTGGCTAACAAAGTCAGCTCAAGAATGCAATAGCCACGACCAGTCAGACCAGGATTCGAACCCTCAGACCGATGGCTGTCAGTAGTTCGACTCCTGTGCACCGCTCGGCCAAAACAGTCCAGAAGCTTTGACGTCAAATAATCAACATTTTGTGGCGCTCCACGCCAATAGCACACATATCCCACCCAAACTCAAAACTAAGTTTATTTGCTTATCAATCAAGGCAAAATTTCATGTTGCTGAAGCACAAAAAAAAGTGGCTAAGCACAACAAAATTATGCTTACCAGATTAAGGTTACAAGACAAACAAGTATGTCTTATGAACAATTCGTGACTAGTGTAGTATCCTGCTAATTTCTACTCAGCACAAAATTTTAAGTTCCGCTTAAGCACCTCCATGAAATTTGGGCCAGATGAAAATAAGCTCTTAGAAAAAACACAACTTTTACATTTAAAATATTTGAAGGCAGGGTAGGCCTACTACACTACTGGAAAATGTCAAAGACCAGTCTTCTCACTTGGTGTATCCCAACATATGTATATAAATAACAAACCTGCTATTTTTTGACTTGATTGGTCATATCGAAGTTGCAAGAAAAGAATGACAGAAAACCCCACCTGAGAAAAAAGCTTCATGTCTAAACTTCTGAAGCCTTGAAATTACCTTTTTCTGTAAAACTAAATAAATTCCAAGGGGGTCGTTTATAACAATATCAACAGCTTTCCAGTGCTCTCCACCAAGTAACACTTTATGGTCATTGATTTCCGTGAGTAATTACCATAAGTACGTCCTGCCTATAAGACATCCAATCACATACTAAATGATACTGTATGTTGTCAATCCATATTCTCAAGAAGTGCCTAAATTTGGTGTTGGGAAATCAAATTTGTATAAATCAATTAATAACTTAAATTACATACATACAATTTCAAAACTCCATGAAAATTTCAATTTATCAATAAATCAATCAGTCAATCAATTAACCAATGTATTATAAAGAAAGCACACTGTTAATATAAAGCCATTATACACTTTCGGTAAACAGTATTGTCCAAGTCGCACACTTCGTGTATCACAACTTCTATATAAAATAACAAACCTGTGAAAATTTAGGCTCAATCGGTCATCGGAGTCGGGAGAAAATAACGGGAAAACCCACTCTTGTTTCCGCACGTTTGGCCGTGTCATGACATGTGTTTAAAATAATTCTGTAATTCTCGCTATCGAGAACTGATATTGTTTTAATGTTTTCTCAAAAAGTAAAGCATTTCATGGAGTAATATTTCAAGAGAAGTCTTCACCATGACTTTCTGTAAACCCTGTAAATTATTTGTAAATTATTTGTAATTTTTTTATTTTTTTTTTTCCTGTACCGAAAGTGTATAATGGCTTTAAGTACTGTATATTATATAAAGGCCAATCAAGTTCTCTTGTTCATACAAATAGCTTGTTACAAGATTATCAACTACTATGGGGCCAATCAGAAAAGTAAATAAACACAAGTTTATGGTTTATTTTTCCGAAGTTTTGGGTGGGTGGGTCAAAAGTAATAACTGAAAATCAAAATTCAGTTTTTGTTTCAAAAACACATACTTACAATATAAAATATAAACAAATGAAAAAGAAGAAGACAAGATAGTATACGTAGCTGACTAAAATATCTGGTTCAAATTTGGGGTGGTTGGGTGGGTCAAAATTGTTCAAAAGAAATATCTTAAATTCTGTTAACATTCTGATTCACTTTTCTAAATGTCCCCAAGAATGGGATGCCTTCTTTAAAGAGTCACACATGTTTGCAGCAAAAACCTATAGGTTCAGTACAAGTAGAAAAACTTTATAATAAAAACTCTGTCCAAGCCCAAACCTAAAACACTTGAATTACGACCCCAAGCTTAATTTTCCCGCTCTTCTTGTCCAGGAAAGCTTGGGAATGGACCGTCGTTACGTTTGTTGTTAAACTCCAATGCACGTTAGCCGTTGGTCCATCGGGCTTATAGACCAGACCGCCTTTAGTTACCGCATTCATGAAAGCATCGCCTGCGTCAAAGGCTGTGATGGCTAGGCGAAAAGATTTCCCGATGTCGCCATTCGGGGCTTGAAGCTTATAGGTGACGTTAGTCAGCGTGCCCTTTTCGCAAGTGATGTCGTTGAAGTTATTCTGCTGTAGAAGGAGCAGGTACCACGGTGATCCACTCTTTGGCCGGTAACCCTGGGTCATAGCGTTAGCCATTACCGTACTCGTTGGGTGGACGTAAAGCACGTGACAATGCGGAGGCGCGAGGTAGAGTCTCGCCAAGAAACGCTCTGCAGAGAAGATCTCCGACATATTCCCCGAACCGGCCAAGGCGTGAAATTTATACCCTTCTAAGATGTAGTCCTTAAGTTGCTTCTCGTAGATCTGACCGAACTCTGACTTCTCGATGATGTGAATCTGCTCCGAGGTCATCTGCGCGAAGTGCACCGTGGGAAGAAGCCGACGTAGATTGGTCGTCACCCCGCCCTTCTGCATGTCGTGGATCAACCATCTCTCCATAGCCTTAAAGAGCGAAAACTCATCATTGACAATAAGCTGCGGACTTTCCAAGAGCCGACACATCTGATCGACGGTCAAACCTAACCATGACTCAGTCGTTAAAATCTTCGGTAGATTACTCGCAATGACCTCATAGCAGTGCATCACAAGTTGATCTAGAGAGTATGTTTCCGCAAACGAGAGCCAGTTGAGGGCGCCCTTCACATTCCCCTGACCAATCTGCTCGGTCATGTACTGCTCACACTGACACCGAAGCCTGTGTATGTTATACTTGTCGGCGAGCGTGAAAATCGGCATGATGGTTCGTGTGTCCACCGTCACCTCCCCGCAGTACAGATATCGTAGAAACTCCCCAAAGACTGCTACACACTCGGTGCTTTCCTCCAAGATGATTTCTTGCTGTTGGGAGTCGAGCCACTGCGATCCGGTCAGCATGGTCTGGAAAACGTCGCTCGCTGACGCCAGAAAGAACTTGTGGCAGTTAAAGGTGGATCCGTCGACTCGGATGATGACATCACTCAGTTCTGGATTGTTGTAGTGAGACGTTATCCCTGCGACAAATTCACTGACTGATCCTAGTTTGGTGGAAGAATTGGCCTCCATTTTGATGTTTTTTTCAGCAGTGGCAGCCATCATTTGTTACTGAAATAAATCATAAATTTAGTTACAAAGGAATCACTGACAATCTGCAGTAAAAGGGATACCATGCCTTTAATCAGGCAAGTTAGTCTATGAAAAACGTTTTATACTGTTTGTTATGAAATGCATGGTTAGAAAAATGTTTCAACAGCAGAATAATGATCCACATGCCTCGAAATTGCACTGTTTTCCTTATACCTCGTGAACTAACACAGCACTCTAATTTATGGAGTCAAATGATTTACTCCACAAAATGGCCGACCGTGTTAGTTTGAAAGTAAAAGGAAAAACCACAAGATTTTGAGTGAGATTTTACTTCTTGAAGAATATTGTATTTATTTCCAGTTCGAAGTTTGCGGGAAGGTTTATAGACATGCCAAATAGTGCATCACAATCTCATTACATTCAAACAATAGCACAAAGCCTGTCATGATAACAAACAATGAGTGCTTAGAGAAGACTAACAGGTGTTGAGGAGAACTGATAACTGTTGAAATTTTAAATTTGTGGTGGTCGAACAAAGAAAAAAATTGACTAGAACAGGACTTGAACCACCGACCTCCAGAGTAACAGGCCAGTGCTCTACCAACTGACATACTTCACGAAGGCAACAAAGACGATTGCCTCCATGCCCCCCTGGTCATTGCCTTGTTGCCCTTGAAATGCTCCAGTATAAATTTACAATTTCCTCAAAGGGTGCCTTTTACCAAAGAGAAAATGCCTTAGTGCTATTGCCCTTTCAAGAACGAAGCATACAGGCCTGTACTGAGCTATCTAGCGGTAGCCCTATACCAGTCTACCGATATAAACTTACCAAAGCAAGAACTGATGAAGCTTTGATCATGTAGGCTACTCAGCAGCAATTCACTTTAAGACAATCTCTAAATTTCCAAAATTCTTGTCAATTCAGAAGACATCACAGCATAGTCACAGCCCCCTGTTTCTCTTCAGTTCACATCATCTGTTTTGACAAGGGAGAACAGACAGATAATCAGAAAAAGCCTGTCTAGTGTACGGAGTGTGAACGCAAGAAACCTGAGATGATCACAGTAGGGGGAAATTAGTATGGACATCCTCGCTAAATTGCTTACCTCCCCCCCCCCCCCCACCCCTGACTTAGAAAGAGTAGCCTACTGAGTGTACAGTGCTAACACACACTGGGTAAGGGTAAAGTACCAAAATTAATATTCTTCAGGCCGAGTAAAAAAAAGAAATGTATAGCGTCTGGGTTTCTTAAAAAAAAGGAAGGAGGAGGGTTTTTTTTTTTTTTTTTTAAGATGGCCACCATTCTTATTAAAATGTCAAATATCCATTGTTTTTTCTACTGCTCAAACACACAATACATAAATATTAAACATTTTGGTCAAGACATTCAGAAAAGCCATTCAGATTCCTTTAGCTGAGATTGTTCAAAATAACCCTTTTCTCACAAAAAATAATATAAAAAAATTTTTAAAAAATAAAATAAAAAATAAAAATGTGCATAAAAAAAAGTAAAAAAGGAGGCGACCTATAGTAAAAAGGAAGCGGGCGGGGACGCTAAACATGTGTCTTTTTTTACTTGGCCTTTTCCCCAATGCAAACTTAGCATCAATTAAATCCACTGATTGTCAATGTTAATTAATAGGATCATTGCTCAACTGTTTTGCCAGATACATTTAATTGACATTCTGACTGCGTTTGGCATCGACACCTTTGAACACTTTCCAGCATACAGCGTGCCTGTCACAGCACATGTTAGCGGATGACTTCTAACCAATGATTAGAGAAGGTTACAAATTTGACATTTTGTAAACAAATTGCTGGGATGATGGGAAATGGTGGGGGGGGGATTGAAGTGTTAAAGGCAGTGGACACTATTGGTAATTAATCAAAATATTTATTAGCATAAAACCTTACTTGGTGACGAGTAATGGGGTGAGGTAGATGGTTTAAGACATTGTGAGAAACGGCTCCCTCTGAAGTGCCATAGTCTTCGAGAAAGAAGTAATTTTCCACGAATTTGATTTTGAAGTAATTTTCCACGAATTTGATTTTGAGACCTCAGATTTAGAACTCGAGGTCTCGAAATCAACCATCTTAATGCACACAACTTTGTGTGACAAGGGTGTTTTTTCTTTCATTATTATCTCGCAACTTCGACAACCGATTGAGCTCAAATTTTCACAGGTTTGTTATTTCATGCATATGTTGAGATACATTGTACACCAAGTGAGAAGACTGGTCTTTGACAATTACCAATAGTGTCCACTGTCTTTAAAGAGAAGTAAAACATCTTGGTAACACTTAATTTTATCCATATTTCTATAATAAATAAGTATCAAGGTCATATCCTGAAATTACATTATTATTTCCAATATATCTCATTTCAATTTAGTCTCTCGAACATTTAGAGTGTAGAATATCATTTATAAAAAAAATTCATTAACTTTTTTCAAGAAAAATTGTTTCCAAAAGTTTTAAAACAATAAGATGTCTCTTGGCGTATGGTGAGAAGTTATAATCATAAATGAATGGTCTGTAAATGATTGAACAAGGCTTCTGTAAGATATTGGTTGACACTATTGATAAATAATTGCTACTTATAGGTACACAGAGCAGCGCTGTGCTAGCCAGGCATGTAAGGAATGGCTATTAGACCAGTCATACACATTCCAGTGCAGTCATTTCAGTTCCATGTAGTATTTTATCATCCATTGATGCTACCAAGAACAGGAAGTGAGTAAAGCAATTAAGAAAAGCTAAATAGACACAAAATTAAAAAAAAAAAGAAAAAAAAAAGCAGGCCTTGGATTACTCAAGGGACCAAACAAACAATTTTTGTACACGTATAAATATTAAAGGCCAAAAAGCTGAGAAACTAAAATGTTCTAGAACGTTTGTTTTAATTTGTACAATGTAGTTGATCTCCTGTGAAGCTGTTATTAACAAAAAGAAAAATAGATAAATTTATTAAAAATTAAAGATAGATTATCTTAACAAAAACCTTTTCCTTGGTCAAACCATCTTTGCTTGTGATTTTGTTTCTTTTCTCATTTGTATGAATCGCATAGAGAAATAAACTTTAAAAAACTTTGTTATTGAATTCCAAGAGTCAATATTATAGACAAGTAAATTAATTGGTTACGCAAGATGTGTGTCAACTGTTACACAGCTAGAACTGGAGCCTGGTTCAAACTTCCTGCCAATGCGAATGCGACTCCCAATTTTGATGTCACAAATTAACATGAGTTAAAATGTGCTCAAGTCCTGTGAAACGGAGCCATGACGTACATTATGAACCGGGCTTGAGTCTCTGTCTGTTGAACTTTGGAGCAGCATCCTTCAGTTCCACTACCACCAGTTAGGCCGTGTCCAAATTGGTGGCTAAGGCTGCGGCTACGACCGTTGCCAGGGGTGTTGCTAAGGGCGTCCTACATGTATACTTCAATGCATGACGACGCGGCAATCCGGCTGTAGCCGTAGCCGCCAATTCGGATACGGCCTACGTTAGCCTCAGTCGTGTGACATCTGGGCCAAATTTCATAGACTGCTTAACGAATAACGGCCGATCAAAGGGTAGGCCTAGCCCTAGACCCAGTAACTGGGGCACTGTACTCCTTTTTTCTAAATTTTTGTCAATATCGGTCGTAATTTTGTCATTATTGATCATAGTACGACCGATGATGACAAAATTTGTGATAATGTAGCCCTCCTCCAGGCCGTCGAACTCCGGCTTTGCCGTCAGGAGGAGGGCATCAATGGCAACTAGGATGGGATACAACTTACAACTTTTAAGTTAGTTGACCCAGATAACGTAACCCTCCCGACGGCGAAGCTGGAGGCCTCTGGCTTCGCAGTCAGGAGGAGGGCGTCAATGGCAACTAACTTTTTCAAGACGTATTCCATCCTAGTTCAGTTGCGATAATGTAACCCTCCTCCTGACGGCAAAGCTGGAGTCCTCACTCCACTCAACCAAGGCTGACTGCGCCGTCGGGAGGAGGGCGTTAATCACAACTATACCATAACCATGTATACAAAAGTCAGCTTTTCCTGACTAAAAAATCCACTCTAAAAAGCGTCAGCCCCAAAAAGTACCTTCGTACTCACCAAAAAATAAATAGTGGCTTCCTGGACACTGGGTTGCATCAGTGTCATCGAACACATGTCGAACCAGATTTGTGTGTGTTGACATCTGCACAACACTGACTGACTGGCTGCTGCACTACAGCAAAATCATCAGCTGATCAGCGGTCGGTAACGCAAAATCGGGTTGTTATTTGTAACACAATTCAGCCAACGTGTCCAAAAACAACTCAGCTAGGTCATGGAAACCACCATTTTACCAAGGTGACCACTGCCAATGCCAACACCACATTATTCTATTCACAAACATCCGACACATCCTCCTGCCAAAAATTGTTCGTCCAAATGTTTCCCATTGACGTAGAGGGCGCTTCACAAGGCAACTTGCTGTGGGCGGAGTGTGTGGTTGGAACGTGGGGGGGGGGGACACCACAACCTAGAGTCTGTAACAAATCTGTTTTTATACTAAATTTGTCAGACATGATATTAGATAAACAACTGAGAATTCTTTATGCAGTTCAAATCACAAATTAAATACCAGGATAGCTTTCGCGAAAGTCAGAAATTAAATGTAGTTTAACAAAATCAGTTCATACCTTCTTGCACCAAATATTTCTGGAAGATAATATATTTGCCTGCATAATATACCAGGTAATTACAAATAACGACCCATTACCGCCTCATAATTTGCCCTCAAATTTTTTATTCCAATGAAAATAAATTAACATCAATAGATTAGAAGCTATTAAATTTGCCAACTTTAAAACTACAGGATTGCGTTTCCTCTCACAATAATCTACTGTTCTCTTTAAAATAAATCTATCAAAATAGTTTTTGGAACATAAAAGGAGTATGACATTAATCAAAACTTTTTTTACCAAGAAAACTTTCACAAAACCAACTGATAGTTCTCAAGTTTCAATAAGAAACAATGTTTTTTTTTAATATAAGGCTAGCATTTTCAAGTTTGTTTGTTTCAATCTGTCATTATGCATTCATCAATTCCATTGGACACTATTGGTAATTACTCAAAATAATTATTAGCATAAAACCTTACTTGGTAACGAGTAATGGGGAGAGGTTGGTAGTAAAAAACATTGTGAGAAACAGCTCCCTCTGAAGTGACATAGCTTTCGAGAAAGAAGTAATTTTCCATGAATTTGATTTCGAGACCACAGATTTAGAATTTGAGGTCTCGAAATCAACGATCTAAATGCACACAATTTCGTGTGACAAGGGTGTTTTTTCTTTCATTATTCTCTCACAACTTCGATAACCAATTGAGCTCAAATTTTCACAAGTTTGATATTTTCTGCATATGTTGAGATACAGCAAGTGAGAAGACTGGTCTTTGACAATTACCAATAGTGTCCACTGTCTTTAAAGACAGGTACTTTTGGTAATTATCGTCAAAGACCTATATCCCCACTGAGTGTATCCCATCATGCATAAAAACATGGTTTCAGGTTGTGTAAGGTTGTCTGCAAGCTTTTCTCAGTTTGTTGCATCAAAACTTACCCCTTTCAATTACCCCCTTGTAAGTTGTTTTACCCCCTAAAACTAAACTTCAAAGAGCGACCTTCTAACAATGTTTTATAATTGAACAAATCTCCAGTGCTCTTCACCGAGTAAAGTTTGAGTAATTACCAAAAGTAAATCTCGCCGTTAGGAGATAAAAGCACTCAAGATTGAACAAGATATGTCAACAAAACTTTTCACCACATTGATTCTATTGAACAACAAATTTCTTGAGTGTTTTGCATTTTTACCATCGGTCCGTTTGGTTGGTACACAGTACAACAGCTAATTCTTGTTCCTCAAAATGTCCAACAGCACCACTTTTGCTGTGGTGCACTCGCAAGGTCTCAAAACAAACTGTTTTAAGTGCCCCCTATTCCAGAGGAAATTGCTATGCCTTTTCAGGAGCGAAGTTCAAGACCTGACCCCTTCATAATCAAGAAATCTTGAAGCAAATCAAACCCAGAAAAATATAGAGGCACCATGGTAGGTAGCATTTATAAGTATACAAGTTACAGTTACTCATTTTTACATTAGTCTTTTTTTTCTTCATGTTTTTTTAAGACAGTGTTGAAACCTACGACAAACCTAAAGTTAATTGAACCTTTAAAAAAAGATATAATATTGACAAAATAATGCTTTTTCCTGAAAATGGATTATCTGCACTTTTTTATAACATCTACCTAGAACTCCTGAGACAAAAATATATTAAACAGTACTGGACTTGGGTACAAATATTTAAAGAGTACTTCGATACTAAAAAAACCACTGCAATAGACCCATTGCACAATGCGCAACGCACTTGCACGCGCATCTCCATTCCGCCATTTTTAGTGTCAAAACATGCACATGTTTACACACTTTCGAACAATGTGTGTCTACCATTTCTGCCTTTTTGGGGGAGTATATTCCTTTTGTGCACGTTTTGACACACACAATGGCAGACAGGAGATGTGCGCATTGTGCGCTGCGTGTTTTGCAAGGGGTCTATAGAGCTTGAAACAGTACGGCACAAAAGGCATCTATAGCTTTTGAATGTAAGCCACAACATTCACTTTCAATTTGAAAAAGTACTGGATAACTAATACAATTAAAACTACTCAATCAATGATTTAGTAAATCAATCATTGAACAAATCAATCAACCAATCAGTCAATCAATTAATTAATCGATCAATCAACCAACCTTTCATGCAATCAATCAAGCGACCAATCAACCAATAAAAATCAATCAAATACATCCACAGTTATTAAAACATGATTAGTTTGTAAACGATTAACTAAACCGATCTATCAATCAAATCCATAATTCCATCCAAATGAAATCAGTCATCAAAACATGATTCTTTTCAAATCAATTAAACTATTTTTTAACATTTAAAGATAATATAAAGGAAAATGATTCAAGCCCTCAATCAATAGATCAAAATCGGTAGGCAAAACAAATATTGAAAGTTCCAAAAATCTATAAATAGAAATTAACTTACCAATCAATAAATCAATCAATCAAACCCAATAACGAAAACAATCTTGAACCTCACTGATAAATCAAGTATTCAAGACTGAAAAGCAGAAACCAAACAACCCAATAAACCATCTGGGCTCAATTTCAAAGAGCTGCTCAAGCATAAACTAATGCTCAGCTTAACAATCTTAGCAGAAATGAGCAGGATACCAGTCACAAATTGTACATGTGACATGGCAGTTAAGCTGGTTTCTGGTAAGCATATTTGTTTATGCTTAGCTACTGTGTTTGCTTAAGTAGCTCTACCAAATTTGACCCTGATCAATCAATGAAGACTAACTCATACTTAAGGAATCCCAAAACAACCAATAAGATTATGGCAAGGATAATTACCCCTGCTTTGTTTGCGCAGGTGGACAATTTCCAATAAGGCTGAGGGATCAGTTCTTCTTGACCGGTAGAGAGACAAATGGTAGAATACCCTGCAGCTGGTAGGAAAAAAAAACACAACAATGTATTTGAATGAGGGCCAGTTGGAGGGTTATTCACATACACTGGACACCTTTGGTAATTGTCAAAGACCACTTTTTTTCACTTGGCTAATTGGTGTATAGAAGGTTTCTGCACAGTATAGGAAGATGATATGCATAAAGTATTACAAACCTGTGAAAATTTGAGCTCAATCGGTCATCGTAGTTGAAAGAGAATAGTGAAGGAAAAATAATTAATTTGTGTGCTTTCGGGTGCCTAAAAAATGCTTCAGGACCAAAGTCTTTTAATATTTGAGTGAGAAATGACCGCTTTCTCAAAAACTACATTACTTCAGAGGGAGCCATTTCTCAAAATGTTTCAGACAATCAAAAGCTATCCATTGCTTGTAACCAAGTAAGTTTTTATGCTAACAATTATTGTGAGTCATTTAATACCAATAGTGTCCAGTGCCTTTAAGATTCACTAAGCGTGTTGGAAATTTAAATTTAATTTGAAGGCAATTTAAACAAATGAAGAAAATGTGTGTAAGACTCACCCAAACTGCTGGATTGCGCTTCAGGTATTGGTATCGTAAATGGCAACTGTGGAGATAGAAAATATATATTCATATTAACTTCTCAACAAATAATAAAATTCTAGTGACAATGAACATCGCTTGATTCATCAATAATTTATGTCCTTAGGCAAGACACTTTGTTTACAGGATCTCTTACATAGCTTTTCTCTCCACTTATTTATTTTCTTTTGTCGTCTTCAGTTAGCCTGGTTTAACACTCTTTGTGTTCTTGTCGTCAGCATTTTGTGTTGTCAGTGTGTAATTGTCTTGCCCTTGTTTCTTCTTCGATGTTTATTTGTTTGTTTGTTTGTTTGTTTGTTTGTTTGTTTGTTTGTTTGTTTTCTTGTCTGTATAAAGGCTGTTGTCTATAAGCCACGGCTTAACTAACAGCCTCATGCTCTCGCTCCTGTATTGTACATAGTTAATTCCTAGTTATTAATTTATTATTTGCTTTTAGTTTATATTGTTTTTCTGTATAATTTAATACACTTTAGATTTGTTAAATTTCTATGTACTGTCTAATTCTCACAATTGTTTTGTTTTCTCAACAAGAGTACGAAATAAACGTGTATTGAATTGAATTGAATTGAATTGAATCTCATAGAGATTATAATTGCTGTCACATTTTAATGAACCACTTCCAGGTGTTGTAAGCAAGCATGGCCTGCTAGAAAAAAATAGCGCCGGGCACGGCAAGATTAATTATCCCAGAGAAGGAGGTAGGGCATGGCCCTTTCTTCCCCTGGTCTTGGCCTTGGTGCCCCTTCATAAGTTTCCCTCAGACTTAAAGATTTTTCAAAAGAAAGAGCTGTTTGCCAAATGAACATGGCCTTGCCCTCTTAAAGATGGAATTCTAGGCCTTACACCCATGTTAAATCAGTACATGTATAGTTACTTCTCACTTAGTGTATCTCAACATATGCAATTGGTGGTTGAAGTTGCGAGATATGGAAGAAAAACCAACCTTGTCACACGAAGTTGTGTGCTTTCAGATATAAGCTTTCGGGACCTCAAAATTTAATTCCGAGGTCTCAAAATCAAATTCAAATATTTTAGTGGAAAATAACTTCTTTCTCAAAAACTATGTTACTTTAGAGGGAGCCGTTTCTGACAATGTTTTATACTACCAACAGATCTCTATTGCTTGTTACAAGGTAAGTTTTTATGGATTCAATTATTTTGAGTAACTACCAATAGTGTCCGATGCCTTTAACCGGCTTACCTAAACATTATATGACCATGGGTACCAAGTCCAGCAAAGATATGCCACCAGCCGTGCAACTGAAGAACTGCTGGAACTGAGAAATCCGAACGAGCTTGCCTGCAGGGGAAACAAAAACAAAAAAATCAATAAAAGCACATTGCAGAATGGTTTATTTAAAAACAATCAGAAATTTGCGGTCCAACGACAGAATTGAATTTTATGGAAGTTATTGTTAGAATTTACTTACTGAAAGAAGAAAGTTGTAACATTAAAAGTTGAAAGGTTTGAGGGTTTTGGAAGTGAATACATTTAAACGATTATATTTCTTTCGCAAGTATTGTTTAAAGAATGCTTCATATTTGAGCATAAGAAAAATAATACATAAAATGTATTTGGCTGGTTTAAAAAGAAAAAAGATAAAAAAGGCAGCGGGTTTCTTGAGTTTGAACATGCAGGAAATTGCAGAATTTTTTTTTTTCAAATATTATCGTTCTTATTTTAAAAACAGAATGGCCTTGCGTCCGAATTTAAAGAGCAGAAAATTATTTCTTAAAACCAAAACATTGTCTTAAAGGAGGGGAAAACAGCTTCATGCTTGAGTGAGCGGGGGGAAATGGATGGGTTATTCTTATATTTTGGTGACTGAAATAAGCGATTAGCTTTTTTTGAATGAGATGCAAAATAAATTGTAGATAAAATTCATTCTTTATGTCAAAATGCTGCAAAGAAGCAAGTTTAAAATGTTGGAATTGACAAGCAAACCACAGACCTCTTCTCACTTCAACTTCAGAGTTGTGTTCCTGACAAAAAGGGTAGAGGTCAAGATGTCAAACCTCTGACATTTATTTATGTTTTATTTGCGGGATGAGATGTCAGGCTTATAGACCTATGTGCGTTCTCTCTTATTTTAGACCCAGAACCTCACAGATGTTATGATTCAGGAGGTAACGAGCAACGGAGAGCTATTGATAGTATAAAACATTGTGACAAAGCGGCTTCCTCTTAAGTAACGTAGGTTTGAGAAAGAGGAAATTTTTCCCTTAAATATTAAAGGCATTTTAGGCATTTGAAACCACACACACATTTGTGCAACAAGGATGTTTTTTCTTTCATTATTCTCTTGCAGCGTTAATTTTCACAGATTTTTTAATTGTATGCATATGTTGAGATACACCACGTGAGAAGACTGGCTGTTGATAATTACCAAAGGTGTCCAGCAGCCTATTTCACAAAACGCTAGCATTAATCCCAACTTGAGTTAGGACCCGTAACCCGTTCTTACTTAGAATGGGTTCAAGTATATGGGTCCTACATATTTTGATAGGGAACTTAACTCGTACTAAGTCCTAAGAATAATCCTAACTTAGAAAGAGTTTGGTGAAATTAACGGCAGTGCCTTTTAATCAAGCACCCTACCTTATTTGACTGCAGAAGGATTGGTCTATCACCCACAGGATGAACCCAGCTGTATACAGGACAATCGAGTAAACAAACAGAAAGGCGGAAAACTCCTGCTTGCTGTTGACAAACAGATACAAAATATGAATAAATATAACAATAATAGTGCCTGTTTAGTTATTTGTTTGTTTGTTTGTTTGTCTGTTGTTAGGTTGTTGTTGTTGTTTTTTATTTATTTATTTATTTTTTTTTTTTTTTTTAATGTGTTTGTTTGTTTGTTTGTTTGTTTGTTTGTTTGTTTGTTTGTTTGTTCGTTTATTTCATTTTATTTCCATTCATACAAGGTGATAGACTAAATACAAAACGACATGACCGAATTACACAATGATATTGAATATTTATGTATGCATATGGGTGTCATCCATGACCATAAAAGTATATATATATAAGAACTAGAGGGCGCACTGGCCTATATACGCGCTCCGGCATGCGCGCAGGCGGCCATTTTCTAAGTTGACAAAACTGGCATCTCACAGCGTGTGTTTGTGCGGCCATTTTTTAAGTTGAACAAACAGCATTGCGTGAGTGTCAATAACAAAAACTTCTAACGTGTATTTCATATTCAACATGCGTGCAGAATGACGCGCTTGTCATCTTGCGGTCCAGTGGCATTTGTGCACGAAGCATCACTCGTACGCCCTCTAGTTCTTATGTTTAACTCTATGGCGTCATCTGAGAGGACGACAAGGCCTTCGGTAGTGGAGCATCCAAGACTGCTGTCAAATTACAAAAAAGGTTGATACGGTTGGGAGTATTAAAACAATTCATTTCAGTTGCAAAAAAATCACAATACAACAATACTAAATTAAACTAAGAATAAATAAATACATTTTGGGGTGTTGTGGCTGAGCGGATAAGAGCACCAAATTTAAGCTCTGGTGTTTCTGTTCAGCAGACTGTCGGTTCGAGGGGGTCTGTTTAAGAAAGAATTACTTACTTGATTAAAACACAGTAGAGACCTCTGAATATCAGCCCAAACACTTGAAGAGCATAGGCTGCCTGGTGGTTAAAAAGTCGGAAAGGACAAAAAATGTGTTATTTTTACGAATGTAAATGTAACTCTATTTGGCTGTTGGGAAAAAAACACACACAAATTTTTTTTTTTTTAGGGCATACAAAATTGAATTCCGGGTATAAGAAGCCATTATTACATGTATTATTAACATAGCATAAAGAGTATTACCTGATGGAATATAGGATCTTTAGTTAAGATATAAATGAAGGTGACTGCCACAGCGTAGAGCAATAGTGCTGCTGCTAAAGGATAATTATGACTCTTCGGCTTAGCATTGCTTTCATAGCTGAAATGGAATGAAGAGAAGAAAAGGTTAGTTTCTACACAGAGCATAATTATGAAGGGAATAAAAAGGTAGCGGCAAGTTCTCACACGGCGTTTAAAGCCGGCAGGGTCGAATTGCCATGTGATAAAAGCTGTGCTGAAGGCGATGGCCTTTTGCGCACGGCAATTCGACCCTGCAAGGTTTTAAACGGACGTTTAAGAATGAGTCACTACTCTTTTATTCCCATTCATAATGCCCTTTTGTTAAAAAACATTAAAAAAATACAATTACAAACCTCTTGACAGTTGAAAATTCGAGATTAGAAATATTTTGTTCAAAAACTTTGTGATAGTCTGTTGCGCGTGGGTTGTGTGTACGCACTTAGAAATATGTTACGCACAGTTACAAATAGCTATGAATTGCGTTCCGCATCGTAATCTTGCGCGCCTGACACGCGGAAGCCAGTAGACCTTCAGGTGTGTAAAGCGCGATATATAAAAACGGATTAACATTATTATTATTACCAGCATGCATACTTACAAAGCGTATAGAAACACACAGGAACCCCAGATCATCGGCAGCTCATCCAACAACTACGGACAGGCAGACAGGAAAATTGGAACATTACCAAAAGACACATGATTTGACTTTCAATGAGCCATTATCTCTTGCCCAACTGCCCTGTGCCCCAAAACACCACAGGAGACTGTGAAGAGGGTCCACAGGCAGGAATATGGAATTACACACAGACCACGAAGGCCATGGCCTGCCTTGCATTTGGTCTTGGCCTTGCACGCCCCTTCTAAGGTTTCCCTAAGATTCTCCCATGGAAGTGCCCTTTGCGAAATAAAAATGGCCTTGCCTTTCAAAGATTAAATTCTAGGCGTACACAAGCCAGATGGGGGTGTCAAGGCCTGTATGCTTTGTTTTTGAAAGGGCAAGGGCACCAAGGCATTTCTTCATAGGTAAAGGGCACCCTATGAGGTAATTGTAACTTTCTACGGGACAAGTTCAAACTTTTTAAGGGCACCAAGGCTATGAACAGGGGGCATAAAAGCAATCCTCTTTGATTCCTCCGTGAAGTATCAGGCCTGATATTACAAGCTGTACACATGGAACAGATCAATTTTGTAGTTTATGCAAGTCTGGTACCTACCTGCATTTCATATAAAAGCGTCATGTGGAAGCACCAGGACCCAAGACCAACAGCTGTAGTCAATAATAACAATAAATCAATGTGCCTTTAGTCTGTAATATTGTGTATTATGTATATTAAAAAATATTATGGAGGAAAACAATTTTCAAACTTAATAAATAGTCTTACATGAACACGTAGCTCCAAGTGACATAACAAGGGCTCAATATCACAAAGAGGTAACGAGATTTACTTTAACTGTGAAGCAATCGTTATTGCTAAACAGATCACCAAGTAGTGATACTAACAACTCATTTTAAAATAAACCTTAGCGCTCTGTGAAAATCAAGCAATGGAACCGGTATCAGATTAAAATGAATGCCACCAGGGCCCAATCATAAAGCCTGTAAGCATAAATTTACATTTATTGCTTGTTACTGGTATTCAGCTGTTGTTTACTTATCCTGAAAATCATTTGGAAAGTTGGTTGGTAATCCTGTTTTTATCAAGGAAGAAATTTCATGCTAAGCAAATTTTTGTGCTTACATATTTTTTGAAATTGGGCCCAGTACTTACGCTAGTTCTTCTACCATTTATATGTGCACTACAATACTTTTTCAGCCCTTGTGGAATTTGGTGTCTTTGTAAGTAACAAGAAGTGTACCCATGGTTTACTCCCAGAACTATGTATGAGGTTCGCTCCGCTATTCATGGAGCGATAGCTGAACCATAGTTCTTGGAGTACATGAATGTGGCTAAGCACAGAAATATATACTTACAAAGGAAGGCGAGGCAAGACCAGTAGAAACGACGCTCAACTTTACACATCGAGATATAATACAAAGACAGCAGTGGTGGGATAATCATGGCGATATTGCTGATTGTGTTCCCTGCGGTGGTACAAAACAAATGACTGTGAACAGTGTGATTGATTGTAAATGATGATTGAAGTAAATTCCTATTTATTAAAGTTGAAATCCTCACAATCACATGACAATGTACATTTACACTACTACTTACCAACTTACTCCTGCCTGAATATGAAATTGTTACGACTCTATCTATCGTCTTCACTTGAGACAATAAAAAAACAACGGAAA
This sequence comes from Asterias amurensis, assembly GCF_032118995.1. Classification (NCBI taxonomy): domain Eukaryota; kingdom Metazoa; phylum Echinodermata; class Asteroidea; order Forcipulatida; family Asteriidae; genus Asterias; species Asterias amurensis. The sequence continues at coordinate 18,085,963 of NC_092659.1, read as the reverse complement.
ACTTTCCTTCCATTCCATATCCTGCAGCCATTTCTTGTTTGCAGATGCAATTGCAGTCATAATTTTTACAATAAGGAAAAATTATCTCATTTCATTTCAGTTTTTCACTCAGTAAACATGGTGGTAAAAAAAAATGGATAACGAATGAAAAAGTGGTGGGAGGGTACACGGACACTTGCGGTGTCTACTCCATCCTCTTTTCCTTGCTCTATGCTCCATAGTATAGAGTCTTTTATAGACCATGCCGTTGTAACCATATGTTATGATGTATTTGTTTACACGGGTTAACAAGTTATAACACAAGAAGCGTGTACTCTGCACTGCACACAACTTACTGTGTGTGTGTGAACGGAACTTGTTTCGGCGATGCTCTAACTACTGACAGTAACCATCAATTTAACAGACAAACCCCTCAAATGAAAGCTCAAAATGTTACTTACAGAACTCGGCAATATATGGAGTCACAACGTAGTTTTCTTCGCACCAATCAAGGGTTGAAGTAGGCTTTCCCCACACTCCATCGAGGTCTACGAGCGGCGCCATTTTGTTTAAAGTTTGCCTGGTAAGATTTCACTGACGAGGTTTCCACGTGCACATGGTATGGGTACCAGTTGAAAGGATGCAACAAGCAGCAGGGGGCGGGGCTAAGGTTGGCTGGGTGTGGCAGGGGGGGGGGTGAATTACCTTTGGATGTCGTGTTGTAACTAAAACTAATGAAAACCCCTTCAAAGCTTTCTGGAATTGAAGTTTTGAAATAATACTTCTTTTTTGTTTGTATGCCTCAAGTTTGAAATAATTTTCTTTGAATATATCTTTGAGATAATGCTAACTTTTTATTTCAGAATTTTAAATGCAACACTTTTTGTGGGAACCATTCAAAATTGTATTAAATTGTTCACTGTTTTTAGAAGTAGAATACAAATTTAATTTATCTTTGCCCAAAATATAAGATAAATTTGGGTAACTAAAAACGGGGGAAAAAACTTGCACTATAAATACAACTACAAATTACAAACAGTTCATAAATAAGAAGTTTATAGTCACCCGTTTCTTTATTATCTGAATGTGTAGCAATTTGACAACCAAGATACACAAATTACTACAAAATCAATCGTGATATAATATTCTTCTTACAAAAGAGTACCTTTTTAAGTCCACAAAAACAAATTTCAGTACATGATTTCTCCTGACTATCCAAAATAAATAAAAAAGTGTATATTATACTTCTGGTAATTTTCAAAGATCCTCACTTGGTGTTTCCCAACATATGCATAAAATAACAAACATGTAAAAGTTGGGGCTCAATTGATCTTCAAAGTTGCAAAAACAAAACAAAACAAAAAACACCCTTGTTGCGTAGAACTGTTTGCTTTTAAATTCCTGAGAATCTCAGATTCAAATCTTGGGGTTTAAATTACCTCTTTCTCCAAAACTACATTATTTAAAAAGAGATCATTTCTGATTGTTTTATAGTATCAACAGCTTTCAAGTGAGCACTTCTTATAAATGCTTACCAAGTTTACCGGTCATTAACTTTTGGATTACCTACTAGAAGTATACCCTGCCAAAATACTTTTCACTTTGTTTTTCGTACTAATTAAGACTTAAGTTGCACACAAACGTATAAATAACAAACTATAAGGTTTAAAGACTATTTTCCATATAAATACAGAGAATGTTTGCATGATTTTGGCATATTATATCACTGACAACAAATATATAAAACAATTATTACAGATGTTGCATATTGATTATGTAATCAATATTAGTACTGAAGACAAAAAAATGTATCTATCATTCAAAACCACAATGAATGATCAGACAGTAGGAGGGTTGACCGTGTACTGTGTGTTAGCAATCAGCACATATTGCAAGCTGACATAGTTTATCTATCATTCAAAACACAATGAATGATCAGACAGTAGGAGGGTTGACCGTGTACTGTGTGTATGCTCCAGCAAACATTATATTGCAGGCGTACAGAGGTTTATTTATTATTCAAAACCACAATGAATGATCAGACAGTAGGAGGGTTGACTGTGTACTGTACAACTCCATTCACTACTTATCGCATCGCAGTACCACATCATTCAAAATCATTTTGAACAACCAGAGAGCAGGAGGAAATATTTCAACCAATCCCAGCTAAGTCTAAAGTTCAAATTTGCAAAAACCTATCAAACACATTTCATAAAGTGCATAGTCTCCACAAAATATATGAACAAAAACGTTGAATGCTGCATCTAAAATCCCACCAATGCATATCGAATGATCAGACAGCAGTAGGAGACTTTAAAAAAAACCTAATTTAGTCTGAAATTTGTAAGAACCTACAAAAACATATTTCATAAAGTGCAGAATCTCCACATTATATATAATAAAAACAACTAAAACTAAAACCTCATTAAACGCATGCGCAGCACACAAAAGTCATCTACACAAAAAATCTACACTGACTTCTTCCGGTTCTTAGGACTCCCTAAAAAATTTACCTTGGCACTAGCCATATTATGACTGATGGTTAGTTAGTTAGTTAGTTACCGGGAACCAGTGAAAAAAAGTGAAAACAAAAAATTGGCACAATTGATGAAAAATGTAAATCTGTTTTTTTGTTACAAAGGCACACTGAGATTCACCGTTATATTGAAAGTATTTCAGAAAACTATATCCACTTTTTTAAAAGAAAACAGTTGAGCCGAAAAAGGGTTCTGCAAATAACCAAGGTATATTTTTTTTGCATAATGTATACCCTATTCTACTGAAATGGATTAGTCTACACAACTCATATAATGCACAGCTTTGACCGTTTGGACCACTACCATTATGGAATAGAGGGGATGGTGTAATTAGCAGTCTCATTATGACCATTCCTACTTCAGAGTGACAGTTACAATTGACAGACATCCAAGATTCTGAATCTATTTTTTTTTTCACAAAGGCACACTGATATTCACTATTATATTGAAAGTATTGTCGAAAACTTAGTCCACTTTTCAAAAGCAAACTACCTAGAAAAGAGTTAAGACGAAAAATGTTCTACAATTAATCACCAAGGTATTTTTTTATACCCTATTCTACTGAAATGGAATAGTCTACACTACTCAATTAATGCACAGTTTGGACCACTACCATTATGGAATGGAGGGGAGAGTGTTATTAGTATTCATTAAACATGACCATTCTGCTTCGTAGTCACAGTTACAAGTGGTGTTATACATACAAGATTCTGAATCTATTTTTTTACAAAGGCACGCGGAGATACAGTTATATTGAAAGTATTTCAGAAAACTACATCCACCTTTTAGAAAAAACTACCTAGAAAGAATTGAGACGAAAAGGTTCTACAAATCACCATGGTATCTTTTGTATACCCTATTCTACTGAAATGGAATAGTCTACACGACTCATATAATGCACACTTTGGACCACTACCATTATGGAATAGAGGGGAGAATGTCTTAGTCAACATGACCGTTTTGCTTGACAGTTACAAGTGGTAGACATCCAATATTCTGAAGAAAAAGAAATACATTAATAAATAAATAGGAGTGAGAATCTTTTCAAAATAACTTTTTTTAAAGTTTTTCCCAAGAGAATAATTATTTTTAATCTTTTGGTGAACCCCGGGGACATAAAAATGCACACATTGAAAGTAGTTTTGATTGGCTGTCCCTTGCTAGATGCATTGGTGTCAGTGCTGGGGGAAGGTTGCGTTTGATTGTCTCATGTCTGGGGCTCACCCAGAAGAGCACACTGGGGCCGACCCGCGTGAAAACTAATTGAATGCACCCAATGAAATTTCTAGCCCTGCCTCACAAATATGAAAAAGCAGTTCAATCGCACAGTTGGAAATAATTTAGCATCCAATTGCGAACACCGTTGATATTTACTCTTCAAATGAATTTCTACTTACCCAAATCTCAGTGTGCTGTTTCAGAAATCTGCAGCGGGCATGAAAACTGAAAAGAGTAAGATAAAGAAAGAATGCGATAGAACCTTCTCTTTTTGGGGGGGGGGGCGGGGACAAAGCAATAACGATAAAGTGTCTTGCAAACTCTGCCGATCTGAAATTGTACAAGCCGACTGTCAACAAAAACATTGGGTGCAGAAGGGACTTCTTTTCACAGCGAATCATTAACGATTGGAACAGTCTCCCACACAAAGTAGTAAATGCCAAAACAGTGTCAACTTTCAAGAAAGAGCTTGATGCCTATTGGAAGGAACCAATGATAGGATATGGGGTCACGAAGGCATAAGCCTAAACAATTTCTCCCCAATCGTAAGTAAGTTAGTAAGTAAGTAGGCCGATTTCACAAGCGACTGTACAAGTCCACTAGTTCAAGATTGCTTGTGTTAGTGGGAACAACTTAGGCAATGAAGCAGTTGCCCAGAAGTTTTGTGCAATTGGCAACAGAACTTGAGGTCAGTGCCATTGACTGCTCGACCACGGCACAACAAAAACTTGCAGTTACTTTCTAAAGCGTAGAGTAATGGGAGCACTAGCAAAGTCAAGTAATATTAGGCCGTATCCAAACTGGCAGCTAAAGCTAAGGCTACGACTGTTGCTAAGGGTGTTACTAAGGACGTCGTCCTATACTTCAACGCATGATGACGCGGAAATCTAGCCGTAGCCGTAGCTGTAGCTGCTAATTCCGGCTTGGCCTTAGTGTTTCATAGTTCTGAGCATGTTCTTTGCCACCTAGTGTCTTAAAAGTTCCCCATTGGAAATCCTTATGCAGTGGGCGGATGATTAAACCTGGCCTACCTAAACATGATTTGGCAGTGCGTTCCAAGTGCCGCCAAGATGTGCCAGTAGGCATGAAGCTGCAAGAACACATCAAGTGGGGTCGGAATGAAAGATCTCATGTACCTTTTCAGAAAAACAAAACAAAAGTAGGATTTGAAACTTTGCATTGTGGTAATACGATATCGTAAGGTTTTCTGTAACTTCCCGTAATGATAATCTCTAATGAAGTTGGGTGGTTTTGACAAGAAGCGTAGGTTTCAACTCGACTTTTCTATAGGTATGCCCTGATCGTCCTCGGGAGACGGCTTTGTGACCTATTAAATTAACCAGAACTACTACTTTTGCTTTGATGGATCTTGGGGACTTCTCGTTTTTAACTACCGCGGAGAAATTGAGTTCTTTATTGAGAAACTTTTTTTCTTCTCTAGATTGAATATAAACTTACTTTAGTTGGTCACAGAAAGCATTGTCGATATTCCACAGGAGAAAAGCCAATAAATAGAGGCAGATGGATAACAGTAGAAGTCTCGGAGAGAATTCTTGCTCACTGAAACAACAAATTGTTTTTGTTTGAATGCACTGGGGTGGATTTCACAAAGGTAGTCCTAACTAATAGGATTAGTCCTAAGCAATGCTAAGAGATAGGACTGGTCCTAAGTGAAGACCAGTCACTCATCCTAACTTAGGACTGGTCCTATCTCTTAGCATTGCCTAGGACTAGTCCTAAGTTAGGACTACCTTTGTGAAATCCACCCCTGGACACTTTTGCTAATGACTCATAACAATTAATATTAGCATAAAATCTTACTTAGTCACACGCATGGAGAGCTTTTGATGTTATAAAACATTGTGGGGAAAGACTCCCTCTGAAGTAACGTAGTTTTTGATTGGCACTCCAAAACAAAGAAATTGGCTAATAGGGAGGTTGCCAACAAAGGGTTGGATAGCTCAGTTGGTAGAGGCCTGTACCATGGCCTCTGCCATTGCTTTGGTTTAATTCCAGTCCTGATAATTAGTGTTGTGTTAAACTGAAAATTTTTGGGGAAAGACTCCCTCTGAAGATTTTTGACGCACCTGTAATAGAAGCAGTAGGTTCCTCTGCATACCGTCATTAAAACGAGGCCGCCATAAGCAGCCTGGCAGGAAAAAGTACAAAGAAATAATACGGATCGTTAAAGAAACATGAAAGGGAGAGCGGGATGCACCATAGAAGATTCTTCCAGAGTCAAGATGTACATTTCTGGAATATATTGTCAACAGTTGTGCTATGGCTGTGGCTGTGCACTTACACATCAAACAGCGAAAGTGGCATTTTCAGGATTGTGATTAGGAAACACAAAGAAATGTTTTGTTTTACAGGAAAACCCCAAATAAGGAGGTGAAACCATTAGAATCAAGAAACAGGTCTTGAATATCGTTCTTGAAGGAACACACTTTATTACCTCACAACTTCGACGACCAATCAAGCTCAAATCTTCACAGGTTGGTTATTTTACGCATTATATGTTAACATACACCAAGTGAGAAGACTGGTGTTTGACAACTACCAATAGTGTCCAGTGTCTTTAACAATTTTCTGCTTAGCAGAAATGTTCAGGATACCAGTCACAGATTGTACATGTGAAATGTCATTTTGGCTGGTAACCTTAATCTGGTAAGCATTGGGCGCGAATCCCAATGTTATGGGCACTGGTGTGCATTTCAATCGACTTATAGATATAGATTATTTTGTCTCTTTTTCTTGAGAAGAAGTTGAAAAATGTTGACGTACCTGGTGTATAACGGGATCCTTAGTTAATGTGTAGATGCCGGTAACAGACACTGCATAAAGCAGTAGAATTACCATCAGCTTATAGTTGGGACTGTTGGGTTTGGAGTCAGTCTCAAAGCTGTAGAAGGTCAACAAAAGTTCAGAAAAACCTAGGAATGTTGTTTTGTCCTGCTAGAAGTTCTAGACAGGAATCGACCAAATCACACAAAAAAATATCCATTTTATGATTGCTTCTAAATGAGTTGGAGCCATGGAAGCTCAGTGTTGATAGTATAAAAACATTGTGATTAATGGCAGTTTTTTAATAAGAGGTAATTTCTCACTCAAATATATATATGAAAGCACACAAATTTGTGCGAAAAGGGTGTTTTTTCTTTCATAAATCTCTCGCAACTTTGATGACCAATTGAGTAAAAATGTTTACATTATTTTTGCATGTTGGGATACACCAAGTGAGAGTACTGGTCTTTGGAAATTACCAAAGGTGTTGGAGTCTTAAAACAAGGTTTTGGACAAAAGTGTCAACTTACAAGCTGTACAGCAAGATGCACGTTCCCCAGATCATTGGTAGTTCATCAAATAGCTGAATTAACAAAAACAAATTCCTTAATGATGGAGCTTTATACTTTGGGTATAAAAATTTGGTTTTGTATCCCTGGTTGAATGGCTCTTAGAGGCCCAATAGTAACACTTAGATTGTCTGTTAATCACACTTTAACCATAGTTGGCTTCTCTGCATCCAGGTGTATGATTAGGGTTCTTGAGGGGACAGACGGGGGTTAACATTGCTTGAAATGGCATGCTCTTGAGGGACATATGAAAAAGCAATACTACAAGTCAAATTATAACCTTTGACTGTTTTATAAAATTAAGCTGTTGAAATCATTGTTGTTTACCTTTCAAAAAAAATAATTCCCTTTTGGGCCTGGAATTATACACAGAGGCCTGGAATTGAACAGAGGCCAAGAAGGGCCACCAAGGCTAAGACCAGGGCAACAGACGCAATGGCCTTGGTGCCCCTTCAAAACTTCCCCTTGAAGAATGATGTATGTTTACATTCAGAAAATGCTAATTTGTGTATTTACCTGAGACTCGTACAGCAGGGTCATATGGAAAAACCATGAGCCAAGGCCAACAGCTGCAGAAAAACAATTAGCGCTTCGAAAAATAAAAACTTAAGTTTCATTAGTTTTGGGAAGAGTTAAATTAGGTGGAGTTTGAAGTTAGCACAATGTGTAAATCTCTTTTGAGTAGTGGTGGTTCTGAGAACCAGCCGGTTGAAGAATTGCTGCAAAATTTTGGCCAGTAGGAGGGCGATGCGGGGCAAAGATTTGTGCTCAATGTGCGTCTTCGACCTATTGTTTAAAACAAAATTTTTTACTGCAAAAGGAGTTTCAGATCCATGAAAATTGTTGTTGAATCAATAAATATTATTAGGGGCACAAAGATCGTCCAAAAGCTCAATTCTGCAAACTTTACTTTTATTAGTGATTTTACTTTTTTGATTTTTTTTTGGGTGACGCTTAGAAAATTGTGAACAAATTTGCGGCCACCTGAAATTTTTGTTGACTCACCCAGGCTGGCAAATGAAAACAAAAGTAAAGAAAAACCCCTGACTACACATGAACTGTTGAAATCCAATCCATTCATTTGCAACTTACTCATGAAGCCAACGCACAGCATGTAGAACCTTCGCTCCACCTCCACATTACCATACAAAAACGAGATCATAGTAAAAATGGGTAAGACAAATATAATACCACTGCTCAGCGTGTTCCCTGTCAATAGAAACAAAGACCAAAATAATCTTATGGTAATTTTCATAATCTCTAATTGAGAAGAATAGGAATGTCCTGACCAAGCAGGAAAAACAAGAGTCCCGAGAAGCAAATTGCATTTTTTTGACATTGTTTTTTAATTTCTCTCAACAAAAAGGAAATGCAAGCATCATGAATGTATATTGAGTGTGTTTGGAAAGTTTTGGCTGTATAGTACAAAAGAAACGGTCGTAAAAGTTTCACCTATCTACACCGATTTTTAAAACGCAAAGCGTTAAGGTGCGTTAAAGGAACACCATGCCTTGGATCGGTCGAGTTGGTCTTTGAAAAGCATTTTTGACCGTTTGTTATAAAATGCATTAGAAAGATGCTGTAAAAGTAGAATATAATGATCCACACAAACATGCCTCAAAATTGCATGGTTTTCCTTTTACCTCGTCGACTAACACGGTCGGCCATATGTTTTGACTCCCATAAATGGCCGACCGTGTTAGTTCGCACAGTAAAAGGAAAACCATGCATATCTGTGTGGATCATTGTATCTACTTTGAAGACATCTTCCCAACCATATGCATTTTATAACGAACGGTTACAAACGCTTTTTATAGACCAACTCGTCCGATCCCAAGGCAAAGTGTTCCTATAAGGAGGCCCAAAATATTAGATCCCTCTTAAGGCTCACGGGGGAGCCTTATAAATATTATAGTTTCTAGTTTAGGCCTTTACTAGAGCCTAGCTCTAGCCCAGGTTGGACTACTCCGTTGCAGGCACAGTGGCACCAACTGACGTCCTACCAGGGCTAGGCCTAGGCCTAGCTCAAGCTAGTTTAGTAGTAGTAGTAAGCAGTAAGTACTAGAGGCCTACCTACTAGTACTCTAGCTAGTTAAAACAGTTAGAACATGCACAGTATAGTATCATTGGTTTGGTACTAACATGGTACTGATTCAGTGAGTGTACACCCATAGCAAAATTCAGTCATGACTCGACTCTGTTAACTAAAATCCAAAAGTAAATAAATTAAGGCCGGGTCGTCATGTGTTTGTCATTTTGGGGCGTGCGGGGCAGATGTGATTTTTGACGACTGCTATTTTCCGTCGTCTGCTAAAAACACTTGCTCTAGCACGCAATCGGGGGGAAGCCTGCATGTTGTACTATTATCATAGTAAGATTAATAAACGACTTACATAGTTCTGCAATATACGGGGATTCAATGTAGTTTTCTTCACACCAATCCAGTGTTGAAGTCGGCTCCCCCCACACACCCTCAACTCCCTTGGCAGGCGCCATTTTTCATTACTGACTGGTTTCTAGAAAATAGTCAGTGTTCTTATCATTCACTGTTTTCAGTATGGGGAATAACGTCTGGGTAGAAGAGGAGTTTAACAAAATCAAAAGAGGGCGCTCTACCAAAGATGCGGCCTTATACAAAAAAACAATATTTTCAGCACTAAAACTATTTTAGTTTTCTATTTATTAGTTTAGCAGTTTGTGTGTTCACAAATTTCTTAACATATGCAAACAATTTCAAGACGCGCCGAATCTGTATTCAATTAAATTTAGGGTGTGCTCGCCGTTGGGTTCCCAGACGCTTATTAGTGAAGGATCAAACACGTGTTTGGGTAGTCAGCCTTTGAAAAAATAACGGTTGAGTGCATTACGCATAATGTGTTTTGAAATCCCGCGCTCACTTATAGCTTTGAATCTGGCAAGACTGGTTGGTCTGAAATCTCTCTTATTTTTTCTTTTGTTACAGCTGATCGAAGGAATTCCTTGGCATTCTAAAAACATAACGTTAATTGTCGTTAGTTTGGGAAACATCGATTTTCTCTAGCTCTCAAACTCTTTGAAATTACAATGCCGGCAGACCAACCTGATTTTTCACACTCATTTTTGTGTGAATGAAATTCGGTGAATTCAAGGCAGAACTGCGTGCTCTTTCTCTCTTTTCTTTCAGTGAAGAACCACAACTGTCAGACAGCGTACTTCGCAGGTTCAATTTTGAACAGCACATCAGTTCTTTTCGAGAGATTTAAATCCTGATTATTTCAGCTAAAAATGGCACATCTACAGTTTGAAGCCAGCATCAGTGAGTTGGTACGACTAGATGGCCCTCTGCTCCGAGCTCCAAAGCCAAGATGGCAACGAAAGGCAATGGAAAGAAAGGGTATGTTTCAGATTTTTTTTTTCTGAAGAAGGGAAAAAAAACATTGAGAAAAGTTTCCATATCTTGCCACCACTTTTTTCATTGGTCATAAAACAAAATAGTATTTTGTTTTTCTCAAAAGATGTAATTATTCATTTGTGTGAAAATTAGTGAACAAGTAGTGGCAGGATTAGGAGAGTTTTCCTTTTCCTGACACAAAAACATACGAGTTGTAAAATTTATTGATGATAGGCCTACTGTTTGTTGAACTTCTAAAATGACACGTTTATAATTTTTTGATAATATTGTGGGGCTTTTAAACTTGTGTGAGCAATTTCATTTCTGTTTTTTGGAGAGTTATAAAGTTTCTTGCATCTTACTGAATCATGTTGAAACTATCATATCTTTATTTTAGATTCCTTAGACTCCTTCAGCAAGTCTCCCCAAGGTCTCTGCCAACCCAAGACACCAACCTTCGGTGGGAGTTTTCGGACTCCTTTAGGGGATGCCTCATTTAGAGGAAGCAAGACTCCTGGCAAAACTCCCAGTAAGACCCCAGGCAAAACCCCAGGCAAGAAGCGTGCCAAGTCTCCAAGCAAGGCATCGGGTACTTCCAGTGTCCCTATTCAACCCCCAGCCAACCAGGGCGACAGGTAAAGTGATTGTATCAAGTGCAGGGAAGCAATGTGCAGAATCAGCAACTTCGGCTACAGCTTTGGCTAGATTGCGCATGTCTACCTATTCTTCAACACTGGCAGAAGCGCTGATCTAGCCAAAGCTGTAGCCGAAGTTGCCATTTAGAACACGTCCTAGGCTTGCGAATCTTGCAGTGCTGTAGTTGAGTCCACACCAGCCGAGTCCGAGACATAGTCCGAGACCCTGTTTTCCAAGACCGAAGACTCGTCTTTGAGTCCGAGAGTCCAATTCCGTCCAAGTCCAGTCTTGAGTCCAATCAACAGGGCATGATAACGTAATTGGTAGAGCGCTGGTACGTTAATTTGTTTTGCTCAACCCCAACAGATAAAAATGTACGTAAATTTTGCACTTTGAGCTTAGGTTCATCCCAAACCGTGCCCTTATGGACATGAACTTCAGCCACTTTAAGATCAACAACCGAGAAGATGTAGACGAAGGAGAGGATAAGAAGGAGAATGGTTACAACAGCGCCCTCTCCGAGATGCTGAATGGCAAGCAGACTGAGAACGCAGATATCCTCACCCTTAAAGAGGGGCCTCCAAAACCACAAGAAGGTACTTCAACAAAAAAAAAAACTGCTTTTAGCCTAATTCTTTTTAAGCCAACTTGAATCCTTGATTCTGATTTGTTGGCCAGAAGGACCAGCATTCTGTAGTGGAGCACCCGAGACTGCAGTCAGATAAATCGGGTCGAGTTAAAAATAGGGTTAAAAATGTAGTAGAGTGAGCACATTGAACATGTAACAAAGATCAGAAGTGAAAGATAATAAACACAATGTGTTTATGTTTCTCTTTTAACTGTTTCATGTAGGATACTACAACAACCTTAAAGTGCTGTACAGTAGCTCCAAGAGTGCGGTCAAATCAAAGCCCGGTCGCTTCATCAGAAAGGCAGCAGACCGTGTCTTAGATGCTCCAGAGCTCCGAGATGACTTCTGTAAGTATTGGGGTGTTCTGGGAACCACAGCTTCTAGTGTGGGTAAAATTTCATACAGCAGCAGAGTATTGGTGTCCTGGTTTAGTTGTTAAAGGCACTGGACACTATTGGTAATTACTCAAAATAAGTGTTAGCATAAAAAAAAAAACAATGGAGAGTTGTTGATAGTATAAAACATTGTGAGAAATGGCTCCATCTGAAGTAATGTAGTTCTTGAGAAAGAGGTAGTTTCTCACTTAAATTTTAAAAGACTTCCGGCCTGAAGCCTTTTGAGGCATCTGAAAGCATGCAAAATTGTTTGTGCAACGTTTTTCTTTCTTTTGTTATACTCTTGCACCTTCGATGACCAATTCAGTCAAATTTTTTACAGGTTTTGCTATTTTATGCATAATGTTTGGATACAACAAGTGAGAATACTCATTACTGGTCCTTGACAATTACCAAAGGTGTCCAGTGCCTTCAAAAGGTGCATGTGCAGCAATAACACGCCCATTGAAACCAATGAACTGGTAAAGCTTAAAGCCTATCTTTACCTTTTGAGGGTTACGACAAAAACCTAAAATAAAGTCTCGCGTCAAGCATCATGTCTAACAAATCCATCATGTTAAACCAAATTTTGAGATATCTAACGGGTTATTTTATTTTGATATATTTTGTTTCCAAGACTTGACCCTCCTGGACTGGGGCTCGAGAAATTTTGTAGCTGTTGCGCTTCATGACGAGGTGTATCTATGGAATGCGGTGAGCGGTACGATTGAGCATCTCATGAAGCTAGAGGGCGCTGATGATTACGTTTCTGGCGTGTCTTGGATTAGGGAAGGCAACGTTTTGGCTGTAGGAAACGCTCAGGGGCAAGTTCAGGTACGTTAACCCAACTCGTAAACTCAATTTTATCGTCGGCTCATTTAGGGAGCGTCTCAAAAGTCGGAACGGTAGGAACGTTCTTTTTGGATCACAAGAGTATCCCCGCCGCTTTACTTGGACCGGTCCTTTGGACCACCAGAGCGATCTTTTGGATCGTTCCAAATGCGTGACCGCGTCCAATCTCATGTTAGAACGTTCCTAATGTCATGATGTTGCGATCCTGCGGGCATATGCCCGCGATCCATTGGATCGCGGGCATATGCCCGCAGGAACGTTCTTTTGCGCTAGGAATGTGCCTGACTTTTGAGACGCTCCCTTACAAATAAGTTTACTACACACATTGGTGTCATGGCCGAGTAGTCAAGTGCACTTGACTCAAGCTCAGGGGCCAATTTCATAGAGCTGCTCAAGCAAAAACTTTGCCTAAGCACAAAAATAGCTCGCTTATTTTACACATGTAACTGGCCAAAATTTCATGCCATATACATTGCTTATGACTAGTATTTAGCTGTTGTTTACTTAGCATAACAATTGAGTGAAGTCTTGGCCGGTAATCTGATTTTACTATGCAATGAATTTTTTGCTTAAGCAAAATTTTGTGCTTAAGCAGCTCTATGAAATTGGGCCCTGGTGTTTTGGGTCAGCAGGGGTGGGGTTTGAGTCCCGGTCATGACACATGTCCTTAAAGGAACACGTTGCCTTGGATCGGTCGAGTTGGTCTATGAAAAGCGTTTGAAACAGTTTGTTATGAAATGCATATGGTTAGAAAGATGTTTTAAAAGTAGAATATAATGATCCACACAAGTATCACTCAAAATTGCACGGTTTTCCTTTTACGTCGCGAACTAACACGGTCGGCCATTTACCATTTATATAAATGGCCGACCGTGTTTGTCAACGAGGTAATACGAAAACCACGCAGTTTCGAGGCATATTTGTGTAGATCATTGTATTCTACTTTTACAACATCTTTCTAACCACATCAATTTTATAACGGTTATAGGACGCTTTTCAAAGACCAACTCGACCGATCCAAGGCAACGTGTTCCTTTAAGCAAGACACTTAACCATTATTGTGTGTCTTTTGAATGGGACGTAAAGCCCCATGTTGTGTGTGTGTGTGTGATGCATGTTACAGAACCCAGTCACACTTATCGCTTATAGAAGGGGTTTGCTGCGGCGTTTCTGGCAGTGACTGCTGAATGCGCCACAGCACCATGTAAACCCTTTTAAGATGCTACATTAACGGGTCTCATATTACAAAAATATCACACACAAAAAATATGTCTACAAAAATAATAACAAGTGCTTTGAGAGGGCCACAGATAAAGCCCCATTTCAAAACTATTTATTATTATGAATTTTTTTTATGTTTTCATAAAAAAAACAAAGAATGTTTTTACACAAAGTTCAAGAGCAAAATTTTAAACATGGATCTGAGGGTTTTGGATAATAATAATGATACAGACACTTGTAATGCGCAGTAACTCTACTGCACATTACAAGAAATACAAACAATTGGTGCTAAACCATGAATGGCTTTATGGATCCCAAGAACCAATTTGTATTGTGACTTCGGAACAACAAGTTTTGATTGTGTTTTTTTTCCTCAGCTGTGGGATGTGGAGAAGACCAAGTGCCTGCGAGTCATGGGCGGTCATGCAGCACGTATTGCGGCACTGTCATGGAGTTCATTTATCTTAACGAGGTAAAATGTTATCTACTCACAATCTTCGCTCTACAAACCAACTTATTTTAACTGTCCCCAAAACAACCACTTTCAATGGCCGTCATGCTTTTTCTGCATCTGCACCCACTCTCTTGAACTCTCTTCCTTTACATATCTGAGCTACAAAATTTCTGGACATTTTCAAAACATTGCTAACATTTATGCTGAATTCTTGTAAACTTCTGGTTTTTTTTTTTTCCTCAGTGGTTCCCGATCCGGTATGATACACAACCATGACGTCCGCGTCGAAAACCACCACGTTGCAACCCTTGAGAGTCACACACAAGAAGTGTGTGGTCTCAAATGGAGCCCTGATGGCAAGTACCTTGCCAGTGGGGGGAACGACAACATGGTTAATGTATGGGATGCCTCGGCTGGAACGGGAACAGCCCCTGTGTATTCATTCACACAACATCGGTCTGCAGTGAAGGTAAATGCAATGTTTAAACAGTTAAAGGAACATTAAAGAATTGGTAAGAAAAAAAACATTGTCTAAAAGTCCACTCTCGTGTGAGCGCTGTTGGTGAGTTGACCGCGCTGTGCGGGAAAGGATAACGAGAAACGTCTTGCACCAAGACTAGCCTTGTTCACATAAAGTACAGATTCTGGTCTTTGACGATTACTAATGTTGTCGGGTGTGATTAAAAGAAAATTTTTTTGTATTAAGTGGTTCGCTGAAGCAGGTCTCAGGTTGTGAATTGTGTTATATACCTCTGTGTTGTTTTTGATGATTTGTTTATGTCGATCAACTCTAGGCATTGGCTTGGTGTCCATGGCAACCAAACATCCTCGCAAGTGGCGGAGGAACGGCCGATCGTCAGATCCGCTTCTGGAACAGTCTAACTGGACTCTGCCTCAATAGCCTGGATACTGGATCACAGGTAATGGGGCGAGGGCTGGAGGGAAGTGGGTTGAGGGGAAGGGATATTGCCCTACCCTCCAGGCTTGGGTTTTACAGGAGGGAGGGAAGTGGGTTGAGGGGAAGGGATATTGCCCAACCCTCAAGGCTTGGGTTTTACAAAGAGTTAAGACTAGTCTTATCTCAAGTTATGAGGAGTTAATCATCCTAACTTAGGACTAGCCTTTTTTCTACTATAGTCGCTTTACCCCCAGGCTGCCCAGACAAATGTCATAAATTTTTTGTTAAACTTTTTGCGCAATTTCATTGTTCAGGGGTGGATTTCACAAAGGTAGTCCTAACTTAGGACTATTCCTAAGCAATGCTAAGAGATAGGACTGGTCCTAAGTTAGGACCAGTAACTCATCCTAACTTAGGACTGGTCCTATCTCTTAGCATTGCTTAGGACTAGTCCTAAGTTAGGACTACCTTTGTGAAGTCCACTTCAGAAATGACTGGTGTTCAAAGGGAAGGGTTAGCTACTTTCTCAATACCTTGGTCCTTACCCCATGTTTACAGCTGAGAAAGTTATTATCAAAACCATTTATTTTTTTGTATAGGTGAGCTCTATTCAGTGGTCTGCGGAGCACAAGGAAGTAGTGTCAAGTCACGGCTACGCTCACAACCAACTGAGCATCTGGAAGTATCCCATGATGCAACACATTGCCGACCTACGAGGTAATGGAACTAAAGGGATGCTCCCGAAAGGGGAAGATTCAAGTGTTCCATATTAACCTAAATAGATTCTTGGCACAAGCCGAAATTCACCATTAACCTGTGAAATATGCTTGACGTAAGCGCAGAGTTCCTTTGCTTACAGTAAGCAGAGTTTAAAAATTGGTCATGTTCTCTTCTCACTCACAAAACTGTCCATTTTGTAAATTAATGTGCTTTATAAGTCTTACTTATTATTCCTTTATATTTTGTCCCTTTAAAAGGTCATACCAACAGGGTACTGACCATGTGCATGTCACCTGATCAAACCATGGTTATGTCAGCTGCTGCCGACGAGACGTTGCGATTGTGGCATTGCTTCACCAGCGAGGGCAGCAACAAATCAAAGTCCACCAAAAGCGGTAAGAAGACTGTAAGCCACGCACTATCAGTCGGTCAGATCAGGTAGATTTAAGATGATACTTATGCGATTGTTGTAAATATTCATGAGTAAGTTTATGTTCATTTGTTTTGATAATATTAATAAACGAATCATAGTCCGTGTCCGAATTAGCGGCTAGTTAGTGCTACGGCTAGAATTCCGAGTCATCATGCGTTGGAAGTATGGGATGTCCTTAGCAACACACTTAGCAACAGTCGCCAATACTGTTGCCGCCAATTCGATACGGCCCGATATAATAGCTCAAGGGCCCAACAGCTCTCCCATATGCAAATCTAATAATGTTTATATGCATGAGTTGGGTATGCTCTTTAGTGGTGCACTAACTCATTTGCATGGGTTAACAAGTGAATATTCATTACCAAATTTGCATAGTTGGACTCTGAGCATTATTTGAAATTATTTTACTAAGAGGTGTAGAACTGTTTATATTTTTGTAATGTAGTTATTTGTAATGTGTTTATATATATGTGTATATTTCAAGGTTTAGAAACAGATTAAATTGTGTTTGAGGTAAGGTAAATCGTAAAGAAAATACTGCATTTCTGTTTGTTCTCTAGGCTTTTCACCTATCAAAGTATTTGAATATTTTCCTAGAACACTATGTATTTTAGGAACTGCAGCAATTTAGAAGAAATGGAAGCGGGAAGTTGTGTCACTATATAAATTAGAATTTGTTCATGTCTAATCATAGAAGAAACTGAAGTGCTTTACTTTTAATCACATTTTGTTGTAAAAAATAAGACATTCGTTTTGTTTTAAAGTGTATGTGAAATTGTTATTGGCATTGTACTTGTGTAAGGTTGTAAATATGTTAAGAAGATAGTATTATTTATTGTCATTTATTAAAGTACTACAAAGACCTTTGTTCAATATAAATTAACCAAAGTCAAACAAACAACTACATGGAAGATTAATTTGTCACCTATTTTGTAAAAAGAATTGTTGAGGTATGTAGAGCCAAATATTACTCTTTATTTTTGTATCTTGTAGATGTACATAATATTATAATTAGACTATTTATTTGAAGTATAAAGTAATAAGAGAATTTGATTGCTTTAGTTGATATTGTTGTGTTTTGTGGATTTTTTTTAAAGCAAAGGTGGAAACACAAGTATCAAAGGAAATCCATAATTTGTGAAGTTCTTTTCTTTTGTGTGTCCCCTTTGTTTTTCACAAAAAATGTATAAATTAAAGACAGTTACGTAGTAGAGACAACCTGCCATGGAAAAAGACATAAACATCTTGACAAAAACTAACTCCGTTTTCCTTTCTTTTTTTTAATAGCTTAAATTTGAGCTTGCGCTTCTGGTATCACATAACAAAACCAATGTGTACAAAACCTAGTAAACACGTTCGGGCTTGCAAGAAGGTATCAGAGGCAATTGCCCCCCTGGCCATTGACTTGGTGCTTATTAAAATGTCCCAGTACAAATTGACATTGCCCTCTTTGAGGTGGGCTTTACAAAGGAAAAACTGCCTTGCTCTAACAACAGCAAAGTCCTAGAAATAATTAACTGGTACACCGAATGATCAGTAATTTCAATGTCATCTTGAACGGGGAGCATGTGGTGCTGTATTTTTTTCATGGATGAGATTTTCAAATTCCTGATAATAGCTTAAAGGCTATGTGCATCAACAGATATACAGGTTTGGACTCCATGTAAAATATTCCCTTCTTTTTCTTTATTTGAAATGTACATTTTGAGATGAAATACCGAAAAAATCCCGCGCCACTTCTTTTCTGCGAAGATTTTCTTCTCAAATTGAGAACTACAACATTTTCATATGACTTTCCTTATCTTATGCGTTGTAGAACGAAAATCAGATTTACAAGTTGCCCAATGTCTGAACCGATTTTTTTGAAATTTTTTGTTTACCACTTGATGTCGTCTGCATCTGTCACTGAAGGAACTAAACGAGTGGAACAGATCAACTGGTACCCTGTGCACAATCGGACGAGCGGCTTTACAATTTACGGTACATACATGACTTGTTGCTATGGTAACCAACAAACATCGGAGGGGGATCTTCAGAAGAATAAGCCTCGCATGCGTCGACCCATTCCTTGTCGGTCATACAGGACGTTGAATTTGTTGACAAACTGTAAAAGAGGGGACAACCAAAACGACATTGATTGATGGCAGAATGGTGGGGTGTTGAGGTAAACAAAAGGACTTTTTGTAGGAGGTGCAGTGTTTAGGCCACTTAAAGGCACTGGACATGTTTGGTAATTGTCACACTATGAGGGAATGAGGTAATCGTGAGGTACTTTGTCAATGTACCTCGCACAACCTATACACAACATACCTGATTGATAGTGTTGCATCCCTTTGTAATGGTGCCTAGGTATGCCATAAGTGAAACGTCATTACATTGCTGCAGAAAAAAGAAAGAATCACAAGGATTTAATGAATATTACATCACGAATAACTAGCACCTTTATCCAAAGGTAAAACGTATTTGACCCAACGACATCCAGTTTTGCTGGCTTTTACCAACTGAGCTACATGTATCTAGCACTATGATAGGTGTCTCCCTATTTTGTCACACACTTTGTTCAAAAATGCCAGTCAGAAGCCATCCATCCGCTAACTGCCATGTAGCCAGGGATCACACCAAAGTTTATTATACAATCTGGAATATGCAGGCCTGTATGCTTTGTCAAGAAAGGGCAAGAACACCAAGGCATTTTCGTCTTAGATAACAGCACCCCATGAGGAAGTTGTCAATTTCTACCGGAGCAATTCATTGAAGCCATTTTGAGATATGGTGGACACATTACTATAACACTATTTAGTTTGGGTAATATATCTGTATACACCCAAACCAAACAGTGCACTCCTACAGTGGCAACCACACCTCAAAAAGGCTTATATGGCACCGAGGCAAGAACCATTGGGCATGGGGGCAATTGCTTTTGTTGCAACTTACATTATAGAAGTCTGTGTCAAATCTCTCTGAGCTAAGCACAGGTAGTCTGTGGCAGAGACTGTAAGCATCTCGGAGGATTTCATGATTCCGAGGAACCTCCCCAGCTTGAACCGCTTTGACGTAGTCTAAGATGAGCTTCACTCGACTGTGTAACATCTTGATGGCATTATGTTGTGCTGTGAGCTGCTCGGACACTAGTGTTTTCAAAAGAAAGTTCAACCATCATTAATCAATCAATCAATCAATCAATTGTAACATTTATATGGCACCATATTCCAACAATCATTGCTTATGGCGCCGTGCAGTAATCTTTTGTAAACAGGTGAGATTTGAGTGACGTCTTCATGTATTGTAGGCAATTGTCTGATGTTGTTAGGTAGAAGGTGCCACATACATGTACTCCTGGGGCTAAAACAAGGTTACCCCCTTCACAGTCAGCAGGGAAGTAGGCATAAGATAACTTTACTTTACACATAGAGATCACACATCAACAGCAACACATAATTTTATATATCAACCAACCTGACGAGTTCTCTGAGGTTTCATTTGTGGTTACCCTGGCAACATGATCAACACCGATTCTCTCCGCTTCTTCTGTTGCCAAAGTGTACGGCAGCTCGACAAAAAGCATCGTGGCTTCTCCATTGACAAGATCAATGACGGACTCATAAATACTGATTGGAAGTTGCTACAATAAAAGTTTAGGGGAAAGGCTCTCATCAAAAATTTACATTCATTAAAATCCTAAAATATATATATATATATATATTTTTTTTTTGGGGGGGGGATGGTACATGTACATCAATGGTCTTTTGATGAACATTATTCTTTCCAAACCTCACGTTTTCAAGAAAGTAATCATAGAATGAAATTATTTTCAAGAAACATGTTTAAGTTTTCAAGAGACGGAACATACACATGTAGAGACACTGTTCCTGTATTTACTTGTTTTCTTGTGGAAAGATTATAACTGTTTGTAAAATGTTGTGGAAGTTTGTGACAGAAATATGATGTTTTCTTTAGCAGCGGGTATGGCAAAGGTAATGGGTTCGAATCCCAGCTAAGCAGTTTGCAGTGAAGTTTCCTTTTTTTACTTACGTCTGTGTGTCTTGCTAGAGGGTTCAGCTTCAGAAAGATGGGGCTTTCATTAATTGCACAGATCTGCCAAAATGAAAATTAATATTGAATAATTATTATAAAGCGAAAACATACAAGTACTTTCTATGATACCAAACATAAGAAAAAAATGTGATGCAATCACTTTGTGGACATTCTGGTTCCGTCCACTAACGCAAAACCATATTCGTCAACACTACAGACGATGTGACCTATGTTTACATTCAAACCGCTCTCCGTTGAAAAAAACACTGTACACGTCATGTTTCACCGAACAAAAAGACGCGTAGTCATGGTAAGATTGCGTGTACTTTCTAGCTGGCTGCCAAAACACCATGGTTTTGCCAGGCGGTATGCGCGCGAATCATGTAATGGTTTTCAAGTGACGTAACATCGTCTTTAAAAAACACTGTGTGTACAGGTTCAAGTCCGCATAGTGTCAAGTCCCTACATGATGTGGACTACTTGTGTTCTCTGATCCTCAGATCCACAATGGAAGTCTCTAACACACTTTGCATGTAAATGTTATAAACTGAAAACTTTAACACTTGTACCTGTTTGTGAACTTTGATATCTGATTCGTTGCACAGCCCCCCGGTTGTGTACCAGCCAAGGAAGTCCAGATCACTGAAAACTTGCTTAACTGTAGGGAAAGTAAAAGAGCAGAGTCAATGGTTATTTTAATAAAAATAATGATAATACTGTAGGTTCTTATATGGCATTTAAAGACACTGGACACTATTGGTAATTGTTAAAGATCAGTCTTCTCACTTGGTGTATCTCAACATATGCAAAAAATAACAAACCTGTGAAAATCTGAGCTCAAATGGTCGTCGAAGTTGCGATATAATAATGAAAGAAAATACAACCTTGTCATACGAAGTTGTGTGCTTTTAGATGGTTTATTTCGAGACTTTGGATTCTAAATCTGAGGTCTCGAAGTCAAATTCGTGGAAAATTACTTCTTTCTCAAAAATTATGTCACTTCAGAGGGAGCCGTTTCTCACAATGTTTTATACTATCAACCTCTTCCTTATTACTGGTTACCAAGCTAATAATTATTTTGAGTAATTACCAATAGTGTCCACTGCCATTAATCACACCCCTAAGGGTACATCAAAGTGAAATGGTCAAGTGGTTCATAGAGCATTGAGTTCAAGTTCTGGGGATTAAATATTCCGGTCAAGATTGAGGAAGATGCTTTACAATAAATATTGCTTCTCTTCACCTAGGGGTATAAATGGGTACCTGCGAGCGTAGAGGTTGATAATTCCTGTCAAGATTGAGGAAGAAGATGCTTCACAATAAATATTGCTTCTCTTCACCTAGGGGTATAAATGGGTACCTGCGAGCGTAAAGGTTGATAATTCCTGTCAAGATTGAGGAAGAAGATGCTTCACAATAAATATTGCTTCTCTTCACCTAGGGGTATAAATGGGTACCTGCGAGCGTAGAGGTTGATAATTCCTGTCAAGATTGAGGAAGAAGATGCTTCACAATAAATATTGCTTCTCTTCACCTAGGGGTATAAATGGGTACCTGCGAGCGTAGAGGTTGTTATTATGTTTGAAAAAGCCTTTGGAGCGCCACAGCGGCCCAGGGTTGATTACTCCTCGAAAGATTAAAGAAATGTTATAGGTCCAATAACCAGGGCACTAATAAGTTAAAGTGTATTGATAGTGATAGTGATACATGTATGTTATTATTGAGTAAGCTATATAAGAACTAGTTTTTATTGATTGGGATCTTACACTGCTCTTCCTTAGTGTTGTAATATTCTCGGTCGACGATGATGTTACCGTCCACAATATCAAACAGAAGCTCAAAAGAGTTGAAGACTTCAATATTGCGTCCTTTCTGCTGGCCGATGATAGCACCAAGAACTGCCAAATGAAAACAACACAAAAAAGGCATGAAAATAATAAACATAGGGTCGTATCACACACTCATGACCTTGGCCCAATTTCATGAAAAAAAAGAACCTCTTAATTTGTTTATAATCAATCATATTGATAACAAATACTGCTTAGCAAAGCAAAGGGAAAGGAAAGAAATTTCCCATCAACCCCTTCTTCTTTACTTCCTGCAGTTCCTTTGCCTTGCTGCGCTAAGCTAAGCAAAACATGCGACCAGTTGAAACACTGTAAAGTTTGTGGAATGGTGGCTGGCAACTTGTTTAGTAGTAAATAAAAGCCAATTTTTTTTCTGTGTTTAGCAAAGAAAAAAGTGGGGTAAACTTTCCATCCACATTCATGCTGTCACTGTGTCAGCAGGCATGGCAGGTCAGTGCCACTTGTTTCACCTAGACCCAGTAACTGGGGCGCTGTACTCCTTTTAAAACAATTTTTGACTTCATCTAGTACGACAGATCCAGACGAAGTAATTGTTTTAAAAGGAGTACAGCGCCCCAGTTACTGGGTCTATGTTTCACCCATTCTTGAGTCATTTTTAGGATAACTTTCCGTATGGCGCCACCACCTTTTCACTCATTTTTACAAAAAGGGATATATCAGTCAGGTAAATTAGATACTATATTATTTTATTTCGAATGAAAAAGTGGTGGCGCCATACGGAAACTTTTCCCATTTTTACAAAAAGGAATATCTCATTTTAAAGGTAAATACATTATATACCGGTATTATTGCAATTATTTCATAACTAACAAAAAAGTGGTGACACTACACTGACAGTCTACGAAATAAAATTGTTTTCATATTGACAACAATGTCAATGCCATTCAATTTCAATTTTTATGTTTAATTTTTTTTTTCTCACTCAATCAACCGACCTTGTGTTGGCTTTCCTTCTTGGGCACGTATCCTCGTCCAATGTTCGGATATATTCATGATAACTAGAGGGTGTAGAGCTACTGAAACACTCCCAGTTGTTCCACTGGAGGCCATAACGGCGCTCAAAGCCCCACTTTCTTCACCGCTAGTCGTTGGTGTATCGTCCACATCCATTTTGGCCGCCATCTTGGTCTGGAGTTTACAGCGCGTTTGGTTGTTTGCGGTTCTCATCTCCAGGTATGACACAATAATAGCAAACGCTGAGCAGCAGCTGTTGCATCGTTGCCGTGCAGCCCGTGTTTTTGCCAACCAACTGAAAACTATGGAAAGCCATTAACGCAAAACAGAATAAAAACAGCCACAGTTTGTAAATATTAAATAAGAGTGTTGAATTTGTTGAAACAAAGCAACCAATCATGGACGCATTTATGAAACTTTGCAGATGAATAGCGTGGTTTGTTTAATACCAACTCAAAGCGGAACATCTGTTGCCTTCTAATTTAAAACTTCTCTCTACAATCGATAGAATTAAAAAGACAATCGCTAATTAAAAAGGCACAACTGTGACCAATCGCCAATTGGTATAATGAACAGGTTGCAAAAACAAACATTTCAAAAGATCTTATAAACAATCAGCTACCAAAACGGTGTTGGGGAAATATATTTAAATTCTTCACGTGGCGTCGCGTCGAGGCGAAGATTGTTGGACATTATACGCATCAGACCGTTCCTGAACATTCAAATTTCTTCGTCTCACACTTCTTCTGATTTAGTGCGGATGATTGAAGATACACGCACTGCAAGGCGAAATCCTCTCTCTTTTTGATACAAATAGTGTACCGCCGGTGTGTTTTTACGTGCGTTTATAGGTCTTTTGTTAAGTACACGGGACCTACAGCTTTACGTCCCATCCTGGTCACGACACCCCTTTGTCTATATAAAAACAAAGGGGAGCTGAAATTGTTTCGCAAAATTTCAATAATATGAAACTGCACAATCGTAAGGTTGCCACCAATGGGTTGTTTGTGTTAATCGGAGTGCTCGTCGTTGCAACAAGTGGCTATCGTGGAGGTCGAGCCAATGGGTTCCCAATCGGTAAGTTAAGAAAGAAAATAATTTATTAGCGTCCCGCTTAAAGGGCGCCCAATCGGCCTGGCTTTTTCGAAAGTAGATGGACTGACTCAAAAGAAGATCTAAAAAGTGCAAAATGAAGGTTACAAATCCTGCCCCGTGTGCTGCCAGGCCGCGCGTGTATATATATAGAATAGACCCTACACAAAGGCCTATTTCCTTGTTGCACCATCCTTTTATACCAGTATTAAAGATGACGTTATGATGACGTCATTTCAATACCTCTGAGCATAGAGAGGTAAAGCAATGCTTTTAGTGATGCTCGTGATAACAAGGACAACTAATGGTAATGCATTGTTGTTTATTGACAGGTCCTCGAGCCCCTGATGCAGACTCGGGCGTATCCACAGACTGGCAGGTTCGTAACCATGCTGGGAACCTTGACGGAGATGCTGATGGCACAGCTAAGTATTCGCACCTGGGGACAAACCCTAAACCGGCCGTCGTAGACGGGTGAGTGATCAAGTGTCTTCAAAATAAAAAGTTTCATGAGAAAATATTGGCCTGAGGGAGTGTGCCGCATAAACTCACATCTGCCCGGAGTTTGTCAGTGGTCTTGGGTTCAAATCCCAATAAGGACCATTTTGATTTGTCTCTCATCCCAAATTTGATGAGAAAAGATTATCATGTTAAGTTCACAATCTCTTATTTTATAGGAGTGAAAATTTCACTATCTTGTCGCTCTTTTGAGAGTGAAAGGCAATCTATGTCACTTTTTTGAATGACAATTTGAACGACTTCACTCTAAATCGAGTTGAAAGTGCCGTCTTTCACTTTAAAAAGATTTGTCCTCCAAGGGTCTTTGAGTGATATGGTGGACAAAACTGGTTTTTCACTCATTTACACTAAAGAGAGTACATTAAAGCGAGTACACTTATAATATTAACAGAATCAACAATGGTGCTAGAAATGTCAAAATTTTTTAGTTTCCCTTTTTTATTCGTTCAAATAGCATCAGGTAAAAAAGTACCGAAGACACAAACACAATCGTTTATACTGTTTATTCAACCTCTCTTTTGTTTTCAATTTTATTGCAGTCCTTTGTTTGTTGAAACCAAAGCCAACCTGGACTCGGTAGTCTTTCCCAAACCTGGCGACCCAAGCATCGCCGGTCAACGTCGCCGGCTCCGGGAAGACAAAACGTCAACACACCGATTAAATTCCAATCATGATATAGGAAGCGAAACAGAGTCCGTTGACTGCCGATGACAAAAGTTGGAGCGCCGCACAAGAGGAGACGGGCTAGGACGATGGAGTAGGGATGTCAGACACTTCGTTTCTTTTAATGCCACTTTGTACCCTGTACCACTTACTTCGCTGGACACCTGCTGTACACTAATCCCCATTGTTATTTATCTGTGGGGATATGCGGCGTTTTTTCATGCGTGACCTCTATGTGAATATTAATTAGTCAAAATGGGCTTCTGGAATTCGGTCACTGTTCAGCCTTTTCTGAAAAGTCTCAACCAAAATAATGTACCAGTGAATTGAAACGAAGAGCATATCTGTCGTTATGTATAAAAGCAATCGGTGAAACTCAATTAATATTAAAAAAAAAAGAGAAATTTGTACGTAAAAAATGGCTTCAAAAACAGAGAAAACAAGTCACAAAAACACGGAGAATTGTCATGTTATGAATGTCGGCAACAGTCCCAAATTAGTATGTATGGATAGATTATTTCATATTCTATGTTAAAAGCGAGACCGGATCGTTCCTAGTCCAGTCAGGATACAGCGATTTCCGCCCGTTAATCCAAATCTTAAAGTCAACTATTAGACAGAATGGTTTTCTTGCACGGGTGATTGGCTGACGATGACATCATCGACTGATAGGGCAGCATGCTGTTTCTCGTTGCCATGGTACCTTGACCACCAAGCCTAAGGGTGCGTTCGTTTAGCCTCCCTGGGTCGACCCCGATGTTGCTTATAAACAGGAACAAACCCAGGCACGTCACCACGTGAGCCTTCCCGTGGTGACGTCAGTGCACCTCGGGCCAGCCCCAAGAGCCCCACTTGTGGATTGGTTCACTTGGGGCTAGCCTGAGGTGCACTGACGTCACCACGGGAAGGCTCACGTGGTGACGTGTCTGGGGTTGTTTCTGGTTCGAGGACAAACGTGGGGTAATTGTGTGCCCACGTTCGTCCTGGAAAAAAATAAAATACGCAACATCGGGGTCGACCCAGAACTACACTTTTTAAAACTGCGATGTCCATTTTCATTCGTAACTTGGAAGATAGCTATGAATATTGTTCAATAAAATCGTAAGTAGCAATTTCAATTATGTGCGGAGTGAATGTTTGTTTAAGGCACTGGACAGCTTTGGTATTAATTTGTCAAAGACCAGTTTTCACACTAATTTGTTGTGTACGTATCTCAACATCATGCATAAAAATAATATCAAATTTTGACTCAATAAACCGACAAAAGAAAAAACACCCTTTGCACAAATTAATTCGTGTTTCAGATGCTAAAGGCTTCAGGCCTGAAGTAGTTTAATTTTGTGTGATGAGAAGTTACCTCTTTCTAAAAAAACTACGTTACTCCAGATGGTTCTCACAATGTTTTATACATTTATCAATAGTACTCGTTACCAAAGAAGTTTAGTAATTGCCAACAATTATTTTGAGTAAATACCATGAGAGTCCAGTGCCTTTGCATTCGCGTAATAACCATCTAAGGGAAACTGACTGCGTAACAAACTTAATGAAATTTGGGCTAGCAACCTTTTTCTGCTAAGCAATACCATTCTCTTAAGCTTAAGCGAGTTTTTGTGCTTACATGTTTTACTCAACTGGACCCAGGACCACCAAGTACTCTGTTGATCTTTAGAGCGTACAGCAAGGAAACACCGGCTATAGCTTGGTGAGTGGACATGTATTGTTTGTTTTGTGTTATTTGTAGTCGGTGCTTACTCCATGTTATATCACACCATAAGATTAAAAGCCAATAATAATATTGTTCTCTTTATCCCTGGTGTAAACTGTTACGTCTAGTAATATGGACCTTGTACACCGTCCTTTGGTTGTTGGAAACGTCCGATTAGTTTTTCTGCTCTGTTTACTAAAACAAACGCATTCCTCCATGTTTTGAAAGCTGTTGTCGTCAACCCCGTTCTAGTAAACGTTTAGTTTTTACCCCAAACTCAACAGTTTCCGTTGTGATGCATAACCTGCTGATAGACCGGTACAAAGCATGACAACGCAGGAGGCGCCCGTGGAGTCCGTCGAAGCGGAAGGACGGCCTGACTGTTGGGAGAGGTTTGACGCCTACCGGAAAGAAGTCTACGCCCATCCCGATGGCGGACAAGGACTCCTGAAAATTTACGACAACTACTCTGAAAATTATAATAAGGCAGGTGTTCATAATGAGGGTGTAAAATGGAATGTTTGTATTTTTAAAAGTAAAAACAACGATAATGGCGTTTTTGTATCCGGTCAGTGTCCCATGTGTCCGTCGTGGGCTAAAGGAGGATGTTTTAAAAGAGGGCGCTATCAGAAGAAGTTCGTACACATGGGGCGCCGTTTTGTAGTGGACACTTTTCTAATGGTATTACAGAAAAAGGCAGCCTTGTTTATAGTTACCGTATCCTATGTAATGCCTAGTGGAGGTTTTACTCCGACCCAAATCCTCACTAGGCAGGTACGGCTGTCTTCATCTGCAAGAATAAGGACAGGTGTTGGCTTTATCACCTACACATGTACGTCGTACTTAACTGCAAATCTCCAGAACCATGCATGAAAGCCATGTAAAAATCATGAGCGGGGCCTAAAGATGATTATGAACGTGGACTCAACGGCAGATATCTGGCGTAGTTCACGAGCATCGAAGTGTGAAGTCAGATGTTCAGGATGCATTTTTTTCTGTAGGGCCTAGTCTATATGAGAATTGCCATCCTAAAAATCAGATTTTTTGTTGTAAAAAGGATTCCCTTTTTTGAATCGCTTTCGAAAAAAAGAAAACAAAATCCACATCAAAAAAGCACTACGACAGTGGCAGTTGATGTACAGAAAAAAATGCGTTCAGGCTACCAAAACGTTTCACGTTTTCCTCTTTTGTTCCTACTTTTTCTTCGTTTTCTATGTAGCACAGGACTCCGTAACTCTGGGGTACTTGGGGCCCGCAAACCTGGCCGCTGTTGCATCGGAGTACGTCACCGATAAGGGAGCCAGGATTCTGGATGCGGCTTCCGGCGCAGGAATGGTTGGAGAAGAGGTGATAATTTATTATAGATTGGTCCCATGTCTTTATGCGCTAGGATAAAGACAGGTACTTGCTTTTCAGAACCGGCGATTTTATTGGATACAATGATTTCATTGTATCCAATGATTTCATTGGCTAAACGTGCAGTGATGTAAGCATTCTGTATCTGTATTTTGATTGGTCCGAAGTGACATTTTGGCAGTTGCACTTGCAGTCGTCTGCATAATTTTATGAATCTAGGAGAAGGGTGAAGATGGAAGGGGATTGACCTACAGAGGTCACTCTCTGGCGTTATTCACGAGCCTCGAAGTGTGACGTCAGATGTTTAGGCTAGTGAAAAATAACACGAAACACTTAACACATGTTGAAGACTTTTGGACGCTATAGGTGGTAGTAGACATACTCAGCAATTTTGTAAGGTATCTTCATTATATAATAATGCGGCTCAGGACAAGATCGACATCTGAAACCAAGGTACTCCTGAGTTGTTCCAAACAACTGCAACATTCGATCTTTCGACTCCAGACCAGCACCTCCAGTTGCTCCTTACTGTTTCAGACGTCGAACTTTTCATTTTAAATTTTCATTTTAGTAGGCGTCTGTAGCTGTATCTGGATCGGGTTAAGCTATAGTAAACGCAAAGAGTGTGTGTTTGTGTCTCACTTTTGTTCATTTTTTGTTAAAAAAAAAATAATAGTGTAGACTAGGAAATAATCGGCAGTTTGTAATACATGAGTTTTTCTTCTATCATCGAACGAACACTCACGTCTCCCATTTTATGTAAATTAGCTAAAGAGGCGTGGCTTTACCTGTGTGGACGCCTTGGACCCATCCCAGGATTCAATTGACTACAGCAAACGTCATCATTCCTACACCGAGCACATATGCGATACATTGGATGAGCACCAGACTAAAATCAAAGATGGTCAGTAACAAATTTATGGTGCATAACAAAAAATCAGTTGTGCAAACAAAATAACAAAATCAGAAGATTTGTCTGCGAGTCGAAAATAAGAATTGCAGTGATAGACTAGACAAATCCTGATTTTAATTATCAAGAAGCCACTAAAACAAACGAATTAAAGTATAAGTCTACTTTAAAACTATTAATTTATAGAGAGACCCATTTAAAAAATTGAAAATAGCACAATCATTTATCGTTTGTCTCCCCTTTAAACACCTTTTTGGTGTCCCGTTCAAATATTGTTGCCTGCCTGAATTTTGATGCACACATGATGTTAATACCGTACACCGCAAACCTATAGACGATGTGACCTAATGACCTATGTTTACATTCAAACCGCCCTCTGTTGACAAAACACTATAATACGTCATGCTTCGCCGGGCACTGAGTTGCGCAGTCACAGTAAGAATGCGTACACTTTCTCGCTGGCTGCCAAAACACAAAGGTTTACCCGGCGGTATGCGCGCAAGTCATGTTATGGTTTTCGTGTGACGTCAGAGGTCACATCGTAATAATTCAAGTCTGTTTGAATTTATAGATCAATATGAGGCCGTTGTGATGTGTGGCGCGTTTGGTGTTCCTGGTCACGTGACTGACATTTGCTTCCCCGAGATCATCCGCATCATAAAACCAGGTAAACGAACATTATTTCATCATGACAGATGGCGCCATTCTAACGAGGACCATTTCTGAAGGGAGGCTTCGTGACGCAAAAGTCAAAGCTCGAGTTTTTGCCCAGCCCAGGTTGAAAACTCAACAATGCAAAGCAAAAACAGATGGTCACAGTTTTTAACAATCTCACACAATTATTCAAAACAATAGTGTTTATGTCAATTTGTACGTCACGAGACACTTCAAGACACCATAGTCATTGCTGACCCGAACATTAAGAGGACTGCGATTGAGTATTTCATAATGAACAATAAATTTCACGTAACTTTGACCCTTTTTTCTCAATTATCGTAAACAACAATCGATGTTCACCTGTCCCCTCTCCTCTCCTAACACTCACAGATGGCTACTTCTTATTCACTGTCGGTGACCACGTCTTGGAAAAATGGAGTGACAAGATGGACGCCGCCATTGACGCACTGAAACAAAATGGCGCCTGGGAGCTTATAGAATCCCGATGGGTGGTGTACTTTACGGCATACAACGAGAGGGCAAAAGTTGTAGTTCTGAGAATCAACAAAAAGTAGTCTTTCAACTTTGCTTGCATTTCAAACTAATCAAAGTTTTACCTCAAGACAATTCATGTGTGGTCAGAATGGAAGACTTTGGAACGCTAGGTGGCAGCAGACTTACTAGCTGAGTGCAAGAACAATGTAAGTCTGCTGCCACCGAGCGTCCAAAACATTCTCAATAAGCTTTTGCCACTCCAACCCTAAAATGTATCTTTTTTTTTTAACGATGAAAGAATGTGTAAGGAAAGTAAGTAGAACGGGGCACTACCAGAGAGCAGAAGAGAAACAATGTCTAATAAAACATCTCACATAGATTGTCTACTAAATATTACATGTTCAATGCCTCTTTATTGACTTTTAGAAATACCTATTATCTTTAACAATATACACACAATGTACATGAGAACCTGAATTTTAATCACAGAATGAGAAGAAAAAACGTAATCATTGTGAGGGGAATGAAGCATTTTTAATGGATGCAACTTTATATTGGCTCAGCCCTCAACGTCATGTTGAAGCAAGGATTGTAACCAACAGGCTAGGCCCAAATTCATAAAGCATGTATTAAGTAAGCACAGAAAACCTTTGCTCAGCAAAAATAGGCTACCAGCCATTAACCCATATACAATTGCTGTGACTGGTACCCCGCTCATTTCTTGCTTAGCAAAGGAATTTGCTACTTAACAGCTATATGAAATTGGGCCCTGCTCTCACCAATACGAAAACAATGTTTCTGGCAAAATAAGATCCTCTGTGGGGTGCAGTTAAGTTTGGATTGTGAACTAAAAATGATTCATAAACGTCATTTGCAAGACGCAGAAGCCCTCTGTGACAGACCTTCCAGCCTCATATCTCAGTTTATGTACCGAGAAAAAAAAACATTGTTTCCTCTGCGGTTTACGAAACACTTTTTTTGCCCCAAACATTAAAAAATAGATTTTTTTGAGTGAATGGTATTTCAAAGAGTATCACCCGCTCTAACGAAAAAAAGTTTAACTTTTACTTTTAATGGTCAGGAACCATGGCAAAAAATTAAAACATTTCTTATAAAAAACACATAAGAATTGGTCACGTGATATATTGTCGAGATAATTTTGAGCACTATATTTCACTGCTACTAATAATTGGCGGACTTTTTCGAGCAATGGCTCAAATAAAAGCTTGTGACTTTCTCGACCCCCATCAAAATACCAGAAAAATTGGGTCAAATCGGCCAAAAATCTGACATAGCATCTTTAAATATAATACCAATGGCTGTTTTGATGATCGAATGACCTTGCAAGGGTTTGAACCTTGGCCCCTTGCATTATCTTATCAACCAATGGAAATACAAAACGTGTTTTACGTACAACCATAACTCTCAGCCAATGGGCCTTTCATTGACCTCATCATTGAGGGCGCTGTTTGAGCATATATGAACGGGAAAATCGGACACTTTCGGGTCTCACTTTTAAAGTTCGACTATGCACGAAACTCATTAGGTCTATAACACCTTTTCACTCATTTTATGACATTAACTGCTCAAAGGGAACCAGTTATTTACAAATAAGAGGTGAAGCCGACACCTGTTGCATGCACCCATGAAGGGGGGGGGGGGGTGGCTTGGTACGAATTGATCAATTTGTAACTAGAATATAGTCAGAGCAAATGACAAGAGTCTGGACTAATATTATTTTCTTCAATTTGAGGCTTTTTCCCAAACCTTCGCCCAATCATTGTTGTGAGGGAGGGGGCAGCAAGGACGCGCCACTCAAAACCCATGCCCCATCCCCCCTTGCGTCCTAAAATCAGATAAGAAAAACACAAATTAATGAGTTGATACTAGCGCCCCATCCAATTATGACCTTTCCTCTGCTTGCCCCCACCCCCTAAAAAAAAGAGAAAAGTTACTGGTTACACCACTATTTACGTTTTAGATCTAAAGGACAACCTAAACACAACCCACATGTTAGCCTTGTTCTACCTTTATATGTTAAACAGTGACATACTAGTCATACAAGAGGCTTTGACACAGGCTAGTAAATATTCATAGCAACAATTATTATAAAGTTATTCCCTGAGAACATCATGGAGATCGTTTTCAATGTCAATCAATCGCCAAATATAACTTTTTATGACATGATAATATCGGGCCCTACATGTACATTCATTAACACTGATATCCTAAAAATGGTATTATACTTGACCAGGAGCATAATATTAACTGAATTTAAAGGCAGTTGACACTTTTGGTAATTACTCAAGTAATTGTTAGCATAAAAACCTTACTTGGTAACAAGTAATGGAGAGCTGTTGATAGTATACAACATTGTGAGAAACAGCTCCATCTGAAGTAACATAGTTTTCGAGAAAGAAGTAATTTTCCACGAATTTGATTTCGAGACCTCAGAATTAGATTTTGAGGTCCCGAAATCAAGCATCTGAAAGCACACAACTGCGTGTGACAAGGGTGTCCATTATTATCTCACAACTTAGACGACCAACTAAGTTCAAATTTTCACAGGTGACAATTACCAATAGTGTCCGGTGTATTTAAGACTATGCACTAGACTCCCTTGCATAACGCGCAATGCTGCTGCTGTGCTGGTACACTGGTATAGATCTTATGCATTGACGTCATCCAGTGGCCATCTTAGTGGAAAAACGGTGACGAAACAATCGAAACGCACAGACTTGTACGCGCAGTGCACAGGATTGGCCTATGAACAATCTCATTTGGACCTCTACGTGAGGGCGCTCTACTGAAATGACGTCATGTGCATAAGGTCTATTCTAATAATACAGTGTGTTTGGTACATCACCTTAACTCAGGGTGGGATAATAAATTGATGAAAACAACTTTGAAAAAAAATAAACGTGAATGAAACAACGGGAAGAAAAGCATTTGAATAACTGTCTCAATTTAAATCAATACAACACTTCGTAATACTGTACTGGCACTGGCAAAGAATTACTTAATATTTCTGGGGAAAAAACAAGTGTCTGACTTTACATGCAGTTTATTTGTACAAAAACTATTTATGACAGGCTCAAGTTTTTTGCTTTTGCATGAAAACTGTCACAATTTGATGTTGACAAATTCTTCTGTTGTTAAACCAATACTATCTGGTTATGATTACCCCTACACCAATGCACATTGAGCGCTTTACACTCAGTACTTTCCCAAGTTCAGTGAAAACAAATAACCAATGAACCAATGGCAAATCACTTGGGTGGGATTCAAACCCACAACCTTTGCTAGAGCAGATATGTCTTACCACTAGACCACCGAGCAAGCCTAGAGGCAGTTCGAACCATCCAAGCAATTTCCCTGTGGATCCCCCCCCCCCACATGGACATGGGAAAGTACTGAGTAAACAGTGCTTAAAGGCACTGGACACTATTGGTAATTACTCAAAATAATTGTTAGCATAAAAACTTACTTGGTAACAAGTAATGGAGAGCTGTTGATAGTATAAAACATTGTGAGAAACGACTCCCTCTGAAGTAACCTAGTTTTTGAGAAAGAAGTAATTTCTCAGTTAAATATTTGAATTGGTTTCGAGACCTCACGCGTGAAAGTACACAACATCGAGTGACAAGGGTGTTTTTTTTCTTCCATTATTATCTCGCAACTTCGACGACCAATTGAGTTCAAATTTTCACAGGTTTGTTATTTTGTGCATATAGGCCTACATGTATGTTGAGATACACCAAGTGAGAAGACTGGTCTTTGACAATTACCAATAGTGTCCAGTGTCTTTAATACACACCTGTGTAAGGGTAAAACAAAAGTATACTCTTTATCCACAATCCTCTTAATAATATTCTTATTTATTTTCCTTATACTTTTTTAACATACATGTATCTTAATCAAGTTTTGGTCGAATAAATAGCACTTCCGAGGGCAGTTTGTAGCGCCAGAAAGGCTGTATCAAGCTTATAAATATACCCAATTTGTAATTGGAGAGCCTAGAGTACGTAGTTCCTTCAAGCTTAAAACTTAGCGTATCAATGACAGCATTTGGGATTAAATCGTGTGAAAGTCACTTTTTGAAATCTGTTTAGCTTGCGGGATTCCTTTCTCAAGTTTCCAAACTGAATTTATGAATGCGAGAGGATGAAAAAAACTAAAGGAGCTGGGGAAAAAGAAAAAAAAATTAGAAATGTGTTTTTTTTATAAAGGGAACTAAAACCTTTGGTTTTTGGAATTTTGTAGATTGTTTTAATCCTATGGTGATTTATGCAATATAGTAACATTGGAACAATTCTTTTCAAAAGGTGGTAGTATTTTTACAAAGGTACATGCTCTGCACAATAAAAATAATTCAGTTTAAAAGCAAATCTCAAAAAAGGATGACCGAAAACAACCCAGAGAATATGTGAAAATTAGACCTTGCTTTTTAAAAACAGAAATACAATTTTACAATTTGTTTATAGATACAAAATCTTAATGGACATGCAGTATGTTTAAAATATTCAAGTTCCAACCATCATCTACATGTACATAAATACCTTATTTGGTCACGAACTACATGTTGTGAAGTTATTTAAGGTTAACACTGTTACAATGTACCTCTATTCTTAATTATAAAATCAACCAAATGGGTTGAATGTTTTGGAAGTTGATTGGGTAAACAATTTCGTAATTAAGTTTATCTGTGCATCCATGAACTTATATCAACAGACCGCATATTAAGAGCAATGAACTCAAGATCTGGTTTTCCTGATCAGCAGATTGTGGGTTCAAGTCCCTGTCATGACACCTGTGTCCTTAAAAAGCAAGACACTTAACCATGATGCTTCGACTTCGGATGGGACATAAAGCCGTTGGTCCCGTCTGTTGTGTAACACACGTAAAAGAACCCAGTGCACTTATCAAAAAGAGAAGGGTTCGCCCCGGTGTTCCTGGTTTGATTGGCTGCATATTGCACCACAGCACCTTGTACATGTAAACCATTTCATGGTGCTAAATATGTATTTGAAAGGAATCATGTACGTAGGTCTCATAATTCAAATGTAGTCCCACAAACGTAGTCCTAGATACAATAGCCAAGGCATACTGTATGCTGCAAATGTAAGAAAGTCTTGACAATTCAGGCTTTGTTTTTTGTACAAATCTTGAGAGTAAAGTACCCTATTTACAAAGATGGGATAGAAACAACATTCTTCATTGTAAATCTTCTTCTTGAGTCATATCTAGCAAGATAAAGAAATGGAATTGAACTTTCTTGTATGAACAAGACAAATTTTTAAAAACTAGAAAATTCATAACAACTTTAGACGTCTATTATCTGTGACATAATTCTATACAAGAATGTTAAGTATTAAAACCAGTTGCTTGCTAATACGATAAAACATACTAAAGTGTCAAAAGAGTTGAGTGATTTTTGTTTTCTATACTGAAGTGAACTTAAACAAAGAATGCCCTCAGATTCTTATACATACTGTAGAGTGA
Source organism: Asterias amurensis (assembly GCF_032118995.1). Taxonomy (NCBI): domain Eukaryota; kingdom Metazoa; phylum Echinodermata; class Asteroidea; order Forcipulatida; family Asteriidae; genus Asterias; species Asterias amurensis. The sequence continues at coordinate 18,049,531 of NC_092659.1, read as the reverse complement.
AGTATTAAATAATACATGTAAGTGAGATTAAATATAACAAATATATTCATATAAACAAGTAAATACACATGCATTAAAAAAAAAGATATCTTAGATAGATTTTCTTGAAGTCCCAGTACATGAACTGTACACAGACATCTACAGACAGTGAAATGCTCTCCTGATAAAATTGCCATTTTGATAAAGTTTGATGAAGTAGCGTTGTTTTCCTTTTTTGTCACAAAAAAAGAAAGAAAAAACCCCAGAAAAAACAACATTTTTAAATACATGTATGCCACTTTTTGAGACATATAATTGAAACTTAAAACTCCCCATAAATATATTTTATACTCTCCTTTTCCTCATATAAAATAAAGTGATGGCAGAAGACTATGTTTCAAAATTAATTTTTCGCTCGCTTTAAGGAACGTTACAGAATTGGTAAGAAACAAAAATTGTGAAGATCACATATTTACATAAAACTTACACGGTCTAATGATGATAGTAGAAAACAAATGTCAATCTAACTTCGCTTTTGGAGTTTATCGCTCAGTGAGCGTTTTATTCATTTTTATTTTGGCATCGATGCAATGCAAAATTGTAATCGGTTTTTCACTATTCTCTCGTGACCCAGATGGCCGATCGATCTCAAACTTCTACAGGTTTGTCAGTTTATGTATATGTTGGATTACATAAAGTGCTTACACTGCCAGCAACTGTTTTGTTAGCAAAAAACAATTCTGTAATGTTCCTTTAAGAGGCAGTAATCTTGAACACAAGTTTACATAAAACAAATTAAATCTATGTGAAGTGCATGATTGGTCATGATTTGAAGAAAAAAATAATGGACAAGTTTCAAAGTGGAAGGTCACAGGTAATAAAGTTCATACCAGTACTCTTTCCTCATAGTAGGCATCTCCTTCTGAGATACTTTAAAAAAAAAAGTAAATAATATCCACAACATCTGACATCATCAATGCCAGGCCTTGAGCTTCAACGTTGAGAGGGCAAGGCCATTTTACTTTTGTAAAGGGCACTTCCATTGGAAAAAAAACTTACAAGTTTATGGGAAACTTTTGAAGGGGCACCAATGACAAAACCATGGCCTCTGTTGCCACCGTATATTTTTTTATGGCCGAGATGAAAATAAGCATCAAGGCACAGGCCTGGAATTTCATCTTTGAGAGGGCAAGGCAGTTTGCATTTTGCAAAGGGCACTTCTTTTGGGAAAATCTTCAAGTTTATGGGAAACTTTTGAAGGGGCACCGAGGCAGGGCAAAGGAGGCCATGGCCCTGCCTGTCATTTCAGGCCTGTAATATCTGAGATTTATGGCCTTCCAGCTTCGGAGTATGTTTTTATCGAACACAGTACCTCAGAGGGAAAGTAGATTAATTGGAAAGGGATTCCTCTGACCTGGAAGCAAGCATTTCCTAACTGGATAGGAGCAGGGGAGAAGTGGACTGTTTGCCGCGGTCACTGTGGTGCGCCGTGGTGCACCATGGTGCGCTGTTGTGCCCCGTGGTCCGCCGTGGTCCGCCGTGGTGTGCCGTGGTGCGCTGTTGTATGACGTGGTCCGCCTTGTGGATTTCTCTGCTTCAAGGCCCAGCAAATAGTCATGCTGGGAGGAAGCTGTTGATCCCTTGCAATGTATCTCGGTGATGACGGGGGTCCGACGACAATCAGACGTTAAGGGCGCCCTCTTACATCCTAGCATCTGCAACCTTTTGGACACTTGGTGGCAGGAGAAAGGTTAGGGGGATTGTCGAACAGTAAGAACGCCCTCTATCATCCATCCAAGGGTGCACCAGGGTAAACCATGGTTACTTCTGCGCTCCTACACTTCCACAAGCGGCCAACAATGCTCGGAGAAGATCCCTTGCAAAAGCAAAAGCTCTTTTAGACACTTGGTGGCTGGAGGAGGCTGAGGGGGGATTATTGTTGAACAGTAAAGAGCGCCCTCTATCATCCATCCAAGGGTTCGCCGAGGTAAACCATGGTTACTTCCGTGTTTCCGTACACAGCTGATATTGCCGGGAAAAGCTGCTCGTCCGGAAGACCACGGAAGGCCACCCCTAGGTATTCATATCCCCGCTCAAAGGCCAAATAGTTGTCCTCCATGTCTAGAATAACCCGTATTTTATCACCGACCTGAGGACGAAAAAAATAAATAAAATAAAATAAAAACTGGTCCAATGTTTTTAATTTTTTTAAACCCTGATTTGTAAATACGTAGCTTAAATGTATTTTATGTGTTTTCCCGAGTGCTGTGGAAAAAATCCTCAGGCATAGGCCTATCTTAAAGTCAAACTTTTGAACAGGCACCCGGGCCAAAACCAAGACCAGGGGCAAGGGAGGCCCCTGGTGTAATTTCAGGCCTGTATTATTCTGCTGGGAATCAAACTCACAGGCTTTGCCATTCTAAAGCTGTCCTACAATGTACCATTACCACTGACAGTTCCACTCCCATATTTTAGCAGTGCAACAATTTTGTTTACACAAATCAGTGTATGGCTTTTAAAATCAAATTCTTATTCCCAGTCCCGATATAAATTAAACATGTAAATAGCTAAAAATTGGTTGAACAAAACACTGAAAAAAAGGGGACGTTTCAATTGACCGATTAAGATGTGAGTGAATGTCGCTCTCGGACTCTTAAGAAATGAAAGGCATCAATACAATTGTGCTGCTGGAATTGAGATTATAAATTAGAAGAAGAAAACCAACAGCCTGCAGTTAAATTCATCTGATCTTTTAAAATAAAATAAATTTATCACAAGAAAAAAAAACGTCTCCCTGTTTTTCCCATTTCACGCCTCTGGGGCAAACGCAAAACAGTTTCATGCCTTCAATTTTTAATACGGTAATTTCTGATAACACGCTTATGGTCGGGGTCAGACTGCCTGTCTGGAGCCAGTAGGCTGGTCCCTCAGGCAAAGTGGAAAGTGAATGAAAGAGGGTTGGCACGACTCAGCCTCACAAGCATGTGCTAAAAATGCTTCATTAATTACTGGTGTGTGCCAAATCGAACAAACGCCCGAGAGTTAAAGTATAATTGGGTCCACTGTCTACAAGTTAAATAAGAAAAAGGCACCTCAGATGGGTCATTGCACATTAAAAATTCCTTGGAAAGTCAAAAGAAGTAAACATGTCCCCAAACATTTGAATACTGGAAACAATATTCAGATGTATCAGAAATATGTTTTGCTCACGTACACACACCCACATACATGTAGGTACACATACACTGTAGTGTACAACAGGCCTGATACTTCACGGAGGCAATGGAGGCGATTGCCTTCGTTGCCCCTTGTCATTTCCTTGGTGCCCTTGAAATGCTCCAGTAGAAATTTACAATTTCCTCATAGGGTGCCCTTTGCCAAAGGGAAAATGCCTTGGTGCCCTTGCCCTTTCAAAAACGAAGCATACAGCCCTGGTACAATGTGGTTTGTTCTTCCTCCATGGTTAAAGGGACTGGACACTTTTGGTGTCAAAGACCAGTATCCTCACTGGTACATGTATCCCACATACTGCTGGGGCTGAAACAGGGTTACACCCTTTCTAGCTTTTACAGCACAGAAAATAAGCTTTATAAGCACAACAAAATTATGCTGACCAGAACATTAAGATCAGCCAAAACAGCATGTCACAAGTACCATTTGTGGCTGGTTTCCTGCTCAACTCTGCTAAGCAGGAAGTTCTTAAGCAATATTTTCTTCTTAAGCAGCTCCAAGAAATTGGGCCCATGATGTACAAATTGACTTAACCTTTATTGATTTTTCCTGTGCTACATGTACATACATGTACATGTAGTTGAACATATACATGTAGTGTGCATGATCTACAATGTATGCAATGGGATTCAACCTCACACATGAATCCATTTTTATCAGAGTAATGCCGTTTTGACTCCTTCCCTTCCCTCCATGATCAATACCAAGCATGCAAGCAAGTTATTTAGGGTCTACGACCTACACACACAATGTATAGCAGTGTGTAGTAGACGCCTAACACCATTGCAGTTCATGCAGGGTTCAGCTCCGTGCCTGCAAATATGGATTGCAAATCCCCATGGCAACGCTCATTGTGCTTCTCCGGAGATGCCGTTCATTACAGACAACAATGGTACGCACTTAGAGAGAATAAATCGAGAGAACGCGGCGGGTATTGTTTGCCCGATGCATACAATGTAAGAGTTGACGTGGGCTTGCCTTACAAGGAGCGATGCATAAATATTACTTGTTCTTGTTTAAAGTATTTTATCAAATTCTCTGAAAGGGGCTAAGCTTAGGGGGTCATTCACGGTTATCAACATTTTCACAAGTACCGTACACTTCTTTAATACCTCCTCCCCCCTAAAATTGTAGACAACATGTAGCTCTTGTATAAACTCCGCCTGGCCGGGCACTGTACTCTCAACTAACACATTCAAACCCTTTGACGCCAAACACAAATTACTCGTAAACAGAAGCTGCTTTCAATATTCATGAGAACAGCTAGACTCTTAAGAAGGTTCACGTATACTTTGTACCCCGGAGGCACTTTCTAGAAGGTAAACAACATTCATGACATTTTTGCCAAACAATACAAACATAACCCAAAACAAAAGGAAAGAAAGGGGAACAAGAAGGGAAGAAAAGGGTTTTATAAAAGGAAGTACTTGCAAAAAATTACTTTCTTTGTACATTGAAGGCACTTTCTAAAAGGTACAAATATTTATTTTACATCATTTTGCCAAACATAACCAAAGGGAAAAAAACACATCAAAAACCCATATTTATGGGAGTCAAAAAGTTGACTCCCATAAATGGCCGACTGTGTTAGTCGTCGAGGTTAAAAGAAAAACCGTACAATTTCGAGGCTAGTTTGTGTGGATCATTGTACTCTACTTTTACAACATCTTTCCAACCAATGCATTTTTTAACAAACGGTTATAAACGCTTTTTATAGACCAACTCGACCGATCCAAGGCAACGTAAACACCAAAACATAGGATTCGAACTGCCTCTAGCTGCCGGAGAACCTCGGTAGTCTAGTTGGTAAGACACTGCTTTAGAATTGCAAGGGTCGTGGGTTCGAATCCCACCCGAGTAACATGCCTGTGATATTTTTTCACAGGAATCGGGAAAGTACTGAGTATACAGTGCTAACACACATCGGTGTATGGGTAAAAACAAAAAAAATTAATATTCCAAGGCAACGTGTTCCTTTAATGTTCTTTTGCTAAAGATTTCTTTGCTAAGCAAAAATTGAGTGGGGCACCAGTCACATCAATGTAAATTGCAAATAATTTTGGCTGGTAACCTGTTTCTGTTACAAAAGCCACAATTGTCTGTGCTCAGCAAGTTTCTCTGCTTACAGGCTTTATGAAATTGGGCCCTGGTTGAAACAACAGTCAACAATGCCTCAATGTGTGAACAATCTACACAAGCCTGGTCCCAATTTCATAAAGCCTGTAAGCACAAAAAATTGCTTAACAGAAACAGATAACATTAAGTCTTCATTGCTGTGACTGGTGCCCAACTCAATATTTGCTTAGCAAAGAAATTTGTCAAGCACAATTTTCTGCTTTTAAAACAGCTCTATGAAATTGGGTACAGTCGAATGACTGTTGTAGACTCATCATCAACTCACCATTCTAACCTCTTTGCTCACACCTAATTAACTCTCAAGTCGTTAAATCAATTGATTGGTACAGAGTAACTCCACTAATCTGAACTGACAGTGGGCAATTGCACTTATTGGTACCCCTAAAAAATCAATGGTTACACTGTTAAGATAATTGGTTTCTCACATGCTCCACTTATCAATCTAATGGCATTAGATTTACATACCTAGTACATAACTTTCACTCCACGGTTGTCTGAGATTTACGAAAACAAATGGGTTTAGAGTATATAATCATAATAATAATATTTTGTTTTTATATAGCGCTTTATACAATGTGTCTTAATGTGCTAACCAACATTATTACCCCTTCATCACTAGGCCTTTTCATTCCTTAAACCATCTCAGCTCCCTTGCAAGTATACAGCCTGTGCTGCCAAACATGTTCATCGCACTAAGCTAAATCAATCACTAACCATCTCTACCCTCACAGGTACCCATTTACATGTACCCCTGGGTGGAGAGAAGCAATTATAGTAAAGGGTCTTTCTCAGGGACAAAGGTACATTCACGACTGGGATTTGAACCCACAATCTGCATGCTGAACAGAAACACCAGAGCTTGAGTTCGGTGCTCTTATCTGCTCGGCCACGACAATGGAAATATCCAGGAAATCTCCAGAGTGTTTTGAATGATTACGTCTTTATAAATCACTTTGTTAGAAAATGATGCCACTGTGGCCGCAGCCTCGAGGACTGTGAATTTCCAGGGCACATCCTCAAAACTAGACCAAACAGCGAGGGGTCTCTGTGGAGTATCTTTCAGAATGAATGATTGTTATAAATCACTCTGTACCCTCGTTACGCTCGGCACTGATTATTAATCGGCTACAGCTGAGCGATGCACCCGTACTTCCTCCGGAATTTCACGATGCGTAATTGAGAGGGCAGGATACATGTATAATAAAATATCGTTTATTACTGTATCACACCCTTATGGGAGCTCCTGCTGTGGTCTTTAAAGGCAGTGGACACTATTGGTAATTGTCAAAGACTAGCCTTCACAGTTGGTGTATCTCAACATTATATGCATAAAATAACTAACCTGTGAAAATTTGAGCTCAATCGGTCATCGAAGTTGCGAGATAATAATGAAAGAAAAAAAACACCCTTGTCACACGAAGTTGTGTGCTTTCAGATGGTTGATTTCGAGACCTCAAGTTCTAAAGGTCTCAAAATCTGAGGTCTCAAAATCAAATTCGTGGAAAATTACTTTCTCTAAAACTACGTTACTTCAGAGGGAGCCGTTTCTCACAATGTTTTTAACTATCAACCTCTCCCCATTACTCATTAACAAGTAAGTTTTTATGTTAAACATTATTTTGAGTAATTACCAATAGTGTCCACTGCCTTTAAAGGGCTTATAAATGGAAAAAGGAACCTTCTAGAAGAAAATAAAGAATAAAAAAGACCAATCAAGGAGAGGTACACACACAAAATTAATACTTCACAGTAGGCAACAGATGGTGCAAGTCTCGCATGTATTCTACATGTATGTCCATTGAGTAGGGCGCCCTCAGAGGTCAAAAGAAGGTTGCTTATTGGTCCATCCTGTGGGCCACGCATGTACATGTGTACATGTGCAAAAATTACCTTTTGCTTAAAAACTCTGTTACATGTACATGTAGCCTACTCCAGAGGGAGTCCTTTCTCACAGTGTTTTATACTATCAACAGCTCTCCTTTGCTCATACAGAAGCCAGTTTTTATCCTAATTGGTAGAGTAACTACCAAATCTGTCCAGTGCCTTTAACGGAAGTCGTGTAAAAGTGCATTAGCCTTATTACTGCACCATAGGATACTATCAGGCCTAGTACATGTATAAGGCATCATGTATCAAACCTACATGATGTACATGGGTGCTTCTGAGTATCATCAAGAGGTTAAGGGTTGAAAGAAATCCCTCCATCTTCCACCTGACTAACCATCTCGTCTTATTCATTATTCACTTCCCTTCATGTAAATCAGAGGATGCTCCAAATTTCCTGTGGAAGTGGAACATTTACGCACATTCTGTTTGTCATGGGTATGGCTCCAGGAAGAGCAAAAATTGTTCCCACGTACGTGTACATTGCACACATGTGTACAACCTTGTTCTCAAAGAACACACTATTATCATCAACACCCAGCCCCTTGAATTTCGTTCTTGAAGGGGCACAGCAATTTTACTATGGTATGTTGTAGATGATAGACAAAAACATAAAGGAGTCCCTCCACAATGTATGGAACATTGCCAAGGGCATCATGAGCAGGTAAACAAACACTGATTGATAAAACCATGCTTTTTTAATTTAGACACAAATTCTCTTTTTTAGTTTTGAGTGATCTGAATCTAAATGAGTAAGGATAAAACCATGATACTGCAGGGCAAACTACATCCATACTCGCATGCTAGCCATTGACATGAACGATGTGATCTTGCATTGTAACATATTCGCGTGCCTCACCAGTAACTAATCTAATTTATAAAAATCTTTGTTGACTCACTTGGTCAACAAGGAGCAGAGAATGTCTTCTGATCTTGGAGGCAGGCCAGCTGATGCCCGCGGGCACCTGGGTAGCTTGCCTCATAACCCGAGGCCAGGGGTTCACCAACGAACTGGCCTGCACTTGAATCTTACGCTAGACACTTAAAGGTGCACTCAGTGCCGATTTCATAAAGCTGCTTAAGCACAAAAGTAGCTTTTTTAAAACGAAACAAAATTATGCTTACCAGGGTAAGGTTATGTCCAATTTGTGACTGACCTGCTCATTTCTGCTTAGCAGACAATTTTTAAGACTAAACACTTAAAGGTGCACTCAGGTGAGCGATAACAGAGTGGCTATGTCCAGGCCTGGAATTACAGGTAGGCCACGGAGGCCATGGGATCTGTAGCTCATGGTCTTGGCCTTGGTGCCCCTTTAAAAGTTTCCAGGACACTAACTTTAAAATTTTCAAATGGAAGTGCCCTTTGCAATGCAAAACGAAAGGCCTTGCCCCTCTCAAACATAACAAATTTAAGAGGCCTGCATTTCCTCTTGCCCTGTCTTGCCCTCGGTGCCCTCCAAAAAAATATTTCCCCGATTAGAAAAAAAATGCCAGACACAAAATTTTAATTTGCCTTTTTTTTTAAAGAAATCATTTTAATGGTAGATGTGTACTTGTGTCTGGCCCAACGCTTACAATTTTTCTTTACTGAAACACTAGACTCTTGCCAGCGGTCCGGTGAGCATTTCGTGTCCCGGCCCATATTCAGTCCCTTTACTCACACTAAGCTCCAATTTTTAATTTAAGAGATGAAATCATAAACTTTTCTCTGATTCATAAAATCTAGGATTACTAATCCGTCCCTTGTGTAAAGGACCAGACATGCCATGAACGCAACCTTCAGAATTACTCCAAAAAATTGAATCGCCATTTCAGGCTGTAAGTGGTAACTTAATCCAAGCATTTCCCTAGGGTATCATCATTTTATTTATTTTTTAAGATTTGCAGATTTTAAGTTGCAGAACTTGTAGGGATCAATGACCAAATCAAGGGGAAAAAATTTGCATATTCAGAGATTTCGATTAAACATGTTTTGTGCACACTGCAAATATTGAGTGGCAAAGTGGTGATTTCTTGTTTACTTAGCATCAAACTACATTTTGTATAGCTCAATATACAGTGCCAACATGTAGGGAGATAATTTATAATACCAAATTACATTATTGAAAATTAAAAGCTGTGCCTTTCTAAAGCAAGCTGAAGAAAATCAAATATCCAGAATCTGGGCAATTTCTAGTTTGCAGGAATATTGAAAACTGCATGATAAAAATGATGCTGAAACAGGCATGGTCCTTGGGAAAAGGTAGTCCAATTTGTTTGAGTACTATACAAGGGCTGACCTAGATTTTTCACTCGAAGTTGCGAGATATTAATGAAAGAAAAAAACACCTTTGTTGCATCATGGTCACACGAAGTTGTGTGCTTTCAGATGCTTGATTTCAAGACCTAATCTAATGGACCCTTCCCATGAAATATGCTAATCACATTCACGCATGCGTACAGACCCTGTTGGTTGGCAAACGCCATAGAGTTGTGTACTAAGCAGACGCGCAATCGCGTCTGCGTCACGCACCCATTAGCCGTGTACAAAACAGCGCGATGTTCCCTCATTTTGCCAACCAAAACGTTAGTGCGCACCCGCTATGTGCGATTTACATATTTCATGGGAAGGGTCTATTCTAATCTGAGGTCTCGAAATCAAATTCATGGAAAATTACTTCTTTCTCGAAAAACTACGTCACTTCAGAGGGAGCTGTTTCTCACATTGTTTTATACTATCAACCTCTCCCCATTACTCGTCACCAAGTAAGGTTTCATGCTAATAATTATTTTGAGTAATTACCAATAGTGTCCACTGCCTTTTATCAACAAATTTCTTACTTTGCCCTTTCAGACTGAAGTAGGAAGAATATCATTGCCTGTTGAAAGAATGCATGTAAAGCTAACAGTTAGCAGTAAATTCCAAATTTATATTGGAAAATAATTAAAGCGACAGTAGAACAATCATTCCATTACTCAGCTGACAGTAACGATATCCGCAGAGTACATACACACGTATGTACATTGCTCACGTAATGTCAACATAAATAATTAAAGGACCTGTCCCGACAACACAACAGTGCAAACAGTCATTTCATGGTGGGGTCAATTAACGAGCTAACACACGCCTTCTAACGGCCCCACATGCGGCACACTGCATTGCACCCATGTAGGTTATAGCGCAAGTCTCAATAATTAGGGACAGTGGGACTGTGTCCGTTATTAGTTCGTTAATTAGTTGTCGCAATTAATGTACCCTCATTCCGGTTCTTAATGCCCAGGGAAAATATCGCTGTGGAATAAATAAATTTGGTCTCCGCTCGGCTAGGAGCAAGACTGTATAAGGCACTTGTGTGGGCGTACATGTACATACATTACAATGTTTATGTACAGTCAGGCCTGATACTTCACGGATGCAAAGAAGGCGATTACCTCAATGCCCCCTAGTCTTTGCCTTGGTGCCCTTGAAATGCTCCAATAGAAATTTACAGTTTCCTCATAGGGTGCCCTTTACCAAGGAGAAAATGCCTTGGTGCCCTTGCCTCTTTAAAAACGAAGCATACAGGCCTGTACAGTGAATTAACACGTGCGATACACACGATGTACATGTACATGTACATACATCCCACACGTCATGCATACAATGAACCTGTACTTGTACATATACATGTACATTTTCAAAAAATTTATACAGCTTTTTTCCAGGGTTCTCCCCATGCACAAGCCAGCGTATCGGACCAATACATGTAAACTGCCTGCCGATACGCGCACATTTCAGCCGATACACCAAATAACGTGTCAGGGCACAGAATTGGCGCTTACCGAAGCAGGGGAATTCTGCGCTAATGTCAAGCGTATTTCATGGGTTAGCTGGGCATGCTTGCTTGTGCTCCTTCTAACTCCACGCAAAATATAGGCGCATTCTTCACTTACACAGCTAGCGCAGAAATTTGACTGTTACACAGTAAGCAATAGATGCAGGTACAGAGCACAAAGAATGCTAAGCATAAGCGCATAATTCATGGTACATTTTGTAAGCAGAGCCATGGAAGACAGCTGTTATACACAAATGACAAGAAGGTTATCCCAAGCAAAATCAACTTGGATGAACCACTTTGACCTGAATCCGAAAAGGACAAGCATCTTCCCGAGGCAATAAGCCAATATATCACCACAGAGCCTTCGGTCATGGTAAACTGGGCTAGTCAAGAGTAAAGTCGTTGTCAGGTGAGTGGGTTACCGATTCTCCCGAAGGAAGGAACGACGAGAGAGAGAGGTTCTGGTGGAGAGACGCCATGACCGGTAGGAGCTGTCGGGTGTAAATTGAGATTGCGATGGAGATAGAAGCAAGATTGGATTTCATCGCTCCTTGTCTCGGACAATGTTTGTCAGAAGGTAGAGGTCACTGTGGCCTTTGAAGATTTTAGAGATAAAAGATGAAAGATGCTGTAACAGGGTTATTTTTAGAAGAAGCTTAATTGGTAAACAACTAGTGGTGTTTTTTTAAGAATGTTAAGCAGGGGCTAAACAGCAGCTGCTCCTTGAAAAGGGTTTGGGTACTTTTTGTACAGCATAAAACAAAAACATCAACAGATTGATATTAAACTTATCACTGTTTTATGTTGATGATAGAAAGCTTCCCTTAAAATATTTTTTGCTGAGGTGCTGTAGTTTTTGAGATATTCACAAAAATAATTTTCATCTCAGTGAGATGAAAAGTATTTTAGCAAGATCATTGGATTGGGCGACTCTCCTGAAGACATTGTGATTTTTTTCAAAAACTTGAAGATACGTGAAGCTGCAACTTCTACAGGTACTTTCATGTATAGGCAGGGCTGTATGCTTCGTTTTTGAAAGGGCAAGGGCACCAAGGCGTTTTCTTTTTGGTATAGGGCACCCTATGAGGAAATTGCAAATTTGTACTGGAGCATTTCAAGGGCACCTAGGCAATGACCAGGTGACACAAAGGCAATCGCCTTTGTTGCCTCCGTGAAGTATCAGGCCTGTATAGGCCTAAATGTAAGTTACATTAAATTCTTAAAAAAGGTGTCTATTAAACCCTTTAAAACATGCATCGGAAGTACGGATAAGTGTACATGTACACATTGACCAACCTCCCTACATACATGTTCCAGTGTACGTAATGTACATAATGTACGAACTTTACTTTTTTCAATGTCTTTAGTGTTTATGGCGTAAATGCACTTGCTGCATACACACACGAGTTTAGACTGCAACATCATCAATGATTCATGTTACCAGGGTTCAATGATAAATGTTCCTACTTCAAGTCCAGACATGTTTCTTCTCGATGCTCTGAGCAGCTCAGTATCTAATCGGAGATGGGGCAATCTTCAAGACAAGACATTGTCTCAGGAAATAAAAAGGTTTTATAGGGCGTGTAATATAAAGTCAACAATCCATCTCATCCTTCAATTTTGGACAGCTAAGTATTTAGGCTAAGCATGTTTGTACAACACTGTACGCCGAGTTGATTTTTAGCAACTGACGTTTTTTTTAGCAGCAACCATGGCAACCAATTGAAGGCCTTTAAAGCATTTAAATTTGACTAAAATAGGAAGATCTGAGGTTCAGAGCATATTGTAAACACGTAGACACATGATCACGCAAATGAACAGAAACAATGTTTGATACACTGCGACATCATCACTTACTGCAATGCACCGACTGACGAAGCGCGCAAAAGCACTCAACGAAACTCTAGCTGTGAAAACAGTCAGTGTAACATTCCACTATAAATTCTTGACATTTTTTTATACAAGTTTAATGTACTGATAACACAGGACACCCATCTATTTTTAGTTCATGTAATTCACTGTATACTACCCAGTGTACATGTATGTATTCATAATTTTGGGAGACTGTAGGTACTAATACTAATAGTACAGTTCAAGTACATCCATGTAATACACTGTACACATGTGTAGTGGGGCACAGCAAATTTCCTCTGATTAGAGGCACTTCTAAGGAAAAAAAAAAAAATTGTATTGGAACTTTGCAAAGAGCACCACAACTACATGTTTAATAAAGCACCTGTAGGGCACCATGGCAATTGTTGTGGGTGCCTTGGGTTTTGTACATGTAAATAATACACTTCCAGTATCTACGCCCACACCAATTGCCTCTGTTGCCCCTGTTCATTGCCTTGGTGCATCTTACGTAGAGGTGCCCTTTACCAAATAGAAAATGCCTTGGTGCCCTTGGCCTTTAAAAAAAAAACTCAGCAATGGACATGTATGCCTACATGGTATACTGATGGTTGTTTTCCACTTTTCTACGGCGAGTGCCCCTGGCAATGTAATTGCAAGGCTCAGGCTCCCCAAATCATATGCCTGGGGTAGCAGTTACTTACATGTACGTTGGCGCTGGCGGAACTATGATTTATTTATTCATGGATGTAATTGTACCATATGATTGCTTCATTGCTTGAGTCTATTGCTTATTACTATCATCCTTGAAATCTCCAGGATCTATTCTCATACATTTGTACATGTATCCTGAATAATTCGAGAGTAAAAAAGCAGTACAACCTGGCTTGACACTACATGTATTGGTTTACTCAAAATATTGTTTAGCATTTTAACTTACTTGGTTACAAGCAGTGGAGAGCTGTTGATAGTATTTAAAGGCAGTGGACACTATTGGTAATTACTCAAAATAATTATCAGCATAAAACTTCACTTGGTAACGAGTAATGGGGAGAGGTTGATAGTATAAAACATTGCGAGAAACGGCTCCCTCTGAAGTGATGTAGTTTTCGAGAAAGAAGTAATTTTCGACGAATTTGATTTTGAGACCTCAAGTTTAGAATTTGAGGTCTCGAAATCAAGCATTTGAAAGCACACAACTTTGTGTGACAAGGGTGATATTTTCTTTCATAGTTATCTCGCAACTCCGACGACCAATCAAGCTCAAATTTTCACAGGTTTGTTGTTTTATGCATAAAATGGTGAGATACACCAAGTGAGAAGACTGGTCTTTGACAATTACCAATAGTGTCCAGAGTCTTTAAACAAAAGAAAAACATACAGGCCTGCAGAGGAGTGTCTGGGTGCCATTTGGACACCCTCTTTCATTTGTCACGTTTGTTTACATGTACATGCATATGTTCAGACAAGATGTACAGTATGTACAATGTGTTGCAAGTGAACAATATGGAACCCCATTTCTTTCAAGTTTCCAACAAATTTGGACACCATTTACCAAATTATGTTCTCCCTGTCTAACACCTTGAAGACATGGCCTCCTACAATACATGTAGTATACATTTAGCCTAAATGCAATTCATTGCCAGGAAAATATCCCAGTACACCTCCTGCACAAGACACAGCACATGTCTTCCCCATACCATCCAAGTGTGAGTTAATTGAGGCGTGTGCTAATTGCTCCACAGTAACAAACAAACTCTAGGTAAAATACAGAATCTTGAGTCATCCTGGGCAGACCGTTAGACCGTGCTATGCGTTCTTTAAGTAATGAATGATGAAGTCGACATTTATTTGTATCCCTGTGCTGTATCAAGTGATGCGTACCCTGACAATGTGTGGCAAGGATAGTACAGTACACGAACAGGTACAATGTATGACCATGGTACAGTATGGTAAAGCCATCTGCATTTTTAAGTGGAGGCCACAAGTATTTATCATTGCTAATTTGCTAATAATAACCTAAAAGTTTGACGAACACGTTTTGCCTTGACACAAAATGAGGGTATTGTCAGCCAAAGGTTTGTCAGTTTGGGAGTCAAGTTGCGTCACGATAAGGTCAGCGTTCTCCCTTGGCCACTGGCGAAATACTACAAAACACCACCAGAGTTCACCAGTCAGAATCCGCTCCAAGTGTTGATTGTTTTTTTTTCTTTTCATTATTTTCTTGCAATTTTGATGACCAACTGAGCCCAATTTTTCACAGGTTTGTCATAATTTCTTTTTGCATCGGATTTGTTGGGGCCAACCAAGGATACTGGTCTTTTACAAAAGTACTCTAACCAAAAGTACATTACCATGGCATTAGGCCTCAATTTAACACACAGCCTCCAACAGCAACTGCCTTGGTGCCCTGTGAGCTTTTGCTGTGGTGCCCTTTGCAAGGTTCTAAAACAAATTTACATTTTCCTCGTAGAGAAGTGCCCCTTTACTATAAAGGATAATTGTCGTGCCCCACCAAGAACGAAGTTCAAAGCCTGTATCTTTTTCCTTTTTTTTTCTCTTTTTTTTTGTGTATATTTTTTTTCTTTCCGTTCCTAGAACTAGACGGAAAGCTGGGGATAGCTCATTCTCCATAGCTGCCCCTCGCCTATGGAATGAGCTCCCCGCAGGTCTGAGAGAGGCGATCTCGTTGCCTGTATTCAAAAGCCTCCTCAAAACATTTCTTTTTCTCCACCCATCCTAGTTTGTTTGTTTTTCTTTTGTTGTCATAGTCTCATGTAAAGCGCTCTGTTCTCCGTAGAGCGCTATATAAATGCTTCATATTATTATTATTATTTAAAATATATAATCTAAATTCAAAGGGATATTGCTTCCCATGTTTTGACAGCGGAATGAATGTAGATTGATTCCTGTGAGGCTTCAGGCATTAGAACCATTAGAAGATGAATGGCATACAAGAACACAGATTGAAATACTAGCGAGGTTTCGTAAAGGAGTTTAAGGAATACACAATTCTGTCAACGGTTAATATAAGTTGGCATCATGATTGATGACAGATTTACACATGGGGGATAAGAGATACATGTAGAGAGGATGGAATGGGAAGAGCACTCCATGCATCTTGGGAATAAAGGAAAAGATCTATCAAGAAAGGAATTCAACGAAGTGGAAAATCTTTACAAGAGTACATGTAGATGTACATGTAGTTAAAGAGGGGGTGGGGGGGTACAAGGTTTTACAAAGTCCACTACATCACGTTACAGACATTGAGAAAGAGCTCAACACCACTGGCCCTTTATACTTTTTGGCTAGTAAGAATCTAATGTAGAGTGAAGTGTACATGTATGTTTTATAATTACAATTATTTTGAGTAATTACCAATAGTGTCCAGTTCAGTGCCTTCAAGTGTTTCACCTTGAAAAAAAGAGAGTTCCCCTTTCATCTAAAGCAATGCATTTGTGGGAAGGCAAGTTGAGCACTCGTTGAGCCACCTTTCCCTGCATCTGCATACTGAAGTCTTGAAGAGTGATTGTGCAGTTTATGGGTTTTGACAAGTGCATGCATCTAATGTTGTATCAATTGTTTTTTTGTGAGCGCGTTATTGTGGGATTTGTGGTTTGTTTTAGCCTGGAGCAGAACTGTGCCATGCTCTGTTCTGTTATTCCACAACACTGGAATACCTAGTGGCTATACACTTGGTATAATGGGATGGTTGTGTTAAAGGAATGCAATTGCTACAATAGGGCACTGTAGAGAATGCAATGCATTTGATGGACAGTGCAATGCTCTTCAATTTCAAGGGCTGGGAAGGGCTTTGGTGTCAAGTGTGTTTTTATTCTCATACAGTACCATCTAGACCGGCGACACATTTTAAGAAAAGAAGGGGGGGGTCTCAATTAGGGGATTCTAAAAAATGGGATGCTCTAACAAGAAACTGTGTGTACTTGAGAGAAAAACGCATTAACAAACTGCATATATGCTACTTATTAAATAAACAAAAAAAATAAATATTTTGTTCAATAAATTAGGCCCCCCTAAATAAATTTATAAATAAAATAAACAAAAAAAGTCTTTCGCGAGTTCATGTGATAATTAAATACAATAAAATAAAAAAATAAGCAAAACGTATTTAATCTATTTTTTTTTTTTTAAATAAACATAAATAAATTTATTAATATATTTTCAAATAATTAAAGGTTAAATAACAGCAAACAGTCTTTAGTGAGATTATTTGTTAAAATAAAATTAAAC
This sequence comes from Asterias amurensis, assembly GCF_032118995.1. NCBI lineage: Eukaryota > Metazoa > Echinodermata > Asteroidea > Forcipulatida > Asteriidae > Asterias > Asterias amurensis. The sequence goes on along the minus strand of NC_092659.1, from coordinate 18,032,402 downwards.
AATATTAATATAACTTTCAATGAATAAATAAATGAATAAAACAAATAAACATCAAACAGTCTTTTGTTAATTAAATAAAATAAATAAATTAATGGTTTATTTTTTGCATGAATAAATAAATTAATAACACAACAGACAGCAAAAAAGTCTTTATAGTGAGGTCATTTGTAAAGCATATTTGGTATGCTGGCAGCTCAGCATCAGCAGCTCAGAAAAATTGTTACCATGAACTGATGAACTACACTGTATCAGCCCTATGATGTGAACCCATTAAATGTTCAAATATAGATCATAAAAATTACCACATACATGGCTTGGGTCAGTGCCCCGAGAATTCTAATTAACTATTGAGTAATCAATGCCTATGGATGCACCACCCTCTTTATAAGAAAAAATCTTGCTCATAATCATAATCGGGTTCCGAGTAAAATATTTTACAATGAGTCAGAAGAAAACGACGAGAACGAAACGAGTCACTGACAGGTCAAGGTAGTGCCTCTGGGGTGACTATTTACAGGAGATTTAATTCCAAATACCCCCCCCCCCACACACACTGCGTCATCGTCATCAAGAAATTAATAGCACAAAAAGATGATGATGGTGAATTGTAGTAAGGAAGGGCGTTGGCTAGGATGAGGAGATGGTGGATTGAGGGGATATTGTGTGTCGTTAAATATAGAAAGGGAATTAGTAAATTTTGTACACAAAATTCAAATCTCGAATCAGGGTTTTCTGTTTAGTAGTAGAGAATCTGGACTAAATAAACTTGATTGACCTTACCTAATAATATATGATGGTGAAATATATACTTAGAAAGGGCGTTGGCTAGGATGAGGAGATGGTGAATTGAGGGGATATTGTGTGTGGTTAAAAATAGAAATTGGGAATAAATAAATTTTGTAAACAAAATGAATCTTGAATTGGGGTTTTCTAATCAGTGGGGAATCAAAAGCGTATGGTGTTTTTTTTAGTAAATTATTTATTAAATGATGATTTTAAATTTAAATTTTGTATTAAATCAATTTAGTGTGTTTTTCATTCAAATTCATATTCTTGAAGATTTTGATATCATCCAAAATTGTTGTCTGTATACCACAAGTGTGTGTTAAAAGTTTTGTTATATTAATTTGTTTTCCTTTCTTTTTTGTCAATTTTATTATTTGCATTTTGGCTTGTACGTATGCATGCATCTAATGTTGTATCAATTGTTTTTTTGTGAGCATGTTATTGTGGGATTTGTGGTTTGTTTTAGCCTGGAGCAGAACTGTGCCATGCTCTGTTCTGTTATTCCACAACACTGGAATACCGAGTGGCTATACACTTGGTATAATGGGATGGTACAATAGAGCACTGTAGATAATGCAATGCATTTGATGGCCAACAGTTCAGTGCAGTGCTCTTTAATGTCACTACATACGAATATTACATGTAGATGTGAGTAGTGTGAACACCACAGCCCATCTCCACATAAAATGAAATAGTATAGACTAAAACAGTGTATTTAGTACCTGTCTACCACAGAGGATCACTTCTGTTTTATCATAAAAAGCTAAGAGTTTCAATTTGTTTTGTTTACAGTGTGCTTTAAATACTGTAATACATTGTTGTTCTGTATTACATCACACAAAAATGATGTTGTAATTGTATAACAACAATGTATTACATGTACATCAAGTAACATGTTTCTTCTTTGGTGACCCAGCAATGAACTTTGCTTCATGACATTACACAACACTTCATAATAGGGAACACTTTTCTGTTACCTTGTATTGCACCAACAATTCCTTTTGATATAATTGATCAAAAATAAGTGAAGAAAATGTTCACTTTAAAAAGTTATTGAAGGTAGACAGTTAAAAATGGGTTTTAACTAAGGGAATGAAGGGGTAGCGACGAGTTCTTTAACGGCCGTTTAAAGCCGGCAGGGTCGGCGGCCGTGTAAAAGAAGGTAGAAATACCCCAATGGTATGCTCATACTCATGTCAAAATTAACTCCATAAACTTTAAAATATATGTTTTTTTTTAAAGTTTCCCTATTGCTCCAGTGTCACAACCAAGTCGTGTTTCACAGAGGCTTACATGTTAATATTTCCCATGCAAACAACTTTTCAACAAGGTTTATCGTGATTCAGAAACGCAATGCATTGTGGGAAGGAATATGGGGCGGTTTCCATGCAGTTTCTACGACTCGCGCCCGCAACGCCTAATACCTTTGTGTGGGTTCAACAGCCCCTCTCTTGATATTTTGCTATTTGCGATAAACCTTATTTGACGTTTCTTAGTAGTTGCAATGAATGATTGCCCAATCAATGATCGTCACATTATTTTCAAGGTCACAATCACAAGGACAAAAACATCATAAATTCCAAATTCAAACACACTCCTTTTGAGAAAAACATTGGGGTAAAAAACATCGGAAAAGTTTCTGTATGGCGCCACCACTTTTTCATTCGATATGAAATAAATATAGGCTAGTATCAAATTTACCTCAATGAGATATCCCTTTTTGTAAAAAAGAGTAAAAAAGTGGTGGCGCCATACGGAAAGTTATCCAAAACATCTGCGAAAGTAAGTTGTTAATGTTATTCGAATAAAACTGCGAGTATTATTCTGAAGGAAAACACTTTAAAATGAATTATGTGCACTGAAGAAAACAAATTCAAATTGGTGAAAAACTCACCTCATACTTCGGCGCATTATTGCATTGTGGGAAGTTTCCCTGGTGGTCGCCATTATGCGAGAGGTAATTGTCTACTAAATTCCATCCCCAACTCTGGTCATTACTCCCAAGAAGTGCCACATATCCCTGGCACTGCAAGGGTGCATTCTTGGTAGCAATCCCAACAACTGCTACCGTTCCAAGCGGCCCCTCCCACCACACTTCCCAGGCGTGTCTGCCGTTACGAAAGCCCCTTCGACCCCGGGCAGCGTCCGTACTCTGCGCCACCGGGTTCCGGTGCAGTGTGAACCCATTTTGTTTAACATAAACATTCCTTGAGCAATCTCCGGGGTTAAAAGAATGGTAGTAAGCCCGTAGTTTTGCCTTGTAACTCGGGACCTCAGATAAAAGGTCTCCTTTTCTGGCCTCGCCAGCAAGTTTACGGGTGCACTGGACTCGCCAAACCAGGGAGTTCTCATCGTTGAGGCAGTTGTGCCACGATTTGCAGACGGTCGCACAGTTTAACACATCAGTCAGATCCAAACATGAGAAAATCAACTCCAAAATTTTGGCTGGCAGGCTGGCGGCGGACGCCGCTGCCATCGCGGGGTGGTCGGTGGCAAGCCTTCATAAAGCCTCCCGGAGTCTAGTCGACATGTCAGTGCAACATTTGAGCTGCAAATTCGGTGTAAATCCATAGAATTTCAAGATGGAAAACCGCCGACCGGCGAAGTCATACACTGATGTACTGGCACTGTATTGACCATGCATAAAATGTACGCGAAATGGATATGGCGGTAAAGTCGGTCAATGGGTCAAGGGCGTATTTGTTTCGAACTTGTAGTTCATGTTAGAATCGTCAACAGCGATTTTTGAAACCAATTTTAGTCTTTAGCTTCGGAAAAGAAGTAGCTTGCAAGCAGCTTGAATATATTTTTATCCGAATTAACTAGAATATCATAAGAAAACGTGAAAAGGATGCATTTTGTTATCTTGAACTGTGTGTTTTGCTTGATTTTATTTATAAAAGTTTTTGAACGACAGAGGGCGCTTTCACTAGATTGGTGACGTGTTTTTGCAAATTAAAGGCCCTTATTTTCTGCACACAATAACTGAAAACAAACCGCATAAGTTGTATTTACATTTTGTGTACTTTATTTACTTAATAACATTTTAAGAAGTTTAATACAATAACCCAGCCATTTCTTCACAAAATGTTAAGCACTCACTTTTGGTGTTGTAAATAATTAGTGTTATCAAAATAAGTTTGAAGGGAAAACAATTATTTACTCTTTAAAACCAGTTTACTTTAAAGCAAACAAAACATTCATTGAAGGGTCAGATAATAAGTTATATATATTAATAAGCTATAGCAGTGTTTACAAACAATATGCATGAAATATTGAACATCTTTTTCCCTATTGTCAAAAAATACACAAAAGACAAAGATAGGAGAAATTCAATATAATTATCACCACCAAATAACTAAGAAATAACATTGTACCTTACTCTGTGTACCAGATCAATTTGCCAATCAACTCCCCTCAGCCAAACAGAATGGAGAACGGAATTGGTCCCGCCCACTGATGGAGTGACTTTAAAACAAAACCTATTTTGTGTATAGATGACCGGCTGGTAACATAACTTTCAATTAAATCTCAGGAGCCAATCAGAAAGCTGTACAAATTTCTCATTCCACATGTTAGTTGGGGCAGTTTAAAAATTGATCAAGAGCAATTTGCTGTTTAAAGACAGTGGACACTATTGGTAATTGTCAAAGACCAGTCTTCTCACTTGGTGTATCTCATCATATGCATGAAATAACAAACCTGTGAAAATTTGAGCTCAATTGGTCGTTGAAGTTGCGAGATAATAATGAATGGAAAAAACACCCTTGTCACACGAAGTTGTGTGCTTTCTGATGTTTGATTTCGAGACCTCAAATTCTAAACTTGAGGTCTCGAAATCAAATTCGTGGAAAATTACTTCTTTCTCGAAAACTACGTTACTTCAGAGGAAGCCGTTTCTCACAATGTTTTATACTATCAACCTCTCCCCATTACTCGTTACCAAGTAAGGTTTTATGCTAATAATTATTTTGAGTAATTACCAATTAGTGTCCACTGCCTTTAAAGGTAGGGTCTGTACTGGTAAGTACTCCTACAAAATATACTGATCATAACAAAAAACTGCTGCTGTTGAAACAATGTAGTATAAACTACTTTGAGAAAGATACCTTTTGAAGTAATTATGGTTTGGATAATTTTTCACCCCAACAAATTTGAATCTGAGAAACGATTGATGAATCGATTCTCATATTTCACAGGGTTGGTGTCTGTTAGCAAATGCTGCGGCTGGACGGATGCGATTGGTACTTGCTGTCACCTTTTTTTTGCTGATAGTTTACCCAGCAAGTTAGCACTGTATTCAGCAGAAACTTTCACATACTTTTATTGTATCTTTAGGGAAACATCTTAAACTATTAAAAGTGAAAGTTTTTGCTCTTTACCCAGCAAGTTAACCAAGTTAACACCAGCAGAAACTTTCACGTGTAACTTTTATTGTATCTTTCTTTTTAAATTTTGCCTATAAATCACCATTATGTTGACATAAAAAGAATCTATAACCCTACCCTTAATGTTCTTGTCATATAAGGTCAACTATAAAAACAAGTGTTCTGGTTTGGGCATCGTTCAAGTAAAACAAGCACTTTGGCATGAGGGTATACATGGTGCATTGTTAATAATTACATGTGTCAACTCAACTTTACTCATGCAAAAACAAAACAGGTCACGTGAAGAATAAAAGATGCTGGATCTAGTCACATTGGAAATTCAGTTTTCAGTTGACAAAAAATCTTCAAAACCAAAAGAAATAACTCTAATTACCCGGGAAAGGCATCCAACACTTTTATTCTTGTACTTTCTCTTGTTCATATCGGATTTCTTTTATATGAAACCCCTCCCCCCCCCCCCCAAAAAAAAAACGTAAACAAAACAACAACAAACACAAACAAAAATCACTTATAACTGCTGTGCTGGATTTTGACAATAGCTGCTTCATTGAAAAAAGGAACACAAAACAAGCAGGCTGATTTTGGATACTAGCATTGTGCACTTCATTTACAACACAAATTTTATGTGTAGTCTCCGCTCATGTGTCTCAGTCCTTATCGATGGGCCACCCTCTCCAAAATGAAGCACCGCAGGCTGAATTGGAGACTAATCTTTGCAGTTACACAATCCTTACACCTTCTTATCCATGTAGTCTCCACACACCAGAAGTCAAATCGACTAAGCTGATATCTTTCATACACAAAGCATTTGTACACTTGCTGACTCGAGATGGTGACAGTTTAAGACCCAAAACCTCCCAAAAGAACGACTGTGGTGGAGTCTAGCACATTATAGAGTTAGTCTTCTCAACAAGACACAACCATGGAATCCTGCACAGAATAAGTTCATTGCAATAGCAGTCTGCATGACAGGTGCTATGGAACAGCTTGAGGGGTGAGTCTAGGCCACATAGTGGTATTGGTTTTGATTGTCCTTGTCTCTTTCCATGTAGTCTCGATCGATCAGACTCTCGATCCTCTTCTTTAAATCTGATGGCTGCAAAAGATGCACAGAAAAACAGAGGAAGAGTTAATAAAAATGGACTTATGACCAGAGCAAGCTAGTCAAAACATTGAGATCAATTAAGAACTCACTCCGCAGTAGTGATGTTAATAACGAGAATCCCCTCAATCCACTAAAACGAAAGTAGTAGTCTCGGCCAGTTTCCTACCCTCCGCCCAGGTAGTGGTTAATAAGCAGGACAGTTCTCTTCAGAACTGAGAAATCTCTGAATTCTGAAACTCTACGCTGCGGGAGTAGAGAAGTCTCCCGAAGTCCGAAATTACTACTCTGCGATAGTAGAATATAAACCAAGACAAGTTCTCAAAAGAACCTTATCTTCCCAGCAAGTAGCAAATCACAGAGCAATGTAAGTCTTTCGGATGGGATGTAAAGCAATTGGTCCCATGTGTTGTGTAACGCATGTAAAAGAACCCAGTGCACTTATCGAAAAGATTAAGGTGCTGAATTCATCACTTCAATAACATATCTTCCTGAAAATTTGTATATATACGTGCTCTATATAAGATTTCGATATTATTATTATTATTATTATGTTTTCAGGCTTGAGTCTTGACTTTACCTTGACAGGGAACTTGAGCTGGTTGTAGAGCTCCGATACCAGTAGCGTGTGGTTGAGAGCCTTGCGCATCTTCATAATCCGGACAATGGCAGCGTCGATCTGGTACTGCCGGTCCTGGAAAACCCTCTCTTGTGTGTTGGATTGCTCCTCCGCCTTGTTGTATGGGGAAAAGGACAACAAGACAAATATTATATGGAAAGGTTTGCGGTAATACCATGTAATGACTATCTCTAATGAGTTGGGGTGGTTCTGAAAAGAACCGTTGGTTTCAACTCAACGTTTCGATCAGTATGTTTTGATCGTCTTCTGGAGAAAGCTGGACTCTGATGCTGCATGCTGTGTGGAGGCGGATTAGCTTGATGCACGAAGGCGGGAAATGGAGCTCGGTGATGCGTGGTAAAACTGGATCCTGCTCTGGAGCAACTTACCGTTTCTTTCATCTGGACTTGGTTGATCTTGATCCTGCAGAGCCTGTGTCTGAAGTCATTATTGAAGAAAAACTTATCCCCATCATCGACGTCTCTCCCCTAACAACAGAAGAAGACAGAAATGATGAAAAAGCTACAACAGATCTATCATCCAGCTCACGTTACTCTCATTAAAGGAGCAGTGCTCATCCTAAACAGTGCCCTTATAGAGCTGCTAAAAGGGGTAGGATACTTTTTGTACGACACAAAACAGAACGAGAATGAAGATGAATGAAATGTGATTTACCTTTAAAAGTTTCAGTTTCATAAGTCATGCAAAAAGAATCAAAATCCTTAAATTAGCACACGTACCTTTGGTGTTTTCGTGATTACTCTAGCTTTACCGCAAGCAAGAGACTGCAGAGTTCTCCTTAATTCTGTATCCTCTGCAAACAGAAACACAAAACCATTGAAGCAAAAAATTAAAAAAAGGAAAGTATTTACATAAATCTAGTGCTTTACGAGGTTGCAAGAACTTCCACAATTTAGAGTAAACTTGTTTGCAGTTTTAACTGTCTATTTCCATCATATTTTTAAATACAATTTTAATGATTGAACATTGAAAATTATCCCAAAAGTGACATTAATAAACAAAGCTTTATTATTATACACTATACATGAACGAACCTATGCCGGTAGCCTGGGCGATGTCTTCTAGTGTGTAGTCATTCCCTTCATTGAACAAGAGAAGAACCAGGCTTTGAAACAGTGACACGTGTAGTTCTTTAACCTAAAAGAATGAAATAACATAATTGAATAATAGACCCATTTTATTGGCCGTCATCGCTGATTTCAAACAATGGAAATGTGAGAGTTACAAATGTATATAAAACAAATAGGGGTTTGAACAAAGAATTGACTGGAGTGGGATTCGAACCAACGACATCCGGATTAATAAGCGCTCTACCAACTGAGCTATCTAGCACTCCAGTCAATTCTTTGTCCAAACCCCAAACTCATTTACCCAGTCAGTTTCCCTTGTGGTTTATATTGATATCTAAAACAAATACTGAATGACATTTAGTTTGTGCAATGTCACAGAATATTATCGCTCAGTGATTTTAGGTCAGTACGGAAATTCTACAACTGTTTACCTCTTTAAACTGTGCCTTTACAACGCAGTGTCCTAGGTTGGGTTGCCATTGAAGCTTACGACCGCTGTGTTTACTCAGATAGAAGTGCTTGAATATCTCCTGCAGCTTCACCATCTTCAAAACAAAAAAATTGAAAATATTCTCACAAGTTTCTCTTGAAGAGGGTTTAAGAATAGACCCCTTGCCCAAGTTTTCTTGTTTATATCTTCCCCACGAGCACATAAATGCGACAACAATAATTAAGAAACAGTGGAGAACAACTGGTAACTTACACACTACGAAAAAAAAAAAACTTATTCTCTTACCTCTGCGGGTAAATGCACCTCCATGGGTGTGTACGTCGGCCAGTAGCCCATCGTGAGTATGTTGACTGTTAGATCCACATTACCGGGAATATTTTGGTGCTGAATATGCTGAAATATTAAAATAAAAACGCCAACTTATTTCAATTGTCATCAGATAAGTCCATGTAAAAAAAAATGTTTAGCATTCCAGTTCCTGAAAATAGGAAGAAGCTTTTATACACACTTTTAATGTATATTTGTTTTGTTTTGTTTTCAAAGGGAAAATTGGCAGCTCTGCTGTTGAAACCATCGCACTGGACATGTTTGGTAATTGTCAAAGACCAGTATTCTCAATTGGTGTACTCACTTGGTTTATCCCAACATATGCATAAAAAAAAACAAATCTGTGAAAATTTTGACTCAATTGGTCACCAAAGTTGCAAGAGATCAATGAAAGAAAAAACACCCTTGGTTGTGTGATTTCAGATGCTTAATAAAAGGCTTCAGCTGAAGTCTTTTAATATTTGAGTGAAAAATTACCCTTTTATCAAAAACCACACTACTTCAGAGGGAGCCGTTTCTCACATTGTTTTATACTATCAACAGCTATCCATTGCTCATTACCAAGTAGGTTGTTATGCTAAAAATCATTTTGAGTAAATACAAATAGTGTCCAGTGTCTTTGAACAAACAATTTGTCTTGCATACCTGTTTGAATGCAATCATAATGTCCTTTGATAGTTCCATATCCTTGAACATTCCTTCTAGCTTACTTGTGAAAGCGCCACCACATTCTGTAGAAAATAAAATTTGTATTAATATTTGCAAAATGATTAAATCTGAAAAAATCAGATTCCACAAATTAAATAAACTCTTTGATAGTTATTTCAAGGATCTACACACTGAGGTGCCGCGATCCCAAACTCCCTATTCAAAGAGAAAGGAATTCTCTCAAGGGAAAGGGAACATGTAATAACATAGAGAAAAAAAAGAAAATTTTCAAAGAGAGCCAGATACAGGAGCAAAGATTTAAGGGACACGTTACCTTGGATCGGGCAAGTTGGTTCATGAAAAGCGTTTGAAACCGTTTATTATAAAATGCATATGGGTGGAAAGATGTTTTAAAAGAAGAATGTATTGATCCACGCAAAAAAATTCCTTGAATTTGCGGCGGTTTTCCTTTTACTTGGCAAACTAACATGGTCGAAAAAACTCCACAAAATTGCATGCCGTATTAGTTTGAATAAAAGGAACACCACACAATTTATTATCAAGGCATTATTGTGTGGATCATTATATTCTACTTTTAAAAAAATCTCTGTAAGGAAATACATTTCATAACAAACGGTTTCAAACACTTTTCATAGACCAACTCACCCGTTCTAAGGCAACGTGACCCTTTAAATCAGCAGAGTAGTTTTCATTATGAGTTAAGTAAGAACAACAAAAATGAAAAACTAGACATAGTGTGTAATAGCTAACCTTGTTTTAGCTTAGACAGCATTGATTTCTCAGCATCTACTGATGCACTCTTGCCCACCAATAACCTCTTGGCCAAATCTTTCTTGTAGAAAGCTTCAAACACGTCTTTACCTGTTGGAACGAGAAAACAAATTCATATACTTGCAGTTGCTTTGGTCTTTGTAACTATAATAACCAGAAGTGTGAATAAACGTTTTAATAAAACAATTATTTTTAATTGTCCATACCGTGTATGAATCTGAAGATGACCATTATCTTGTCCAGTAGTCTCTCAAGTTCTTCCTCAGTGGCTTCTTTGTTTCCAGCTCTTAGCTTGTTATCCACGTATTTAGCTATTTTACAAAAGAAATTTTTGTGTTACAAAGAAGAAATTCGACAGCTGGAAATTTGCATCGGGAATAAAGTATATTAATTTTGGTCGTACCCATATACCCCAATGTGTGTTAGCACTGTATAATCAGTACTTTCCCGAGTTCTGTGAAAACAAATCACAGGCATGTAGGAGGCGATTGTAGCCAGTCAGAAGGAAAAGGATGAAAACTTTGCATGGAGATCTAGCTTTCAAGGCCAAGTGGTTAAGTGCATCAGACTCAAGTTATGATTGCTGAGTCATTGGGTGTGGGTTCCAATTCCAGTCATGACACTTGTGTCATTGAGCAAGGTACTTTACTATTATTGCTTCTCACCACCCAGGGACGACTAAGAAACAATGGACGTGGGTTCAATCCCCGGTCGTGACACTTGTGTCCTTGAGCAAGATACTTCACTATAATTGCTTCTCATCACCAAGGGATAACTACAAACCATGGACATAGGAGATCAGCGTGAATGACCTCAGCTGTCTATGTGGTAGAGTGAGTGAGTGATACTTGTAGTGTACATGCATATTCATTAAAATCACTGGAGCCCGCCACTGGGCGTCTTCGGGGCTGCCCAGTGGATTGCTCGTCAGTCTTGAGAATTAACTTACTGCGTGCCAGGTCAATACCACAGTATAAAACTTTTAGGTTGTCCTAATATATATTATTTGTTATACATTTCTCTGCGTCCGTTAAGAAATAAACACGCTGAGAATTTATGTATACTTAAATATATCTCTGCGTCCGCTGAGAAATAAACCCGCTGGGAATTTTATGATAATTGATTCTGCTAGTATAGGACAATTTCCTTGGCCTAAAAAAAAGGTTCAAGTTTGCATTTCTGAAAATCCTTGACTTCACAACCAAAAAAAATAAAAAAAAATAAACAAGAAACAAGGTTTCTCCGTTTTACCAACTAACTCAGCAGGCTTGTTGAGCCTCTTGTTGATGAAGCCCTCAAAGGATTCCTTGAGGGTATTGAAGAACTTTTCATTCTCTGAGAAGCATTCCGTCATGACATTATCCATCCTGTCCTTAAAGTCTAACAGTTCCTGTACCATTGTCTTGTCCTTCTCAGGGTTGATGATAATTGTCGTGCCGGTTTTCTGAAAATGCAAAATTAGCATGTTACAAAATTAGTAACTGTGGCTTGACCGTCGCAGAGCATCGGAATTTACACTGGACCGTAAGCCCGAGGCCAGTCATTTTTAGCATCAGGCCAGTAAACACGTGACCAAACAAGTCAAGAAGCATTCGCAGAAAGCATGAACAGGGCTTGAGCTGTGTACTTTAGATCTTTTCTAGCCCTGCACTGTAAATACACAGTGGCCAGTGGTCTTGTGTTTTTTGGTTCAAATGTTGACCTTCGGTCTGATAAATCTTCTTCAGTTCTCTTGAGTACTGAAGTATTCTAACCCAAAATCAAATGAGATAAATCTGCTCTTAGAGCTAATCCAAATTTAAATAATTCAAATGTTTTTAATTGTGCGGGCAATTATCCTCATTTAAATTCTAGTCATGAACAAAAATTGTAAGTCTGGTCAATTTTGTTGAGCTACAACCAGAACTGACAGTAATGTTTCTAAGATGCAAGCTTTGGGGCGCAAAAACTGATATCGTTTATAAGAGGGAGGGGCATGAGTGGAAGCGAGGGGTCACCTCACATACCTTTATGTAGGCACTGAAATATTGACACAGTTCTATTAGGCCAGTCTTGGTGCGTTGAAACAAACTGTAAAGCAACGACAGATCCTGAGTTCTGTCCAAGTCCAGCAGCTCATCCAGACCTGAAGTAACAACAACAAAAACAAATCCAATGAGGCAAGATCCTCAATTCCAAAAACGAAACCAGCAAGCAAAACGAGGCAGAGGTTTTAAAGAGAATGCCTGCATCAATCTGAAACCATACGCCTTTTTGAGATACATGGCGAAACACAATGCTTTAAAGGAACACGTTGCTTTGGATCGGTCGAGTTGGTCTTTGAAAAGCGTTTGTAACCTTTTTTTATAAAATGCATATGGGTGGAAAGATGTTGTAAAAGTAGAATACAATGATCCACACAAACATGCCTCGCAATTGCGTGGTTTTCCTTTTACCTCGTCGACTAACACGCCTGCCATTTATGGGGGTCAAAATTTTGACTCCCATAAATGGCCGACCGTGTTAGTTCGCACAGTAGAAGGAAAACCCCGCAATTTCGAGGCAAACTTGTGTGGATCATTGTATTCTACTTTTAACACATCTTTCCAACCATATGCATTATATACAAAACGGTTACAAACGCTTTTGTTTTGACCAACTCGTCCGATCCAAGGCAACGTGTTCCTTTAAGGTTTGGGTAACTGTGTGTGTATTAAACCCCAACCAAACCGTACACTCCAATTACGTCCTCCATACCTCAAACAAGCTTATTCCAGGGTTCTACCCATACATAACATAGCATTTTGAGAATTACGCAAATTGAGTGGGGATATGCGCAAATTTCAGTTGATATGAAAAATCATCCTTTTTTCCCCATTATTTTTTTTATAACAAATTTCACAAAAACTCATCAAGATAAAATCCTTCATAATACTCAAGAAAGCACGTTAGGGCATTTATATTCACGATAAACAACAAGAAGTTAACATTCTGAAGACCTTGTTTAAACTTTTGAAGAGGAACTATCATCACGATCATAGCAGTCCTGTGGCCATACATGTAATAATGACCTGTGAGGCGAATTAGACGTCAGTCAAACAAGGGGTCCGGCAAGCTAGACCCCTTTGGTAATGACACAACACAAGCTCAACTCTCCATGCGCAGATTGTTTAAACTGAGCTCAGAGAACCAAGGATTAAGATCAACTCACCTTTCTGGAGAATCATCGAGATGTGCGTCTCCATTAGCTGCTTTTCAACACAGGCTATTAGCGATTTTCTTGTGGTGTGGTCTAGGTAGTACATTATTCGTTGAGATTCTTCCTCTAGTCTACGGTCGACGTGGGCCAAGTACTCCGGAACCTTTACAAATTAAAAACAGAAAAAGATTATTTGGTAATCCGTCATGACAAAATATTTGGAATCTAAAATACTATAAACATGCACATTTATACATAGCCTCAAAATTTGCTGCCGACGGTACACGGCTCCCCTTGTAGGAAAAATAAAAATTCAAACATTGTTAAAACAGAACTTACTGAACTTTCGCATCCAAGAACTTATTCTCAAATGCCTCTAGTCTTCGGAAAATCAAACAATGTATTTTCCTTTACCATTTATGTACATGTATAACACCCTGAGCTATTATAAAGAAATGATCCCAAGTGATGTTAAGAACCCAATTGAGAACTTACATCTCTCTCGTGCATAAGTTGCTTTCCCTCAGCAGCGTAGAGCCTTTCTGTCGCATCCAAGAACTTCTTCTCAAACGCCTCTTCATAGATCTGAAGATCAGACAACATCCTGAGGAGGCTCTTTAGAAGGCTGTGGTCGACGACATCGCCGCCTCGCTCGCTCTCAATCAGTTGAAGGAGGCCCTCTACTGTTCGCATTTGCACAGTCTTGTTGCTGATGATGTGGGAGCGGAACAGATCCAATCCCATATCCCTAAAAAGAAAAAATGAGGGAGTTAGGTGCCTATCAAACACTGATTTTGCCCAAGTTTGATTGATTCAAAATACATAATACTTTTATTTGGTTGATAACTTAGTTTTTAGCAACTCTATGGGTTTAGTTTTGTAACAACCCCTGGTAGTGTATTTTGAATGGCAATTATTTGCGGAGTATTTATCAATCTATGACCCTACCTTTAATAATAAGAAGAAGAATAATAACAACACTTATAAAGCGCAGAGTATTTGACAAAAAATGCTATTCAAGGGCGCCGGTTCGCAAAGTCAAAAGTCCGGATTAAAATGCCTGCTTGAAGAGATGAATTTTGAGCTGTCCTTTAAGATTGTTCTGTGTTCTGAGGTCAAGCAGCAGTGAATTTAGGATAGACGAATTGCAAGAGACTTACCAGAGTGAAGAAACAAAGGAGTTTTGAAGGACATAAGTTCTATCGAGGAAGAGAAATATACTTCTGATCATGATCTGTGGAAAAAAAGATTAACAAATAAGACTATAATTTAGGGTTGTACAAAGAAAAGTTCACTTAGGACTTGAGCATGCGACCTCCAGATTAACAGGTCAGCGCTATACCAACTAACCTTTCTAGCCCTGATGTTGGCAGTCTCCCTGTTTTGTCTGATCTTTGGTCAATATCTTTGTTCAGGTGTGCAAATCAAAAGCCATTTAACATAACAGGGATGTGTCGGAACTTTGGTTTTCAAATCCTCACAATCCCAATTGCGCATTGTGCTTAAATGCTTTTTGCAAAGTAGCCCACCAGGCTAGTTACATGTAGCTGTGCATTCCAGTGTACTTGCCAGGCCTAGGTACTTCCCCCTAGGAAGTTTTAGTCGCCAACATTTTGAACATGTGGGCCTATTGTTTAGAAGTGGTGTTTATTAGCCCATGGTAGTTTTTGTACGGCCAGCTAGTGTTAAGAGCGAGCCCTCATAAAACCATAACAGGGGCACAGCAATTTTTCTCTGATGGGGGCACCTCTATGAGAGAAATGTCAATTTGTACAGGAACCTCGCAAAGGGCACCACAGCAAAAGCTCAGGGCACCATGGCAATTGCTGTGGGTGCTGTGGGCTATTTCCAGGCCTGCTATAAATTTATGAAATTCAAAACTTTCTTGAATTTTAAAAACATAGTAAGATCCTGCAAAAAAGAGAAAGACTCACCATCTGTCTGCAGTGATCCAACCAACAGGTGTTTAGCTGTTTGAGATATGAGAGGCTATCCAGGATTTCAGTAAGTTGACAGTTAAGGAAAGAGCAACAATCAATTACCCCACGCCCCCAAAAAAAAAAAAAAAAAAAAACTTGTACACTTGACATAAAAATATTCAGATTTTCAGACGGATACTTTAAATTGAGCAGTACAAACCATTTCAATGTAAACAAATCCAGAATTTGTTGGTGTTATTTGCGACGTGTCATGGCCGAGCGATTTAACGCATCAGACTCAAGTTCTGGTGGCTGATTTAAAAACAATTCTATGGGGGGGGGGAGGGGAGTAAACAAAACGGATTTCCTGTTAAAGATTGAGAAATCACATCCCTGATTTAGAGGCAAGTTGACAGTTGCAATAAAGTTTAAAATCAAAAATAATATTTGAAAACTAATTTGACATTGGGAGGGAGGGGAGGGGGGAACAACTTGATAAAAAAAATCAGTTTCGATTAAAAAGGATATCCCGTATACAGCCCAATCTGCGATCGGACATGCGACTCGCAGACTATCTTCAACTTGTCGTAGAGGGCAGCAGACATCTTATGGGAGCACATATTCTCCACAGCCTGGTATAGCTCTTCCAAGCTGTATTTGATGGGTCTGCTGGTGTGGATTGCCTCCACGGCTTCCTTCAATCGTTGCCATGTCTGTTCCTGGTAGTTCTCTGGCAACTCTGGCCTCACTTTTTGGAGAAGCAAAATTAAATATTATATATAACAATAATCCTGACATCCCTGGGATAACAATAATTAATAATAATTATTGTTAATTAATTTACTACATATATAAGTGCAAATCATACCCCATTTGAACCGTCAAAATTACAAACAAAAATGCAATAATAAACTGATAAATAAAGTTTCCTTTGATTTTGGAGACCATCACAGAATCACATGACATTTGACTTTTTTTTAGACAACATTTTTCACCCAGCAAAACCTACCTTTGAAATTCTTGATTACAAGCTTCTTAGAGCTGCCGGGTTTGTTGTTCACTAGAGGGGAAGCTCTACTTGTGAACCCATTATTTGAGGTGCTTAAAGCTGAAAAGTTCGCCCGTTTTGGAGCTTCTCCCATGATGAGGTTTTCGTCGTCTTCGCACAAATCGTCCCTTGTTCTTTTTCTGTCGTGACCGTGATGGTGGTTGTTTCCCGAAGTCTTCCTTTTTCTTTGCCCAATCTCCAACTCCGATTTCAGGGATGAATTCTGCTCATTGCGTGTGAGAGGCATTCATGACCCAGGGTGAGGCCACCAAAATGGCCCAATTTAAGTGAGAAACGGACAGGGAAAACGTAGAAATTCTCGTCCGGAGTGCAAAAAGTTTGGTCGAATTGAACAAAATGGCAGCGCGCAGTACATCATGGACGCACGGAACTATGGGAGATTGGGTCAAAGTTCATTTAAATGCCATAATCAAAACATGTTGTCTGATAGTACAGTTATATGACTACCCCTTTTAGGGGCGTTTCTGTTCAACTACCCGCGGGGAGGTGCCACTCTGACTCAATACGAAATAATATTAACAAACACATTTTATTGCACATAATCAACAGATAATTTTGTTCGCATTTGCTTTCGTGTTGGGTTTTCTTTAATCAGCACATTGATTTGGTTTGACTTACAAAAAAATTACATTAAAAAACGTTTTAAAATAGGCACAGTGCCAACCGGAAAATTTAGAAGAGTTAGTAAACTTCAAGGAAATTTGGGTTAATTCATGAGTTGGTTGAATGCCAATTTCGTGGCAAAGAATGTTATTATTTATGGACAATTCTTTGTTGAGTTGCATTCAATTTTGAGGTTGATGCAATGGTTGAAAAGTGAAACATTTTAAAGCCTTTTAACAAAAATGCAAACACAATCTGGGGGGGGGGGATCAATTCTTTATACCATGACAAACATAGAAGCCAAAATATTCAACTTGCCATTTGTCAAATATATATATATTTCTTCTTTTGGCTAATAAACCCAAACACAAGAAACAAACTCCAAAACACAACATTTGACGGAAGTAAAAACACCAACTTTATTCATCCATAACACCCTCCAAACATTAAATCATATATAAATATATATTTTTTGAATCAAAGAAATAAATCCACCATGCAGTTTCCTCAAAAATAAATTTTCATAAAAACTAATAAATATCAGGTAGCCAAAATCACACGATATATCCACACATTTTTGTACATCACAAACAATTTAAAATCACACATGACATAATAAAGGGAAGGCTTAAAGTTCCCAATCGGGTATATATTCCCAATTGGGTAAGTTCAGTAACACTAATCCAGAAGAGAGGGTGCCAGAACTGGGCCAGTGATTTACTTTTGTTTTTGTACTAACAAATATCCATGGTTGCTTCGCTATACCTTGGTGTACAAATGGGAATGTTAACACCCACAGCTACTTGAATACAATACCAGGGGTCCATTTCACGAAGAGTTGGGACCAGTCTTACTCGTCCTAACTTAGGATTAATCTCAAGGTCTGCATGCTACAGTGCAGGGTTAGGACTCGTCCTAAGTCCTAAGATAAGTGAGAAAGAAGTTTGTAAAATCGATTGCTGGAGTTTAAGTTAATGGTGGAAGTGTCAATAAACAACTATGGTTGCTTCTCTTCATCTAGGTGTAAAAATGGAGAATTTAGCTCCCACAAAATCAATTGTCGTTACCAAGTTAGTGAAAAGGTAATGATGTTCACGTAAAAATACATCAGTAAAAAAATTGCTTAAATTGTAATTTTAAACTCAAACTTCATAATTAATAAAACACAAAAAAATGGAAAGTGTTCAGACATAATTTTCTCATTTTTGGGTGTGACAGAAGGAACTGCGTAATCAATCATGTCCATCAAGCAGCGAAATATTAGCGAACTGAAAGTCCGAAATCAGTTTCACACAATATGCAAATGCAATTTACTTTACAGCTAGTAAACTCATTTTGCTCGCTAGAGGTTCAACAAGGTTAGGCAGTTTTCTAAATTCCAGATCAAAAGTTGCAGCATTTTGTTGGAAAATAAATAAAACTCATCAATATGCAAGATCATAAAAAATATTTTCATAATTGTATCCTTGATATATAGGAGGAACAACACTTTTTTACACACTGGCCTTGTTAGGTATGTGAGTTTTATGTAACAATTTGGTAATCACAACCCACTGTTTGTTTATTTATACCATACAACCAACTAACTACCGTTGAAAATTTCTTTTCAAAAGGTTGTAACATTTTTTAATAAAGGGCTGAAAATATGGAGCAGTTATTTCCTCGCAACAAAAACAATCTACAAGTTGAGAACCTACTCTGAGAAATACCACCATCAGAAATGCTTCTCATACTCAAATTTTTGGGGATAAAAAGTGATTTATTCTTTTGTCATGACAGGATCTGACTTGTACACACTTTCCAAAACTCAAAGCTCTAACCAAAATATAAAGAATTCTTCCAAAAAATATGACAATGGTTTGACAAAAGATTTGTGAATATACCAAGAATCAATATTAGAGTATGGAAAACTTCGATTTTTTTTAATTTTTTATTAAGGACCCTGGACTTTCAATTGGATGTAAAATCATAAAGAGGCATCAAGATGGGTGAATTTGATTAGCTTCCTGATCTGCCCCTGGTACGTTCGATTAGCTTTGACGTCATTACAGGGGCTCACCCTGGTCAGCCCCAAATGCCCTGCTTGTGGAGTGGGTCACGTGGGGCTGGCCCGAGGTGCATTCTGACCATGAGAGGATGAGTGATCGTTCGTTTACCTCTTGTCAGAGACCCAGGGAAGCTAATCGAAGGCACCATATAAAATAATGATGGGTAGTTTTAGTTATCACGCCACAAAAACTAACACTAACATTTGACTTATGTTATCTTTATAATTTTAGCTTTAAAAAAGAATTTCAAGATGATGACTCTTCATAAATATTTTCAATATGTTATAAAAAAATCTGTTTTAATTTATTAATCTTGTTTAATTTCAGCAACCATTACGTCTTGAAAGGTGAATTTTGGTTTGTTTCTTTGGCTATGAGTTCTTGGATTTCAGTTTGTAGAAGACCTGGCTCCATGAGTATGGAAGTGTCTCGGCTCAGATCGGTTAAAGCTGACGTTACCACTGTACAAAGGAAAAAAGAAACGATAAACAATTTAGAAACGACAATCAAAACTTTAAAGGGAAAAATGCAACAGGCTAGGGGTCCTAGATATGATTCAAGTTAGCCACTTTGTTTCCTTCACCAAAGCACATTGGGAAAGCGCAACTCCCAAAAATGCATTTGTTACTTCTCGTCTTGACAACGACAATGTTCTTCTCTACAGTCTTCCTAACAACCAGATTTCCCGACTTCAACGGCTCCAAAATACTGCTGCCCGCATAGTGACACTGTCTAGAAAATCCTGTTCTAGCGCTCCCATTCTGAAACAACTACACTGGCTCATTGTCCACAAAGCTATTAATGGCAAGGCTCCCCACTATATTTCTGAACTGCTTCAAGTTTACACTCCATCAAGGAATCTTCGATCAAAGTCCATGCTTCTCCTCATTGAACCCAAGTCTCGGGGTGACAGGGCTTTTTCTTCAGCTGCGCCACGCATCTGGAACTCTCTACCACTTAATCTTAGATCTTGTCTTTGTACCACACAATTCAAATCTCTTCTCAAAACTTATCTTATGTCACAGGTTTTCAATGACTAATTTTGTTGTGTCTGTTTTTCTGTTTTGTGTCGTTTTGTTTTTGAACACCCAGCAGGGTGGATATGTGCGCATTACAAGTCTTAATATTATTCTTATGCTTATTAAATTTTTGCGTTTAGCGCAATGAGCACTTTTATGGATTTTTGCGCTTTATAAGTTTTCCTTATTATTATTATTTATATTATTATTAAGACGTGATACTCACACTTCCGAAGTGGTTTAAGCCGACAGCATTCCTCAGTCCAATCATGAACTACACGGTCAAAATCACTGACTTGAGACGAACTTACGGCCATCATATAGGTGTCAAACAACGGCCGCACTATCAGGCTGAACTGTTATCATATAGACAGTAAAGGAAACTAAAATCTCATAGTTTTGTGGAGTTGAACAAGAACCAATTGACTAGAGTGAGACTTGAATCTGCCACTTATGTATTATTGGAATAATCAACTAACTACAGGGGTTCTAATTTTGGGCTGAACAAAGAAATCTTGACAAGAGCAGGGCTTGAACCAACGACCTTCAGATTAGCGTTCTGGCACACTATCAACTAGCCTATGTTGGCGGTCTCTCTATTTTGCCAATATATTTTTGGGGGGTGTCAGTTACACAGTGTTTCACATGGGTCTCATAGCTCAAAAAGCCATTCTGGAATAAACAATAAGGGCTTTAAGATGCCCGTAGATAAAGCGCTATATACACGATGTGCCCTCATAACATGATTCGCGCGCATACCGCAGAGCAAAACCTTTGTGTTTTGGCAGCCAGCTAGAAAGTGTATGCAATGTTACCATAACTACACGTCTTTTTGCCCGACGAAACATGACGTATACAGTGTTTTGTCAATTTGAATGTAAACATAGGTCACATCGTCTATGCATATATGTAAGAACCAGGTTTACAATTATCTTCATGACCCAACAGTAAGAAAACTAATACAAGATTTTATTTAAGGCAAAAGTGCATGCTAAAGGATACAATCCAAAACCTCCAGTTTTTCTTCATTCTTTTGTGGAGGTATGTCTCCATCATATTCTTTAACTGCGTGTCACTCTGAGTGTTCACTGGTGCCCCGCTGTCTGGTAACTCATCTTGATACGTGCTGCAACAAGAGAGTGATATATAGATCAAAGGTCCGCTTGCCTTGCTGCCTTTCCAGCAGTGCATTGCTGTCCAAACGCCGATTAAAGACACTGGACACTATTGGTAACTGTCAAAAACCAAGTCTTCTCAACATATGCACAAAATAACAAACCTGCGAAAATTTGAACTCAAGTGGTCATCGAAGTTGCGAGATAATAATAATGGAAAAGAAAAAAAACCCTTGTCACACAAAGTTTTGTGCTTTCAGATGCTTGATTTTGGGAACTCAAAATCTAATTCTGAGGTCTCAAAATCAAATTCGTGGACAATTACTTCTTTCTCGAAAACTATGTTGCTTCAGAGGAAGCCATTTCTCACAATGGTTTACACCATCAACATCTCTCCGTTGCTTGTAACCAAGTTTGTGCAAACACTTACTTTGGTTTACTACCAAAAGTGTCCACTACCTTGAAAACACCCGAAAATCAGTCACAAGTCATTCTGGCTAGTTCAGTGTTGAAAGCATAAAAAAGGAGTTCATTATGTACTCACTCAATTTCTTTCTTCAGCGACAAAACTTCTCCTTTAAGTTTGTCGCTGGTGTTTCTCAGATCTTCAACTTCTTGTTTCATCGTAACGATGTGCTCATGGGCTGAAAAAGAATACACAAATTTGTTGCATACAACAATGGTAATAATAAGTTCAAATAGTAAGTTGAAGAACAATTTTACAATTCTATTACATTGAAGAAAATTCAGTCAAAATACTTTAAAAAAAGTTATTTTATCAATCATATTATCACCAATCAAATAAAACTTGTGCTTTGATTTGGCCCAATCACCACATCAGGCCAAGAATTACACGTATACTACCAAGGCCACGGGTTTCATTGCCCCTGGTCTTGGCGCCCCTTCAAAAGTTTCACATTGACTTTCAGTTTTTTCAATGGAAGTGCCCTTTGCAAAATGGAGATGGCTTGGCCCCTTTAATGATGAAGTTCCAGGTCTGCCGCATGTTACACTCAACGTCATTCAAAAAAAATGAAAATAACCCACCTTTCTGCAGCATGCCTGCCGTGCTACTTTTGTTTGATTCAGTGGCATTCCTCAAGCTTGGGACCACTCTTTGGATTTCATCGAGACCGGATTGGATGTTAAACCTACGCTTGTGTTCCGACTGAAGGTGTTTGTACCGACGTCGTGTTTCCTGAGAATGAACAGAACAATCTCTTGTTGAACTATCATTTGTTTAGCATGTTAAAATTGTAATGACATGTCTATGATGTCTTACACATCTTTATGACCACTTTTTCGATACCTTTAGAGGAATGATGCATTCTTGAATTTGTTCCAGTCCTCTATTTTCATAGACTTGTGGACAAGTAAATAACTGTTAACTGGTGATAGTGTTCTGACTCTCTCCACGATCCCGCGACTCGGGCAGCTTTGACCAAAAGCAGTGATCTCGCAAGAGCAGTATTCAGTCGTGGAAACCCAAAACAATCACCAGCACCACGACTCGACTATCACCACTACAAAGTCAAACCATTAAAAACTTGTTTGCAAGTCTTCTATTTTCAATCAAACACAACAAACAATTAATATGCAAATAAGTCAGCGAATAACTTACCTTCTCGCCACTACTGTCTGGGGTTTTCCTCCGCTTTGCTTGTGGTGTTGGAAACTATAAAGAAGAGCAGAAAGAGACTTATTGACACAGGGTTAAAGTTCAGGTTGGGGTCGCCGTTTTTTCTCAGTTTTTATAAGTTTTCATTTGCCTTTTTTCTAAACAAGCCCCTTTTCTTTATATTCTTGTGAGAATGTAAACTAATACAACGTTTGAATGTTAATGAAAAATATTTTCAAAACATTGAAAGTATCACAAGAGTATAAATTGTGTTATTTTACTCTGGAAATGTCATAATCCCTTAAGTCCAGATTTCAAACGGGGTGGGGTTGGGTCACTGACATTAAATGTGGGGGGGGGGTAATTGAAAAGGGATGCTTTTTAGAAAATGGTTGATCCAGTCAGACCACGCTTAAAGAATTTTGACTGGTGTTCAGGTGTTAACTGGCCTTTGACCAGCGGGACACTGTTAAGGAAGAATGTTGTGACTGCTTTAGTGTGAGGGGAGTGTACTCACATCAAACTCTGTGCCTTCTGTCATGCTCCCAGGAGAAGAGGCAGCACCTATGGTTACACACGGTCACAGAAAGGTAGGGGAATAGGGTGACAGACAGGGTTGGGAATAGGGTCACAGATGGGTTGGGAATAGAGCGACAGATGAGGAGTGGAATAGGATGACAGAGGGGTGGGGAATATGGTCACAGATGGGGGTGGGGAATAGATTGACAGACATAGTGAGAAATAATGGTCACGAACACGGTGGGGGATAGGGCAAGAAGAGGTCAGAAATTTGTTTTGAGGGAAGATAGTCGGAAGATCGGCACGGAGAGAGATGGAGACAAATGGTGACAAAAAATGGTGTGGGGGTTTCAGAGAAATGGCGGTAGGGATAAAAAGGGGTAAAGATTGTGATGATTGGGAGAGAGAAAATACAAAATTGAGGATTAGAGAAACTGCAATAACATTTCAATTCTGCTGTAAAATCGGGTTAAAAAGGGTTATTTGGTTATTTGGGGTTTTAAATAATTGCACGAAAATGTTTTTTCATGTGAAGGTACTCATTTTCAACTTAAATATGAATAGTTCTTGATATCTTGCATAATAAACTTTGATGAATTTTCCTACAAAAAAAAATCTAAAATTTCTATGGGGAAAAAGGTATTTTGATTAATTCACACAAAAAACAAATGCATTTATGAAAACAAGTGCATGTTTCGTCAACAATTGCAAGAGCATGATAAAAGGCAAGGAGAAACTGGAAATGAAGACGTTATTAAAATTTCTTTTTTTTTGCCTGAAAAGAATTTTTGTTTTTTTGTTTCCATCTGAAATTGAAAGAAAGATTGTAATTAGCATAATATTGAATTTCTTCAACAAAACATTTAGAGGATTTTGGGGGATTTGCTGTTTTTGGGTAAATTAAAATGAAGAGCAAGTATAGTGTTAATTTCCCCCTGCAGAGAAAAAAAAGGAACAAAATGGGAATTCACATGTTGGCTGCAAAGAAAGGGGGAAAAAATCAAATTTGAAAAAAAATTTGTTGATAGAAAAAAAATGGAGTCCTGTCAAAAAAACAAAAAACACATTTTTAGATTGTCTACCATTCACAAGTTAGTGATAACTGCAGAAAAGCAATTTTAAGTGATTGACATTTTCAACATCAAACTGCTAAGAAAGGGGTTAAAAATTTGAATTTAGAATTTAGAACTAAAAGTTCTTATTCATTGGCAGGGCGGGCAATTCTCTGGCAAGTGAGGTGGTCTTAAACTTTGTGCGGGCAACCCACCCTCCCAAAATCCATATGTTGAGAACACTGCCAAAAAGTATTTAAATGATATACATTTACAAATAAACTTAAAATGGTAGACAGTCTTGTAAAGTCTAGGGTAATGTAAGCAGCCAATCACAATTAGCCACATGTCAGACATTATTGAACCCTTGCAGAACCAGCCAAAATACCATATCACATGTACAATTTGTGCCTGGTATCCCGCTCATTTCTGCCAACCAGAAAATTTGGAAGCAGTGTTTTATGCTTTAGCAGCTGTATGAATCTGGGCCCGTTGCTTCTTGAGATTGGCTACACATTAACGACTGCAATCATTTTGTGCTTAAAAAATTCACGCAGAAAAAAAGAAAACTAAAACAAGAAAAGCATTTAAAAATCTGTTCTGCCACGACTTTTTCAACAAATTTGTTGGACTATTTCACAAACAATTTGTGAAAGTACTATTTCAAAGCAAGAGTGCAATTTAAACACTCATAACACGAGTAAAAGTGAATTGAGAAGGAAATGTCAGTTCATGATTCTACATGGATGCAACGAAGGTGATTGCCTCCATGCCCCATGGTCATTGCCTTGGTGCCCTTGAAATGCTCCAGTTGAATTTTTCTAATTTCCTCATAGGGTGCCCTTTACCATGGAGAAAAATGCCTTGGTGCCCTTTACTGGCCTGAATCGTCGTGGCAGCACCAAACAGCAATAAAACAAACAAAAACACCACTGGGCGGACACTGCGCAACCATGGCTATACTTGCCGCATACCGAACGCAGTATGCGAACGGTCATCAACAATGTTGTTTTCAATTTTGCGACAGTTAAGCATTTTTTTACGAAAGCCCCTTCGATTATATTTCCAAAAGTCCTGCGACGGCTACCCTGTTTTTTTTTCCTCCAGAAAAAAACTGAGGTGGAGGGGTTTACTCACTGGAAGCCGTGGAAGGGTGGTGGCTGGTTAACAGGAGGGGGCTCAAATTCGTCTCCGTACGAGCCTCAGGTTTGCCAAGGTCTTTAGTCTCGGACTATGGAAATATATATTGTGTAAAAAAAGGGGAATGATAGCTTGATTAGAAGAATAGATATTGAAGAAAAAAAAAGGTTAAACTTATCAATAACATTTGGTTTGCCGTAATACCAAGTGTCAAACTTCTTTAATTTTTAAAAGGTTTCTACACTCCTTCCCAATCAATGAAAATTTTGTACGGGAATTCTGTGTATTATTATAAACTTGTTCACCTCTAAAAATATCTCTTATCTCAATAAATGTTCTTAAAGAACATCTTACAAAAATAGTTAATGGCCTGACATTTCGACATCAGCCATGCTAGCAGAGTCTTTCTCAAAGGCTAACAGGACATATTGTCATGTCTTAACAGGTTTAGAACTTAAAAAAAGTGTTGAAACTTTCCAGAATTGTTCTTTTGTGAATTTGTTTTCAATTGTTTCCATAAATACCTACCTTTCCCATGTATGCAGTGTACGATGCAGAGTCTGCAAACACAACAGTTTGACTAACTCTCGGACTTCTCTCGTTGGAATTCTTCCTACTGTGGGAGCGTTCTGCTCAGAAGAAAAAAGAACAACATTAATCCAGAACAGGCAAGTAATATGTCTTCTTAAGTCTTAAGAATGCCATGCTTTCGCCTTTTTTAAGTCCAGAAACTAAAACTAGCTGTTGCCAACTGGAGAGCAATGTATTCGAAAAATAGCCTAATGTTTTGACCCTAGCAGAGTCTTTCTCGAAGGCTCAGAAAAAGACTCGGCTTGAGCCTAAACGTATAGTAATTGTAATACTTTTCCTAATGTGCTAAGGTATTGAAAAAACTTTTCAGTTTTACATTTTCCAGTTGCATTAACACCAAATAATCAATATTGTTTATCCCCAAACCTCTTTTGATCTTATATGACGATGACGTGCTTGCAGTCGTCTTTGGAACTTGATGGTAGGAATACTGCTCAAACTCCATGGACTCTTCCAAGTAGGGTGTCATGTGACCAGGCGTCACATGACCTGGTGTCACATGGCCTGGAGTGACATACCCTGGTGTCACATGACCAGGTGTTACATGACCAGGTGTCACATGACCGGGTGTCACATGACCGGGTGTCACATGACCGGGTGTCACATGACCGGGTGTCACATGACCGGGTGTCCCATAACCAGGTGTCACATGACCAGGTGTCACATGACCAGGCGTCCCATGACCAGGGGTTCTATAACCAGGGGTCACATGGACGGGGGTCACCTGACCCGGTGTCCTTCGGCCTGATGTCACGTGACCAGGTGTGGTGTTGCCGGGAGAAGGCGTGTTATGTGGTGTGGAATACATTGCGCCGAAAACCACATTCTGGTCCATTGGTGCCATGGTGTCCAAAACGATCCCGTGAGGGAGCCCTCCAGCGTTCTTGATGAAAGCTGCGTTGGTGCTGGACAGGCCTCCTTGAGACATGATCCCCTGTGGGAATACGCCGTTGGTGACGGACACATCGGAAGAGCCACCTGCGAAGGACCAGTTAACTCCTGTTGAGGGAACAGACTGTGGGAGGTTTGAATACGGCTCGCTGACTTGCACGTCTGGGTTCCCTTGCGTTGCCCCATCCCTCCAGAATGTCTCATTGCTGCCGACGCCAGCTGCGGGTTGAGCTTCAGATGGAAGATTCCAATTATAGCCTACCTCTTGTTGCTTAGCACTTTGCTGTTGTTGCTGTTGTAACTGAGCTGCTAACATGTAGATGGCGTCGTTTATATCTACCCCAGAATTCAAACACTGTTGGTTCTTGACCATTGTTGGACTCGGAGGCTCCTGCTTCATTGGTTGTGATGTGTGATAAACCTGCAAAATAATTTACAATTCAAATATAAGAATCTACAAACATCTTCAATTAATGAAGGCTTCCCTCTATATCTCAGAACTACTTAAAGTTTACACGTCAAGGAATCTTCAATCCAGACCATGCTTCTCCTCAATGAACTTGAGTCTCGACACTCCTGGGGTGACAGTCCTTTTTCTTTAGCCACGCCATGCATCTGGAACTCTCTAACACTTTATCTTAGACCTTGTCTTTGTACCACAAAATTCAAATCTCTTCTCAAAACTTATCTTATGTCAAAGGTTTTCAAGAACTAATTTTGTTTGGTAACCAATAGACTAACTAACTTTGGGGGCACCTTGTCACGTTAAGGCACATCCCACTTGAGTCAAGCTAACCTGACTATTATTAGTGTCAGTTTTTATGGAATATATTTTGGTCAGACTTACAGTTGACCCAGTTGTCATTGCGGACACTTCATACGTTGCAGATGAATCCACTTGCATTGCAGTGACTCCAGGCCCTGAAGCCACTGCCTCGAATATGGGGGGCATCTGCCCGTAGCTGCTGGACGTTGTAGAGGGGTAGTTACTGGTCTTGGTTTGATTGGAGCTTCCTTGGTAGCTGACTTGAGGCCAGTGTTGGGTCGACGACGACGTCGAGGTGGGGAAGGAAAGACTTCGGGAGGCAGTGGCAGGGTTCGGTGCAGCCGTGACGAAATAGGGACAGGTCGATGGATTAGAAGACCCTGGCCTTTCCTCGTTGACGGTCTTTACGAGAAAGGTACAATAATAATAATATATTTGATTTATATAGCTCCTAATATAAAGTTATCTCTTAGCACTTTACAAAGAATATCAAATAAATAACATTTGAAAGATATCCAATGGTCACATAGTAGGAGGGTTAAAGTAGTCACCCCATAGTTTACATCTCTGTGTTAAGCAAAGTGCGAACTTGACGACTGCAACTTACCGTGAAGGTCCCAAGGGCCATAGAGTCGTTGAAGGCACTCATACTGTTGTCTGAGTTTATAATACTATCTGGAAACTCTATCAGACTACGCAAGTCAAACTTGGTCGGGGTTTTACTGAGAGTGTCTGAAATAAAAGAAAAACAAGTTGTTACATTTCACTTAATTAGTACAGGCATGGAAGTCAGCAATTCTATTTAATTGCTTAGAAAACTAAACTTAGATGCACAACTCTACATTAACAGACCTAATTTTACACGAAAACAAGCTTAAGTTCCTGCTATTTTTTTACCTTGAAGCGAGTCTAAAGTGTCCATGAAATCGTCGTCAAAGTCTGGTTCCAACTGCATCAACCCGGGTTGGATGACGTCGGCATTGTATACATGACGAGCTGCTCAAAAAGAAAGAAAAATATCAGAAAAATAGCACTCACTAACCTACGGCATCTAAACCCCCCCATCACACCAAACTTGTTCTCACTACGTACTGAAAAACATTAGAGCTGAACAGGCTTAAACTGTGTGCAAAGCTCGGACAGGTTTGATCGGAAATGGTGCTCCAGAACATTGAGCCTGCTAAAAAATTGTAGCCGAACATTCCCTATTGCAATCAGACGGAGTGGCAACATACTTTAAACGGGAAGGCTTACTTTGAATGAAATTGACGTACTTGGGTCACGTTATAGACATAGTCTGGCAAAGCTATAAATTCTGGCCAGGCCCAAATGTTCGGACATTTTGAGAACTAGTTTGGTGTGAACTAGCCTTGCCAACTACTTTTTTAAAGACTCAACACAGATTATAACAATTCTGTCTCACTTACTGATTTTCTTGGGGTGTGGAACAGAGAAATGTTTCTTCTTGCTGATGAAGAGAGTGTCGGAGAAATCCTTTAGGGTGTCCTCGTTGGCTAGGGTGCATGCAGACATAGGGGACAACGGAGGGTGCGACATATTCAAGTCTATTGCATTCTCTTCTGCATTGTCTACTGGCGGTGAACTTGAAGCTACGGGCGGCTAAAACAAACAACGAAAAAGGTGGAATATTTTTAACCCTCAGAGTGCTTACTTAAAGGCAAATTATACCTCTGTTTTGAGGGGAACTGTTGATTGTTTTAATTCGCTATAAATGTAATTGTAATTGTATACATTAAACAAACCTGTGATATTTCATTTGAAGAGGTGGTAGCATTTTTTGAGATATTGGTGAAAATTTGAAGCAGTTTTGTCCAAACAGTAAGAATACAAACTTTGCTTAACCATTTCCTGCTTAGCAGGGATAAGCAGGACACCAGCCACAAATTGTACATGTTATGTGCTAGATTGGTTGGTAACCTTATTCTGGTAAGCATAATGTTATTGTGCTTAGCTGCAGTTGAGCGTAATATCCACTCTATGAAATCAAGCCCTGTTGTCAAGTGGGGATTTCTAGCATACTGTTGCTGTGCTCAAGCAGTTATTGGGCCCTAGACTAAGGCTTACCTTTATTGTTGTTGTTGATAAATCCAGGTGATAGAGGCGCCATTTTCTGTAGTCTCTGAGGACGGAACCAACTTGTGATTGGTTGTACTGTATGCTGCCAGTCGTTCCACGTCCACTCTGAATTGCGTCAGCCTTTTGAAAGAACAAAATAATGACTCAAACTTATTCTCTTAAATTTCACTCACTGGCTTTAGTGAGTTTCATTCACTGGCTTTAAGAGCTTCCCTCACTAGCTTAGAGGTCTTACTCACCAGGTTAGCGAGGTTAGCTCACTGGCTTAACAAGTTTCTTTCACCAGCTTAGCGAGTTTTACTCACTGGCGTAAGAGCTTCACTCAATAGCTTAGAGGTTCCACTCACCAGCTTAGCGAGTCTTACTCACCAGGTAAGCGAGGTTTACTCACTGGCTTAACAAGTTTCACTCACTAGCTTAACGAGTTTCACTCATCGACTAAGCGAGTTAACTTAACCGTTTAGAAGCTTCATTCACCAGCCACGCAGTTTCCCTCACCGGCATAACAAGTTTTATTGACCAACTTAGTAAGTTTTTTGCATTGACTTAGCCACTAACCAGCTGAGTGGACTTCACTCATCAGCTTAGAGAGGTTCATTCACTGGCTTAGCGAGCTTCATTCACCAGCTTAGCGAGTTTCACTCACCAGCTAGGCGAGTTTCACTCACCAGCTGAGCGAATATCACTCATGGGAAATGACAGAAGCTGAAGAATGTACTTACCTGAAGGGTGGGGCGCCGTGTTTCCGGAAGCTGGGGATCAAAATGGCAGCCAATGGGCTTCTTGTTCTTCACGACTTTAAAAGAAAATTTGAGTATCAATAGTTTAATAATTATTCTGGGTATTATTCAAAGGACCTTAAAACTATTACAACACCCAAAATATGGGGCACTGCTTCAAGTCTCATTTGTGGGCTTAACTATTCCAATGTGGGCATAACTATGTGGGCTAAACTATTCCAGAAACCTAAGCACTAAGCAGTATTTACTGCATCAGCTTTATGAAATTGATTTACTTAAGCTATTATTGTTAAGCAGAAAATACTGCTTAGCGAAAGTCATTGGGGGCATAATTAAAAATGTATGTTAACTTTACGGAATTTTTGCTGATACGAAGTTTACATTTGACAACCCCAAATCAGGGACTTACATTGGATATGCCAGCTCCTCCAGATGGCACTGTTGATGCGCAGTTTGTCCGCCCATGACCACCGAGGTTGGGACAGAAGTCTGGGTTTGGGATACTTCAGATGGATTCCTTTTCCTTCATGTCTGTTTAAAAAAAAAACATTAATATAAAAATTCAAGATCAATCTCAATTCTTTGGCAAATGGGTGGAGAGAAGCAATTATGGTTTAGGTAACTTGTAAAGTGTCTTGCTCAGGTCAGGGACACTATCACGACCGGTGTCGCATGTAATTATGTCCTCTATGCAATACTATCCGGAGGACATTATTGCACATGCAATAATGTTCGCCGGACAGTTTTGCATATATGCAATCGTGTCCGCCCGTACGCTGCTGCAAAATGCAATTGTGTCCGCCCGGACACTTTTGCATATATGCAGTTGTGTCCGCCCCCATGCAAAACCGTCCTTGCAGTAAATAAAACGCCCTTAGACGACGGAAAACATTCGCCTTCTCACAACCCAAGTGCATGTCATGAATGACATTGGAAATGTTTGGCCGTTGGGTATTCGCTGCAATCATAAAATACGTGAATAATCTCCATTTAAAATACGTAGGTTCAGTGCATGCACGCTTGCTTACGCGCCCGCAACATGCGTGTACAGTCATGTACATGTCCACCGGACGGTATTTGCATAGCCACGGACACGATTGCATATGCAAAAGTGTCCGGAGCGGACAGTATTGCATGGCGGACACATTGCATCTGACATCGGGACTCGACACAACAACAAAAATTCCAATTTTTTCTTTTGACAAAAAGACCTTACAACCAAAATAACATTTTATAAACTTTTCAAATCAATTCAATCGACACAGGTTATTAATATTATTCTCAACTAAAATGACTAATTTATACAACGTTTTCATCAACTACCAGCTGCCACTCACTAAACATGCTTAACTTAGTCAGAGCAGAGAGATCTTGCATTATTATATTATTTATTATACATTTATTAATTATATCGTAGGAGGTCCTGTTTTCGAGGTGTCCCTAAAATCGTGGCAAATCTTTTACCTCTCTGTGCACAATGTAAAACAGTCCCTAGATAACAAATTTGTGGTTTTATTTGCCAAGCAAAGAGTCTCCTCTCCCTTGACCAAAACTTAGAAACACGTAAGGCTCCACTGGTTATTTGCACTTGTAAATGAAAAAAAGTTTGGTATTTTAGGCATGCGCCTTATATCATTTTCTAATATTTTCAGAGATTTTTTTTTTTTTAACCCTCATATCAATATTAATATTAATATTAAAATTTAAACATCAGCTTGTTGATTCAATTATCACTGTTTATTCATACGCTTTATTATGAATATTAATAATAATAATAATAATAAAATAAATTTAAAAAAAAAAGATTGAAAGCCAGAATTTATTCACACTTTTTATTATTATTATTTTTATTTTTTTGTTGCAAGTTACCATGGTAATTTTTTAAATTTAATATAAAAATATTGTGAACAAATTGAAGTACAACTGCTGGCTATAGAGTCGTCATACACACAGAGTCTCAAAGAACACTAGTAGTCACTGCAGATGTTTCTTCCATGTATGGCTTCACCGGGAAAACATACTTTCTCATTTGCCGTGAAAACAGGAAAAACTCAAAACAAATGGGGCCAGTTGATTTCTCCGATTTCTACCTCCATGGTTGAAGTCATCGAAGGTGTGTGGTGTGAACATATCAATGTCCATCAAGTCTTAATATAATTATGTTTGCATACTTCATAATAAACAAATGAAGATAATTAGGGCATCGGTTGATATATGTCATCATTATTTTTTCCAAATTCAAAGAAAAAGGCATAATACCGTGAAAACTGGTAAGAGGAGGAAATATGATTATGCAAGTCAAAAACTTTGTGTGACTAGACTTAGTCAGTGTTACTTAGTTAGAGGGAAAAGTTTCCGTATGGCGCCACCACTTTTTCATTCGAAATAAAATAATATAGTATCTAATTTACCTGACTGACATATCCCTTTTTGTAAAAATGAGTGAAAAAGTGGTGGCGCCATACGGAAAGTTATCCAGTTAGAGTCCTAGACTAGAGTATTGCAAAACATGTTGAATAAAACAATTTTAAAACAAATGTCATTATTTCAAATTTGACCTCTTACCCATTTTGCCCGAGAGCAAGTGTCATACAATCAAACAGGTCGATGATGGATTCCTGGCTATTCGCCCGAGACGTCATCTGCGAACCAGGCCGTGAAGAGGCTCTGGAGCCCGGCAGGGAGTTCGAGGCCGACCGCGGTCGGGACGATATTGAGTCCGTAACCGGATGTTTCGCCGTGGACGATTTCGTCGAAGAATCACTCCCATTTTCACCCCCAATAGAATACTTCGTCGGGACTGAATCGGAACGATCTGATCTCGTCATCTTTATACTTGCATCTCCGTCCCGACGAGTCATGTTGGGCATGTTGTGTTGACGTGCTTGGTGGGAATTTTGTCAAAACTTGCCGGCATGTTTTCGGGACATTATTTACACGATTTCGTCCGCCATACTTTTTTGTCTCATCAACGAAACGGTGCCAACTTCTTGTACCTGTCACACGAGAGGGCGCGCGCGCGCCACTTCGCTCCCCAGCGCCTTGCATGCTTGTCGTCCTAGCTAGCTAGACTGGCCCACCACCATTGATCTCCAATGAGGGCGCTATGCTGGTTTAACGGTGGTATTTTGCTTGCACGTGAAAATTTAACGGTTGTGTTAAATACCGCCCTCTTACGTGTGGACAACTGCTGCTTTATGATTGGTCTATTGCGCGTAAGTTAATAACCAAGCTTTATGATTGGTCTGTTAAGCGTAAGCTTACGCGCAACAGACCAATCATAAAGCAGCATATTATTTTTTTTTTAATTTTTTTTTTTTTATCCCCGATGCAAATTTAACATCTATTACATAAAGCAGCAGTTGTCCACACGTTGGAGGGCGGTATTTAACACAAATATTGGTCTGTTGCGCGTAAGTTAATAACCAAGCTTTATGATTGGTCTGTTAAGCGTAAGCTTACGTGCAACAGACCAATCATAAAGCAGCAGTTGTCCACACGTAAGAGGGCGGTATTTAACACATGTTCGTCTGTTGCGCGTAAGTTAATAACCAAGCTTTATGATTGGTCTGTTAAGCGTAAGCTTACGTGCAACAGACCAATCATAAAGCAGCAGTTGTCCACACGTAAGAGGGCGGTATTTAACACAACCGTGAATTTTTCACCTGCAAACAAGATACCACCGTTAAACCAGCATAGCGCCCTCATTTTTTTGTGTTGGTGCAATAATTAAAAACACAGTCCACATGTCATGCGTGTCAACACGAAGACCACTCAGCTAGCAGGTCAACTTCAGTTCTGGAACTTTGAATTTGTTCATAATTTCTTCAATTTTTTGGCAGAACTTTCGCCATTTCTGTGGGTACAAACTACCATCTCTTCATGAGGGAATCCCAAACTAGAACTGATCGCAAGGAAGGTAAGCAAACACTGTCACTGCGCTTCGCTCACTCGGCAGGCACGGCAGAGATCCAATTACATTACCTTAATAAGGCTTAAAAATAGTAAAGGTCGAAGGTTTATCTTTTATCGCGATTCAGAATCGCAATGCATTTGTGGGTAGGCAAAGGGGTCAAAACAAAGAGTTATATGTAAGAACTAGAAGGCCCAGTGGAGTGCATTTTTTTGGTGACCCCAACCATCGGTTGAGCATTTTTGCATGTTCGGTTGAGCGCTGTGACGATGCGGTTCAGACCATACCAACCGATAACCGATTAAGACTTGGTTGTACTTTGGTTGGGGTCGCCAAAACACACCCTAGGCCTTATATGCGGCCCGGCAAGCGCTCGTGCGGCCATTTTGTAAATTGACAAAACAGCATCGCGAGCGTTACCAACACACACTCTCCCAAGTGTACTTAATAATATTCAAACGCTCATATAAAATGGCGCGCATGTCTCCTTGTGTTGTGGTCCCGTCGTGTTTGTATGTGCAAGCAGCATCACCAGGTTGCCCTCTAGTTCTTAATCTTATATACTATGGGTCTTAATTAGACCACGTAACTGGGGGGCTAGATTCCTTTTTTTGAAATTTTAAATAGCATCAGTTATTGATATTAATTTAGCATGTTTCCTCATAATATTTGGGGTACAGTGTATGTGTTTTTGGACCATCTTGAAGTAATTCATCTCACCGCCGAGGGTAAGAACTATCAACAACAAAAACACAAGACATACTTTTTGGCCCTCCTCGTGAACAAGATATGCAAAAATCTTTAAAAAAAATCAAGGCTTTCTGGTTAACAATCTAGCTGACACTGATAAATGTTGAACTCGTTTGCAGGTACAGTCAACTACATGGAACGTCACGGTGCCACTTTCGACAGAGTCACTTAATCATTTGGACCATCTCCAACCTTCAAGGTAGAAAAAAGTGCTGCAAGTTTTCACTTTGATCAACTACAGGAGAGACGACAATGGCAGAATAGAAGGCTGGTGGCCTTGGCTAAACTCAAACATGTAATGAATGCTATAAAGAGTGACAAGGGAAACTGACTGGTTAAACTGTTTAAATGATTTGGGGTTCGAACAAAGAAATATTTACTGGGATAGGATGGGACTCAAACCAATGACTTTCGGATTAACGCGCCGGCGCTCAACCAACTGAGCTATCTAACCCTATTTTTGGCTGTTTCTCTATCTTTGTTCGGGGGTTGCTGGTCAGAAGCCATGCAACCATTAACTGCCGTCGTGTAGCCAGGGATCACACCGAAGTTACGATACCTGGGAAGGGGCAGCCAGGGGATCGTCAACATAGGGCTAGATAGCTCAGTTGGTAGAGCACCGGCATGTTAATCCGGAGGTTGTGGTTCAAGTCCCACTCTAGTCAATTTTTATTTGTTCACCCCAAATCATTTACCAAATTTACCCAGTCAGTTTTCTTTGTGATGTATAATGTAAACATCTGAAATAAAAAGTTGAATCTCCTTCAAAGGTGATCCCCTGGCTGCCGCTTCCCAGGTTGTACGGTGTCTTAATTTGGGTGTGATCCCTGGCTATACTGCAGTAAATGGTTGGGCTGTAATGGTGACACTGAGGAGACCGATGAAGCGGAGCCATTTACAGCTCAACAAGGTTGGCTAGGAAAGCCCGGGATCCAACAAGGTGTTCGTCATAATAGCATCAATAATTCAAAGGTTCGGGAAAGCGACAAGTATACGAATTATGTAGCATCTAAGACGGTACAAACATAAAAAGTATTTATTTATGGCGAAACAGTAGAAAGGTTATGGAAGTTTTGCTGTTGGGATTGTTTTTCAATGCTTAACAATAAAAAGTTTAAATTCGTTAATGGAGGCAACTCTCAATTATCACATTGTATTTTGTTTTTATCTTTCTTGTCTTTTTCCCTCGATTTTAGCGAATATGTAGTTCTCAATCTAGTCTTAGTTTGCATATCGATCTACTCGAATTTTAAATTATAGGAGCGACTCTTGTTTTGTCTTTAAAGTTTGTATGGTTTATTTTGTCAATTTCTCAATGAATTGAAAGAATTAAAAAAACGTACCTGAATCCCAATACGTTTCTCGTCCGAGTTTTTGTTTAAAAATAATGTCATTATCATAAAAATTAATAGGGAATTTGATAGACAAAAATGTAAATTCTTATTAGTGTGCTTTATTTGCATTTCGATCAGAAACTTTTTCATACTTATCAATTTATCGATCGTCATGATTTCCCCTCATTTTCTATTCTCAATTTACTATGACAGACTCACAAACCCGACCCGTGCAAATTAATAATACCCATTTGCAGGAATTGCGCCGCCATTGTTCGGCCGCGTGTTTATGCACGCAGCACAGCGCAGCGCAATGTCCTATTCAGTCAGAGTGGGTGCGTTCGTTTAGCTTCCCTGGGTCGACCCCGTTCTGCCCCCGGTGCGTTCGAATAGCTCTGACGTCATTCCAGGGGGCTCACCTGAGTCAGCCCCCAGTGCCCTGCTTTTGGAGTGGGTCACTTGGGGGCTGGACCCAGGTGCATGACGTAAATACGACAGCGGTGAGTGATCGTTCGTTTAGCTCTTGTCAGGGGCTCACCCGAGTGAGCACCGCGGGGTAGACCCAGGGAAGCTAAACGAACGCACCCTATAATGGAGATCTATGGCCACCACTCAGCTCTGACATTAGCAGCTAGCCAATTGGGCCAGATAAATAAAAACTAGCAATTACTTATCAAGTTAAAGGTTCAGCATTAGCAAGAAGACTGAAAAGTAAAAGATCAGGCATGAACATTTTGCTCGCTGGATTACCTTTCACTTATAGACATATAAATAAAAACACAATTTTACTAACATACTGTAGCAATTACTTGTATTTTTACAAGCTACTGCATGAGGAGCTAGAGATTTTACTTAAACAACAGTGTTGCATATATGGCTCGGTATCGCGTCAGTATTAACCATTTAGCCACTGGACCGCCCAGCCGCCTATCGATATACTGTATGTGGTAGGAGGAAACCTTGCTAGCTTGTGTTTGTAGAAAAAAAAAGGAACGTCAAAACAATCCTCGATAGTCATTATTAAGCTAATGAAGCTAATGATGATGAAATAATTTAGCTCTTACCCCAACAAAACGCTCATTAGTAAACACAAAGGAAACTGTATTTTTATTCATCATTCATGATAGCGAAAACTCACGCCTTCGCATTTAATCAGTATAATAATTGAGTCAGATAAAAGCCTCGAAAAGCTATTGTGTCCATTTTATCCTTACAAACAAATATTATTCGCCATAAAAATTACCGTAGCCGTTTAACGAGAGACATTCATTGTTCTCATGCGAACCTGTACTTTTATACAAATATCAAGGTTCAAATTGTGCATAAAGTTAAGCTGTGGCTATCTTTTAAAATTTGGACTATGATTCCAGTAATTAACTGCAAGAATCTTGATATATTAGTTTTCAGCATACTCGGGCGGTGCAGGAACTACAGGGTTAAAGGGTTATTTTACCCTTGGCCTAATGATCAAACTGTAAATGTTACTTATAAATTTGTTGTGTACTTTAATTGCTCTAAAAGAACCAATCTCTGGATCTCTGGTGTGGAGAGGCTGGCTGTTTCCTCATCGTAGCCACTGCCGCCATCAAAAACTTGACTAAGTGGAAACTGCCACGCCTGCATTTCAGTTTTAATCGCTATTGATCTGCGAGTCCATGCCTCTATTGTTATACTCTTGAATACCCCGCTATTGTGCTTTTCTCCGACCACTTACTAATCCGTTCAAGTTAATGGTGTTTTTCCAGTAAAAGGTTATTTATAGAGATTTGAGCAAATTCTCATGCCTGATCTTAAACTTATCGACATTTTGT
Organism: Asterias amurensis; assembly: GCF_032118995.1. Lineage (NCBI taxonomy): Eukaryota > Metazoa > Echinodermata > Asteroidea > Forcipulatida > Asteriidae > Asterias > Asterias amurensis. The sequence continues at coordinate 17,994,025 of NC_092659.1, read as the reverse complement.
TAATGCTGGCTTTATTCGGCCCAGTATCTTGTGAAACTATCAGGTAATAGTAAAATGTCGGATTTATTTACATCTCAATAAGAAGAGTCCCTCAAGCATTGATTTTACCTACTAGTTCGACCAATTACTAGCAATATTAAGGCTTACTTTTATTTATAAGGATTTAAGTAAAAGACTAGTAAAAGCAAATGCTAGTTTTTATTTATCTGGCCCATTGTGTCAAAGCACTCGTGGCTTAAGACAACTTCGTGGAGCCGTGAACCAAGACGAAGCGAAGACAATAATAGCATGGTGGCTCTATACGAAACTGTCTCAGCTACGAAGGCCTTGACAAAAGGCTCATTTGGCCACACACTTGCAAACAAAAACGGTAGAGAGACAACTTTACTGAACCAGAGATATTTGCACTAATCTCCTGGGCTGTATGTCTTCATTCAAGGTTCAAGTTTCATTTTATCAAAAAGCAAATCAGTAAAAAGAAGTAATTTTAACAATTCCACAAGCGGCTGTTTCACAACGTAGGTTTGAAGGGCATTAAAGACACTGGGCACTATATTGGTAATATTGTCAAAGACTAGTCTTCACAGTTTGTGTATCTCAAGAAATGCATAAAATGAGTTGGGTTCTGAGTTTGAACTATTAAAGATGCTATGTCAGATTTTTGGCCGATTTTACCCCCAAAATTTTGATTTAAAATTCAATAGGTATTTTGATGGGGGTCGAGAATGTTACAAAAATACAAGCTTTCATTTGAGCCAATTACGAGTAGCAGTGAAATAAAGTGATCCCGACAATATATCACGTGACCAATTCTTATGTGTTTTACAAGAAAGGTTTTAAATTTTTGTCCTGGTTCCTAACCATTAAAAGTAAAAGTTAAACTTTTTTTCGTTAGAGCGGGTGATACTATTTGAAATACCATTCACTCAAAAAATCTTTTTTTTTAATGTTTTGGGCCAAAAATCTGACATAGCATCTTGAGAGCAATAAACTGGTTTTCTACGATTTAGCCTAATCCAGTGTAATCACTCAGACACGGTTCACCACACGCGGATCTATATTAGTCAATCACTCTGAAAAATGGCGCTGCTGGTAAAGTTTTTCATAAAACGGCATGCAACGCTGAATAACTGCAGCTTCTTTCTGACTCTGAGTCGATTTGATCTTCGACTCTACATCTTTTGAGAAGCGAGCGGTAGTGACAGCTTTTTTGCAATGGAGTTCAAATGATGTCAGATTAGGGGTGCACATGATCCATTTGGCTTGGGCGGGTTTTCCGGTATTTTCTCCCCATTCCACCATCTTGTTGCTGAACGGTATCCCTGTTGCCTGGCAGTAAGCCGGTATCATTGCTTCCGGGTTGGCCAGAAGATCATCAGCATCCATGACGAAGGGGTTGGGGTCCAGGTTTTCTTTGACGTATTCGTAGAGTTCAAGTAAGCTTTGGAACCCTCCCGCGAGACTGCCCATCTGGAGATCCTGCCACGCCTCCATCTCGTCTTCATCCATTGTCCCAGAAGATGGTCTAAACTCAAAGCTGAGTTTCCTCCAGGATGGGATTGTTTTCTTGGGGTTACGAATCAGGAAAGTGTGCTGATATCCAGATGGGATTTCATCCCAACTTTTCCCTGCTATCTTCAGACTGTATGCGTGATCCTTAACGAAAACCAGTCTGGCCCCTTCATGTGCTTCTTCTAAAGTCTGCTTAACCCATGAAAATGTATTCGCTGATGTATCGTAGGCGAGGTCCGAACCGGGAAGGTCGCTGGTAACCTTGTCAAGAATACTGTTAACTTTCGGAAACACCCTTTCTGGGCCATGCCAGGCAGCATTGGTGTAGGGCTCGTAGAAGTATTTTCCTCCTTCGATGGTGCTTATGGCTCGCAGGGTTGCCGTCGAGCAAGAGCGGTAAACCGCCCACAATATAACACGAGGTTGTTTGCTGTCTGCCATGACGATAATTATTGTCTCTCTGTGCTGCAGAATGCTGTATCCCACCACAAGATTTGCTATTTATTTTTTTGTAGAGCCAGTCCTGCCGATGTCTATGCTAAAATTATTTTATTATGGAGAACTTCGTGCAGATGACCTCCACTTGTGATGTGTATGGGTCCGTAGGTTAAGAGGGTGCATCATGCATGGGTACACCCACACAGACATAAAGGTATTATACAAAATTATGTCTGTGTGATGGGTACACCCCAAACCCCCAAAATTCAGTGTCAAAGCACTCGTGGGTTAATACAACTTCGTGATCCAAGGCTCTACAAAACTGTCTCAGCCACGAAGGCCTTGACAAAAGGCTACTCCTCATTTGGCCACACACTAACCCTTGCAAACCACCACTGAACAAAATTTAGGGTGCGTTCGTTTAGCTTCCCTGGGTCGACCCCGCAGTGCTCACTCGGGGTGAGCCCCTGACAAGACCTACCGAACGATCACACTCGCCCTCTCGTGGTGACGGCATGCACAACAGGTCACCCCCAAGTGACCCACTCCACACTACACAGGGCACTGGGGGCTGACCCGGGTGAGCCCCGTCAAAGCTATTCGAACGTACCGGGGCAGACCGGGGTCGACCCAGGGAAGCTAAACGAACGCACCCATAATTCACCGAAACACCGCACACTGGCGCCCTCTTTCTTCAGAATAATTACGGCTGATTAAAGAGGCTAGTTTCTAAAGTTCTACCTAAGGTGCTATCCCAGAAACTCCATCCATCCATACAGGACGTTCCTTTATTTCAGTAAACAATACCACAACATAATTATTTCATAGTTATTTTCAATGCCACCCAGGCATAGTATCGAACTATTAAAGGCAGTGGACACTATTGGTAATTACTCAAAATAATTATTATCATTAAACCTTTCTTGATTACAAGTAATAGGGAGAGGTTGATAGTACAAAACATCGTGAGAAACAGCTCCCTCTGAAGTGACGGAGCTTAGTTTTCGAGAAAGAAGTAATTTCCACGAATTTGATTTCGAGACCTCAAATCAATTTAGAATTTGAGGTCTCGAAATCAAGCATCTGAAAGCACACAACTTTGTGTGACCAGGGTGTTATTTTCTTTCATTATATCTCGCAACTTCGACAACCGATTGAGCTCAAATTTTCACAGGTTTGTCATTGTATGCATATAATGCTGAGATACACTAAGTGATGAGACTGGTTGACAATATATTACCAATCGTGTCCACTGTCTTTAGTTAACGCAGACCAATTTTTTGAATACTTCAAACAGCTGACGGGTTTTAATTAAGAGAATTTGCGGACACAATCATGGGAATGCACAGTTTGAGGTTTGGGTGTATACAAAAACGGTAGAGAGACAACTTTACTGAACCAGAGATATTTGCACTAATCTCCTTGGCTGTCTGTCTTCATTCAAGGGTCAAGTTTCATTTTATCAAAATCAAATCAGTAAAAAGAAGTCATTTTAATAATTCCACAAGCGGCTGTTTCACAACGTAGGTTTGAAGGGCATTAAGCAGGAGAAAATTTAAGTGACAAAAAGTGACAAAAGTGACAAAAGACAAAAATGTGACAAAAAGTGACATAAAGTGACAACATTTACAGAAGTGACAATGTGATGGAGGGATTCATATCAGAAGCACAGCTTGTCACTTTGAAGTTTATTTGAAATCAATAAAATAATCAACACAGTTGTTGGCCATTCAAAGTGAAAGTTAATTTCTTACCCCAGACGAAGAACATTTTCATTTCAAATCTGACCATAATAAGCACCATGTGTATTCATTACAAGTTACACACAATCAAAATACTATAACCCACAATTTTATTTCACACAGAGTAATTTTTGTGAATAGCGAAACACCATTTTTTGTTACGCAAGTAAACTTTTTACAAAACAAAGTTACCCGCACGTTGTGTGAAGTACAGCCTCAACAGAGGTTCGTGGATTTCGGAGAACATAAGGAGAATGGATGAAAGAGAGGAGGAATGAATAAACTGGTTTTCTACGATTATGCCTTCCCCAAGTGTTAATCACTCAAACACGGTCCACCACACGCGGATCTAAAATGTTAGTCAATCACTTTGGAAAATGGCGCTGCTGGTAAAGTTGTTCATAAAACGGCATGCAACGCTGAGTAAGTGCATCTTCTTTCGGACTCTGAGTCGATTTGATCTTCGACTCTACATCTTTTGAGAAACGATCGGTAGTGACAGCTTTTTTGCAATAGAGTTCAAATGTTGGCAGATTAGGGGTGCACATGATCCATTTGGCTTGGGCGGGTTTTCCGTTATTTTCTCCCCATTCCACCATCTTGTTGCTGAACGGTATCCCTGTTGCCTGACAGTACGCTGGTACCATTATTTCTGGATGGGCCAGAAGATCATCAGCATCCATGACGAAGGGGTTGGGGTCCAGGTTTTCTTTGACGTATTCGTAGAGTTCAAGTAAGCTTTGGAACCCTCCTGCGAGACTGCCCATCTGGAGATCCTGCCATGCCTCCATCTCGTCTTCATCCATTGTCACAGAAGATGGTCTAAACTCCAAGTTGAGTTTCCTCCAGGATGGGATTGTTTTCTTGGGGTTACGAATGAGGAACGTGTGCTTATATCCAAATGGGATTTCATCCCAACTTTTCCCTGCTATCTTCAGACTGTATGCGTGATCCTTAACGAATACTAGTCTGGCCCCTTCATGTTTCTCTTCTAATGTATGCTTTACCCAGGAAAATGTATTCGCTGATGTATCGTAGGCGAGGTCCGAACCGGGAAGGTCGCTGGTAACCTTGTCAAGCATACTGTTAACTTTCGGAAACACCCTTTCTGGGCCATGCCAGGCAGCATTGGTGTAGGGCTCGTAGAAGTATTTTCCTCCTTCGATAGTGCTTATGGCTCGCAGGGTTGCCGTTGAGCAAGAGCGGTAAACCGCCCACAATATAACACGAGGTTGTTTGCTGTCTGCCATGACGATGATTATTGTCTCTCTGTGCTGAAGAATGCTGTATCCCACCACAAGATTTGCTATTTATTTTTTTGTAGAGCCAGTCCTGCCGATGTCTATGCTATAATGGAGAGAACTTCATGCAGATGACCTCCACTTGTGACGTGCTATTGTTCACGGGTCCGTGTAGGTCCGTGCATGGGTCACACAGAGATAAAGGTATTGTAAAAAAGTGGGTACACGTACCCAAACTCATATAAAAGCATACAGTGATGTCTCTTTTATAATTTTGTGTGCCCGGTTTTGCTGTAGTGCACCTGCAAACGTTTCATTTCAATGTCATTTTCCTCATAGAAATGCCCTTTACAAAGAATTATTGCTCCCCCGATTGTCAGAACGAAATCCAATGCCTGCTGGCTGAAAGCATCTAAATTATTCCTCCATGCTGAAAGCCGTCTCGTTCATAACGAGGTTTGCCCCCGCCGTCCCCTGCCTGTGAATTCCAAAAAATCACCCCTGGCTAGAAGCAAGACAAGTTTTCAAAGAGCAATATCTATACACATAAAAGTATGGGTTACCGCAAACAGTAGGCCTAATTGTCTAGTCTAGAATATCGAAAGTAAAATGTGATATAATGGAGCCATGGTGGTAGGCCCACCGTGTTTAAGCAGTATACAGATTAATTTTTATAGGCTGGCATACTTTGAGCTATGTGCAATTCAGCAGCGCTTCAAGTTCGAACAATAACGCAACTGGAAAAGGCATTAGGCGGCATATCTATGGCCAATTGAGTCATATTTTTCACAGGTTAGTTAATGCATGTTGGGATAAAGTGAGACTACATGGTTGACAATCAAGGGTGTCGAAGTTGAGTATAATGGCGCTATACATTGAACAATTATTTGCAATTCAGATAGGTTCGCAAAGAATTACAACTTGACTTTTGCTCTACGCTCCAGATGGCATTATCTCCGTTCTGCACGTGCACTCGCGGTGGGTGTCGGTTTGTTTATTCAAAAAATACGTTGTGGCTGTTGTTTCCGTCCGACCCGTACTTTTACAATAGCGCGCGGCCAACAAATAATAAATTAGTTTACATTGTTGTGGTTCCTTTGTGAACAAAATAAATATGAGAGTTATCAGCTAGGGGACGTGAGTGAACTAACAGATTTGTGTTGGTTTGCAGAACAAAGTTGATCTTACGACTTGCAGTCCAAGTTACACGTTCAAAGAGCGTGTGGCCACTATCCAATCGTGTACAAGTTTTGTTTGCAGAATAAAGTTGATCGTACGGACGACAGCCCAACCAAATCACATTCATGCCCAATCGGATTGGAGCAGATTGCGTGTTTGTTGTTTATTTATGGTGATAAACCTCAAGGGAAACTGACAGAGTATCATTTTTTTTAAATAGTTATACTTATAGGTTTAAACAAACACTAAGGGCGCCGGGGATTGAACTTAAACCAAAGAGTGAAATAATTTTTTACAGGAGGCCCTCTGTTGACACCCTTTAGTTGGACGCAGTGTTGCTGAACCGATTTAAGAATTACACAACTCAACAGCCGCTTTTAAACATTTAAAAAAGACAAATTTCACAACAAATATCCCACAAAAGGTCTCGAAATACCGTTATCACACACTCAATTGAGTGGAACGCGATAATTAGTCCGACACTTGCTCAAGCCCCCCTCCTTGCTTTCCCCGCCCCCTTGGAATACAGGTTGGGCATAATCACAAGTTGGGTTTGAACGCAGCAGTATAATAGACTTAATTTCAAGTCTGAGATGGCGGTTGTTCCTCTGCACCAGCCACGAACAACGCATCAGCCACGAACAGATTAGTCTACAAGAGGGCGCCAGTAGAATAAAACCCACGATTGCAGACTTGGAACCAAGTCTACAGTAAAAACGAAAACAAACTTTGCAATAATTTTATTTGGCGTCATGTGATTAATGTTCCGACTTTTGACAGCAGCAGCGTAGACGAACTTGACCCAGTTCGTCGTCTATTTAGTATAAATACCACAGACAAATCAATAGTGTTAACATTATTGTTGTGGGGACAGGTGCAAGATACATTTTATTTTCCACTTCGAATTCTGCTAGTCACGACGGGATTTTTGTACACCACACACCGTGACCATGCAGCAAGCAAAATACGCAAACCTTTTGTTGACTGCTGTCGTTGTGTTGGGGTTTTGCAGTTCGTCAGTGCAATGTTTTTCAAAGAAGGTAATACAACTCTTTCAGTCTTTGTTTTGTAGTTACATTTTTATTTTACGATGATAATATTTATCATTCAAAGCTTTGTACGCACGATACGGAGCACTGATGTTCCTTTTTGTAAAAATGAGTGAACTAGCAACTAGTGGTCACAGGATACGAAAAGTTTTTGTATTTATTAACTAATTTATTTGTTTGTTTACAGGATAAGTATCCACCACCTCCACCGACAGAGCAAACAGCCCAGATGGCTCGCTATGTTGTACACAGGGTAAGCTTGTCTGTCTGTTTGTTTGTTTGGTTATTTCCATTTGTGCAACAACAATAGTGCAAATTAAGTACATCAGTTTATCTGTATTTGGATTTTCGTTGTTCAGTCAGCGCTTTTTGATGTCTATGTGACATGAAATTTATTATTTGCAGGCTGACTGGTGTACTCTGACGACCATCTCGAGCAACTCTGACCTTGTTGGTCTGGCGTTTTCTGAGCCGACGTCAGTGAGTGACGGCCCCGTTGCAAACAGCACTGGAGTACCAGTGATGTACCACGCCATGCAGAGCTACGTAATGCAGGACATTGTGAAAAACAGCAAGGTGAGTAACTGATACCCCTCTCTTATATTTATGCATGGCATCACATTTCTAACCCAAAATGAGGCCATCGGCGCACGTCACACCCCTACCAGTGCAGTGGCTGCGTCGATGGCTTCGTTTTGGGTTAGAATGGTGAAGTCAGGAATGAACATTAAAAGAGGCGTATAGACCGTTCCATTTTAGCCTGCACGCACAAGTGTTGTACGCTGCCTTAGGGCCTTGTCACACGAGGCAACTTTTGCAGGCAACTTGGATGCAACCAACTGCAGTGCATGCTACAGGACCACTTTGGTAGCACACGGGTCAATTTTCAAACATTGTCTTACGATCCACAAGAGAAATAGGTGAACATTCAAATGTGAATGCCTTTTCTTCATGGAGATTGCCTGGAACTGGTTGCCTGTAAATTGCCTCGTGTGACATGGCCCTTAGGCTGCGCAGCAATTGCTCTGGATTGCGGCAGCCAATGTTTGACTGCGCACAGTGTAGATGCATTCACCACATTACAGACTCCAGTTTATCTATCGTTCAAATTCAGAGAAGATGATATTAATTGATCACACAGAAGGAGGGTTAACATTGATATAATAAAGCGTTTGTACTTTTTTTTTATTCTCCTGAAGATGAGCAGAGTCTACTGTTCGAAACGTCAAGAATAAACTGGCTCTTTTCCTCAAAAGAGAATTATAACATGGTTATATCCATAAGTTTACTATTATTTATGAATAGTTTGTTCTTATTAATTTGGGTTATTAATATCACAGGCATGTTACTCGGGTGGGATTCGAACCCACGACCCTTGCAATTCTAGAGCAGTGTCTTACCAACTAGACTACTGAGGTTGCCCGGTAGCTAGAGGCAGTTTCGAATCCTATGTTTTGGTGGGGGTACCGCAACGAAAGAGATGTTAAAGTTTGTTCTTAATAAAACATTTGTTTATTGTTAATCTTGCCAGGTGACGCTGAGTTTCAGTGAAGCAGTGTTTGGTGCTGAACAATGCCAGCCTGGCCAAGAGTCTGATCCAGAGTTTCCACTCTGTGCTCGTGTTACCATAATGGGTAAGCTTGAACCTACTTAGCAATCTTACAGGGGACCACCAGACGCATGAAATTAAAATGTCTTTTAACTGGTAACCTGTTTGTAGTTAGCAACTTTTTTTTGTACTTAGCAAAATTGTGTGGTCTGACCATGCTCAAAATACTACTCCTTGGGGAGGGACAGGGCCTTCTTTGAGTATTGTTTTGTAAAATAAGCCATTTGCGTGTTAGATTTGAATATTGTCTGGTACACAAGTACAAATATGTGCTTGATCACAAGTTGCCACTTAAATTTCAATTCACCAGACTATAGAGACAGTTGCTATGTCACATGATTCGGGGCAAGCTTTTGCGTAGTTACATAAGAGACGGTGAACACCCATACACAATTCTGAATGGATGTGATGGCACAGTGGTACCCGGGGTCTGCTCATCTGGAGGTTGCTACCTCATTACTCCTCATTTTATGAGAAAAATATTGTAATGTTTTTAGTGTTGACCTTTCGCCCTTATAACAAGTGACTGTGCTATTATTGTATGCTACTATTGGATGGTTCAAAATCAGTACTGGGTTAAAGTCTGACATTATATGAATTCTGCTTTGTCTGGTGAATGCTTTAGGCCCGATACTTCACGGAGGCAATGAAGGCGATTGCCTTGGTGCCCTTGAAATGCTCCAGTGGAAGCTTACAATTTCCTCATAGGGCGCCCTTTACCATTGGTGCCCTTGCCCTTTCAAAAACGAAGCATACAGGCCTGATGCTTGTCCTTTTAAATAGGGGACCGGTCTCCTTCCTATGTCTCAACACATACACACACAAAACTTGAAATACTCCAGTAGAAGTTTAGAATTCCACCATAAAAACTTTACAAAATTTAATTTCTTATTTTTACCCTTTTTCTTTGAAGGTAATGCCGCCATCCTAACCGACCCCAAAGAAATCGCAGCTGCCGAAAAAGCCCTCTTCTCACGCCATCCAGCAATGGCCTCTTGGTCTAAAGCGCACGAGTTCAAATTTTTGAAGCTCAACATAACCAATGTTTTGATCATCGATTTCTTCGGCGGATGGGTCACTGTACCGGTGGATGAGTACATGAAAGCAAAACCGTAAGGAGAGACCAGGATACCAGACTATGATTTACGCTTTTTTTAATTAATTAAGATACTTTGCCTCTGCTTAGGGTCTGGCTGCAGACTCCAATTGATATTAAACCGTGAGGAGAGAACAGGATGCCAGGCTATGATTAACGCTTTTTTAAACTATCGTAGCTTTTTTCGAAACTTCTGCTTAGGGTCTGGCTCCGGACTCCAATTGATAATAAACCTGTGAAAATTTGGGCTTTCAGTTGTGCAAGTCAGGAGAAAATGGTGAAAAACTATTCATGTTTTTGCAGCATTTGTAAACACACTAATTTTGGTTGCAACAACCGATATCAGCAGTAAGGAAACATTTCACAGAAAAAATTATTTTAGTATCAACTTCATAATCATAAGCTTTCAGATTAAAATAATGTTTTTAATCCGAACCAATCCTGTATATTACTTTTAAAAACTGTCCAAATCTGTGTGCAATTAATTTTATACCCATCAATTCATTCTGAACGCTAGCTTTAGATTTAGATTTCTTCATTCTTCTAGAAAATGTTGTTATATTACTTTATTCTGATAGATTCTTGGCGTCACTTGAATTACGCGGAGGCTACAACCTTTTGTTGCCCCGCTCTTGCCCCCATGTGCCAACTTTCCAATAGTCTTCCAGAATTTCCAATGGACGTGGACGATAAATTTTTTGCTAGTATTTTTAAATTTCCTGTTAAAACAGGTATTATTTGATTATTTAAAGAACTAAATATGTCGGTATTTGTGTAAATTATGGCGTTTGATTAAATTGCACATGTATTTACATAATATAGGGTGATACTTTTTGAAAGATTGAAGATAACAAGAAGCGTAGTTTAAAACAGTATTAAACAAGCAATATTGAACTGGAAATATTTCTGTTTTGTTTTTTTTGACACATAAAAAAGCCACACACTCCCCTTATATCGTGTGGTGAATCAAAAGTCAATCCTCCCAACAAATTTAAAGCATACCACTTTTTTGCCTCAAGAAGAATACTGGAAAAAAGTCCACAAACACAGACTTGAAACTGTAAGAAAGGAATAACTCACACTTTCACAAATTATCTTCCTTAAATATCTCTTAATCCTGACAAAAGAACGCAGTTTACAGACATTACAAAAGGGTGTTTACACCGTCTTCAAGAAGTTTTTACTAACAAGTTATTTCAAAATAGAAAATGGCCCTTATAGTGAAATGTTAAAGGGGTTGTGTGTATTGGTATTATTCCTTGAAAAATACTATCCAATATCGAGAAGTTATTACTAACAAGTTTAACAAAAAATAGAAAATGGTTCTTTTATAGTGAATTGTTAAGGGATTGTGTATAATATTATTGGTATTATTCTTTGAAAACATACTATCAAAGTATTAGAAAGTTTTTAATTAAAGCCATTGGACACTTTCGGTAAACAGTATTGTCCAAGGCCCACACTTCGTGTATCACAACTTATATATGAAATAACACACCTTTGAAAATTTAGGCTCCATTGTTCATCGGAGTCAGGAGAAAATAACGGGAAAACCCACCCTTGCTTCCGCACGTTTCGGCGTGTCATGACATGTGTTTTTTTAAAATCAATCTGTAATTCTCGATATCGATAATTGATCATTGTTTTAATGTTTTCTCAAAAAGTAAAGCATTTCATGGAAAAATATTTCAAGAGAAGTCTTTCACCATTACCTTCTGTAAACCCTGTAAGTTATTTGTAAATCTGTTTTTTTTTTTTTCTGTTCCGAAAGTGTCCAATGGCTTTAAGGAAACGCCATCTTGGCAAATACGACGAGACTAGCAGCCACGCTCACAGACTTGGAACCATGTCTACTTGGTAATATACAAGGCATGCCAGGTCATTTACACTTTGTGTATTGCCGAGTGCATATTAACAGCTACACAGTTTGAAGTTCAATTCAGTTACAAAGAGCCCAGCTCTCATGTTATATTGACACAAAAAATAGAAAACTTTCCACAAATGAAGTCGCTTAAAAAGAAAATGGTACTAGTTTGTAATCATTATTGTAAAGACCCTTTGCATATGAGGTCACAAGACCCAAACAGCGCGCTCACTGAGATCAGAGCCCAATTTCATAGCGCTGCTTAGCGGCCGATTTTTTGCTTACTGTGCGATTTCTATTTCATAGCGCTGCTAACCGTAAGCACAGGAAAAGGCATGCTAACCTTCCGGTGCTTACGTCACAATGCAAATCCACGGTAAACGCGCAATATGGCCGTCAAATCTTTCTGCTAACCTGTGAAATACGCTAAGGCTTAAGCAAATTTTTCTGCTACAGTAAGCACGCAAATTTGCTTACCGTTAAGCAGCGCTATGAAATTGGGCCCAGTGATGTTCAATCATTGGCTGAGAAATGTGCGTGGTGTGTACACGCATACTTTTGCTTGCACAGTTGTAGGGACTTGCTGTTGTTCTAGTGTTCCCTTTCCTGAAGAAGTACCCTGTTTAACAAAACAGTTTATCAAAACGAAATTGTTGTGGGGACCTTTATTCCATTGTGTAAAAGTTCCCACATTGTTTGGTCTCAGCAATGGAGGCCAATGCAAAGTGTCTATTAGAACAATATTTACTGAATCGCAGAAAAAAAGTCCACCATACAGGGACTGTTAAGCCGTATCTCACAGCGCAGAAATAGCGGTGAACCAGCCATAAATAAGACACATAGCAAGGCGTTTTCAACTGGTAAACATTTTGCTGCATATTAATTGTTCGCTTAGCGTATTTGTGTTCCTAAGCAGGTTTGTGATAGTGGCCAAAGGTCCTCACTTGAGCAGAGACTCAGGGAAAGTTCATCAGCTTTCTTCACCCGTTTCTACTAGCAAGTTACGATCTTAAAGGTGTACCTCTTTATCTTTAAACAAAAAAAGCACAACGCTCTCATGAATACATAATTTGTTTGTATACATATATAAAAAAGGAGTGCCATTCTTATCTCATGCTGAATCACATTTAGGTCCAGACTGCTCAAAGTGTTGAACACCTAAGAAATAGCGCCCTCAATGGTGCGTTATTGCCAAAGAGTGCTTCAGCGTTCCTGTATGAAAATCGTTTCTTGCGGACTGAGTCCGGCCTCCTTCAGAGTTTTATCAAAGTCCAAATACGACAGTTTTCTCCGGGGGAAATTTGTCACCATTTCGAACCGCTCATTGGAAAATCCTTCTTTACCAACCAATGTGACCAGCGTCTGCAATAAAAAGAGATGGAATTTTACAGAAAGATTAATATTTTGATCACATTATGAAATTCATTTTGATAACCAGGGTGCTTTTTCTTGACCTCTTCTGATTTTGGACACCCTGCTTTAAAACCCCTCCCCGAGAGTAAGCTTTTACAAAAAAGACAGCTCATGAGAGGGTTCCATTTACCAGAAGGGGAGTATCCTTTTGGAGGGACAACTGATACTTCTCTTCATTCGGGTGTTTTTATCATAGCCTAATCTACCCTACTTGAGAAACCCCTCCCAAATAGTTGAATTTCCTAATCAAGAGAGTAAGCTTTTACAAAAAGACTAGCTCATAACACGGTTCCATTTACCAGAAGGAGAGTATCTTCTGGGAGGGACAACTGTTTCTACACTCTATTCAGGTGTTTTTCAATGGCCTGTTCTGGTTTTGGACACCCTTTTTTCAGAAACCCCTCTCAAATAATTGAATTTCCAAATCAAGAGAGTAAGCTTTTACACAAAGACTAGCTGATAAGACGGTTCCATTTACCAGAAGGGGAGTATCTTCTTGGAGGGACAGCTGTTTCTTCTTTCCGTCTGGGAATCTGAGCATTAGCTTGGCCATGGAATGAACGTCTGGAAGGTAAGCATAACGAAAAACAGAATTAAGCTAAGACACAAAACTCAGAGCCTTGCAACTTTGAAATTCACAAGTCAAAAAACCAAAATACATAGAACATAGAAAAATTGATGGGACATACCGATGTCTTCCCCATTCTTAAGGACCACTGGTGATGAATTCGTCTCTTTGGCAACCCCATCATTGGAGTCCGTCTCTGTGACAACTGTTTTCTTCCCTTGAGGAGCATCTTCCTCACTATGGCTCATCGATTTAGTTCTTACAGCTTCGTCGGCTGTGCTTGTCCCATTAACAGCTGACTGGATCGTTCTTTCGTTCGACTTTGAGTCAGTTCTATGAGTGGTGCTGGAGGAGTTGGAATTCGCAACGAGCGGGTGGTTCTTTAGAAGGTTGGGTTTGATGGACTCGATGACGCAATCTGAATCACTGTCATGATTTGAGTTAATCTCGACATCCACGATCTCATCATAATCATCCTCGTCATCGAGGTCATCGTCGTCCGACAGACTTATCGTCTCGTGAATCTTCTTGGAAGCGATTGTGGCGGGGGTGTCTTTGGAAGATGGGACGCGGTCTTTGTGGGCATCGCTAGTTGATTCGGCTAAGGAGGCGGCGATGGCAGCTTCAAGTTGAGAATCCTCACTGGCATCTAAGATCGTTTTTGTCTAAGATAGAGAAGAAACAAATTATCCGCCTTAAAGGTGTCCTTAATCAAGACACTTGACCATTATTGGTACGTCCTTCAGATGGGACGTAAAGCCGTGTGTTGTGTAATACAAGTAAAATAACCCAGAACCTAGAGCAAGCTAGTCGAAACGTTGAGACCAGTTCAGAACTTACTCCGTGACAGTACAGTTAATTACGATCCTATAAGCTAAAGTAGTAGTCCAGTCTATTTTCTATACCATCCGCCCTGGTAATAGTTAAAAAGCAGGACAGTTCTTTTTAGAACTGAGAAGTCTCCCAAACCTCCGACTATCTACTCCGCGGCAGTAGAATAAAGCAAGACAGTTCTCTAAGAACAACTCTACCTGGCAAGTAGACACACACATGGTGTTACCGCAAACCAAATGTACAGTGATACCTCACCATGCAATGCCTCAAATCCTATATAAAATAACCCAGTTACACTTATTGCTAAGAGAAGGGGTTTGGCCCATTGTTTCTGGCAGTGGCAGCTGAGTGAGCAGCAGCACCTTGTAAACCCTTTATAAGAATAACTTACCATTCTTGCCTTTTTGGCAGGCGGAGACGCTGGAGTCTCTTTGTCGAAGCACGGATGATTGGATAAAAACTCCATAACTGAAACAAGAACGAAGAAAACAAACATGCATCGGGGCCCAATTTGATAACGCCTGTAAGCACAAAAACTTGCTAAGCACAGAAAGTATTGCTTAACAGAAACAGGTTACCAGCCAAAATCACATTAAGTTTACATTGATGTGACTGGTACCCCACTCAGTTTTTGCTCAGCAAAGAAATTTGTCAGCAGTATTTTCTGCTTGACAGTTTCATGAAATTGGGCCATGTTCAGACGATAAGTTTCAAAGAAAGACTTTTCATAGGATTAATGCATCAGAATGAAGTAGACCTATGAAATTAGTAATGTGAAGTTGTATAGACCCCCTTGCATTGGCCGTCATCGTTGATGAAACAGGCTCGCGAGAGTCGTGCACAGAGCATTCAAGCGTGCACGCTTCCATTGTTTGTCATGAAAGATCAGTCAATGACATCATGTTGCAATCTACTGTTGAACGAGAAAAAGACATCTTACCAAGATCACAAAATGACGTGCTGTCAAGCTTGCTCCACGAGACCAACAGCTCACCTGTCGTTTGAGAAAAGAAAATACAAAAATAAAATTAAACGAAAGAGTTCTCACTGGCATGATAGTTAGTCTTTGGTTAGACTTGATTCAAGTCCCATTCTCGTGCGGGAAGTCCCTTAGCATATCGCGCTAACTATCAGACAAGCCGTATAGCAGTGTAGCTATTGTCAAATGTAGCTATTGTGGTCTCGAGAATGGGACTTGACAAGGTCGTTTCTTATTCCTGCACGTTGTTATAAAAAAATCTCCCTAGATGGGGAGATGTACAAAACCATTTGGAGTGTGGACGCGCTGCCCCCTCGGTAAAATATTTTCATTATACTCAGTGCAGAAGACATTGTAAGTGCATGCGTCTAGAATCTCAACCCAGTTATGATTAATCGATCGAAATTTCAAATCTTACCAGTTCTTGGATCGAGCAATGCCACATGAGGGAACTCCTCCACCTTGTAAAACTGCATGTATCTCCTCCCTTCATCGCTGTCATGATACACCTGATAAGCAACAACAACAGAACCCAATTTGCTTAGCAAGAATTAGCAGGATACCAGTCAGAAAGGGTGCACGGGACAAGGTTATTTGGCTGGTAACCAAACTTAACTTAGAATAAATCGCCGTCATTCAAAAATAAATGTAAAATGCACAGAAAACCAAAAATTATTAGTTGCATTTGTTCCAACGAATATTCTTTCATTTAACACAACAAACTTTCTCTAACCTGCCATAAAACGAAGGATTCATTGATGATACTTTTGACTGTTGCGTCACTCCAAACGTCCCTGTTGAGTTTCTGACAGTTGAATTCCTGAACGTCCTGAACGTTAACAATCAACCAACGACCTTGATTTTGACCCGTCTCCATGGCCTGCTCACAAAACATCAAATTATACATTAATATTATAATATATCACTGGCAATGTTGTAGCCACGGTGGGAGGTGCTGGGGGGGGGCCTGCCCAGGGCAAAACATTTTTGCCAAGCACTCTGAGCAAAATACATTGTGCCGTAAAGATTTCCCTCAGTAAAGAATAAATAAAAATTGTCCACTGGACTCACGGCTAAATTTCCCATCCACATGAAAGCAGTTACAGTAAAGTGTCTTGTTCTAGGATACAAGTGTCACAGCAAAGACTCGAACCCACACTCTGCTGATCAGAAACACCAGAACTTGAGTCTGGCGCTCCTAACCACTCATGCCACAAATAAACAAAATATTCACAGAAAGTTTAAGTTTGTTTTAACGGACACCTACACATGGCGAATTTCCGTCAGCTTTTTAAGATTTCTTTTTAAACAAAAAATGTACTCACTGTGTTGAAGGTTCCTTTGTGCATCAGATCTACGGGAGGTCTGAAGAGGTCTTCAAGGGTGCGGACTTTGGCCGATTGGGGGACAAGGTTGCCGTGGTTACGAATCATCTCTTCTTGATGTCCTGTGTTTGAAGATGGTTCAAAAGTGAATGATAATAAAAACTATAATAAAGACCTGTACTGTGCACATTTCCACCCTGGTGGGTTTTCAAGGCGCAGTAAAACCCCCAAAAGAAAACGAATGAAAACAGACGCGACTAAATTAGTCCTTGAACACCAGTGACATAAGATAAGTTTTGAGAAGAGATTTGAATTGTGGTACAAAGACAAGATCTAAGATTAAGTGGTAGAGAGTTCCGGATGCGTGGCGCAGCTGGACAAAGAAGAAGAGGAAGTTAAATAATCATTGTCTTTACAAGACAATGCAGTCTTTTGAAGTCTTAAAAGAACTGAGCCAGGTAAACTCTTCATCACAACTTACTTGTCTCTGCTTGGAAGTCGCGGAATTTATCGAAGATAGAAACTTGACCGCCCCTTCGCCTCGGTCGTGGACCTAGTGATAAAGAAGAAGAGTTACTCAACCTAATTTTCCTCGCTACAAATGAAAGCAAGACAGTTTTGCCAAAAGTTTCAAAGGAATTGTGTTCCCAAACAAAGGGACATGTTGTTATAAAATGTACTTTGTAGAAACTGTACAATGGTGTTAGCATGTGGGTAGATATCTGAGGGAGTCATCGAAGGTTTAGGTGTAATTTTATGATTAATTATCAACCTGCAGTGGATCCACTGAACCCCTATAAATAAGACCACTCTTCTCTTTCTCTTCAGTCTCCTGACGATGACTAGAGCAAGCTAGTCAAAACATTGAGACCAATTCAGAACTGACTCCGCGGCAGAACAGTTAATTCTGATCCTATAAGCTAAAGTAGTAGTTCAGTCTATTTTCTATACCATCCACCCTGATAATAGTTAAAAAAGCAGGACAGTTCTTTTCAAAACTGAGAAGTCTCCCGAACCTCTGATTATCTACTCCGCGGCAGTAGAATAAAGCAAGACAGTTCTCTCAGAACAAACTCTACCTGGCAAGTAGATACACACATGGTGTTACCGCAAACCAAATATACATTGATACCTCACCATGCAATGCCTCAAATCCTATTAAGGTACAATACTTACCAAATGTTGGGACATCCTGTACAAGTATTTCCCGCTTTTGGGGAATTGGAGCTCGGACGTTGTCACTGAAAGCCAAACAAATTTTTTATGAAAATATTACACATTTTAGGTAATCAGTTGAAAACCCCCCCGAGACTGCTAGACTTATTTTTACTGGTCTGACCTTGTCTAAAGCGAAAATTTCTGGCCTTGGCCCTGTGAAAGTCTAGTGTGAATTTCAAGCCCTGCAGCTAATTTCAAGAAATGCTTAGATTAATCATGAATCTCGAGTTAGGACGAGTAACACTTTCTAACTTAGGATGAGTTCACTGTGTCCTATCTTCGGATACAGAACTAATTCGTCCTAAGTCCTAAGATTAATCCTAAAGTTGGAGAGAGTTTGGTGAAAACGACAGCTGGATCAATACTCACTCTGGTGGAATTTCCGGAGCGGCACTTACACCCGACGGTCCTGCAGTGGACGCCCCTGCGGTGGCAACCCCGGCAGTGGACGCCCCCGAGCCGGCTGTAGCGCCCTCTAGCTGCATACCAATTGCCATCTCAAGGTTTCCATTGCACACTTCAAGCAAACGGAGTCCGACCTCTTCAGTTGCACCTACAAGTAGAAAAGGAACAAAGTAATATTATGAGTATCTCTAGAGTACATACCAAAAAAATTTGCTGAATATTTTTTTCCAAATAGGACACCATCCACGCCAAAGGGCTAGAATTAGAGAGCCGAGTTGGTAGAGTGCAGCCGACGGCACAAAGCCAGAGGTCGCATTTTCAAGTCAAACTCTAGTAGTACTAGTAGTACTAAACTTTCTTTGCTTATAAAAAACCAAGAAATATTTTTTGATTTGTTCCTTTGTATTGTGTTTTTCGTTGCATCACATCAGTCATCAACAGTCCATACAATGCACAACAGACATGATTGATAGATGGCGAACTATGGGCAACTAAAAATTAAACCTTTGATATGCGCTGATTGAGGTACACCCATAACTTATCACACATCAACGATGATGAATGGGCGACCCCCCGCGATCGACACACGATTGGCAACCCCTGACACGGACGGACAGAACAGAATGAAATTCATTTAAAATTTATATTTATTAATATTAATTAGCCTATAATCCCTATATTAATTAATCATTAATGTGGACATGTCTGAATGTTGTGAAATTACATTGTATTGTATTTGTTTTTGCATATATTAAAAAATGATTGATAGGGATAGTAAAATATCTATTATAGTATAGTGTCAGTACTTTTTGATTGAGTTGAGTGTGTGGTGCACTGCTGTCTCAGTGTCTGTACTGCTGTGCCATGCAGTGTGGTGTTCTTTGTGGATCTGGCTGGTGGAATTTTGGGGAAAGGACCTTTCTTTTGTTTTTTTGGTTTTTTAATTTGGGCAAATTAAATAATAAAATCGTAAATTGTGTCACACTAATTGAACTATCATGATTTCTAGGTACATTAATTAAATATAACAGTTTTAAAACCTTCTACACAAACTGTGTAAGTTTAACACGAAAGTCTCACCCGTTATGGCAGAAAATTGTTTTGCCAGCCCTTCCATCGCTGATGAACTTTTCGACTTCCCGCGAGACGCCATCTTGGATTGTGTCACAATTTTGTGAGTAGATCGCGATTTAATTCCTCCTTTCAGCCTAAAGAGGGCGCTATACAAGCAGACCGCTAAAAAAAAACTGGAACCACCAAACGGATGATATCGTCGAATCGTGAAACTTCTTTTGTTTTTTCGTCAAAATTGTCTGCTTGTATCACTGAAACTGTAGAATAATCGGTTCTGTAACTTCGTTGGTTTATTGTTTGTTGGCAGAAGGTGCCTCCCATTAAATATGGAGGAAACCTATGATGACGAAAGTGGTAAGTAGCTGGTTCAATATTGTTGAGTTTCACACTGCCTGCATGTACTTCTTGCGAATTGCGTATACAAAAACCCATTCATATTTGTTTCTGATACTGATCAGAACAGAGCTCAGTCTCAGAGCGCGGCGCAGGGTTTTGGTGGTGAAGCGCAAAAGCACAGGAAACCAAGTTTTATGTCAGAGCCTACCTCTTTGGTCAGAGCTAGTATCTATCAGGGTCATGAAGATTCAAATCGTTCTAAATTTTGTAATAATTCAAGTAACATATTAATAATATGAACTTGGCCCCACTTGTGTGGCCAAGGCTAGACTCTAGCCTTAGCCACACAAGTGGGGCTAATAAAATAAGTAATAATTATGAACTATGCAACTTTTAATTTAAACTTAAAGCCATTGGACACTTTCTGAACAGAACAAAAATTAAAAGTTCACAGATTTACAAAAATAACTTACACTTACAGAGTTTACAGAAGGTAATGGTGAAAAACTTCCCTTGCCTTGAGTTGAATTTATTTGAAATATTATTCCATGAAATGCTTTACGTTTTGAGAAAACATTAACACAGTTATCAATTCTCGATATCAAGAATAATGGATTTATTTCAAACACATGTCATGACATGTCATGACATGGCGAAATGTGCCTACATTTTCACAGGTTTGTTATTTTAGATATAAAAGTTGTGATACACGAAGTGTGCGCCTTTGGACGGAAATTCTTTGGACAATACTGTCTACCGATATGTTATGCGATTGCTTTAATAAGGGTCATATTTTGTGTTTTGTGAGGTACAAAAAGCACCCAAACACTTTAAATTCAAAGACAAATAAGCCACAAAATCTGAATAACTTGTTTAATTTGTCCATCTTCAGGGAGTGAAGGAGGTAGCACACCTGTCATGGATGAACACAGTGACGCTGAGGAGCAGGGTCAGGCTGAGCAGGGTGAATATAACCAGCAGAGCGACGCTGAAGAAAATAGCGAAGTTGAAGCCAGCGACGCAGAAGTCAACGCTGGAGATTTAGAGGTGAGCATTTGTCGCAAGAAATGCCATGGTTTTGAAACCTGTTGTAAACAAAGGTGCTTGCGATGTGAACCAGAATCACAGGGGTTAACCCTGTCTCTTCCATGATCAGGCCCGATACTCATTTCTTCTATGGTTTTCACTTGTAATGTTGTAGCGCTTTGCAACCGCTAGAAAATGTACTAAATGCTGTTATTATTATAATAATATCATAATAAACACCGGGGCTTGAGTCAGGTGCTCTTAATCCTTTGTTGGGTTTACTTTAGACTGAATATTGAGTTATGAACTGGATATGAAGTATTGTTTTTTTGTTTCTTAGGAGGGTGAATACGTCTCTGAAGGAGAAGGGGGTCGATCAGACAACGAGGAGGTGGCTTCAGATGGTGAAGTTGAAAGTGAGGACGACGGAGGAGAGCAACACAGCTACGATGGAAACGCAGAGGAGCAACAAGAGAGTGACCAGGAGGCAGTAGAGGCTGAAGAGGGGGAAGAAGGTTATCAGGAGGGTGGCGAAGAAGGAGAAGCGAGGGAGAGTGATGGAGAAGAGGTGGAGACGGGGAGGATAGAAGATGAGGAAGAAGAGGTTGGAGCGGAGGAGGGGGAGGCTGAAGATGGTGAGGTTGACTATCAAGAAGCCTCGGATAACGAGGAAGAGGGGGAACAAGGTGAGGTTGAGGAGGATCAAGATGGGGTAGAAGAGGAGCAAGATGAAGGGAGGCATAGTGATGGGGCGTATGAGGCTGGATCCGGTGATGAGCAGCGAGGCAGCGACCATGAGGACTGGGAGCAGGGGGAACAGAGCGAGGTGGAAGCGGAGACGAGAGAGGTTGGTGAGGAGGAGTATGAACCTCAGGAGGACTACTCACCGGTAGGCTCACCGGGCGGGTCCCCGGATGGGTCACCGGGCGTGTCACCGGGCAGGTCACCCGTTGGGTCACCGCGCGGGTCGGAGGACGGTGTTGTCGATGAAGACGTGGACATGGAGCATCAGGAATTCAACGATGAGGATGATGCCGAGAGGGACCATGTGGAGAACAATGCCGAACCTCAAGAGTATGAGGAGGATGAGAGAGGTAGTCCCGAGGCACAGAATGAGGAATGGCAGGAGGGTTATCAAGAGGCAGCGACCTCACAAGAACATGAAGCTGATGCGCCTCATGGTGAGCAGGAGTACGAGGAAGAGGGAGAGCGGTATGAGGCACAGCAGGATGAAGAGGAGGTAGACACAAGGAGGCAAACCACCTATGAGGACAATGATGACATGATGGGCCCGGAAAGTCCAGATCCTGAGCGACAGCAGACCTCAGATGTCGATGGTAAGACAGTGGTTTACATTTTTTGATACTCCTATAATCGGCCATTTTGACATTCCTCGTTAAAAAAATTGTTTCCCTCCTGAGATAATTTGCCGCCTCAAACCTTGGAGCAATTCGAGGAGACAGGCCTGGAATAACACACAGGCCAGGGAAGCCATGTCTTTGGTTGCCCCTGGCTTCGGTTGCCCCTGGCTTCGGTTGCCCCTGGCTTCGGTTGCCCCTGGTCTTGGCCTTGGCATCTTTTGGAAGTGACCTTGGTTAAATGAAAATGGCCTTGCCCTCTAAAAGATGAAAATGCAGGCTTCTCTAAGGAAACTGTAAACTTGTATCCCAGCCTTGCAAATGGCACCACAGCAAAAGCACAGGGCACCACTGCAATTGCTGTGGGTGTTGTGGGTTAATTCGGAGCCTGAAACGATAAATTGCAAGATGTAATATAATTTCCTTTTCAGAGCCTTATGAGCCTTATGTTGAAGATGAAGACAATGTGCCCTTATATGATAACGAGGCCCCTGAGCAAGACGCAGCTGAAGCTGTAGATTTCGTAGAGGCCGAGGATGCTGCTGAGGGTGGGGTCGAAGTGGGTGTGGCCGACGAGGGTGTGGCTGACGGAGGTGATGAGGACGCAGAGATAGAGCAGCCCCACAGTCCAGCCGAAGCCCCCAACGATACCTTGGACAGCGGGGACGAGAGTAATGAAGAAGAGTAAGTTTGTTGGTTGACTTATCGGAGAGTGGTGTCGATTCTCGGTCATTACACCTGTGTCTTCCTGTAAGGTACTTAACCATGAATGCTTCTCTTAACCCAGGTGCCTAAATAGTACCTATGAGGGCTGTATTCTGTTGGAATAAACCCTTATTTGCACTAATTGAAGCAGCTTGGGGTTGTATGCTCCTAGGGAAGTAGAGAAAGTTTGAGGAATTGTCGATCTTTGCATTTTATTAGTGATTTTTGTTCTTTTCTTTAAGGGCTGGTGTTGGGGAGCTCATCGCTGACATCTTTGGTTCCAGCGATGAAGAAGATGATGAAGAATTTGAGGTACTTTCTCTTTGTCTGTTTTTTTGTTTTTTTGTTTTTGTTTGTTAGTTTAGACAATCTTCCTGTCAAGGGAACTCTGCAAACTCCCACAAGGGGATATAGAGTCAATCTTTCTCAAGCATTGGTTTAACAATCTTTTTATTTGTTTCTTTCAGGGTTTCGGAGAGGCTGAGTTGGGACAGCCTGTTAAAAAGAAGCGAGCAGGTTCGTTAAGTATCATTTATTATCCCTCTTTCCTTCTTCCTCATTTTCTTTTTTTAATTTTTAAAATTCTGGCCAAATTTCATAGAGCTGTGCTGGCAATGTAAGCAATTTCATAAAGCCTGTAAGTACAAAAACCTGCTAAGCAAAGGAAAATCTTGCTCAGAAAAAAACAGTTTACCAGCTAAAATTCTATAAGGTTAACATTGGTGCCACTGGTGCCCTACTAATTTTTTGCTGAGCATTTGCCAATCAGTATTTTCTGCTAAACAGCTTTGTGAAACTGGGTTCTGGTTTTGTGTACCCTTTGCAGCTGTTCTATCGAGTGATGATGATGATGATGATGATGGTGTGGAAGATACCATTGAGCAAGAGGGGGTTCCAGATGAGGAGGAGGAAGAGGAGGGGCAAGGAGAAGGAGAAGATGCTACTCCGGCTGATGACGCGGCGGCGCAGGACTCAGACTCTGACGAAGGGGTTGTTGATGGTGATGATGGGAAGTCAAAGGGGTGAGTGAAAGTAATTTTTTTTGGGGGGGGGGGTTTGTTTGCTTTCTAACGCAAGATTTATTGTTGACAATAATCAACAGTTTAAAAAAAAATGAGTTGTGAAAAATTTTCTAAATAAATGTTCACATTCTGGTGTACAACACATTCAGGTGAAGCCTGGGATGGAGTTTTGAGTGCCAGATTTTCATGAAGATGTACCATGTTTTCCTAACGGGAATTATAACTTTTTTCCAGGAGTTTTGTGTCGGACTTTGACCTTATGATGGAAAAGAAGAAAGCAGAGAACCGAGCTCACAGAAAACGACGACGCGGCGGTGACATCATCAACGATAACGATGACATCATCGTTGCAATGATCAAACAAATGATGGAGGCAGCCAAGGTAAAATCTCGGCCAAATTTCATGAAAATGCTGAAGCAGAAAGTCTGCATTTTTCCCTCCTCCCCAGGGCCCAATTTCATAGAGCTGCTAAGCACAACCAATTTGGTTAGCATGAAATTTTTGCCTTGATAAAAACAGGATTACCAACCAAATTTCCACGTGCTTTTCAGGATAAGCAAACAACAGCTGAATACCAGTAACAGGCAATGTGGTTTGTAATCGTGTTTTTATCAGGGAAGAAATTTCATGCTAAGCAAATTTTTGTGCTTAGCAGCTCTATAAAATTGGGCCAAGCTTAGGGTGAACTTATTTTAGAAACAAAAACGTAATAAAAAAAACCTTCTTTTTTTGTGTTTTACATCAACAGGAGGACAGACAGTTGAATCAGCGACGGAAAGCTGCCACGAAAAAACTAACCATGCTTCCATCCGTCAAATCACAGCTAAGAAAGTAAGTTGTTTACCCCTCACCCCTTGGGTGGGATTCGAACCCACAACCTTTGCATCTAGACCAGTGTCTTACTAACTAGACCACCGAGATTTCCCGGTAGCTAAAGGGAGTTCGAATCTTTAGCAGCGGGTACCGCAACGATTTAATAGATGGAAATTTGTATCGAGGATAAAGAATATTGTACTTTTTGGTATTTTAATGCTGCGTTTGTTTTGTCCACAGGCAAGATTTACAGATTGCGTTTCTGGATTGCGGTGTACTGAAAGTAATGAAGGAGTGGTTGATGCCGCTGCCGGATCACAGTCTTCCAAATCTACACATCAGAGAGACACTTCTCAAAATACTCAGGGAGGTAGGAGAAACAAAAAAATTGGCTTAAAAGCACCTTAAGTAACTGTAAAAGACAAGTTTTCTCACTTGGTATATCCAATTTGTACATGCATAAAATAACAAATCTGTGAAAATCGAAGTTGCACGAGAAAATTGAAAGAAAAAGCACCCTTGTTGCACAACTTTGTTGTGTTTTCAGATGCCAAATAAAAGGCTTCAGGTCTTTATATTTGAGTGAGAAATTACCTTTCTCAAAAACTACGTTTTTTCAGAAGGAGCCGTTCTCACAATGTTTTTAGACTATCAACAGCTCTCCGTTTCTCGTTACCGAGTAATTTTTTATGCTAGAAATTGTTTTAAGTAATAACCAATAGTGTTCAGTGCCTTCAAGTGTGGTTGGCCAATTCCTCATTTTTTTTTTCTTCTCAGTTCCAAAGTAGCATGTCTGTTCTATAACGAGTATCATATTTCTATCTTTAACAGTTCCCACCGATTGATCAACATATGTTAAAAACCAGCGGTATCGGCAAAGCCGTTATGTGCCTCTTCCGACATCCAAAGGAGCTTAGACATTGCCGAGATCTAGCTGGGAGATTAATAAGTAAGTAGGATTAACTACAGACAGAGCATAGGGTTAGATTATCTACCCCTGATGAGGACTGGATGCAGAGTGTCAAGATCTTTGTTGCTGGAGTGAAGTGTCCTTGATGGATAACATTTGCTGATTAATTTTTGGGACCATGTGTGCATTTGTAGAAAAAATTGAAACAAGAAGAATTGCTCAGTTCTAGATTTGGGAGGGAAAAAACCCAATTGGGACAAACCCATGCAATCAGGCAGGGACTGAAAAACCAACCCACATGCAAGGCTCTGGGTCTGAGGTGGGATTCAAACGGGTCCAGAGAGGTTAAAGGAAGGGAGAGAAACCACTGAGCCAACCTGATTCATTATATCATGCATGCAACTTTTTCTCAGATCAGCTGAATTCCTCTTTCTATATACTTTCATTTATGCCATTCAAACTTGAAAAAACACTGTACAAAACCATTGGAACTTTGTAATTACCTCCTTTTTGGTTACATTTGCATGCCTGATTTATTTATTTATAAGGACCATTTTGATTGGGCTGCTGCCCACCCTTGTTTATCTTTCGCCACAGATGATTGGTCAAGACCGATTTTTGGAGTCGAGGCAAACTTTCATTCCATGACGAAGGAAGAAAGGCAAGAGCGGGATTTAGCGCAGCTCTCCGCAGTCAAGAAACGTAGATTAAGGTAGGAGGCATTGTCGTTTTATTTTAGTTTTTTTTTAAATCTTCTTTCAATTTATGTGTTAGAACATTTCAGTTGTTAGGACCCTTTAAATAATTTGGTTGTGGATGTAGGAGGAAGTTTGACTGTGTATTTTGCATTCAAAGCCATAATGCTTGATACTGGATTGTCATGAAAGTAAATGTAGGAGTTTTTTTTTGAGGCATTTGAAATAACCATTGATCTTTCTTCTCTACAGTTCAACAGAAGGGACAACTGTCACGCCAAAAAGTATAGATACAGCACTAACGGGAGAAGAAAGGTGATTATAAAATAAGTTGTGTCTCAGTTTACATGTGTCTTTATCAAAAAGTTGTTTTGAGTTGTGTGCGCTCTATAATATATTCCTTTTAATATTATTAAGGTATTCATGTAACTTGTTTGTATTTTTGTTTTACCAGAGCCTTGAGACCTGGTGATAAGGGTTGGGTAGGCAGAGCAAGGGTACCTCTGCCCTCGACCAAGGATTACGTCGTCAGACCAAAGTGGAACGTAGAGAGAGAATTCTCAAAGGTAAGAACCAGTGGTCCCATCTTTATGAGTGTCACCAAAGTTTTATATTTTCTCAGCGTGTATTCCTAATCTTTATTTTCAACACAAGTTAAAGGATAATCTTGGTTTTACCCATATTGTTTTAGCACTGTATACTTTGTGTACTTTCCTGAGCTCTGTGAAACAATCCACAGGCATATTACTCGGGTGGGATTTGAAAACCCACGACCTTTGTAATTCTAGAGCAGAGTCTTGCCAACTAGTCCACCGTGATTGCCCGGTAGCTAGAGGCAGTTCAAATCTTTTTTTTTAGCTGCGGGTTCCCCAACGATTTTTCAGATGGAAATTTGCACCGATGTGTGATAGCACTTCATACTCGGTACTTTCCCGAGTTCTGTGAAAAAAATCACGGGCATATATTACTCGGGTAAACAAAAATTTGTTGCCCTTTTGTTTTAAACCACAGAGCGGGAAAAAGGAGCCTACCAAACTGGACAAACATCTGAAACGATTTAAAGACGCCAAGGCACGGAGTAAGAACAAGAATCCTCGAGCAATCTCCATCAGCATTGAGGGAAGAAAAGTTGCTCTTTAAAAATATTCCGTTCAGAGTTGATTATTTACTTCTTGGGCAGGCTCCCTGTGTGCTGTGAAATGGTTATAGTACTAACGGAGGAAAGGGGCCAGGCTATTAAATATTTCATGCGCTACAGCAGTGGACCTTTCTTTTGCAACGTCACATCCCAGGTTTTCACCTACTGAGGTTTGAAAACTACGGAAAGCCATAAATGCAAAACAAAAACAGATGGCCACAGTTATTGTCCCACAACTATTCAAATAGTGTTGAATTTATTGAAAACAAAGCAACCAATCAAGGGAGTTGTTTTATGTTATTGGAAGTTTGCGGAGTGCAGACAATAATTTTGAATTTGGTCAGAACATCTGATAACGAGGATGATTGTTTTGCTAACAAAGTTTTGTTATTTGCTAAGCTGAATTTGGTTGGGAACCAGCCAAGAGTAATGAACATTGCATATTTTTTGGGCAAATGACTTAATTCAGCTAAGCAGGGCTTGAACAGCCTCACAAATTTGACTGAGAACTACTGTTAGAATTCTTGAGTTGTGTTTGTCAATTTATTCCACATATTGATTTTATTATTTTTTTTATTTTAGTTTTCACTGGCCATATTTTTGTTTTATTTTCTTGAGGAGAACACTGAAGTTTTAATTAATTTGAACCAAATTCTTATTTGGGGAGCCCTTTTTCAGAATGTTTTATACTACCAACCTCTCCCCATTACTCGTTACCAGATGAGGTTTTATGCTAATAATTATTTTGAGTAATAACCAATAGTGTCCACTGCTTTTAAGATGAAAAAGAAAAGTTATTTTTAATTTTCAGGAATGGTACTTTTTGATGTTATTATTTGTACAGGACAGAGAGCTGTATGTAAAACATATTCTTTTGAAATAGCTCAGTAAAACAATTTGAAGTAAGGGATTAAAAGAGTTGTTCGGTATGGCACTTTAGACCGTATCCGACTTAGCCCCTACAGCTACGGCTATTGCTAGGGACCTCCTATGCGCCTCTCTTAATATTTATGCATAAAGCCCGGTTCATACTTCCTGCGAATGTGAATGCGTAGCGAATGTTGACATCAAACAAATTTGCAACGAATTTTGCAGCAGTTCAGCTCCCCGCAATTCACTTGCGAATATCGCTGCGAAAGGATAGTTGTGACGTAAAATTCACGTCAAATTCGCTTCGCAATCGCATTCGCAGGAAGTATGAACCAGTCTTAAGTCATCACAATTCTCACCCAAAATGGGACCATAGGCGCACTACTGCAAGTGGTGGCGGACATGCACCTATGGCCTCGTTTTGGGTAAGAATTATGACGTCTAGATGAATACTAAGAGAACGTATGCATGATGTAAAAATCTAGCCGTCATGACCCAAGACTGGCAGAGTCATGACTGAGCGAATTTCGGAAGGTGCATGGGAAAATCCAACTTCTATTAAAAAATCATGTGAAAGTGAAATGATTCTATGTCATGGATATTTTGAAAATAATTACTTTTCAACGATAATGGGGTCTTGATAAAGCCATTTTGATCGACACGAGTCCTACATTTCCACCAGACATTTCGTGCTCAATTTTAAATAGAATTTGTTCTATAAATGCTTCTCACGTAAGAAAATTACTCTTGTACTTTGTAAATAAAGTCACTTGAAATGTCATGGTGTGTAAATAAATGTTCCAACTCATTGGAGTTTTTCTTAAAATTTTTGAGATTTTGTCAATTTTTTAAACCAACATATCTCACCCCAAGTTTGTCAAGAGTTAGTCATTATCTGGGCCAAATTTCATAGCGCTGCTAAGCAACAAAATTTGCTTAGCATGAAATTTCTCCCTGGATAAAAACAGGATTACCATCAAGATTTCCATGTGATTTTTAGGATAAGCAAACAACAGCTGAACACCAGTAACAAGCAGCATTAAACAAATGGAAATTTTGTTGGTAATCCTGTTTTTATCAAGGATGAAATATCATGCTAAGCAAATTTTCGTGCTTAGCAGCTCTATGAAATTGGGCCATGGTAATGAACCCAAGGATGCCTCATAAGTGAACTTAACTCACTGCAGCTCGCAAGCCTGAGGAAACCTGTGAACAAGGGTACTTGCTATGTGTCCCTACTCTTACACGATAAAGTGTTCTGGGTTCATCTACAATCACAACCAATCCCAATGCGAGACAACAGCCAGTAACTATTATTCATTATATCTATATTTTATTTTCATCTGTATATTATGCACCATTAAACAATAAACAAATCTTCAAAGGAATATGAAGAGTTCTTAAAATACCCGGAAGTCTTGTTGCTATTCCTAAAAATTTATGTACAAAATAGTAAGTCTGAGTGAGAAACTAATAGGCCTAATGCATGGTACATGTATTTACAATTGGAGGTGATTATTGTTCTTCCTTTAGCAACTCAGGAGTCATCAAACCCAAGACTTATTTGCCCAATTTGGCCAATGTGAAAAGACAAATGAAATATGTACCAGCCAAAATGCTATGTATTTCACATTGTTACAACTTGTACATTTGTACCTTGCCATAAGCTATTAGCCAACAACGATTTCATCAAAATGGCTCCCACTCTTCATCATGTTAATCCAGCATTTGAAAGCATTGAAGAGGGGTTATCCACAAATTTCATCTCGTACAAAAGTAATCAACATCGAAAGAAGTTTTCACATGAGATCACAACAAACAATAAAATAATACTGGATTTAAAAGACAAGGCAAACATAAAATACAATAATTTGTCAGAAAGCACAAAACCCCATGTGTTTAAAAAAGTTGATAGATGAAAAGTTGGACTTCAAAACCAAGTTAAGTTTTTTCTAATAGGTGAGTCTTTGTTCATTTATACAGGCCTTTAGCTTTGTTTTTGAAAGGACAAGGGCACCAAGGCATTTTCTCCTTGGTAAAGAGCACCCTGTGAGGAAATTGTGTTTCTGTTGAAGCATTTTAAGGGCACCAACGCAATGACAAGGGGGCTTGGAGGCAATTCGCCTTAGTTTGTTGCCTCTGTGAAGTATCAAGCCGTCTGGAAGTAAAACTAAGATCATTGCAGTTAACAATCCTTTGTGAATCAGCCTATAGTAATTTGTTAGGGTCTGCAGTTTGTCAGACATAGTTCTTTTTAATCTGTGAAACAGATTTTGTGATGGGACGTATTAAAAAGTACAAATCCAATGAATCCATAAAAAAGTGATGTTGAATCTAAAACATGTAAACTGTGGCTCCATACCATACATTACTTGATGACAACATAATATTATACAAATGTACAAAACAAAATTTCTACAAAATACCCATGATCAAGCACTGGTTATTTTTCAAAGGAAATTTTTGAGAAAAAAATTACAGAAAAATGTCTAAACTGAGCTGTTGGTTTCGTTAGCTACAATTGATTCTTGCAAAGGGAAATATCCTATTTAAAAAAACGTACAATTCTGACATTGATTTTGGAACGCTTTCTTCAAAGAAGGTAAAAAACAGTGGTACAAACTCATAATTTAAAAATTGACATATTAATTTTCAATTTTAAGTCAATAAAATTGTCTCACTATTTCACATTAAATTTTAAAAAACTGGAATGCTGTGTTTAAAAAATGGTGGATAAAATGAGTTCTGTTACAAAAAGGGAGTTTGCGTCCATAATTTTGTTAAAAATGCAATCATATTTGTTTACACAAAGAGCTGATTTGTATAAAAAGAACAGTATGTGTGGACAAAATGTGAAAAAAATTAACGCAATATGATCCGATGGTATAAAAATGTAATTCCCATTTGTAAACAATAACCATTCTCAATTGGGAACACTGGCCAATCCCAATTGGGAACGCTAAACATGTCACTTTCATGTTGGAACAATACATAGGCCATTCTTATTTTGGAACACCATTCCTGTTTGGGAACACCAACCATTCCCAGTTGGTGTTACATAAAGTCATTTTGCAATTGGAATGCAAGCATTTGATTTTTCTGTTGCAATTCCAATTCCTGAACACAATCGTCAGTTCCTTTTTACAACGAGCCCAACACAAGAGTCATTCCTTTCAAAAGCTTAGGATTTCCTTTCGTTAAACCAACCCCATCCATACCCCAGCCCAGTGGGGTCGTACGGACTACATGGGCCATAAGGGCTTCATATTATTATTGCTTTTTACACGGTTGAGATCTCTTATTATAACTGAAGAACGTCAACTGGGGGGAGTTTGGCAACTTCGTAGAAGACTCTGGAAGGACAAGAAAATGAGAGAAGTGTTTAAGTAAAGTAGTAAATATATTTGATTTATTCTTAGCTTAATTACTAAATCTCAAACACACCCTAATGCAGGTTCAATCCAATGAGGCCTATATGTATATAATAACTACCTACAATAACAAACAAAACATTTACAAGCAAAGGCAATCTTACGATAACAGAAAACAAAACTACATCGGTGTATGGGTAAAAAACCAAAAATAATAGAAAACAAAAACTAAAAACTAATACAAAACACATGGTAATGGAGATTGAGTGGTGCCCATAAAAAGCAGAGCTTGTCGAGTACGGACCCCCGAATGAAGAAAGCACTGTAAGTAATTCTATTAGGTGGAAGTAGAAATTTGCAAAGCAATAGTTTTGTGCTTAAGGGCTATACTTACTGGTGGGAGTATTTATTTCTGATGGTCATTAGTTGTTTATTGGGTGTTGCGGTAAGCATGGAGTTCAGCTGCTTCGTGAGGTCGGCAAGCTCAGATGATGTGTACCCAGAGTAGTGTACGAGTGTTGCATCCTGATTGGGTGAAAGAAAGGACCAACAAAAAATCAGATCTCCAAAGTCGTACAATTGTTCACTTAAACAAAAAACTCATAATTAATATTGAAAGTCAATAAAATATTACTTAAAATATTGGGTGCTAATCAATATAGCCAAGTTTGTGTATATACAGCAAAGAAGGTATACACATACCCAAAACGAGTATACAAAATGTGATAATAATAATAATAATCGCTTCCTATTTAACGCTCAAAGTGATGTTCTTCAACATCCAGTATTTTATATTTCTGCAAGGTATTGTGGAACTACGTTTTTGAGGTTTGAGACTTTTTTCAATATCAGCATGTAATGGAACCTAAGGTTTTAAGTCCCATGCAAAGGACACAGCAATAATGGTTAAGTCACTTCGATGATACAGACAACTTATCTTAAGATGTTCGTGCTTTTGGACATCGAGTCCGGCAGTCAACAAACTTGAAACCTACCCATTCCGCTGTCTTGGTCATCTTGAAGGCAAGCAGAAGAGCGGCTGCGGCTACTTTAGAATCTCTCGTCTCAAGGAACTGACTCTCCATCAAAGAATGCTCCAGAATAAACCTGGCTAGCGTTAGGGTCTCCATGGAGGCGTGAGCACACTACGTAGACAAACGGAACAGAAAGCATTACGGCCTGGAGAAGTGTAGCTTGGTTACTCTTTATGTTTTAGGGTGCATGACAAAATCTACGCATGATATAAAAATACTTTATCACTGGGCCAAGACCATTCCTTTGATCTTTCTCAGCTCACTGGGGAGACAGCCTGAGCTACCCCGGCGCTTGGCCGATGTCCTCCAGCCTCGAAGGACACATGTGCGCTTGACTAGTAAAGTGATAAAGAAATAGTATTAACTTAGTGGTATGTAACTTCTCTCGTTTACTTAATTTTGTTGTACCTTAGCGTATCTTCTGAGGAATCTGTATGAAAGGGGGATGCCGAGATCAAAATCAAGCAGTCTTAGAATTGCCATCTCGGTATCGATGAACTGTTGTCTCTCGTAGGCGTCGTCGCAGATGTACTTGAAGTCATCAAGGGCTGGAGGACATCTCTCCTACAACAGAGCAACAAATATAGAGAAAAAGGTCCCGTTAAAAAAGTTGTGGTTCTTACAAAAGCTATGATACTCTTTACACTGTGGAGATTGTCTGGTAGACAGTGCCACAGGCCAATAAACACCACTTCTTCACAGGCTTACTATGTCAACTTACATCATATTTGCAGGCGATGAAAAGCGATGTGGCGCCCAACAGTTGAAGCACGTCTCTTGTTACGACTTTCTTCATCAGATAGCGGTCGATCAGCTTGACGGCCAAGTACAGCGTTTCGTGGTTCAACTCAAAGTTTTCTTGGACCTCGACGAGCCAGTCCACCAACACTGCCCTCATGTGAGTGTTGACTTCAGGTTGTTTCTCAAAGTACGACTGGATCGGGGTTAATAGCTGTAATAATAAACAAAATATTCAAAAATTAAGATTTATCTATACTCAGTGATGCAACAGATGGATTGCACAAAAAAGAAAAAAAAAAAAATCTTTTACAAAAAACAAAAGAGGGCCTCACCTCGCGTTCTTTGAGATAGTTGAATATATCTTGAGCGTAGATCGGTGACTGATTAGGATCTCCTTTGTTTTCTTCATCAATATCATCGTACGCTGGTGTTTCCTGAAGACTTATTGCAGCCACCTATTATTTCAAATGTAGAATTTTTTTGCATTAAACATCATATCAGACAAGCGGACCCAACTTAATAAAGCCTATAGGCCGAGTTATAGTCGGTCGCGCGACGGTCGGGCGTCGGAAAGCTAGACGCGCGATCATAAAAAGACACGTTTTTTAGGCCTCAGTCTTAGGATTGCGCGCAAGATTTCCGTCGCGCGACCATCGCACGACCGACTATAAACCGGCCTTATCACCAAAAATTTTAACAAAAAACTGTTTCTTAGCAACAAAAGGTGACCTGCCAGAATGACAAGCAGAATTTTTTGCTGAACAGCTTTAAGAAGTTTGGCCCATGACCCAATTTTATATAGCACAAAGGGGCTAGCCCAGGCCTAAGCACAACAAAAGCATGCTCACCAAAATAAGGCTACCAGCCAAACTACCATGTCACATGTACAATGACTGGTATCCTGCTCAATTCTGCTTAGCAGATAAATTTTTAAGCAACCTTTTTTGCTTGAATGAGATTGGCCCTTGTGGTTTGCCTTTTTTCAAATTAAAATTCATAACAATTTGAATTATAAATGATCAAACCTTCACACTTCAATTGTACTTTCAGCCTGACTTTAAAATGGTATAAATATTTCAGTTTAAAAGGTGTAGATTAATGAATAATTTACCGCATCCTTGATGTCCAGCTCCACGGTCCTTTCCTCATTTTTCATATTCATCAAAACGACCTCGTCTGAACTTTCCGACGACGAACTGTAAAAGAAAAAATATTCAATAAATTAAGCATAAAGGTTTACAGAAACACACACACAATTCACACATCATCAAAAAAGCATCATTTAGTTCTTTCCTTTGTAAAGGAACTGAACATCTTTGATAATTATCAAAGAACAGTAACCCCACTTGGTGTATCACAACGAATGCATAAAGTAACAAACCTGTGAAAATTTGAACTCACTTGATCATCAAAGTTGCAAGAGTATAACAAAAGAAAAAAATACCCCTTTTTGCACAAATTTTGATGCTTTCTAATGCCTTACAAACAATAAAAAAGGCTTCAGGCCTGAAGTGTTTTATTATTTGAGTGAGAAACTACCTCTTTCTCAAAAACAATGTTACTCAATCAGAGGGAGCCGTTTCTCACAATGTGTTATACTACCAACAGCTCTCTATTGCTTGTTACCAAGAGAGTTTTTATGCTAGTATTTTGAGTAATTACCAATAGTGTCCAGTGCCTTTAAACACTTAGGAAACTGGGCCCTGGTAAGCAAGATCCTACAAAAGAAAAATGGCCACCAACCTCGAGATTGATGACTGTGATGACGAGGACGTCTCTTCTGACGTACCCTGTGACATAACAATCTCCAAACTGTCATCGTCATCTTCCACCGCCAAAGGAACTACTTCTGGTTTAGCCTTGACGGCCAGCGGTTTGGCTTTCAATGCCTGCTGGACGAGTGTAGACTTCTTGGTGGCGAGGATTGTTGACTTTTTCTTGCCCTCATCTTTCCGAATGAGTCTCGCCTGTTTTGGAAACACAAACAAATTGATGCCATGATCTCGTTAAATTATAAGTGAATGTCACTTCTGAACTTGGTAATAATAAAAAATAAAAAAAATTATAAAAGATTTATACTGTGCCCCTTAACGGTACTTAAAAATTGTCAGAACAAATTTGAAAACCCACAGAATGAACAAAAATCGAAGTGTCAACAATACACTGTACACATTACTTACGTTTGTAATGTCACCAAATGCAGCTCTCTTCAGGGGTTGCTGACCCTTGGGCGACCCGCTGGATCGACGTTTGTTCTGCCTCAGGATGGGGACCCCAGAGGGCTTATCTTGGTGAATCTATTACACAAAATAGAAAATACAAAAATTTAAATATAAATATAATAGAACAATGACGATAGGTGCTTTTTATGTGAACACTTTAAAATGTTCACGGATTTATACTTAAACGTTTTTACATTTCAATCAGCCACTGACACCAAACTGTTTACATGGTTTCCATGGAACTCACCTGTGGGACATTTACTGTCTTTGGTTTTCTTCTGAGTGCAAGTGGCATCTTGCTGGGAATTACTATTCGTTCTCTTCACAGTCAAAGTATGAATCTAAAGGAGAAAATAAAATAAAGTTTGAAGATAAAAAAACCAGTGTCAAAGACTTCATTAGCTGAGGCCATGGCTCAAGTTTTACACATACACATGGAACGCAGGCTGAAGGACAGTAGTTTTAACACTGGGCCAGTAAAATGGGTTAACTCAAGTATGGAGAATGGACTAGTTTGGCCTCTGACAGTCTTGTACTCTTTTGTTGACATCTTGGTTTGATCATGGAGGAGTTTAATAGATCGTCAACTTTTCATGACTGTGCTGTTCCACCATGCTTGGATCATGACAAAATTATCCGGAAACAAACTAACAAACAAAACTAAACAAGGGGACTGCACTTTGATTTTGATAGTTATAAATTATTTTTCTTGTAATTCACGAAAAATAACCTTTTCAGGCACTTGCGAGCAAGGGCAATGCTTTTTTGATTGTTACTGATCATTCCGATTGGCAGATCTGCTTCACTCTAAACATGCATAATTTACAAGTAGCTCCAGACGTCCTGGCCATTCAAACTAGGCAGTGTGCGTTTACAACTAAAGAGCAGTGAAGTGTTTTGCTGACACAACAGCCTTTTGTTTTAAGCTCTTGGGCTAATTAAGAATTGATATTCCCATTTGCGACGATCTTGGAATTGCTCACTTAACCAGAGGAAAATTTGAGTGGTATTAACAGGGCACTAAGTGGTCAATGTTATGAATTATATATTTATCACTCTACTCTAAATGGGCTTGCGTTTTAATTTTATGGAGAAAATGTTTTTCCCTTAAAAGTGCAACAATTGAAAATTTAGTTTTAGTAGGGCTGTTTGTACGGACAGAGAAACAAGCAGACATTGTTAATGCCTTTTCAACAGATCTGAAAAAGAAGTCTACAAGTCTGTTTTCAAAACATTCAAGCCACTGTTTTAACATCCGCTGATTGTTCAAGATGGCTACTGCAATGCTTTGCAACAACAATGCACGTTTGCTCTTCATATCTTTGGTGGGCATACTTGTAGTCATAGCTGGTGCCTTTACTTGTTGCCGTGATGGCTGGGCAAAGTTTGGCAACTCCTGTTACACAAACTTCACTGATACAAAGTTGAGGGCAACTGGGTGGGTCGACGCCTATGAGAGATGTTCTAGTCTGGGATCCCGTATACTCAATCTCGAGTCCAATGCGGAGGCCGAGTTTGTGAAGAGCATTATCGATGGGGACGGGAGAATGCGCGTTATTCTTGAATGCGCTGTTGATTCAGACAGCACAAGACCCAAATGCTCCGACGGCGACGTAGGTGAAAAGCTGAGAATGCTGCGCGATAACTCCAGTTCTCATGCATGCCTGGCGATGAGACCTTTTAGCCTGGACACGATTTCGTTCACTACACTGAAATGTTCCGACAGAAAAATCTGCTTTGTGTGCGAGTACGAAATTGAGAACGCACAGTGTTTTGCTGTCGGATCTCCAACGGTGCCACATTCTTGCCTGCTTAACCACACCTATAAGGAGATCCCACTTCTGCACCCGATTCAGTGCTGCCTGGCCTGCCTTAAGGACTCTAACTGCAAGTCGTTCAATCTGTCGGGAAAGATGTGCCAATTCAACAATGCCACTATCGCCATGATCGACACTGACAAGTATGTGGACTTCAAGGTGAACTGTACGTATTTTCAGTTTCAATGAGCATCACATAGCAGGAACTTGTCTTTCATTCAACTTGGTTTTTGTGAAGATAACTTGGAACATCGACTTCGCCACTTGGCGACAAAAAGAACCAACTGGAACTTTCACTCTCCAATTCAAATGACCTGATGACTCTAAACAAATTAATGGCAACTCAACAGGGTTGGCCTAACTTTTTGAGTGACTAACCAGCAAGATTAGATAGCTTTTCATTGCACTGGTCCGTAAGCTTTTTTAGGATGTTAAGGATGCTTAAGAACACTTTGCCAGCCAGACCATTTGGAGTAAATTTCGACTATGAAAGGACTAATTTATTCAAAAATGTATGTACTTTCACTCGTTGTTCTTAACGATGTTCAACGTTTGAAATAAAGGTTTATACATACAGCGCCCCAGTGTTCAACGTAAACCTTCACTAAACAGAGGACAAAAACAAAGCAGTTATTTTAAATTTTGTTTTAGATGTGTAGTAGAAGACAAAAAATAACATAGCAAAGTTAGGCCTATATATGAAGAGAAACAAATTATTCACCCGGAAAAAGAAAAAAATATTGAGCACTAACTATCAGAAAAGTTTCCGTATCCTGCTACCACCACTTTGCTTTTTTTAAATTGTAAATGATTGTAATAATACTGTGTTACTGTTAGTTACTGTTAGTGTTAGGACTAGGCTATAGTATATAAATTATAAAAATTAAAATGAAAAATACTAAAAATAGTATTTATTTTTCTCAAATGAGATATTCCCAGTCCCGATATTCCTTAGTCATTGTTGTGTGAAAAGTGGTGGCAGGATACAGAAAGATCATGCTTTAATTAAACAAAAGAAGCTTTAAAATTTTAAATGTTAAATGCAAAATGTTATTCATGTTCTGTTGTTATTTTACAAATTATGTATCTGTGAACATGGTCATTGCTTTTAATATTATAACCAATCTCTGTCCTAATCTATGTTTTAATCACGTCGTGTTTAACGAGAAAGGATTCTTCTACAGTAACATTGAGCAAGTCAAAGTCCTTGCTCAAAAAAAATCCCCCACCGAGCTCCCTATATCCCGCATGTGCAACACTTTCAATGGAATTTCAATAGACCTAACCAAAATTTCGAAAAAACAAACATGGAGGAAAAAATATGGTACAAACAACTCACAAAATACTACTAAATTTCATACCCAATGCAACAATCTCGAGACTCAGTCTTGTGTGTTGAACGTTCAGCTTCACCTCTGAGGGATTCGCACCAAAATCGGATTCGTTTTAAGATACGAAATCTTTGAAATTCCTGCGGTAAGTGTTCCTACAATCTCTTGTTCTTTGTACACAACCAATGAGAGCTTTTTCTAGTAGCCAGCGTGAATTTCCAGAACTCTATTTGAAATACACGCCAGCGTTCAGTCACTGTTTTGCTTTAGACGCCCCAAAACTGTGCGTTGATTGGTCAGCACGCACGGGCGTTGGCCAATCAAATTTATTGCTATATTTATCTGATTTAAATGCCCCCAAAAAGCTTTCATTCAAATTTTTGTACTCAAAGAATAGGTAAATTATATAATTATAGCTTATTTATCAATTTAAAAAATATATATCATTTAGTAAATAAATGTATTCGTCTTTGCTTGAATCATTGAATTAAGTTGGTTGAATTTGTGATCCCTCTTTTGTTTTGTTAGTGCAGGGCCGTGACCCCTGCGAACTTTGTTATTTACTTTGTCTCTTTCCGATTTCCAGTTTGTAAACAAACAAAATGGCGTCCGCCTCCTTCTCACAAAATTGACAAAACCTTGACACTTCGTTCACGCGTTGTCAGAGTTCTTTGTCTTCTGACGTCTTATGGAGGAGACATTTTGGTAAGGTTTAGTAACAGTTTAACTTGGATGAAGTAAAAGTTTTCGGGTTGGTGTTTTTAAAAAGTTATTTGGGTTTTATTTAAAACACCAGTTCGGAAAAACGGGAAATGTTGTCGTCGCGCGCGCACAGGCCATTCCCAGCCACACATCGCACTTGTCAAAACTGCGGCTGCATGCATGTGGAGACGACAACATTTTAATCACTTCTTGTTTCATATTTAATAACTAATTGGTTTTGAGGATCAGGTTCAATTTCACAAAGAGTTAGGACTAGTCCTAGAAATATTAAAAGGTTAAGGCTATTCCTAAGTTAAGAACACTGGACACTATTGGTAATTGTCAAAGACTAGTCTTCACAGTTGGTGTATCTCAACATATGCATAAAATAACAAAACTGTGAAAGTTTGAGCCCTTTAAGAATCTACTATTATTAATGTTTTAATTAAATTACTGTTTGTTTTTTCCAAATACAGGTGGATTCTTGTTGGTGGTGCCCTTTGGGTGTTAGTCGCAATAGGCAAGAATATACTCTTCCTGGTTGCATTTGGACTTGACAACACTGTTTATCCATTCTTCACTGAGTAAGTTTTTTTCTCATTCTGTTTGAATCACCTTAACCAAGAGCTGTGTATTGAGAGAGAGTTCCAAAGTGGTTGGTGTTTTTAAAAAGTTATTTGGGTTTTATTTAAAACACCAGTTCGGAAAAACGGGAAATGTTGTCGTCGCGCGCGCACAGGCCATTCCCAGCCACACATCGCACTTGTCAAAACTGCGGCTGCATGCATGTGGAGACGACAACATTTTAATCACTTCTTGTTTCATATTTAATAACTAATTGATTTTGTTTGTTGTTTAGCAAAATACAACTACAAGAACTAGAAATATTTATTAAAAAAAAAAGGTAAGCAGGAAAATAGAAATAGAAAAAAATGGATAACTTTACGTATGGCGCCACCACTTTTTCACTCATTTTTACAAAAATGGCTCTTTAAGGTAAATTAGATACTATATTAACAAAATGATTAGATACTATATTAACAAAATGTAGTTGCGATAACGTAACCCTCCTCCCGACAGCCTCAGGTCTGGTGGCCGTCTGGAGGAGGGTTACGTTTTTGTAACTATATCGAATGAAAAAGTGGTGGCGCCAGCCATACGAAAACTTTTCCCCAAAAATTAAGAAAACAGCAAGAAAGTAATTAATTTGCCGAAGACATTGACTTTATTGTTATTATAACACTTTCACATCCAGGGAAAAAAATCTACATCCTGCCACCATACTTTTAATTTGTTAGGAAGAAAAAAATTTTTTTTTGCTTGAAAAATGTGAAAAAGTGGTGGTTAGGTAATGGCACTTTCTTAAAAAAAACACAATTTGAACCCTTCTAAAAAATTCTTTTAAAATACATATTAATTACTAGTGTCAACATCAATTTATAAACAATTTTTATATACATTTTTATAAACAATTTATCGCAATTTTTTAGAGTCGTAGTACGTGTAGATGTTAACAACACTCTCTTCCATGAATGGCCGCCATTCCAGCTCTACATTGAGACTTATGGATGATAGAATGTTTAGCTCTGACTCCAGCGCCGGAGGCTTTGAAGAGAGGGGAAGAGAGGATGAGTTCCTTAATGATTCTTACACTTCTTCGATTGTTGAGGTGAGGACCATTTAACAAAATTAATAATTGATTGAGATACTGCTTAACATCACAGGACCGGAAGGCCACTTCAAGGTGAGGGCTACACTCAACTGATTTTGGCTGTCAACCTGTCAAGGGGTACGTTGCCACCTACTTCTAGGGCTGAAACAGGGTTACCCGCTTTAACAGTCTGAAGGATGTAGGCATGGGTATCATCCACTAGGAGCCTGTCTGGAAGAGCACTGTTAAGAGAGGACAGTACTGCACACAATATACAAGACTAAAGTGTGGGGTCTAATGTTGCTGTTGTTTTTGTTTAGATCACAGATATCGACAGTCGAGGAAACAACACCCCGTACCACACCACCGTTATCCTGAAGCGATGCAGACAACAAGTATTGATGCCATACTGGAAACTTCTCTTCCTTGTAAGTTTGGACCTTCCCTCTGCCCCACCGATCTCATCCCTTGTGACCCCTCTCGTCTTATCCAAGAGTGCTCTAATGGTTTTAAACAAAACATTAAAAATATGGTGTCCAAATAACTCACCTACATAAAAACAAATTCCCCCTGTCAGTTTTCCTTGTGGTTTGTTACTTGATAACTGAATTTCTTTCTCATTGCGGTGTTCAGATTGGCTGGCGACCTTTTGGCAGGGATCGTATCAACTACCACTGGGGCTGGAGGATCCTCAACCTAATCTACCCCGTCCTGCTGGTTGCATTGATGTTCTATGTCTACACTTACAGAATACTATCCTGTCAGAGTAGATATGACGTACCAATAGCAATAGTAACCGTAAGTCCCATTTTTCCTTGTTCCCTTGTTATTCACAGTAAGCCTGGGTGACTGTTGCGACTAGTGTCAAAGTCGCGACTATTGATTGCTTAGTCAAGTTGCAACTACCGTTGTTCAACTACTCGGTTAATCGTTCCACCCTGACTACTACAACAATAGTTGCGACTACCTGCTTGGTGAACCATTTGTGACGCTCACAACTATTCACAACAACATAATTTACTTTATCATCAGACATCAGTGACACAATCCTTCAATTTTTTCAGCGTAAGTTTTGCTATTGTGCCTGCAGCAAACAATATCCATCTGGGGAACTAAAAATTAGTCAGACCTAGTGTCGAAGTCGAGCCTTTTTGAAGCCCAACTAGTTGAGTAGTTAACTTTATTAGTCGCCCAGGCCTAATTTGCAGCCTTTGTTTCTCATCAGACATTTGCTGATGAAACTGTTTTCATTCCAACCTACAGACCACGATTCCAGTAACGAACTCCTCCCCAGCTTTTACCACCACCATATCAGCCAACAGCTCCTACGACCTCACCCCCTCAGTGGATACTTACCATCTGTGTACCCACTTGGCCACCTCCTACATCCTGCCAGACATCCTTCATTTCATGGCATTCCTGCTGGGTTTCTGGTACTTCAGGGTACAAGACAACGAGCAAATGGATGCCCTTATTCAGCAGGTTGGGTACCAGACTACTTTGTTAATGACAGTCTTTGATGAATTTTCTTGTTTTTTCTTTGTATTTCCATAGTTTCAAAAATATGTGTTTTTGAAGTGATGCTATTGTCTTTTGTGTGTATCTTTATGGATTTGTTTTGTTAGCAAGTTTGTTTTAAATATTTCTATATTATGTTTTTTTGAATGATAGATTAACTGTGTCAGCACGTGTAGTGCATGCGGCATCTACAACCACACAACAATGATAATGTATAAACACCTGCTAGGCTTAATAGATATTCATAACCACCCCAGACAATTTTGCTACTCCTATTGGGGGAAAGCGCGTCAAGTGGGGGTGTTTAAACGGATAATGACCAGCTGGAGCTGTTTATAACCGGCTGGCTGCCGCGTGTCGGGCGCGTGCGTACGCCAATATTATCACGCGGACTGCGCAATTCATAGCTATTAGTATTAGCGCGTAATCTATTTCTAAGCTCGCGCGCGTAATCTATTTAAGCGCGCGCGTGTACACACAACCCATGCGCATCAAACAGATTCTTCACAAAGTTCTTGAAACCTTGCAGGATCGTTGCCTTGCGATAAAGGCCCTCGCCTTCGGCTCGGGCCGTTAATCACACGGCAACGACCCTGCCGGTTTAAAACGGCCGTTAAAGAACTCGTCACAACCCCTTTATTCCCTTATTTATCTTGCATCAGGGAATTTAACTGTTTAATTTGTTCACAGAACTCTGGAAAGTACTTAATATACATCGGTGAATCGAAGTTGTATAAACAAGTCATTATTGGTTCTTCTTTACAGGCTTTCTTACACGCTACACCGAGTCAACATGGAAGCAACACACAGGCCATGATGATAAAGACAATGAAGTAAGAACCCTTTTTACTCTGCTTCAAATTCGTCTCAACCTCCTTATTTCCCAATCCTTTATTTTTAGCAAGTTAATGAGTTGTCAAGGCCGAGCGGTTTTGAGGATCAGGTTCAATTTCACAAAGAGTTAGGACTAGTCCTAGAAATATTAAAAGGTTAAGGCTATTCCTAAGTTAAGAACACTGGACACTATTGGTAATTGTCAAAGACTAGTCTTCACAGTTGGTGTATCTCAACATATGCATAAAATAACAAAACTGTGAAAGTTTGAGCCCTTTAAGAATCTACTATTATTAATGTTTTAATTAAATTACTGTTTGTTTTTTCCAAATACAGGTGGATTCTTGTTGGTGGTGCCCTTTGGGTGTTAGTCGCAATAGGCAAGAATATACTCTTCCTGGTTGCATTTGGACTTGACAACACTGTTTATCCATTCTTCACTGAGTAAGTTTTTTTCTCATTCTGTTTGAATCACCTTAACCAAGAGCTGTGTATTGAGAGAGAGTTCCAAAGTGGCGGGAACAGTTTTTCTTTGGCCATGTGGTGTGATTGGCGCCATTTTGTTTTGTTTAAACCAATATGCATTCAATCTGGAACCCTAAAGCCCGGTTCATACTTCCTGCGAATGCGAACGCGATACGAATGTTGACGTCACAAATTCGCAACAAAATTCGCACTGAGTTGAATCGTGTTCAACCCACTTGCGAATATCGCTGCGAAAGGAGGGTTGTGACGTCAAATTCACTTCGTATTCGCATTCGCAGGAAGTATGAACCGGGCTTTAGTGTGTACATTTGTTCAAAACTCACGAGGACAAACCCTGCATTAAAGGCATTGTATACCTTTGTTTTTTGGACACTCTTTGATTGATTGTTTTATTCCTGTTTTGTCCACGCAGGAAAAGTACATAATTTTCATTCTAAAAACAAGCGTTACTCCTTGCGGTAATCTTTCCAATCTTTGGGGAGAAAAAGCGATACAATTTTCCATACCCCGGTACTTCAAAGTGAAATGGCTCTCAAAATGCATTGTACTATCCAAAGCTGCTGTTCTTCTTACCACGCAAGTTTTTATTGCCATTACCTTTCATTCATTACGAAATGTGTAAAGCCATCTGTTTCACCAACTTCTTCCTAACTAAGGATCGATCTTAGGATTTAGGATGGGTTAAGTTCTGTATTCCTAGTCGTTAGAATGCATTTTACAC
This sequence comes from Asterias amurensis, assembly GCF_032118995.1. Classification (NCBI taxonomy): domain Eukaryota; kingdom Metazoa; phylum Echinodermata; class Asteroidea; order Forcipulatida; family Asteriidae; genus Asterias; species Asterias amurensis. Next base: position 17,949,177 of record NC_092659.1, on the reverse strand, counting down.
ATCCTAAGTTAGGACGAATAGGAGCAATCCTAATAGATGTTAAACTTGCATCGGGGATAAAGAATATTATTTTTTGGTTTTTACCCATAATATACACTGTTGTGTGTTAGCACTTTATATTCGGTACTTACCTGAGTTCTGTGAAAAATATCACAGGCATATTAGTCGAGTGGGATTGGAACCCTCGACCCTTGCAATTCTAGAGCAGTGTCTAACCAACTGGACCACCGAGATTGCCCGGTGGCTAGAGGCAGTTTAAATAATCCTAGCTTTTCATGAAATCGACTGCACACCCTTTAACCTTCAATCTCCTATCTTACCCTCAACAGAGATGCTTGGAACGGAGTGAATATTGCGCTACTCTGCCTCAACATGTTTGGATGTCTCATCTACAACTTGATCAACACGGCCGTCGTCGTCAACTACACTGTGCAATGTGAAACCATCATCTGCTTTGTTCGTAGCATTCGGGAACGCCTGCTGGAGAAGACTAGTGACCTGCGAATGATCATGCATGTGAGTTGTGTGTCGTGGCTGAACAGTCTCGCACTCTTGTGTCTCTGATCAGTAGAGAGCGGGTTCAAATCCTGGTCTTGACACTGAATTCAATTCAATTCACGTTATTATCACCAATGGGAAATTCACTTTGGCCTCTATACATCAAATTCACAAAAATTACATAAAAGTCTTTTTGTAAGTCTTTAAAGGCACTGGGTTCGATTTCACAAAGAGTTAGGACTAGTCCTAACTTAGGACTAGTCCTTAGAGATATCAAAAACGTACAGCTAGTCCTAAGTTAGGACTAGTAACTCGTCCTAACTCGAGATAAGACTAGTCCTAACTCTTTGTGAAATCCACCCCTGGACATCTTTGGTAATTGTCAATGATCAGTAGGATCCAGTCTCACTCTCGTCAATTTGTATTTGTTCAGCCAAAAATGTCTTGATTTTTCAACGAGTGTGTCTTTTTATTTTTAACTCAGGATATTTTGAAAGTCTGGCAGGCCACGCAGCAGCTAAATGGACCAATGGCAAAGATGATGTCGTTGTGTGCCTTTAACTTCGCTTCGCTGGTCATAGTAGGTAGGTAACTTTCAATAGCTTTCATTATTCTCTTGCAAATTCGATGACCAATTGAGTTCAAATTTTCACAGGTTTGTTATTTGATGCATATGTTGGGATACACCAAGTGAGAATACTGTTCTTTGAAAATTACAAAAGGTATCCAGTGCCTTAACTTGCTTGTTTTCCTCATTTTTAAGACAGTTTGTTTAGATTTCCCCTTAATTTGGTTGCTTTAACTTTTTTACCAGGTCTCTGCTAATTGCTGATTCATTACAACTTGTGTTCAATCTCACAAATAAAATGCTTTTTACTTTGTGTCTGTTTTGCTCCTGAATAAGGTCTTCAACTGTTTCATGTCTGTTAAAAAACTCATTTGTTTACATCTTCTAATTTGTAATAATAATAACCGAATTGTGTTTACTTGTTCTTGTATCCTTCACTCATTGTATATTATTTTATTGTTCTCTTTTTATTCCCTTAGAGGCTTTTGCATTAGGCGGTTTTACAACTTTATTATTATCTTTATGCTTCCTTGTTGGCTTGACTGATTACATTCTACAACTACAAGTTACAGCACTGTAACTTGTAGTTGTAGAAGATATAATCTTGCATATGCCTGCCTTATTAGTGTTCTTGACAGAATACTTACTACTGCTATTAATATAATTTTTTTTATTTATTATAATTACTATGCTGATATTACTAATCTGTTTGTTTGTTTAGCTTTCATTATTTCGTGCCTTTGTTATTTGTTATCTATTAAACCACAGGTGTTTTATGTATGTATTTTTAGGCCTAATTACAACCTTACCCTATTGCTGTTATTTATTTTACCAAGCCATAACCCAACTGCTATTTCATGACCTTATTTGTCAATCATTTTATATATTGTACGCCCTATGTTTACAGGTATAAGCCTACTGCTGTTTCATCGTAACGTACAAACCACGCCGTTAGTGGTCACATATCGTATGTGCTATCTGCTCGTCTGGCTGACCATTCTGGTGTTTCCTTTTGTACAGGTAAAAAGTTTGAGCAAACCAGGGCTCGATTTCACAAAGCACAAAGATTTATCTCTTGAAAGATGAGTTGTTAAGATTACTGTAGTTGCATCCCCTCAAGGTGATCCCCTGGCCGATGCCTCCCAGGTTTTATCAGAAACTTGAGTGTGATCTCTTGTCACACGGCAACTGACGGTTGTATGTCTTCTGACTAGCATTCTCAACTAAGATTTTGACAAACTAGGGAGACTGACAACATAGGGCTAGATAGCTCAGTAAGAGCGCAAACATAAACATCCACAGGTTGCTGGTTCAAATCATGCTCTAGTAAACTTTCCACTGTTCAATCCGCCAAAATCAGTTAAGATTGAAACACAGTTAAGATCAAATTTAACTCTTTGTGAAGTCAATTTTAATATACCTTGAAGTTATGTGTTTTTTGTGTGATTCCATGACAGAACAAAAGTTTGCTTTTTTGTAGAACCAATTTTTTTACTCTACTCTAAATTTGCCAACCACAGTTCTTCTGCTAGTTGTATTAATTCATAATTCATATTTATGAAGGGTTAATTTTAAATTGTCCATTGCATGTTTCTCATCAAGTCAATTTGTTCTGGTGCTTTAACAGGCTGCTAGACTGAGCGCCACGTACAATAAGTTTGAGCAAGCAGCATTGGAGATGCGGGTGTTCGGGTACCAGACCACCACGCCACAGGAGTTGGACTCCTTTCTGCAGTTTGTGTCGACAGCCAAGTGCAAGGTATACCTACTCATTTCAAGTTTACCAGTCTCCTGATGATAACAAGACCAATTAAGAACTCACTCTGAAGCAGTGAAAATAATAATGAGAAGTCCACTCGACCCGCAAACCAAAAAGTAGCAGTCCTGGCGGATTTCCTACCCTCCAACCAGTTAATACATGGGCCAGTTCTTTTCAGAACTGAGAAGTCTTCTGTAGAAAATCTACTCCGCAGTAGTAGCATACATGTTATATAGCAAAAAAGTTCTCAAAAGAACATAATCTACCCAGCAAGTAGATCTACACATGGTGTCACCACAAACTTAATAAACGTTAATACCTCCGATGCAACGCCTCAAATCACATTAGGTTTAAAACATGTAGTTGTAGCTTCAAACATTAGAGGATGTTTGTTTTTTATTTCAATATTACAGGTTCGACTTCTGTTCATTCCCGTCATGAATGCCAATGTTTACGGGACGCTCCTCTTAGTGTCGTTCCTACTGCTGATCCTGGTTCAGACTGGAGTTATCAAAGGTCCGTCAAACTACCTCTAGTGGCTGTGAAGCAAGAAAGACGCTCCGTACGTGAGTCACCCATTAAAAACAGACCCGAGTTTGTCCTTGAGTTCTGGTTGGTACTCACCCATTTTACAAAGAGCTGGGCCTCATTTCATTGCTCTGCATACCTCAATCAATCAATCATCAATCGTAAATTTATAAGGCGCTAATCGATCAGTGGTTGCTCATAGCGCCGTAGAGTAGGCTTTTTAAAAAAGTTGAGATTTAAAGGCAGTGGACACTATTGGTAATTGTCAAAGACTAGCCTTCACAGTTGGTGTATCTCAACATATGCATAAAATAACTAACCTGTGAAAATTTGAGCTCAATCGGTCATCAAAGTCGCGAGATAATAAAAGAAAAAATCACACTTGTCACACGAAGTTGTGTGCGTTTAGATGGTTGATTTTAAAATCAAGTTCATGGAAAATTGCTTCTTTCTCAAAAACTATGGCACTTCAGAGGGAGCCGTTTCTCACATTGTTTTATACCATCAACGTCTCCTCAAGTAGGAAGATCTTTAATTGAGAGCGTGATTCAACTGGTAGCCAGTGAAGACTCTTCAGGATTGGTGTCACATGATCACATTTATTGGCACATACTACCAAACAAGCTGCCCAATTCTGAAGTTTTTGGTTGGTCATATTTGCTTACTGTGCAAACGGCAAATTTCTGCAAAACCTGTGTAAGCAAAGAGTGCCTAGAAACATGGAGTACGTACATAAACAAGCCAAATTTTCCTGCTACTTTTGAAATATGCGTGATGTAAGTTCCTTACTTCCAGAAGTGCTGATTCTAAGTTTATGGTAAGCAGAGCCTTTAAATTGGGCCCAGTTCTCAACATGATCTTTCTGTTTGAGTCATCACTGCCTGTGAGTTTACTAACAAAAATATCAACAAAATTTTACAGATTCTATGACATGAAGTATTGGAGAAAATGTGTTTTAAAGCAGCTTTGAATGATACAAATCAACCAAACTTAAGAAGTTGAATAAAACAAGTAGGACTTTCTCTCTGCTCTTAAACATTTAAATTATTTGAGGCTTGTGAGTCAAAATCACTATGCCTTGGGGAAGTGGGTTCCAGGCAGGATGGAATGTTTATAAAACAACCACTTTACTGATAACGGCTGAAGAGTCACAGTAAAACCGGTCAATAGGATTAAGAAATGTTAGTAAATGGGAAATTTATGGATAATGATGACAGTGAAGGAATCTTCACACGACTCCAGTACTTACTTCCCACAAATTAACTTTTTTATTTTTGTTAATTAATTTTAAAACAGATATTAGTTTTTTTGGTATGAACTGGCAAAACTATTGCAAGACTACTTTCTTATTCTTGTTTGATATTTGATATCATTACTGAGGCTGAACTATTGTTTACTCTTTGGTTTATTTTCTTTGAGAGCACAGATAAGGACTAAATAAGTCCCAAACTGTCTGAACAACTGTGCAAAGTTTTGTGTTTGTGAGATGAAAGTTGGTTAATTAAAAACAGTACTCGTTGTGAAACCAGCTTAAAAAAAAAATACAAACTTGTAACACTGAAATACAAACTTTTCTTTTTGAAATATTGGTGTCTTGGAGCGCTATTTTGAAAATTCTTGATGGCTTCAGATTATCGGCAAACTGGAGCTTGAATAGCGCCCTCACTGTTTGAAACTTTGGAAAATTTATCTTTCCTGTAGTTATAATTCTTTGACTTTCCAAAAACTGACCAATGTGTTGGTCTCTAAGAGAGACAGTATTATTGCACTATTATTGTCAAAAGATGTTCTTCCATTTTAATAATTTCATTAATTATTCATTAATCTTAAATGGAATAGTCAACAATCTTGTCTGTGCTATCAAAAATATATTTTGCAAAAACAGATCCTGTTCGTTGCACAATTATGATGTATACTTAGATCCATATAGATAAATATATTAATTTTTGTGATGTTTCCAAGTTCCAATAATTTTTTATAACAAGTCAAAAGAAAGACTGAAATCAACTCGGACGGAGCCATTTTTAAGGCAGAGATTTTGTTTCCAAAATGGTTTGATACAAATAAATTATTCCTTTTGAAAAATAAATTTTGAAAAAATATTACTTAAATTTAAAATAACACCACATTATAACAATTTAAAGTTACTCAGCGTTATATATTTTATTGTAATTAAGCCTACAGTTAAGAGTATACTTCAGTTCTTTTACTTTTCAACTACTATCTATACAGTCTAACAAACAAGAATTGTTAATTTTGAAATGTTTTTGTTTGTACTTTTGAATAGAAATTTTGAATAATTTATTTTTTGATTTACAAAAGGAGTTTTATTTCTTTGATTTTCTATAAAATGTTTTGTAAACCAAATACTAGCCTTTATATGCAATATATTTACATTTAAAAGTATTTATACAGTGTGCTGAAACGGAAACTTTAATATGTGAAACCCATAGTTTTAAATCATTTTTTACTTAATCTAGACAAAAAAAAAATGTCTCTCTGGGCACAGCCCATCAAGTCGATCAATTAATTCTTAGGGCCATTTCGAAACCACCGCTTCAGCTTTGGTTTTCTGTTTCAGATGGTCGGCGCAAAGTTTCCTGTGCAATTTTTAAAATCGTGAATACAGATTTTAATCACACATTAAAGGGGACCAGACAAAATTAAGTGAGAAATAAAGGCACCTCCGAAACCTCGTCTTGGGTTGCGGTTCTTAGCTCCGTTTTGATAATTGACACTCACTGCAAAAATTAATGTCCACTGTTCCAAAATCCAAGTGGGATCGCGAGCTGGAGCCCAAGTCGATGTTTGGGGACGAGGTCCCCTCCCTGTGGGGACGAATCGGCACTGCTCCCTGAGAACAAGGAGTCGCTCGTTATGGTTTAAACAGCATTTTACAACACTTGTAAAAATGAAATAAAAAGTGGCAAAGAGTAAAAACTTGTAGATGTTCGTCTTTTTATTGTTGAGGATATGAGGATTACCTTTGTTGGGCCTCACGAGTTAAAAGTTTTGGTTCCGCAGAGCACTGTTATAATGATGTGTCCTCAATTTTTTTTTTACACGCGCGTGAATCATAAGGTGTGATTGGAGGGTACCCGGGAAGTACTGTGTTATCATCCTCATGTTCATCTTTTTTAAGGATTCACATATTTTAAATCAATTTCTTGGAACAAAAATTCCAGAAAAGCACCATGACAGTGACAATTTTGATGTACCGAAAAATTCCACCCGGGAAACTGGGAAACTGTTTGGATAGCGCGAAACTTAAAGCGTGATATCGCTGCGTGTGAGCTAGCGCGTAACGCGGAAGCCGGAGTCCCCAAAAAGAATGCGTGTATTTCTAACCCTGCATCCAGTCAGTCTAGTATATTCTACACCATAATGTTTAAATCGAGACAACGTTTATGACTTGAAATAACAAGATTTTGAAAGAAAAGGAATTGTTTGAAGTGTGATCTGAGAGACACAGAGAATGGGGTTTGGTCAGTCGAAGAAAAAGGAGAGTCTTGAAAGTGTGCAACTAGACAAAAGAAGCAGATCGGTAAGCCCAAGTTTAAATCTTAAATAAACAAAATTATAATTATAAGTCTATGTACTTTCTCATGGTCATGTCACACAAGGCAATTTTTATTTACAAGCAGCCATGCTCCAGACAAACAAAGAAGAAAATCCATTTACATTTGATTTTTTTTTACAAACTGTTTTGGGGGGATCGTAGCTCGTAAGACATTGTTTGAATGGTCCTCCTTTTGTCTTAGGCCTATAATGGTTTAAAAACTTCCCCAATTTTCCCCCCTAACAACAGGAAAGGGGGTCCATACATAGCTCCAATTTATCGGACGATTCTGAGGGGTTTGTATCACCACCCTCTTCACTCGTCAATGGCTTCACTAACTTCTTTGAGTTCCCACAGAGGAGCCGTGCAATCGCCAAGCCCACGGCAAACTACAACCAAGCTCATCAAGAGAATGTGAAACAGTGTCTCTGTCACACAAAGACGGTAAGTTGTAAAAACTCGGGGGGTAAACTGCAGAGTTCAATTTCAGCTGCTCAGGCAGGATGAGCTGCTTAAAACATGTCTTACTTCGTGGGTTCGATCCGGCAAAGCTACCGCTCAGTGATTTCGCTAGAGTAGGATTATATTTTGTATGCTGAATCACAATTGGTCTGTGCAACTCATCATCACTATATGAGGGAGATTGACTGTTGCCGGCCAGCTTGGCGTTTGTACCCCTCCTGTTGAGGCTTTGCGGAGTTTTCTTATTTATAAGGACCATAATCTGAACAAACAATTTAATAAAAACCCGTACAAACAACCCCCTACAAACAAATTGTTTCTTTCTCATACAGGTACGTCCGAGCAACGGTAAACCTGAAAGCAAGGCAACTATAACTGTGCAAGAAGAAACTGCCAAGCATTCTTCAAATGGTGATTCATCAACCCCCTTTCCGAAAGAGTTGACAAATCAAGGCATCAAAGATGTTAAGAAAACCAACCAGTTCAGCAACTACCAAGGCGAGCCTCAACCAAGGCAGAACGGTGGGAATTTTAGTGATTCAGGCACCCCAAGGTTTGGCAAGAGTGACAAACCACGTTCCACCACATTGTCCATTCTGGAGTTACCTGGCAACCAGAGGCAGTATTTCAATGAGAGGCGCCAAGCTCTAAGTAGGCAACATAACCTAAAGCAACAACAAACAAAGCTATCCCAGTGTTCAACACAGCAAAATCTCCACCAAGACAAGAAGCTACCAACTGCACTTTTACAGCAGCAAGTTCCACCTCAGGACAACACACCCCTGGTTCAATCACAAGCCCAACAGCAACAACAGCAGCCGAGTCAGCAGCAGCAGCAGCAGCATCAACAAGAGAAGCTGCAAGAAGAGAAGCCAAAAAAGAAAGGTAAACAGCAGGAAAAACTACCAACACAACATCCAGTTGATCAACAGCGAGTAGATGACAACCTTTCCAAGAAAACAAAGAAACTGACGAAAAAAGAGCAGCGCGCTCTTGACTTGAAACAGAAACAAGGTGGTGATCTGCAACAACCAAACGAGAATCAGTTACAACAACATAGCCAGGAGCTGAATCACACGGCACTCCCAGAGCAGAATGCACGACAGGGCGAAGAGGAATCCAATCAGCAGCCAACAAGTGTCAACGTCCAGGAGACAGCTGAACCTCTGCCACATCAGCGAACAAACCAACCACATGACACTCAGGAGCAAGAACAGCATCCCAAAAAGGTTGCCGTAACTGTCGGATTGACATACGAAGCAGAGAACACGCCGGCCAAACATGTGAAGCAACATGTAGTCGAGGATACACTAAAAGGAAAACCCATACCATTGATGGCTATCACCTTTCCAAAACATGGAGCAAACTTCACTCTTCGGCCTTCAAAGCTGAAGGCTACATTGGAAAGCAAGAAACAAGTTAACGCAAGAACCTCGGGTGCCTCAAAAGACCTAGTTGGGGAACCAACACATATCTCTGTTGAAACAGTGGACACGTTAGACCACAGCCCTGACAATGCTTCCACAACACAATCTGAAACGTCGAAAAAAATCACAAAACGCCCGCCGACGCCATTTTTCCCACGGAAGCAGAAATCCCATGAAAATCGTCCTTCCAGCTCAACCGATGATTCACAAGAACATGATCTAAACCAGAATGACAATGGGGAGAAGCAGCACCAGCCCAAAATCCCAAAACAAAACCACAAGGAAAACGAACAACAGCAGCATCAACAAAAACAGCAGAAACAAGATCAGACACAACGACAGCTGCAGAATCAACCAGAACATCAACAACAACTACCCTCTCAGCAGCGAGGAAATCAAGAAGGGCCAATCATAACTCCGTTCGTTTTTCAAGGCAGCAAGGAACGTCCCAAGCTGAAGCCTGTTCACAGACTTCCCGACAAGTGCTCTTCTGAGCTCGCTACCAGCACAGCAGCGGTGCTTCAAGCACAATTTACACGGAACCAGCCGTCCAAGTCCCCCAAAACGACCAGGAAGCAGAAGCCAATTGAAGGTGACGCAAAGATGGAAAAGTTTAAACTGATTCAGAAGAATGACTCGACGGCTTCGACAACGACGACGACGGAGAATTTGGACTGTTGTGCCATGAATATGAATGACTCATCGGTGACCGTGACACACTGTGTTGCTCCCTGGGCCATCGTCTGTGACAAAATGCCTGACCAGACGATTTCCTCAGATGCACCCGTAGTTGGGAAGAAGGTGAAGTGCAAAACATCTAAAACTGGCAAAACGAGTAAAGCGAGTCATCGGGAGGGTCATGGATTTTTCTCCAAGATATTTGGCAAGAAGACCACTACTGAAAAGAAGAAGAAACCCAAACACGAATGCTCTGAGACAGTATCAGAAGAAATGGAGACAATAACAAAACACATGGAGGACCTGAGATTGTCTTCTTCGACTTCAATTTACAAGGACGACATCACGGAAGGCAAGACCGACCGTCAGATTGCAGCAATAACTCCCTCACCGCTAGAGCAGGAACTCGGTCCAGACTCGGAGAGTTCTACTGAGGAGAGTGACAGCTCTACTGATCTTGAACCTCCAAGCTGCCTGGAAGCCTGGGAGATAGCCGAAGACGTCGTCGAGAAGGCCCTGTTCCTCCTCCCTGTTCCAACTGCCGGCAAGTACGTCGTACCGGACAGCCCGTTCGAGCCCGAGTTCGTCAAAAGGCTCGTTGCAGACGCACTGGAAGCAAAGAGGGGACTGAAGAAGGTCAAAGAGGACATGAAGCTCATGGAGAAGTTTCGAGATGCCCTATTAAAGTTCTTCGAGGACAAGGAGATCAGTGATGTCATCCCACCCTGCAATCACCCTCCGGGAACGAACCAGTGTAACCTTCAACCCGTTATCCAACCGCTTGTAGATATACTTCGGCAAGTTCTTCAAGAATCTAAAGTTGTTAATGACCAGGCTAAGAAGGAACCCGAGACTCAGCAGATAGAGACCAAACGAGAGGCAGAGACACAACAGCCACGTCCGAGGAGGTACATCAAGATCAGAAGGAAGTTAAAAACAGGACAGGTTCGTGATAAAAAAGAGAGCATTTTCTCAGTAAATTTTGTTGAAATTCAAAATAAGTACCTAATTACAATACCGTAATCTGGCCTGAGTTGTGACGAAAGTTTACAAAATTCAGAACCACAGTCAAAGAATCGGATGATATTTTAAAACGAACTTGTAATATTGTATCCTTCCACCATCGCTTCAAATCGCACTTAATATCGAAACAAATAACCAGGAATCTTGTGGCTATTTTCCAGGCACCCACTCAGCTACTGATTCGCTTCTGCCAGGCCTGCGGGGATACCAAGCAGCCAGACGGTAGGAAGCTGATGAGCTGTGGCCGCTGCAAGGACGTGGTTTACTGTAGCAAGGAGTGCCAAGGTGTCGACTGGATCACCCACAAATTCACCTGCAGAGGGGGTGACAGGAGAGGGTTCTGCAAGCACCACGGAACGTAGATTAATTTCACAGAGCCCGTATTACGCACAAACACTTGCTTAGCACAGAACAATACTCCTTAGCAGAAGAAGGTTTCATAAAGCTTGTTAGCTTGTAAACAAAAACAGAATAGTGGTTTTTTCATAGCAGAAACGGGGTTCTAGACCAAATAACATTAAGTTTGTATTGTTTTGTGGTTGACTCGATTTGTTTGCTTTAGCACAGAATGTTTCCAAGCATTTTTTTCTCTGCTACAACAGCTTGAATGGGCCCTGGGTTGTTCGACAAATCATTTCTTTTGATACAACGAGATATTAAACGAACAGTGACGTATGCTTTCTAGTTTGATTATTGGTCCGATGTGATGTTTGGCAGCTGCACTTTACCTTTCGAAGCAAAAACTACTTTTTTCATCGGATGCAACAGTGCATGGAAAAGCTTATATAAATATTGTTTCTGTATTACCAGTTCGTTATTCACGTGTACAAACCATAGTGCATTAAGGGATCATGTCTGTCTAACGACCCAATTCACCCCATTTCAAGGACTTCAGGGTTTCACGGGGAATTCCCCTGAATTCCGATTGCAATCTTAACCCCTTGCAAAATGCCTCACACATATTTTTGACAAGTACGGCATACAAAATATCCATACTACCACCATAGAACAAAATCATTGCATGATAGGCTAGTCAACATTGAAGTCATGTTTAGAAAGACCAGGGGCCTTTCTCAAACACCGGCTTGGGCTCCGGCTCAGGCTCCGCGTGCTGATATCCGTGCAATACGCGCTGCTCCAAAATGCAGGTTACAATGCAAGCTGCGTACACAGCGCGCGGAGCCTTAGCCTGAGCTGGAGCCCAAGCCGTGGTTTGAGAAAGGCCCCTTGTGTCCTTAAAGGCAACGTACATCTTTCATTTTTGGAACCGTTGACTGTTTGTGGGTTCGAATCCTACCCGAGCAATATGTCTGTGTTTTTTATTCACAGAGCGCGGGGAAAGAACTGAATACACAGTGCTAACAAACATCGTCGTCCATGGGCAAAACCAAAATATAGGTATAATGTATACCAACGATGACACCATGACCTGTTGATAATGAGCGGTCGAGTTGATCAAGCGTAACGAGCACAAAAGAGCTTCTTGCTGTCATGGCAACCGCACACAAAGTACGAAAACACTATTGTTGTTTAACTGGTATAGACGGATTATATACCGAATAATGCCAACAGTTTAGCGTGTTGTATATACGATACGTTCACTGTACAGCCGGAACATGTAAACCATTTGTTTGTCTATTTACCCCGTGGTAAATCCTTTTAAGTTTTTCGATTTTTTTTTCAACTGGAACGATTGTCTAACACGGAAATACTACAACATAGGCTATACTTCGACGCTATTAAGTTTGAATATAACAAAAATGAATTAAAACAATTTGCATGAAATATATTCTGCGTGAATCTTTTTAAGAAGGAGGGCGTGTGTTGTGGGCAAATGTGTTCGCTTGGTTCATACCAAAGGAGGCAATATACAGCAAGCAGTTCTACGTAGTCTCCATTAAGAACAAAAACCACAATTCCATTTTATTTTCAGAATCAATTTATTACAAAAATATTCCTCGTTCCACCAACATATAGAATCATACCTTTCTCTGTTAATAACAGTTTAACTCGTGGTTTAACTCGTTTCATTATTGTGCCGTAATATATAAACGCTGTATTATTTAGTTTCATCTGTGATAACTCATTATGTATGTTTAACTAGAAAGCAATAAAATACTATCCCGGGAGAAAAAAAAAGAAGAAGAAAAAAATAAAAAGGTGTTCTTGTTGCATGATGTTCAGTTTTGTTGCCTCCAAGTTGACTGTATAAATTGGCCCAATGACAAAGCAATACACGTATGTCAATTTTTTTTTTTTATCAGTGGGATATATACTTTATTCCCCTTCAATCTGTAGAACTAACTAAATCCATCCAAAATGAAAAGAAAAAAAAAAAAAACACAGACAAAAGTAATACATCGTTTACAATGTTCAACAGTAATAGACAGCACAAAAAAGTCAAGGACGGTATTATTAAACCAGTATCATATCTAGATTAAAAAATCTGAGTAAACTTATTTTTTAATTCAACAATGACAATAATATATAGATGAACAAATCTGAGTAAAATGTTTTATTGCAACAATAAAATCATTTATATAAATAGATTAACGAATCTGAATACTGTTTCACTTAATAATTAATAAGACACAAGTGCAATGACTGGGTACATATAAAGTAAATTTTGGGGTCGAAAAAAGGAAAAATTAGCGAGCCATCCGAAGGTAGCTGGTTCATATCCCACTCATGACAGTTTATATTTATTCAACATAAATGTATGGCACAGTGGTACTGTAAGGCACATGGCTTGTTATGATTTCATTATTATTATTTGTATTTGCCAATTTGACATGAAAATACAAGAATACAAGAACTTAAGTTTAAACTTTGAAAAACGTTAATCATTAACATATGAATACTAAGTGGATACTATGTATACGTACTGTGAAGAAGTAAAAAAAAAAAAAAAAAAAAAACGTCTCAGCAATAATAAACTTCATTATTGAAAAATCACATTATTTTTGGATTGTTTATAAATGATTGCTTATTATTTATTTAAAAGGCAATTCAATGTGTTAACCTTTACTTGTGACAATTAAAGTTACATGCGTAATTTATTTCTTATACACGCTCAAACATCCTGATGGGGGAAACCTAAGACCAATTTCATTAAAGGAACACGTTGCCTTGGATCGGACGAGTTTGTCTATAAAAAGCGTTTGTTACCGTTTGTTATAAAATGCATATGGAACTTGGAAAGATGTTTCACTAAAAGGAATACAATGATCCACACAAATTTGCCTCGAAATTGAGTGGTTTTTCTTTTACTTTGCGAACAACACGGTCGGCCATTTATGGGAGTCAAAAAATTGACTCCCATAATATAATTATTGACCGCGAGTTGACGAGGTTAAAGGAAAACAGTGCATTTTCGAGGCATGTTTGTGTGGATCATTGAATTCTACTTTTACATCTTTCTACCCACATGCATTTTATAACAAACGGTTAAAAACGATTTTCAAAGACCAACTCGACCGATCTAAGGCAACGTGTTCCTTTAAGCTGGTAAGCTGAAATAATGACTTGACAAAGTATTATGCTAGGTGCAAATGGAGTTTGTGTTGTGCCCTGACAGGAGGAGGAACCAGGTTTGACACATTGGCGACACCATCCACCATCTTAAGCCCCTTCCTTTTGAGTTTCAAACATTAGAGCTGTCCCATTCAAACCCGGATTCGATGCCCGGTAAGCCTGAGCTCCTCTTTCTACGACCGGTCCCAGGCCTCTCCGATGCGGATATGGTGGAATGGAGAGAAACAGTAGAATTCCTCATATTGGCCTGGCTGTTACTGCGAGGTGATGAGCAGTTGTCCGAGCTCACGGGGTTACTGACCGATGTCCCTGCCGTGTTTCGCGGCGTGACCTCCCGCGGGCTCACGCTCCTCTGCCCAAGTGCTCGAGGAGATAATTCCAGTTCATAGTCATCACTTTCTTCTTCACCGTCGACAGGGTGCCGAACACTGGCGATTTGTAGAATTTGCGGCTGGTCGCGGAGCCGGATTCGCCGAGGCAAGGGCTCCAAAATCTGGCTTGGTGGTTTGTAGGCAGGTGGTGCGTCTAACGGTGTGACTATTGAGGCCGTGCCTGCCACACCCTCAAAGGGTAAGCTGCCTACTGCACCCCCACCGAAGGCATTACCGACCGATTGCTGCTGCTTCATCGTATAAAACGCCGTGACCATCGTGTTGACCAGGCGAGTAGCATCTCGTATGTCCCGGCACACCACACCGTGACACTCCAACATACCGTCCCCGGTGAAGCCGCTGGGAGGCGGACGGTTGTAGACCCAGACGAGGGCCGGAGGGCACGGCTCATGGTTTGTGGAACACCTCGCTATCCGGACAGTCTCGAAGAATTCTCGGGTCCCCTCGCGGACTTCGTCCTCGGCGAGCCTGTTTGTCATGGGCGCCATGATTCGCACTGTCAACCCGGATGTGACCACTTTAACATACACCTGTCAAAGAGCAACATATCAGGGCATTCAGGTCCTCAGTGGTATCTTCCAGGAACTAAGTCCCTGTGGACCCTGGTTCAAATCCCGGACCAGAGGTGGATTTCACAAAGATTGAAGACTAGTCTTATCTCGACTTAGGACGAGTTACTAACTTAGGACTAGCCATACGTTTTTAATATCTCCTAGGACTAGTCCTAAGTTAGGACTAGTCCTAACTCTGTGAAATCGACCCCATCAGAGCATATTGCACTCTAAAAACCACCCGGTTAAAATCCAAACGGATCATGTTTCTATGGGGGTCATAATCCCGTGGGGCCATTCCGGGAATCTCTGGACTAATTGAGATGATTTTTCATAATTCGAGACAGTGTATAAAATACTGCACCTTTAAATCTTAACCCCCCCCCCAAAAAAAAAAAAAAAAACCAAACAAACAAAAAAACAAAAAAACAAACAAGAATGCGGTAAATCATGGACATTGTGTTTACATGCTGAAACTGTGCATGGTTTTTCACTCTTTCTTCCTGACTCGCACAACAGAAGAAGCCCATATTTTCATATGTTTGCTATTCCATGTATGTTTATATGATTGATCGCATGAAACGTGAGCACCGACTGCTACTATTTATCGGCTCTACCAACCCAGTAATAAATGCATAATAAGAGCAAAATTATGGATTTTTGTCTCCGCCGTGGAAACATTGACCTTGTACTCCACGAGTGCATCCGGCAATTACACGCATTTGTACACCGCTGACTAGGATGGCGTTACAAACAAAAACCAATATTTTGCCAAGGTTTTCATTTACACTTTTCTCGAGTATGATTAAGTGGAAAATATTTCACAG
Source organism: Asterias amurensis (assembly GCF_032118995.1). Lineage (NCBI taxonomy): Eukaryota > Metazoa > Echinodermata > Asteroidea > Forcipulatida > Asteriidae > Asterias > Asterias amurensis. Next base: position 17,933,371 of record NC_092659.1, on the reverse strand, counting down.
AAATAATATTGTTTCTAGTACGCATCCCACAATAAGCTTTCAAATTAAAGGAACACGTTGCCTTGGATCGGACTTGGTCTTTGAAAAGAGTTTGAAACCGTTTGTTATGAAATGCAAATTTGTGACTCCCATAAATGGCCGACCGTGTTAGTTCGTAAAGTAAAAGGAAAACCACGCAATTTCGAGGCAAATTTGTGTGAATCATTGTATTCTACTTTTAAATCAACTTTCTAACCATATGCATTTTATAACAAACGGTTACAAACGCTTTTTAAAGACCAACTCGACCGATCCAAGGCAACGTGTTCCTTTAAACTTATGACTTTTTTGTATTACTACCAATCCTGCCATTACCTTCCTTAATTATTATTTGAGCAAATAGAATTAGCTGTAGTTGCAAACAATGAACCAAAAGGACCGATGGCAAACAATAGTTAATGGCCAAAGACGTTTCGACCCATAGCAGAGTCTTTCTCGAAAGCTAAACAATTTGATGTCACAAGATATTTACCTCATTCCTTACATGAGCTACATTACGGCCTGCCTCCCGTTCATGGCGTCGTTGTAACCTAGCGACAACCCTGGTAAAATCGCCATTTGTCGTCGTGTCAACCTCTTGTTGCTTCGTAAAACCAAGGTATACATCACAAGGTACCCACTCGTCCAGTTCAAATGCCAGTCCAGGCGGTGGAGGTCCAATGATCGACCCCTGGGGAACACCAGTCGCCATCATTGCGGCCAGTTATCAAATCCCTTTTTGCTTCTACTCCTGATACTTTCTGTTGATGCAGCGCATCAATGACTCGTATACAAAAACTGCTTTCAGACCTGGTGACTCACCTGTTGATAAATAAACACCACATAGGGAGCCCAATCACCTACTGCACACATGACTACTACACAGTCGCATAAGAAAGGATACCCTCAGTTCCTAGATTTTTAGTTGAGTCGGTGAATTGGGTTTTTGCATAATGAGCAGAGCATTTGCCCGTAATATTTGATATTAAAGGGGCACATTGCTTTCAGATTGGGAGCTTTGGTCTACAAAAAAGTATCCATTTAGTGGCTTTAAATTCCCTTCGTTTCGTGCATGCGTCGACCAGCTGCAGGGGTGAAGAAAATCAAATATATGTTTAACGAACTGCGCCTCATAGGTCAAATTGACTCAATGCACTTGACCTAGAGTATATTTAAAGGAACACGTTGCCTTGGATCGGTTGAGTTGGTCTTTGAAAAGCGTTTGTAACTGTTTGTTATAAAATGCATATGATTAGAAAGATAATTTAAAAGTAGAGTATAATGATCCACACAAGTATCACTCGAAGTTGCGTAGTTTTCCTTTTACCTCGTCGACAAACACGGTCGGCCATTTTGACTCCCATAAATGGCCGACCGTGTAAGTTCGCAAAGTAAAAGGAAAACCGTGCAATTTCGAGTGATACTTAATACTTATGTGGATCATTGTATTATACTTTTACAACATCTTCCTAACCTTATGCATTTTATAACAAACGCTTTTCAAAGACCAACTCGACCGATCCAAGGCAACGTGTTCCTTTAAACCATTTGCAGCTATGACCAGTGTGCTCAATTGCAGTGAATGCGTAAATGTGCATTACAAATTATATCATATCTCTTTTTTGTAGCACCATATATTAAAGTAGTAATATATTATATTTTAAAATCTAATTTGTTCCACGAAATGGCGGACCCGTTTTTTTATAAAGTAAAAGACAACAACACTATTTCGAAATATTATATTTGGCGTGGCCATTATGGTTTTACTTTTAAAATAATATTTCCAACAACATATAATTCATTTCTAAATCGCCCACAATCCCAGGCAACGTGTCCCTTAAAACCAACGGATCTCACAATGTTTGAGAGCTAGCTATACTTGAACGGGTAATCACGAAGCAAGGGCTCCGTGTCAGTTTTTGCCCTTGGTGAAGATAACATCAAACAGAACCTGGCATTGGCTTAATGACAAACTTAATGACAATTCCTGATTGTTGCCATCCCTACAGCAGACGGTCACAGCTATAGACTTGATTTCAAGTCTGAGGTCGTGATTAGCCACGCCAAACTCTCCCACAGATTAGGTACCAAACGCCATTCCAAGTTTCAATACGTAGGCTAATGATGCATGGTTAACAAGAGGGCGCTATTTCAGGCAATAATGGGTGCGTTCGTTTAGTTTCCCTGGGTCGACCCCGGTGTGTGGTGGTTTTTTTCCAGGACGAACGTGGGTAATTATCTGCACACGTTCGTCCTGGGGAAAAAAACCGCCACACACCGGGGTCGACCCAGGGGAGCTAAACGAACGCACTGGCTATCGGGTAGACTAAAAGACACGATCGCAGACTTGAAACATAGTCTACGGTTACGGCGCTTCGATGAGACCGGTGGGGCCGAGGTTAACGATCGAGGTTTGCCATTGAAAAATACAACGGGACCAGACGTTTACAGTGATGCATAGATCATGTTCCTTGCTCTATGCATAGAGATGACCCCGGCATAGCGAACGAGTGTTGGGGGGCACAGCACGATGATGTCATAACTTGATCGGAGCATTGAGCGGAGGGTATTCCCCTTTCGCTCGTCGAATCGGGGAAACATGCATAAAAATGGCATGAAGCTGTTGCCATATGAACCATTGCCCCCCATCTATGCTTGACAAAGCCTATACGTGATTACATGTTACCGTATGCAGTGCGTTAGTATCAATATTGAAGAATGTAGGCCTATATAGTGAAAAGGTACTATACGTCCCGGAGGAGGAAGTTTCTACTGTAAAAAGGTTTCTCGTGTTTTCTTTTTCTCATGCAAAGGTCACCACTATATGCCATTTACTCTCACTGGGTGCCTGCACCACACACTGATTGTTTTTAGGCCTACGCCATATGCTGAACGAATTTAAGACAATAAGCAACAGTTTTTCCAAGGAAAGGAGCTAGGCGCTGGTTTATAATCATACGTGTGTAATGATAGTTCATGTTTCAATTCAAAGCAGAGGAAACATATGCACACTCGCTTCCTGTAAAATCTTCAACTTCTCATCCGGTTGCTCGACCATAAGGGATTTCCAATCACCACGGTCTCCCCTGTGCAACAACTACCAACTCCAGCCAACTAGCAAGCAAACTCAGTATCAGCTCGTATCTATACAGGCGAATGACCTTGTGCTCGTTAACGAAAACATAAAACAAGGGAAGTACATGTTCGAACCGCACCTCCTTTCTATCTACTGCACCTGAAGTTTAGATAGTGTTAGACCACCACCAGGAAACAGCTTTCTCTGAGATTTTATGCGCCTGGGTATGTAATACAAGTTTCGTAACTTACGTCCAACACCGAGAGAGAGTGTTTTTGGTGCGTCACTGGCTATCTTCTTGTGGGTCTTCAACGCACGAGGAGCCCGCAGTCATACTTCGTGGTGACAGGGTCCATTGTGGTGATTCTTGGTGTTTAAGTCTGAACATGTCGCAGTTCCTTGCATTCGTGTATGGGATTCTACTCACCATTGGGAATGCTGGTAAGTGTATAATGATGTTTGTGTATAGATGGTCTATTCAATTTTAAGACGGCCCTGACAAGAAAAGATTGCTCAAGGCATGTCATGGTTTCGTTTCCATGAATGGTGGTCTACCACTGCGAGCACAGACCTTCAGATTAGTTACCTAGCCTGTGTGTACTGATCTGGCCTTATTTCATAGAGCCGCTTACAAGAAAAGCTAAGCACAACAATTAGTTTACCTATCAAAATAAGGTTACCAACCAAACGACCAAGTCTTGTGTACAATTTTTGACTGGTATATACTCATTTTGGCTAAGCAGAGCCTTTTTAAATTTTTCTTTTCTGAATTGGGCCCTGACCAGGGGCCAATTTCATAGAGCTGCTTAAGCAAAAAAATCGTTTATAAGCACGAATTAAACAGCTTGCTTGTTTTACACATGTTTCTGGCAAAAATGTCATGCCACATACATTGCTTGTGACTGGTATTTAGCTGTTGTTAATACTTATCGTAACAATTGAGTGGAGTCTTAGCTGGTAATCTGATTTTACTAAGCAATGATTTTTTTGCTTAAGCACAATTGGGCCCATCTGACTGACCACAGAGCAAGGTCCCCCATCAATGTAACGGATGATGCTTGATATTCTTGGCAAGCGCGTCACCACACACCTACCTTCGCTCTTCCATCAGTCATGTTGATAATTGTTATGATTCAACACACAGAAATATAGAATATAGATTTTTAAAAGCTCAGGCACACGATTCAGGTTTCCTTCCCTCGAACACAGCATCCTTGAACTTTGATCCTGATTTATTTTAGAGCTAAGTTGGTAGTAAACAATGTTGTTGGGAAAATTGCATTTCTCGTTTTGGGGACACACCCGCGCTAATAATAGTAGATGATACTAAACGACCGGAAAACCACCCTAAATAACTTTCCTGCTCTTAGGTCGGTAACCATTAACATAAAACCTTATTGTTCTGTTATAAAGTGAACCTGATGCACCTAGTATATCAGAACAGAGCGCTAAATAGAGCAGCGACTCCATGCCTCTGTTATCTGAGGTTCACCTAAATTTTATTTTATTCAAATTTTGCGACATAAAACCGGTGCATCTTTTGACATAATCGCAGTACTCGAAGTGAGTGTTTCTCAAATTTCTGTTTATATCAAACGCTGCTGTAAGTTCATTTGTCAACTATTTTATACAAGAAATAACAAACCAGTGAAAGTAGGGCTTTTCTCAAAATGTATACAAAACAAAGCTCCTGTACTTTTTACAATTTGACAAGTTCTGTTTTCAAATTCCTATAATTATATCCATCCATATGTCAAGAAACAGGTCCAGGTTAAATTTACTAACCTCTGTGACCTGGTAATTAAACAAATCTTTCATTCCATAACAAGTTCTGTTTCCAAATTCCCAAATCCATCCCCATGTCACGAAACATGTCATGGAGGTTAGTACATAAATTTACTAACCTCTGAGACCTGGTAATTAAAAAAAATAGTTCATGCCATAACAAGTTCTGTTTTCAAATTCCTATTGCCCATCCCCGTGTCAAGAAACGGGTCCTGGGGTCGATTTCACAAAGAGTTAGGACTAGTCCTAACTTAGGACTAGTCCTAGGAGATATACAAATTGCATGGATAGTCCTAAGTTAGGACGAGTAACTGGTCCTAACTCGAGATAAGACAAGTCCTAACTCTTTGTGAAACCCACCCCTGGAGGTATAATATTTATACTAAGCTCTGAGACCTGGTAATTAAAACAAAACATATTTCATGCCATAACAAGTTCTGTTTTCAATTTCCCAAATCCATCCCCATGTCGAGAAACAGGTTCTGGATGTTATTACATAAATATACTAACCTCTGAGACCTGGTAATTTAAAACATCTTGCACGGTCCCGGGTATACATGCTTATTCAAATAAGGAACTTTATATTTATTTTTAAAACATTGAAATCATTCCAAGAGCTATACCAAGAGTTTGGAACAACATACGTTTATTTATTGTGATTATTAAACAAAGCAAAATTAATTTATGTATTAAAACAGGTCTAGCGCAGGACACTGCAGTAACAGACAGTTCGGGTGTCCAGGAAGAACTGTCGCCTCGTCTCGTCTGGACTGAGCTTCGTATTGTGGACCGAAGGGCGCAGATTCAAAGCCTACCCGCCGACCCAGCTGAATACATCACTAGCAATGTAAGAACCAAGAAACGACGTTTATAAGAAGTTTAGTCTCTCCATTGTTTTTGTTTTGTTTCTCTATAAAGTTCTGTGTAATCTGTCTGAGTTATGGTAATACCCAATCGACACAGCAAATTAACATCACTAGCAATAATTATAAGAACTCTGAATATAGTTACTCGCTGCTAAAGATTAGAGGATTCGAACTGTGTCTACCGGGCAATCTCGGTGGTCTAAATGGTAATCAGACACTGCTCTAGCTTCCGCCCAGCTAGTAGGGCCTACGTAGCTAAAAAGCAGGAGAGTACTTTTCAGAACTGAGAGGTCTCCTGAATTCTTAAAATATACTCTTCGGTAGTAAAATATAAAGCACAAGACAGAAGTCTACACCTCCATATAAAGCAGGTAGATGGTGTTACCGCAAACCATTATTGATACCTCACCTTGATGCAATACATCGTCGTCTGATTTTCATTCTAAACCTTTTTGGCTAACATTTTTATCCTTTCCAATTATGTGTAAAACCTTTACATGTTATTCAACATAATCTTATTCTGTATTTCATCTTCATCACTCCCTAGGTCATCTCTTCAAAATATTACTACGAACTGACGCCTGCGCACTGGATCGCAATTGCCAGCGACTATGACGATGGCGTTGCGTTTTGGAGTGACGCAAACCACAAGAGAATAATGAAGGGTGGACTGCATGAGGGCGCTACAGCATCACCGGTCTTCGATGGTACATCTTCAACTGTGGACGGTAACAGACATTGTCTAATGTTTAATCTAAATTAGTCAACAAAATGGCTGACCATGCAAAGGGCGAATGCGTGCATTGTGTGGTTTCAACTTCATATTATGACTCTTCAAAAGTACTTTTGCAATGTTGTATTGTTATCAATGCACACAGCAATTCTTCCTGATACATAAGTGACCTCAGATGCAGGAAGTGGTATTTGGGTCAGGCCTCCCGATCCCCAGCAATGTTTTTTATCGGTTCATTAAATCTAAACTTATCCAATCCGGGTGTGCTTTGGAGGTTAACAGTTAGATTGGTGTTATTAACAAACACCATTGTTAATCTGAGGAGATTACTGGTGATGAAATTCATACATGACTCCCTTTTCTGTGAAATACGTCCTCTGAAGAAGTCATTTTTTTTAATTAAAAAAAAAAACCTTAAACAACACAAACACAAAGAAACAAAACCGCACCAGGTTCGGTTTAAAATAATCGAATTTATGCGCTTGCAAGCGGAAACAAATCATGGTAGCATAATAACGGCCAAGCCAATTTGTGAAATATTTTCAGCACAAGTTTGTTAGTCTATGTTGCAGAACACAATGATGCTATTATTACATTATGTTGGCTCTACCGATCCTGATAATAATGCCGTTCGAAGAAAGGCTACAGGATCCCTAAATCGGTCATGGCCGCATAAAACGGTAGCCTCAAAAACAAGACCCTTCAGCATACATTTCGACCAGGAAATAGAATGAGCTTCGTTGGCTCACAGTTGGACTCAGCACTCGACTGCCTTGAAACTTAACGCGGACATAACGAGAAGGCCGAGGCCTGAAATTTCACCACAGTTTAGCTGTCAAACTATCTCTGGAGACATTGCCACTGCATGCTTCTTGAAATGTTATGCGATATATTTATGCGTACAATTTGTAGACCCTCCTCTCCCCAATGGCTTCACAGCATTGCTGAAACTTGAAAAGTTTGTGTGCATGTGACGCCTGTGTTTCAACCACTTGTAACGAGGAAACTTTTTATGCACAAATTTCATTAATTAGGCATCGCCGTTGATTGGCTGGCGAACAACGTCTACTGGGCGGACGCGGCCTATAATTGGATAATAGTTGCGGATTATGACATCACCAGGTTCAAGATTGTCATCGACGATGGCCTCGACAAGCCCCGAGGAATAGCAGTTTATCCACAATTAGGGTAAGGAATTTTTATTCAGTATAACTAACGCCTTTTATAACGCCCTGCTGTCTATCTGCTGTCCACCAAAAATGAAAAAATAGTTGTATTGTACACGATTGAACAAAGAGGGCGGTGTTTAAATGCGATGGTACGAAGCCCAGACTCCTTTTTAGAATAATTCATCAAATGATGTGCGGGGGATCAGACTACTGTTAATGCGTCAAAAATATTTTACAGGCGGAAATTTCAAAACGCTCGGAGTTGGGTAGGTTTCGAGTTTTTGTCAACGAATTACCTATTTTCATGAGCTTGTTTGTGTGGTACTTTTTGAAAGAGGGTTGGTATATATTTTAGAAGAACCTTTTGGAGTTGATATGTAACTGTATTTTGAGTGTAAAATGTGAAAGTGCAGCATTTCTTAATTATTAAAAAGTCGGGAGCAACACAACAGAACAGAGCGACATAATATCACTGACACTAGCAATAGCATAGTTACTAAGTTAGACCATACACAACACAGTACAGTGGTCGTCTGCAGAGTGCAGTGCTAACTTTGGAATTAAGTACATTATGGGTGCGTTCGTTTTAGCTTCCCTGGGTAGACCCCGGTGTTTGGTGTGTTTTTTTTCCAGGACGAACGTGTGCAGATAATTACCCACCTTCGCCCTGGAAAAGAAAACCGTCACACACCGGGGTAGACCCAGGGAAGCTAAACGAACGCACCCATGATTACTTAAATTTTTCTCAATACCATAGATAGTACTAGGCTATTATTATAATAATGTTGTGGAAAGAAAAAATGGATAACTTTCCCAAGCGATTGGGTGAACATGAAAAAGTGTAAAATAAAATTAAAAAAATAGTTTTCAATAATCATACTCGGTCATAATCATAGGAACCGGTAAAAAAAAATAAAAATAGATTTGGTTGCATCACAATATTGTCAATTGAAAAAAAAACGCATATCAATTATTGTGTTTCTAAAATTCAAGAGTATGAACCAGGCTAGACTGAAACTTAACTGGGGCTCTGTACTCCTTGTAAATTGTTTTTACATTTTGCATTTTTGTACGAAAATGCAAATGTAAACATTTTTAACATTGAGTACAAAAATGCAAAGGTAAAAAAAAATAAAAAAGTAGTGCAGAACCCCAGTTACTAAGTCTACATGGTGTAGGCTTTATTTTTGAGGTAAAATTCTTTTAGAACTTTACTTCCTTTTTTTTTTTAAACTGTAAGTTACACCATGGTTGTTATTAAAGGTACCTGTTCTGGACGGACTGGGGAACCAAACAGACAATAGAACGAGCTACGCTAGCAGGAGAAAATCGGACAGTTCTAGTCGATGATAATATCTACTTCCCAAATGGAATCACCATCGATTATACAACTGACAAGTAAGTAAGGAGACGAGATAGGTAAATAAACCTTGATTTTTAAAATATTTTTTCCAATTCAAAACTAAACTAAATAAACTATAAAATGTCAACTGAGTGATACCCGCAGGAAACATAAAACTTGCAGGCGAAAACATACATTGTAGCCCCATTTTAGGGCCAATCATCTTTGTATCCTTTGATTTGTGAAAAGTGGATTGGCCCTATTATGGGGCTACATGTAGTCCGAACTTGGCAGGTTTCATGATTAAAACTTCAATTTTTTGTCAGGAACCCAGATGATAAACATGCAATGTATTTTACTTGGTGTTATAAGTAATAATAATAATAATAATAAGACTTGTAATGCGCACATATCCATAAGTTTGATTTTCTAATGGAAGTGCCCTTTGCAAAATAAGAATTTAAGCCTTTTTAATATAATAATAATAATAATAATAAAGAATATTTATAGGGCGCCAAAATCCACCAAAATGAGGTGCTCAAGGCGCACAGGAGGGGGAACCACACACAGCAAGGACAATAAGACAAATATACCAGTTACATATAGGCGAGATTAAACAAAGTGGTTTTCAACTTAACCTTGAAAGTATTGATGTTAGAAATATTGCGGATTTGTAGAGGCAAGTCATTCCAGAGTGTGGGTCCAGCATGGGAAAAAGACCTATCGCCCCATGACTTGCTACTCTTAGTAACCTGTAGCATGCATGTATTGGAAGATCGGAGAGATCGCACAGGAGTATAAGCTTTAACCAAAGAAATGTTATATATAGGAGCAGAACCATTAATGCAATGAAAGATAAGCAACAGAAGTTTGAAAGTAATACGAGATTCGACTGGTAGCCAGTGAAGTGACTTCAGAACTGGTGTAATGTGAGTGTGTTTCCTGGTAAGAGTGACAATGCGAGCAGCTGCGTTTTGTAATTTTTGTAGTTTAGAAAGTTGAGTTTGGGGTAAGTGAAAAAGAAGACCATTACCGAAATCCAGCCGAGACGAAATGAGAGCATGTACTATTTTCTCAGTGGCTGGACGGGTCAGGTATTTGCGGATCAAGCCAACATTTCTCAACTGGTAACGAACAGATTTACACACATTGGATATATGACCTGACATAGACATTGTACAATCGAAAGTTATACCAAGATTTCTGCAAGAATGAGAGAGAGGAATCACAGAATCAGCAATCTTGAAAGAAGTAACATCGATCTTATCTAATTGAACCTTAGAACCAAATAATAGAAACTCAGACTTAGCACAATTCAATTTAAGAGAGTACACACTCAACCAGCTACAAATATCCTCCACACAAGATTCAAGATTGTGAATGGAACAAAGTGCCTGACTTTGACTTGGGGGAAAAGAAACGTATAACTGAATGTCATCTGCGTAACAATGATATTTGACAGAGTGACGTTGAGATATAGCGGACACAATGCTACAACACACTAGGTCTGGGTAAGTCTGTCTGTATAGTGTACACCCACACCCAACAGTTCACTCCTTTAGTGTCCACCATACCTCATTGCTCTGTCAAAGATGAAATTCCATGCCTGGTATAATAGGGTCTGGGACTTTTTCTAGAATTTGTCTGTTTCTTTCTCTGCCTTCGTGCCTGCTAGTATGACTGTAGATGTAGGAACCCTATGTGTTCACAAGATTGTCCATCTTTGTTTATAGAATCTATTGGACGGATGCCGACCCTGGCGGGAGTAGGGTGGAGGTTTGTTCCCTCGACGGGACAAATCGGCGGACTGTGTATTCCCACCCTGCAGACAAAGGACACTTCTTTGATGTTGCTGTCTTTCAGGTAAACGACATGATATATTAAAACAGGCCTTGAATTATGTTGTGTTGTCACTTAGCCTTCGAGAAAGACACTGCTAGGGCTGAAACATCATGCCATGTTAACTACTTTTTTCAGGAATTACATAGCGGCCAAGAAATCCATACAAGACTCAAATTTTGGGACAAAATCCACAAGACTCCAAAAATATTTAAAATTTAAAACTCAAAACATTTACTGAACCAGAAAATTTGTTTAAAGACCAGAATCAAAGTGAGAACTAAAACTTTCTACACCGGTTCACTTTTGGGCTGCTTTTGAAACAAGCACTAAAAAAAAAAAAATAGGTGAAGATTTCCTTGCCAACCGGTGAAATACGCTTGACGTTAGCTTGGAATTTCCATGCTTTTGTAAGCACTGATTTTATGGTAAGCAGAGCCATGAAATTGGGCCTGGTCATATCTAAACACCTCCCTTCTTCTTTTTGACTTTTTAGAACTACATTTTCGTCACCGACTGGTACAACGGCATTCGTTGCATCTATAAAGACAGTGGAGAGCACTATTTTGCGCTGAACGTTGGCGGACGACCGTTTGGGTTGACTCTCCATGGCAAGGGCATTCTACCTGGAGATTCCTGTAAGTACAACCCTTACCCTTACCCCCCAAGGCTCCACAACAGGTTTCACCACGCATCATCGAGTTCACTTCCCGCCTACATTTCCCGCCTTCGTGCATCACCGCTGATCCACCGCCTAGTACTTAAGCAGCATGCAGCATCAGAGTCCAGCATTCTCCAGAAGACGATCAGAGCATACTGATCGAAACGTCGAGTTAACCCAACGGTTCTTTTCAGAACCACCCCAACTCATTTAGAGATTGTTATTACATGGTGTTACCGCAAACTCTTCTATAACCCTTACCAGGTCAGGGCCCAATTTCAAAGAGCTGCTTAAGCAGACTATTTTGCTTACATAGTTTGTGCTTAGCAGAAATTAGCATGATACTTATCAAAAATTGTGCATGTTCCATGGTATTTTGGCTGGTAACCTTATACTGGTAATCATATTTATGTCGTGCTAAGCTAGTTTATGTGCTTAAGCTCAGGTCCCGATTTCATAAAGTTGTTAAGCAGAAAATACTGCTTAGCTATGCACAAAATAAGTGGGCACCAATTGCAAAAATGATAAGTCTATGGAATTGTGGCTTAACTTATGTTAAGCAGAAAATATTGCTTTTACAAAATGTTTTCAAAATGAGCAAGATACCAGTCAGCGATTATACATGTCAAATGGTATTTTAGCTGGTAACCCTATTCTGGTTAGCAAAATTTTGTTGTGCTTAGCTACTTTTTGTGCTTAATAGCTCACATAATATATTGGTTAGGAAGTGCCCAAGTAAAAATTTGAATCATCATTGTACCACATAACTGCCTTGCCCTTCTAAGCTTGAAGCATCCGACACGATTTACATTTTTACAGCTCCCTGTGATGCCAAACCCTGTGATCATCTTTGCATCAGTGATCCCGGTGGCTATAAGTGCCTGTGCCAAGATGGATTCGATCTTCAAGACAATCATACGTGCTTCCGAAGTGAGTCTACTTTTTGAAAAGTTTAAAGACGCTGAAAAGCACTACCCAAACCACAGTGGATGTTATTGAATTGACAGTAGAAGGATGGACTGTGTTCTGTGTAGGTGCATTCACCACATGTATCATATTGCGGACTGGCATAGTTAATCTATCATTTGAAACTACAAATGGATGATATTAAGTAGTCAGACAGTAGGAGGGTTAACTGTGTACTGCTTAGATGCATTCACCACATGACATCACAGTGCAGGCTGGCATAGTTGATCCATCATTCCAAACCACCGTGGATGAAATTGAGTGTTCACACAGTAGGAGGGTTGACTGTGTACTGCTTAGATGCATTCACCACATGATATCATATTGCTGGCGGGCGTAGTTGATCTATCATTTGAAACAACAGTGGATGATATTGATTGGTCACACAGTAGGAGGGTTGCATGTGTGATATCATTGCTTGCTGGCATCTTACCTATAAACACTCTTATGAATGACATTGTTGTCTTCCTTCTTTCCGACAGGGGCAACCTACCTTGCAAAGCCACAGATTATCCTGGCCGCTCAGAACAGCATCTGCTACTTTCCGAGCAACTTCCCCGACATCACCATCCCGAGCAACTACCAGCGCAACTGCATCCTGGCCAATCGTAGCCATGTGGTGGCGCTTGACGTCGACGTGAGGAGCAAGACGATGTTCTTCTCTGACTTTGTGCATAAGACGATTCAGAGCGTTCGTCTATCGGATGGAGCTGTTGTGAAACCAGTTGTCGGTGGGGTTGGGAGTGTTGAAGGTATGGTAAAAAAAAAAACCCAATAAAACGCTTAGTTTCCCACCAAATTCCTTTTTGAGAGTCTGCCTCCTCCTTTTTTTTTTCATTTTAAAGGACACATTATACTATATGTAATCCACCATATACATAGACTGTCAAACCTGTACAAGTTTGAGATCGATCCGCCATCTGGGTCATGAGAAAAGAGTGACAAAGTAATTACACATTTTGCATGACACCGATTAAATAAAAAAATAAATAAAACGCTCACTGAACGAATTTAGTTTTATTTGTTTCACACCAAATCTGACATTTCAGACAGAAATATTTCAAGGGATGTTTTCTACTATCATCATCAATAGACCATGTGAGTTTTATGTAAATCTGTGAACTTAAAGGAGTTTTTTTCTTATCAAATCTGTAATGTTCCATTAAGTATGCTTCGGCATTACCATGGTCATGAAGGTTGGGGCGAATAAAGAGCTAAAGAACAATGGTGTACTTTCACTTTTGTACTAAAAGTTTTCTTAAATATATTTTCCATTCTAGGGATCGCCATAGATTGGCTCGCCCAGAATCTCTACTGGACTGATTTCCAGCTGAACCACATTGGGATCTCTCGCTACGATGGCAGCAACCGACGAATCCTCCTGGAAGACGACGTTCTTAGTCCAAGAAGTATCGTCATTCATGCAGGCATGAGGTAATGATATTAATAATATGCGCCATGTTTGCCAATGATGACACTCCTGGCGCAAAAAACAAGCACTCTGCTACATGTACATGTATATACACAAAGACACCCAAAGTTTGACAGCTATGGTTTCCGAAATAGATACATATATATGTTTTGAGCTGGTCTTTTTTTCACAGGACTCTGGTGAAAGTATACAGTCCTTTTAAAATACACATCAGTGTCAACCACGTACTGGTAAAACCAAATAATAATCTTTATCCCAGATGCAAATTTAATATCTATTAACAAATCATTTTTAATTATTGGTTTGAAGGATCATGTTTTGGACAGAGTTTGGAACAGCCAATCACATTGAACGGGCGAGTCTTGACGGTAAGAATCGCACCATTATACTCAACAGCGTTGGTGGACTGAATGGATTGGCCATTGACTTTGAAGACAACAGGTGAGTCATGAACCCATTAGAGCCCACATCAAACCCACTACGAGCCCACATTGAACCCACACCGAACCCTCACCGAACCCACAAAGAACCCACAAATTCTGCTAAACTTCATTACTGTGTCGAAGAATGAGAGTGAAAATGCGCATTAATCAGAACAGTTCTTGATCTTGAACAGGATTACTTATCCGATCCAGTAAGAACATTTTGACTTTTCAGACGCTCCCTGATCATTGACCTCAATCATCCTTAGTTCATAACCTTTGACCTCTTCTCATTAGGCTCTACTATGCTGATCGTGGGAGTGGTTCCATTCAACACATAGACTTCAACGGACTTGGAAGGACGCTGTTGTACACAAGAACCGGGGCGGAGTTCTTTGACATTGACATTCATAAGGTAAAAAGCAAACACCCTTTTCATCATCATTGAACATTTACCTGCATCCATGGTTTCTCCGACACAGTTTCAAATAAGTTGAATTAACACCGGATAGAAAATCTTGTCGTGGATGGTACTGTCTTTTTTAGTACTTATTTCCATTCTTAAATTCTTCAGAAGAATTAGAAGTTAAGCTTTGTTGTAATGTCTCTTTTAACAAACATTTTTATTAGTGGTCACAGCTGGTCTGTTTTACATTTACTTACGTTTGCATTTGCTTGTCATTTTTTCATTTGGAATTTTTCCTGATTTTAAACTAGTTTTTATACCTTTTTTATTAGTTCTGATAATGACCTTGTGTTTATCTAACATGATTTTTAAAATGTTACTACACTGTATGTAAGCGCCATGGAGCTATGTTTTTTGATGGATTTGGTGCTATAAAAATGTTTGCTATTATCCACTGGTTGTCCCGCGCCAGTTTTGACAATGTCCCTGAAGACACCAAACGTAAACTTTCCCTTTGAAACTCCTGTCCCTTGAGACTCTGTCTAACCCCCCAAACTTCTTGGTGTAATTTGTAAAGGATTACTTGCTCTGGACGGAGTGGAACACCTTCAACGGCCTGCATGCCATCAACCGGGAGAACAGACGAGTCATTCAGAGCTTCAGCATCAAGAACGAGTCTACATATGGCATAAGAATCTACTCCGACGACAGACAACCCGATTATGAAAGTAAGTATTGGGGTCAATTTCACAACAAGTTTCTAGGAGATATAACAAAACCTAAAGCTAGTCCTACGATAGGTTGATTAACTCGTTCTAACTCGAGTTAGACTAGTCCTAACTCGAGTTAGACTTGTCCTAATTCGAGTTAGACTAGTCCTAACTCGAGTTAGACTTGTCCTAACTCGAGTTAGACTTGTCCTAACTCGAGTTAGACTTGTCCTAACTCGAGTTAGACTTGTCCTAACTCTTTGCGAAATCCACCCCGGACACCTTTGGTAATTGTCGTCAAAGACTAGTATTCTCATTACATGACTCCCAACATATGCATAAATTAACAAATCTGTGAAAAATAGGACTCAATTGGTCATCGAAGTTGAAAGAGAATAATGTAAGAAAAAGACACCCTTGTGACTAATTTGTGTGCTTTCAGACCCATAATAAAAGGCATAAAGAAATGACAATAGTACCAGTCAAAGCTATTGTAACTGTAGGGTGTTCATGCTAGTAACCTATGTTTGTTAAGCAAGTTTGTTGTGCTAAGCAGTTTTTTTGCTTATAGGCTTCAATAAATTTGGCCTGGTTTAATTGTTCGGGGACTCGCAACAGTTTCACTGTTTCTGATTTAACAGATGTCTGCATCGACAATGGTGGTTGCCAGCACCTCTGCCTGCCCGTAGAAGCGGGTGGTATGCGCTGTGAGTGCAGCACGGGGTACCAGCTACACAGCGATGGCCAAACATGTATTGCAGGTAGGTTGGGAGTTTAGAGAAACCAGTGAAAAAAAGTCTTTGTTTTTATTCAAACAAATAATCAAACAAACAAAACACAGTCAGAAAATTGGGCTTCTTTACTTCGAGGGCTTAGCACTTTACAATCTTGGGTTTGTGTTAATCTTTACAGAACTAGGGAAAGTACTCTCCAAAATGATGTCTTTTTCTTCAGCTGCGCACACATCTGGAACTCTCTACCACTTAATCTTAAATCTTGTCTTTGTACCACAAACTTCAGATCTCTTCTCAAAACTTATCTTATGTCACAGGTTTGCAAAGACTAATTTGTTTGTGTCTTTTTCCTTTCATTTGTTTTGGTTTACTGCGCCTTGAACACCCACAGGGTGGATGTGTGTGCATTACAAGTCTTTATTATTATTATTATTATTAAAAATTATCTTGGATTCTATTTCTAGATATCCTCTATGATGACTTCCTGCTAGCTTCGGACACGTACCTTCACAACATCTTTCAGATCAATCTAACGGATCCGGATTTTGGGTACGCTGCTCTTCAGCTAGATACTCGGATGGTGGATAACCCAGTTGCTCTAGCTTACGACCCCATGAGGGCACAGGTGAACAAATCTTAAATCATTGTTATTGTCATTAATTTTTGGAGCATTACCAGTCTATGACAATACCTTAAAGGCAGTGGACACCTTTGGTAATTGTCAATGACCAGTCTTCTCACTTGGTGCATCGCAACATATGCATAAAATAACAAACCTGTGAAAATTTGAAAATTTGTTAAGTTTATTGGTAATCTGTGGAAGTTTGTGTTTTTGACCTAAAAAAGTACCACTTTACAAACATTAAAGATTTTTATTTGCCATTCTTTCTCTACACAGGTGTACTGGTCTGATGTTATACAGAAGACGATTCGTCGAGCCTTCATCTTCAACGGAACTCAAGACATTCTCTTCACTAATCAGTATATTGAAAGTATGTGAACAAAACTCAATGTCCGCAGAAGTGATACAAATATTACTTATAGCGCCCTCATGCGGTCAAAAATAAGGCACATTGGTCTTCGAAGTCGCGAGATAACCATCCAAAAAAAAAACACCCTTGTCAAACGAAGTTGTGTGCTTTCAGATGCTTGATTTCGAAACCTCAAAATCTAAATCTGAGGTCTCAAAATCAAATTCATGGAAAATTTCTTCTTTCTTCAGAGGGAGCCGTTTCTAACATAGTTTTATACTATCAACCTCTCCCCATTACTCGTTACAAAATAAGGTTTTATGCTAATAATTATTTTGAGTATTTACCAATATTGTCCACTGCCTATCCCTCTCTCCTTGTCCCTTCAGCATCAGATGGACTAACAATCGACCCCACCTCACGTCTTCTCTTCTGGACCGATGTCGGTCTACCCAGTATTCAAGTGTCACATCTAGACGGCACCAATCGCAAGAGTATCGTTTTAACGGACATCGAGAAACCACGGGCAATCGTGGCCGATCCCGGACAAGGGTAAGCCAAGAAATATTTATCTTATTTATTTTTGAGGTGTTGTGGCCGAGCAGTCTAGTTTACCAGACCCAAGCTCTGGGCCCAATTGCATAGAGCTGCTAAGCACAACAATTTGCTTAGCATGAAATTTCTTCCTTGATAAAAACAGGATTACCAACCAATTTTCCACGTGATTTTCAGGATTTATAACCAAACAAATTGAATACCGGTAACAAGCAATATTCAACAAATGAAAATTTGGTTTGGTAATCCTGTTTTTATCAAGGAAGAAATTTCATGCTAAGCAGATCTTGGTGCTAAGCAGCTCCATGAAATTGGGCCGTGGTGTTGTTTGTAGCAGAGTGTGGGCTAGAATCTTGGTCATGACACTACCCTTTAGCAAGGCACAGGCCTGATACTTCAAGCAGAGCTGTATGCTTCGTTTGTGAAAGGGCAAGGGCACCAAGGCATTTTCTCTTTGGCAAAGGGCACCCTATGAGGAATTTGCAAATTTCTACTGGAGCATTTCAAGGGCACCAAGGCAATGGCAAGGGGCAACGGAGGCAATCCCCTTTGTTGCCTCCGTGAAGTATCAGGCCTGTTAACTTCATGGAGGCAATGAAGGCGATTGCCCTTATGCCCCCTGGCTCATTGCCTTGTTGCCCTTGAAATGCTCCAGTAGAAATTTACAATTTCCTTTAAATATCTTATAACAACTGTGACCTTTTTATTTTGCAGGCTGATATATTGGTCCGACTGGGGAGCACTACCCAAGATCGAGAGAGCCTACATGGATGGTACCAACCGGTCGGTTCTGGTTAATACCGGTTTGGGCTGGCCAAACGGGTTAGCTCTGGATTACAAAGGTGTGTGATGTTAATAAAGGGTTTTGATACCGTTTTTAGCTCAAGTTTTAGGCCATGAAATGAATCCCTACTCACTTTGAGTGAAGATGTATGTAATATAATTTACCTGTAGTAGTTTCAGCTTCATTAGTTTACAAGTTTTTGAGAAAAAAGTGAAAACCACAGAGCAATGTTTTCAGGAGATATGGGCTTCAGGAGATCTTAGATTGGGCACGGGGGCAACAGAACCTACGACCTCGGTGTCCCCCGTGTTATTTCAGGGCCAAACTTCATAGAGCTACCTAAGCACAAAAAGTAGCTAAGGGTGACCAGCCAAAATATCATATGGCTCATGTTCAATTTGTGACCAGTATCCTGCTTATTTCTGCTAAGCTAACACTTATTAAGCAATTATCGTCTGCTTAAAGCAGCTCTATGAAATTAGTCCCTGGGGTCGATTTCACAAAGAACTTGGGACTTGTCCTAACATAGGACTAGTCCTAACATAGGACTAGTCCTAACATAGGACTAGTCCTAACATAAGACTAGTCCTAACATAGGACTAGTCATAGGATACATGTTTATTAGAAACTTAAGGCTAGTCACATCCTAACTGGAGTTAAGACTAGTAACTTTTTGTGAAATTCACCCCAGCCTTGCCTTCCTTTTTTGTTTGAAACGTAGAAAACAAGTTGTACTGGTGCGATGCGAGTAGCCACCTCATCGAGGTGCTAGACCTGAACACAATGCAGCGAGACGTCCTGCTAGACCTCGGCGAGGGGTCTCACCCCTTCAGCATCGTCACCCACGGTCCCTACATCTACTGGTCCGACTGGAGGCAAAAGACACTCATGAGAGCGGATAAGGACACCGGGGCCAATAACGGGTCGGTCGGACCGGCGGCTTTTGCACGGTTGAACGGATTGTATGCATACAGCACCCGGGATCATGCACCATGTAAGTAACCATATGCGTTTTGTTCGTTGTTTATAGAGGGCGCTGTTGTGTTTGTCAGTTCAAAAGCCCCTTAGTTAAGGAATCACCACGGTCTTTTCTAGAACTTCATCTTGGGCTCTGGGCTCTGGGCTCTGGGCTCTGGGCTCTGGCTTCTGTAGAGTGTTTAATAAGTGCACACACTTTTAGTGCATTGTGTATAGAGGGCGCTGTTGCGTTTGTCACTTTGGAAGGTCCTAGTTTCAGAATCACCAGAGCTTTTTTCCCCAAAACCAATTACAAGATGGGGTATTTAAGTGATCTTACTCCTGTTGTTTCCCTGCTTGGTTAGTTTTTTTTAAGATTGATATGTTTTCTTTTAGGTTTTACTTTAAACTCAGAACTACCTCGAGTCCTGTGCCAAAAAAAAACCCCAAAAAACAAATGTCTCACAGAAATGATTGATCTTTGCAGTTTCCAACGCTTGTGTGAGTGGTTTAGAGAATGGTGGTTGTTCGACCCTGTGTCTGCCTACCCCAGATGGGAGGGTGTGTGCTTGCCGAGATGGATCAACACTCGACCAAGATGGAACGTCCTGTTCTGGAAGTAACTATTACGCAAGTCTTTAAAGGATTTTGGTACTTTTTGTACAACACAAAAAAAAAGAAAACATTTTTTTAAAAACCTTTGAAAACAACTTGAAAATTATTTTATTATTTGGTTTGCGGTAACACTGTGTGGATATCTATTGTCTGGCTAAATTAAGTTACACGTAGGTTCTTTTGAGAATTTTTCTTGCTCTATATTGTACTGCTGTGGCGTAGATTTTTTAGGAATTCTGGACACCTCTCAATTTAAAGACAATAGACCCTATTGGTAATTGTCAAAGACCAGTCTTCTCACTTGGTGTATTTCAAGATATGCATAAAATAACAAACCTATAACAATTTGAGCTCAAATTGGTGATAGAAGTTGCGAGATAAGTATGGAAGAAAAAAACACCCTTGTCACACGAAGTTGTGTGCGTTTAGATGCTTGATTTCGAGACCTCAAATTCTAAATCTGAGGTCTCGAAATCAAATTCGTGGAAAATTACTTGATTCTTCCAAACTACTTCACTTCAGAGGGAGTCGTTTCTCACTGTTTTTTATACTATCAACAGCTCCCCATCACTCGGTACCAAGCAAGGTTTTTATGCTAATTATTATTTTGAGTACTTACCAATAGTGTCCACTGCCTTTGAGTTATGTTCTTTTGAGCTCTTGTCTTGCTCTATGTTCTACTGCCATGTCGACGATTTCTTAAGAATTCTGGAGACTTCTTAGTTTAAAAACAGAATATTATATTTTGTTTCTTGTTGATTAGCGATTCAGTGCACACACATTTTGAACCACGGAGTCCTACAGTCGGATTGCCACCGCGTCCCCGGTTCCACGTGCAATGTAGAATGTCAGAGCGGGTACCAGCCGAGTGTCGGTCGCATCCGATGTGGACATGATGGAGTCTGGAATGTTGAAACGGACACTGTCTGTGAATGTAAGTTAGGTTGTTCTCGAAGGAAAAAAACCTTGACGGCATCTTAACTGGATTTTACTAATGATTCCATAGGCAATTTTATAATGTGCCGTATCGATCTATGCACGTGGTGCGGTGACACATCAACGTCCAACGTCATGGCTCTGCTTACTGTAAATTTCTGCGCTTATGGTCTCCATTTACCACTTACCTGCGCGCACCGAATTTCCGCACTAGCTGTGTAAGTGCATGCCTAGTAAAGTGGAGTACCCTCAAGCACATGCCAAAATTTCCTGCTAACCCCTGAAAGACAGTTGGCGTCAGCACATAATTGCCTGCGTAAGCACCGATTATTTGCTTACTTACGATAAGCAGAGCCATGAAATTGGGCCGAGATGTCCTACCACTGGACCACCCCTGGGCCCAATTTCATAGAGCTGCTTAAGCATAAAATTTTGCTTAAGCAAACAAATCATTGCTTAGTAAAATCGGATTACCGGCCAAGATACCACTCAATTGTTATGCTAAGTAAACAATAGCTAAATACCAGTCACAAGCAATATATATGGCATGCAATTTTGGCCAGTAAACATGTGTCAAATAAGCGATCTATTTTGGTGCTTAAGCAAATGTTTTGCTTAAGCAGCTCTATGAAATTGGCCCCTGATAGCTAGAGGTAGTAGCTCAAATCTTATATTTTAGCAGTATCTTAGCGATTTAAACATCTATTGAAACTGTATTATTTGTCTTTGTGGTTGCAGTGGTGAAATGCCCACAGCTTTCAACTCCGAGCCATGCCAGTGTTGTAGCTTGTCTTGGTCCCCACGTCTACGGTAACCAGTGTAGATTCCGTTGTCAAACCGGCTACATGCAAGTAGATGGAGAGGAGGAAGTTTTATGCATGGATGATGGGCAGTGGTCTGGTAACCTTCTCACGTGCCAAGGTGTGTATAAAGTATTAGTAGACTGGTGTGTCTTAAAGCCATTTTGGCGTCCATAATACAAGAGTGCTGTTGGTATCGACTGTTCACCTCACAACATCAATGGATTCGACTTTCTTGTGAAAATACTGTGATAGTTTTTATGGTTTTTCCCCCAGCAAGTAGACATAGTATTCATTTGTTAAAACAAGTATTCAATGACAAAAAAACAATCTATGAGCCTACCTTTACATGTACTGTATTTCATAAAATGTAAGATTTCAAAGTTTTCTGGTGTGAGATGAGTTCGCTTTGTACCTGATGCAGGAAGTCCATTGATTGGATGCCATGAGTTTACATCATCTGTGTGTATAGTTGCAGAGTTGTTTTAGTGGATTTTATTTGTAATTTTTTTCTTTCTACAAAGTGGTTACTTGCCCCCCACTTCCTGCCCATCCCACCGGTGTCTACTCGCCGCCGGAGTGCTCCACAACACCTTCCCATTACAACACCACCTGTAACGTAATGTGCTCCGAGGGGTACCGGCTACTAGGTGTGGCATCTCGAATGTGCCAAGCAGACGCCCAGTGGAGCGATAGTGAGCGAGCATCTACGTGCGTAGGTGAGTTTAATTTTTTATCCTTCGAGAAAGACTTGGGTCCAAACTAAAATGAGCCTGGGCAACTAGTGAGATTAGTGTCGAAGTCACGACTATTGACTGCTTAATCGTGTGGCGACTACTCATATTTAAGTACTCAGTTAGACGTGCCGCCACAAAACTACAAAAATAATCTCCACAACCTGCGTGGTGAAATATATAAGAATATGTTAACAATAAAAAAGAAGTAATACCCCCTGCCTAAGTCTTGTTTCTGTTGAGCTTTTCATTGAAAGGAATTAGAGATTAATGCTGTGCTCTTTAGGACCAGCTGGAGAGGAGAGTCTCTAGACAGGAACTTTGCGTCTTTTAGGCAATCCTTCAAGCTCCAGCTGTTTTCCCCAGCTCTTTCCTTCCTCTGTATTTTGATTGCCCTTGCTGTATCTTTTAATGTTTTTAATTGCATTATTGTGTTTTTTATCTGCCCGAGAAATGAAATAAATACAGATATAAATGAAAAATCCTCTCTGTATCGGGTATAGACGTGACAGCTCCTGTTTTTGGCAATTCCTGCCCCTCGGACATTACCGTCACAGCAGAGAGTGGTCAGATCGCGGCCAACGTAACGTGGCCGGAGCCGCAAGCTACGGACAACTCTGGGGAAGAGCCTACGATAACCTCAAATGTGGATTCCCCGTTGCTTCTTGGTGAGCAGAGCAGAATGGTGATGTACTACGCACGGGACAGCGAAGGGAACGCGGGTGTGTGTACGTTCATCGTCACAGTGACTGGTAAGATACAGGGGGTTTTCTCTCTCAGGGATGTATTTCACCGTTTTTAAGGGAGTTCCGTTTTATCCCCCCCAAAAAAACAAACAAACAAAATTAAGTTTGTGACCAAAATAAAGTTTGTGACCAAAATAAAGTTTGTGACCAAAATAAAGTTTGTGACCAAAATAAAGTTTCTGACCAAAATGAAATTTCTGACCAAAATAAAGTTTGTGCAAAATTTTTTGTTATTTCCTTTCCTTACACAGTTCTTTACTGTGACATGCTCGGTCTTCCATTCAACGGTTACTTTGAGCATTGCACGCACCATCTTGGCTCCATCTGCGCCATTCGTTGTAACGAGGGATTCGCCGTCGGTGGCTCTCAACAACGTCATTGTGAACTTGACACGAACGGTAACAAAGGTTGGTCCGGACAACCTGCACACTGTCTGTGTAAGTGAGAACATTTTCAGACTTTTATCCGAGTTCAGAGTTTTTAAAATATTACACACAGGGATTTTATTTCACCAATTTACCAAAATGTTTGTTTTTAGTCACCCCCCCAAACATGAAGATGAAACCATATAGAATGCCTCAGATTACGGAGTAGGGCTTTTAAAGGGACACCTTGCCCTGACTCCACAAAATGGCTGACCGTCTTTGTTCGCAACGTTAAAGGAAAACCGTGCAATTTCGAGGCATGTTTGTGTGGATCATTATATTCTACTTTGCATTCTCTAATGCTTTTCAAAGACCAGCTCGACTAACCCTGTCACATTTTATACAGTGCTAACAAGCATCGCTGCATGTGGAAAAAAAAAAATAATAACTTCTGTTTTTGTCGGATGTCCCTTAGTAATTGAATGCGATGAGCCACCAGCCGAGCCCAATGTGTTTAAAGCGGGGTGCCGACCACCATACTACTTCAGGGCTGCGTGTAGCTACTCATGCGCTCCTGGGTACGAGAGGTTGCAAGGCGCTGAATACCGGACTTGTCAGGACGATAACACATGGTCGGGGTTAGCGTTGGAATGCCAGAGTAAGTTCAACTGTTTCTTCTTCTCACCCATACACTCTTGATTTGCTGAGATGTAGAACAAGGAGCAATTCCAACAGTTTAATTCCACGTACTGCATCTCTTTGGAACTCCTTTCCCGGTGCATGTTTCCCTCCATCCTACAATATAGACTGTTTTAAGAGGAATATCAATTCCTACCTTCAGTTCCCCTGAGTTCTTTTCACATTCAAAAATTAATTTTTCCCCATACCAAGAGTGGTTTTATCCTTGTTTAAGGCGAACTTTAAAAAAAATTGTTCACTACAATGTTGTCATTTCCTTTTGTAGAGAGAACTTGCCCACCGTTGGAGTTGAATGAACACGCAAAGATCAGCCCGCTAGCCTGTCTAGATGGTCAGAGCTTCTACCAGGACCAGTGTACATTGTCTTGTGATGATGGGTACCGGTTGGTTGGTAACACTACTCACACGTGTCTGGAAACTGGCCAGTGGAGCGACGCACACGACGAGCATTTCTGTGAGGGTAAGAATTCTCGTTAAAAGCGACCCCCCTTCCGTGGACAACGATCGCTGTAGTCAAACTTTGAATGGTTGTTCAGGCCTGTGAAATCTCCTCTTCAAACCTACAATCCGATTTGTTACTCCCTTTTTTTTCTTCTTCTTTTTTTTTCCGTAATTTTTTTTTTTTTTTCCTCTTCTTTTCTTATACAGTATAAACTTGGCATGCCTTATTTAAGCTTGATAATGTGAGATAAGCCTAGTTACTGGATTGCTGGGGTGCCCCAATTCGACCAGCGTAAATGTGTGATGCGTGCTCACTTGACGTTACACGATCATTCTTACATCATGAAGTGTTTGAGCTCTTTTTTTAAGGGTCCACTGGTTGTTAGACCTTTTTATTGTAAAATTCAATTTTTTTTGTAAAAGTGTCTGACAAATTTGATAAATCAGAAATTTTGTTTTGTTCGTAGAAACATCAACTTGTTACCTTCATAAATAATAAAAAAATTCAATTCAGGTCACTTTGAATTGGTAAGTGGGAAATTTTGGCTTGTGCATAGTCCATGCTACTAGGCATTCTTCGCTTACACAGCTAGTCCCGGAATTAGGCGGTGCCCTAAAACCGGAGAATAGTGATTAAAGAGCAGAATTTAGCGGTAAGCAGAGCCATGAAATTGGGCCCAGGGCCCTGGGCCCAGTTTCATAGAGCTGCTTAAGCATAGTTGCTAAGCACAACCAAATTATGCTTACAAGGATAAGGGCCGTACCAGCTAAAATACCATGTCACATGTACAAAATGTAATTGGTATCTTGCTAAGTGGTGCTAAGCAGAAAAATATTAAGCAATATTTTCTGTGTGAGCAGTTCTATGAAATTGGGCCTAGGTCTTGCAGCCATTTGCAGCCTCTATGGGCCTTTTGGTCAGCTGTTTGTGGTTGCTGTGGTATCTAACTAAAGGGTTAAATTAACATACAAATTTATTATCAATTACATTCTCTGGTTCTCATTTTGGATCTGTTTCTATTACTTTAGACATTGCTGCTCCTCATTTCAATGGGACTTGCCCTGAAACTTTTATCGTCACCGCTCCGCGAGGTGAGACCACCGCTGTTGTAACTTGGACGCTCCCCATTGTCATGGACAACGAGGGAAACGAATTGATTGTCAACTCGTCACGGCATTCAGGGGCATCCTTCCCCGAGGGCATGTTCGTTGTACTGATTCAGGCAACTGACCAGGCTGGGAACCAGGGAACGTGTCAATTCGTTTTTCATGTGCAAGGTAAGACACAGAAGGAATTATTTTGGGGTTGGAAGTTTGACTTTAGTCATTTTTTGTTATTCACCATCTAGGATTGAAGGAGCATCTTAAAAGTCTGGGTGGGGTTTCGTGGCTGAGTGGTGTAGGGGGTTGAACTCAGGTTTCTTAAATTTACAGATTGTGAGTTTGAATCCTGGCCTGGTCAGCCGCGACATTTGTGTACTTGATCATAATTGCTTCTCTCCACCCAGGAGTACAAGTCGTGACGTAGAGAGCTGGGAGTAGCTTTTGGGTAGAAATTACACAAAGTATGACTATAATGATCTGTTCAGCGCCTTCACTGGGGTCAAAGGAGGCAAATGATTGGACGATAGCTGTTCCTTGTGCATTAAAACGCGCGCATGAGCTCGGCGTCAGTTTATACGCGCGTACATGTTACACGCGCGCACTCAAAATTGATACATTTTCAGCGTGCGTACGCGTAAGTGCGCGAAGTTGCAATGAAACTAACAGGGATAAAAATAAGCGTGCAATACAGTGCAACGCGCAAGGTTTACACAATGTATGCTGATTTAGTGGCCACTTGTTCGCTATTTTCCAAAGCCGGTCTTTATACCACCGTTAACACTCCCACATGTGACCGGGTTTTGACTAATCAGAGACTTGAAACCGTCCAAGGTATTTAATAATGAGCATCGATTATACATGATTGTATAATCATTGTGAAAAACTACTCTCTCTCTGAAGTAACGTAGTTTTTGAGAAAGATGGTAGTTTCTGAGAAAGACTTCAGGCCCGAAGTCTTTCTCAGTTATCCAAAAGCACACAAATTTGTGCAACAGCTGTGATTGTTATAATTATTCTCTTGCAACTTTGATGACCAATTGAGGCAAAGTTTTTCACAGATTTTGTATTTTATGCAAACGTTTAGATACACCAGGTATTTTTCTTTGATTTACCAAACGTGTCCTGTGCCTTTAAGCACCAATTGCATCCTTTAGTAATTTTGGCTCAATTTATATCCAGTTATTATTAATTTTGAAAATTTCTGTATTCCATAGTTGTCCGCTGTCCTCCTCATTCCTTCCCTCACTTTGGGGACTTCCGAGGAGAGGTTTGCGAGAACTTCTTCGGTGCGCAGTGTACCTTCAGCTGCCGTGCGGGATATAAGCTGACGGGGTCAAGTGTTCGGACTTGCGAGTGGAGTGGTCAGATGAACGAATCGAAACACTGGACCGGAGAGGAGCCCGTATGTGAAGGTATTTCCAGAAGAAAATATCTTGAAATTTCTAAGAAAGAAATGTGTTGGTCACTGGTGGCAACAGTATAAACTTGGTGGGATGTTGGCTGATAACCTGTTTCTGCTTAGTAAGATTGTTCTGTGCTTAGCAAGATATTGTGCTTACAGGCTTTATGGAATATAAGCCTGCCGTCATATTTGGGGTGACCGAAGGAGCCCTTTTGTCGATTGCATCATTTATAAGTAAGTGGTGGTGAGACTGCAGGGATATTTTTCAGATCCCCTTCGTTTTTGCAAATTTTGCCAATAAATCATCAATACCTCGACATAAACCAAACAATGACCCAACGTTTTGTTGTTGTCCATCTTTATTGACAAACAGTTGTGATGTGTCCGATGTTCGACTACCCTAAAGACACTAAAATAGAAGGTTGCGATGCCAAGACTACGTCTCTTCCTTACGGCTCGACGTGTTACACGACGTGCGGAGTCGGAAAACGCCCGGCACCGGGAGGAAATAACGGAGTGAGAATGTGTCAAGAAAACGGCACTTGGTCAGGAGAAAATGTCATTTGTCAAAGTAAGTGTTTCCGTTAAACTTCTTCACTGGCACAAAACTATACAAAGAAAACTATTGGGTAACCGGCTCCTGAACATGTCTCATACCTGGCAATCCTGGGGTGATTGCTGTTTTGTTTTCATGCCGGTCCACCTCTTTGGAACAGCCTCCCGTTTCAACTCGGACAAGTAGATACTTGTTCTCAATTTGATACTTATCTGTTTCAGAAATCATAGCTTCAGCCTTGGGGTGTCTTTGTACAGAGCAGAGTTCTTGTTTTTGCGCCAGGAATGTCGTCCTTGACAGACAAGGGGGGGCACTAGAAATGTTTTCACAATTATTATTCTATATATTATTTGGTTTGCGGTAACTAGAGCAAGCTTGTCGAAACATTGAGACCAATTCAAGAACTGACTCCGCGGTAGTTCAGTTATTTACGATCCTATAAGCTAAAGTAGTAGTCACAGCCTATTTCTATACCATCTGCCAGGTAATAGTTAATAAGCAGGACAGTTCCTTTTCAGAACTGAGAAGTCTCCCGAACACCCGAAACAATCTACTCTACCATAGTAGAATAAAGCAAGACAGTTCTCTAAGAACAAACTCTACCTGGCAAGTAGATACACACATGGTGTTACCGCAAACCAAATATATATTGATACCTCACCATGCAATGCCTCAAATCCTATTTTATTATTATTATTCTATTAATGAAAAAAATAAAAAACAACAAGAAGGAAGTATATATAATAACATGTAGTATAGTAAATTGTTTAAAGAGGAAGAGAAAATGTCAAACTCAATTTTGTGATGTATAGGTTGGAACAAATAAAAACAAGATACAAGCATCTCAAAGGGGTTACCACTAAGGGATACCACAACAGAAAAATAAGTTTCTTTACTGCGACTGATGGGGGTCTGTTGAAACCGCTGAGTTGCAGACAGGAAAATCCTTGTGACCGGTGATATCAAATTAGTAGGAGAGATGGCCTTAGCTTTCTATCCAAACCGGACTTTCGTCAGAGGCAACGAATGTATATATCTTTTGTTCACCCTTCTAGATGTTACCTGCAATGTGTTACCCCCTCTAAGATATGGTTCGATCCATTGCAACACAAATCCGCCACAGTTCCGGACGGTGTGTCGATACCAATGTCGAGAAGGATTTTCACTCCGGGGTTCAACCAGTACGACGTGCCTGACTTCTGGAAACTGGTCCAGGGCCGACCCACCGATCTGCCAAGGTATGTGTGTAGTCTCAGACGGAAAAGCTCCTGTGTTCTTTAATTGTACTTCATCGCCAATAGAGGGCGCTATTATGCACAAACCGCTGTGACCTTTCTGTTGTTGATAAACAAACCGCGCTGGTTGGCATGGACCATCGAATTTTAGCAAAACATTCAATCATGTTAACATAATGTTCTGACCGAATTCAATTTATTTTTTCAGAATTCCCATTGCCTAGGTACCCTTGCCCTTTCAAAAACGAAGCACACAGGCCTGTTTTACTCTCCTATTCTTAAAATTTGATTTGTTTTCCTTTCATCCATTGGGCAGATATTCTAGCGCCGCAATTTCTTCCGGAGTGCCCTCAGATCTTCATGACCATCATCCCAGAGCCATGCGCCAACGGCTCTATCGTCAGCTACGAGTGGCCGACAGCTCTAGATAACTCCGGGGAGGTTAATGTCACAGGAGGGGAAGACGATGTTGCGGGGAGCTGGTGGCCCGTCGGGGTCTATGAGCGTTCCTTCACAGCGCGAGACCCGTCCGGGAACACGGCAGAGTGTTTACTTACTGTCACTATCTTGAGTAAGTGTCCTTGATCAAGAATGTGTTATTTCCTCCCTTAAGCTGAATTCCTCTTTTGGGGTTTTGATTTTCCTCTTTTTTTCTTCACTTTCTGTGTACAAAAGTATAGGAATATTATCTTTTTCGTTTTTTTTCTTGCCCGGTTTACTCTTTTTCGCTTCTTTCATGGATAGTTACTCACATGCCTGCTTGATTCTGATTGGTTGACCAATAGTACTGATTGGTTGCCCATATCACATTCTGCATATTAGGATAGTCTAAAGCCCGGTTCATACTTCCTGCCAAAAAGGATATAATTTAAAGGCACTGTACATCATCATCATCATCATCATCCGTCGTCCTTAGACGGAATAGCAGAAGCAGCTTTGATGAAGTGGTGCCAGGTTGCTTTGTCCCTCATGAGTTGTTGAGTCTCGTTTTGATTGAGATTTGTGTCTCGGGTGATGGTGTCAGTGTAGCTCATTTTCCTCCTGCCGCGATTTGGATGTCCGCCAGGGGGATTCCAAAAGACCAGATGCGATATAGGTTGATCCGCTGTTCGAAAACAGTGGCCAGCAAACTGGAGACGTCTCTGCATTATGGTCTCGGAAAGTGGTGGTAGATTGCCATAAACCTCCCTGTTTGTAGTATGGTCCCGCCAGTGGAAGTTGAGAACTCTACGCAGCAGTTGAGTGTAGCAACCGTTGATGCGATCATTCATTTTTTGTGTTGTTGTCCATGTTTCGGCTCCATATAGCAAGATGCTTTCAACACAGGCCCTGAAGAACTTGATTTTGATAGCTCTGTCAAGATCAGACTTCCAGATCTTATCTAATTGGTTACATGCTGACCATGCTTGCGCTTTCCTGCATTTGAAATCTTGGAATGAGTCAGGTAGTGACGAACCGAGGTATTTGAAATCTGAAACAGTTTTAAGTTTCGTACCATCAATAGTCTGTATACTGGATGTTGGCACTGTACACATTTGGTAATTTTCAAAGACCTTTGTTCTCACTTAGGGTATCCCATCATAAGCATAAAACAACAAGCCTGCAAAAATTTGGGCTCAATTGGTCATCGAAGTTGCAAGAAAATGATGAAAGAAAAAACACCCCTGTTGGACGAATTTTGTGTGCTTTCAGATAGGAATAAAAGACTTCTAGCTAGAAGTCTTTTATTATTTAAGCGAGAAATTACCCCTTTCTTAAAAACTACGTTACTTCAGAGGGAGTCGTTTCCCACAAGGTTTTATACTATCAACAGCTCTCCAATGCTCATTACCAAGTCAATTTTTAAGTTAATATTTGTTTTCAGTAATTACCAAATGTGTACCTGCCCTATGATCTCAGCAAAAAAATAAAAATTTTGATGAAAAAAATAACCTACAAATTGTAGGTAGCCATTCTAAAATAAAAAATAACTACTCTTTACTTTTTCAAAAAAGGAGTACGCTAAACATGTTTGTTTTTTTAATTTGGCCTTAGGTATTGAGTGTCAGCAGATCCCAGAAATCCAACAAGCGTCTGTGGTTTCACAGACATGCGGGAACCAGGGAGGTTCAGTGGCGGAGTTTGCATGTGAAGACGGTACCCAGCTCATTGGTGCACGGTATCTGACATGCAGACATGATGGGCAGTGGAACGAAAGTCTCCCACTATGCTCAGGTAAAATTGGACGTTGCTTTAATACGCTATTCACTATACAGTTCACCTCCCTCAGAAATGTGATTTTTTTTACCGGAAATTTGTTTTTTTTTCCCACTGCAATTTTTAATTTATTTTATTATATTTTTAAATTTAGATCAAAATCATAAGAAACTGAAGAATAAAACCATATGGAACACCCCAGATTGCAGAGTGGAGCTTTCAAAACCAAAGATGAATGTAGAGCTATAAAAACCACGTAGTGCCTGGGATGCGAGTAGAAATATTTAGAATTGATTCAACTTGAACAAAAATAACTAGTATTATTTTATTTGTTTAGCGGTGTACTGCAGCCCTCTATCTGCCCCTCCGTTCGGAACCTTGAACCCCCCTGCATGTACTAGTGGAGCAGTCAATTACTTGACGAGGTGTGAGATTGAGTGCAACGCTGGGTTCGGCCTGAGGAGACAAGGGTCATCGACCTGCCAACAAAACGGCCAATGGAGCGATGATTTAACAGAGAGCAGCTGCATGGGTAAGAACTCTGGTGGGGGAAATAATACAATTAATAATTTAAAGGGAAGGTATACGTTTGGAAACCACCCTTAAAGCCATTGGACCCTTTCGGTTCAGAAAAAAAAATAAAAGTTCACAGATTTACAAATAACTTACAGGGTTTACAGAAGGCAATGGTGAAAGACTTCTCTTGAAATATTATTCCATGAAATGCTTTACTTTATGAGAAAACAGCAAAACAACATAAATTCTCGTTAACGAGAATTACGGATTTATTTTAAACACATGTCATGACACGGCGACACGCGCGGAAACAAGGGTAGGTTTTTCCGTTGTTTTCTCCCGACTCCGATGACCGATTGAGCCTAAATTTTCACAGGCTTGTTATTTGATATAGAAATTGTGGTACACAAAGTGTGGGCCTTGGACAACACTGTTTACCGAAAGGGTCCAATGGCTTTAAAGGAACATTACAGAATAGGTTAGAAAAAACTCGTCTAAGATCACAGATTTACATAAGCATACACGGTCTAATGATGATGACAGTATAAAACATCCCTTGACATATTTCTGTCTAAAATGTCATATTTGACGAGAAAAATTAAAATAGTTTCCCGTTTGGAGTTTATCCTCTCGCAACTTCGACTACCAATTCAGTTCACATTTTCACAGGTTTGTTATTTTGTGCATATGTTGAGTTACACCAAGTGAGAATACTGGTCTGTGACAATTACCGAAGGTGCTCAGTGTTTAAGTATCTTAATGGCAACTGGCAGTTGATAGAGAGAGCACTTGAAGGAAAAGGTTGTACGGGCGAACTCAAGTACCGGACTCAAGCTCTGGTGATTTTGAGCAGAGTGTGCGTTTGAGTGACAGCCTTGACACTTGGGTCTTTAAAGAATTTTTTTCAAAGAGCTTGGGAAAGTACCGAGTATACAGTGCTTACACACATCGGTGTAAATGGGTAAAACCAAAAAGAATATTCTTTATTCCCGATGCAAAGTTAACATCTATTAAATAATTGTTGACTTGGAGTGTTTTTCTTCACCAATATTATTTGCTGAGGTGCTGTAGTTTTGCAGAAAAACAATGTCACAAAAATTTGTGTACATGCTAAAATAGTTTTCCGTCTCCTGTGATTATTTTCATGACTTGTTTCACTCATTTTTGAAAAACTACAGCACCATTGTAAGTAATAGTTTTACAGGCAGTGGACACTATTGGTAATTTACTCAAAATAATTAATAGCATAAAACCTTAATTCGTTCGAATAATGGGGAGAGGTTGATAGTATAAAACATTGTGAGAAACGGCTCCCTCTGAAGTGGAGTAGTTTTCGAGAAAGAAGTAATTCAGATATAGAATTTGAGGTCTCAAAATCAAGCATCTGAAAGCACACAACTTCGTGTGACAAAAGTGTTTTTTCTTTTAATATTATCTCGCAACTTTGATGACCGATTGAGCTCAAATTTTCACAGCGGTGTTATTGTATGCTTATGTTGAAATACACTAAGTGAGAAGACTGGTCTTCAACAATTACCAATAGTGTCCAGTGTTTTTAAAGGAAGCTTTCTACCATCATTATTTTCAAACCATTTAAAAGTTTGGGCTGTGGCGTCGCAGTAGAAAGGTCTATATAATGTTATATCTTGAGAAAAGTAGTATGAAATATATAAATAAATGTTAACTTGAGTGTTTTTCTTGACCGCTTAATCCCCCTAGACTTCACCCCTCCAGTCATCTCAGGTTGTCCAGAGTCTCAGAATCACATTCTACCGATCGGTAATAAGACCATCCAAGTCTTCTTGGCAACACCGAACGCCACGGATAACTCAGGTATGAAGTCTGGGTACTTTTTTGGGGGGATAAGACGCATCTTATCTGACTTTCAAAGGTCTATGAAAAAAATCACTGTCTTCAGATGCGCCTTTCCATTGTGATGATCCCTGTGTGAAATCTTATATTTACAGACGATGTGACCTCTGACGTCACTCGAAAACCATAACATGATTCGCGCGCATACCGCCGGGCAAAACCTTTGTGTTTTGGCAGCCAGCTAGAATGTACACGCAATCTTACCATGATTACATGTCTTTTTGCCCGGGAAAACATGACGTGTACAGTGTTTTGTCAACAGAGGGCGGTTTGAATGTAAACATAGGTCACATTGTCTATACTGTAAATAATACCTTTATTTCAGCCTTGATAAATCTACTTGTTGACCTCTGACCTTTAACCTTGATTAAACCCTCCAGGCATTGATCCGGTTATCGAGACCCCATCTGCAGGTGATTTGAATCTTGGCCCTGGCACTCACTTTTTCATCACCACTGCCACGGACGAGGCTGGAAATGTGGCCCACTGTACTCTGCAAATCTCTGTGAGAGGTAGGTCCATTGGAAGCTTTCATTAAAGGTTTTAAAACCTTTTGAACAAGTAGATCAGCCATGACATGAATCCAAACTCCCTGTGAACGAAGATGTCAATTTACCCGTAGAAGTTTCAGCTTCATTAGTCATGTTAATCATAAAGTTTTTGAGAGAAACAAAGTAAAAAATCACAGAGCAATGTTTTTCGAAAGAGTCACGTAAATCATTGTACATGCGTCCACAAATTTTGTCTCACAATTTTGTCTCTTGACAAAAATTATTTTTGTGAATTTGTTTTACTCATTTTTCAAAAAATACACAGCGCCTCAGCAAGTAATATTTTAAGAGAAGCTTTCTATTATCATTATCTTTAAACCGTGTAAGTTTAATGTACATCTGTGAACGTTTCTGTTTTGTGTCATACAAAACCCTTATACCTCCGTGTTTCTTGTTCACTTAGCAAGCACCCTTGTTTACAGGTTTCCCCAGGCAAGCTACAGTGATGAAGTTCACTTAAAAGGCATCCTTGGTTTAGGTCTTTCAAAAAAATGCTCGGGTCCAATAAACGTTTCAATACTGGCATTTCACACCTTTTTCTTTGTTCCTTCATGGATTAATGTACTTTGACACCACTTCCACCAATTTATGAATGTTTTTGAAACCATCCGCAGATCTTGAGCCGCCGACCATTCTATCCTGTCCGAATGTTACAACACTCCGTACCTCTGCCCTCCCCGTCTACCCAGTGTGGGAGGAGCCTATGGTCGTTGACAACATTGAAATAAAAGATATCTACGTTGATAGGGTCAACGGTGCTCCGGTGTATGAGTGGGGACTCTTCATCGTTCAGTATACATTCAGGGATACGTCGGACAATCCAGCATCGTGCAGGGTCGAGATTGAAATTGTGGATGGTGAGTTGAGGCTGGGTTTTCTGCGGGTCCACTCCTAATGTGCGATTCATGTAAATAATAAATACCTTTCTTCAAAAGCACTTGGAAACATCTTGAAGATGCATAGCCTGTTGCACCAATAAATGAAATTCTCTAATTTGAGGTGTTTTATTGTTTTCCCCTTTAGAAACACCCTGCCAGCCGCTACAAGCTCCTCCAAATGGAGCTCTAGCCTGTGAAGAGACCAATTACTGTACGGTACACTGCAATGATGGTTACCTGTTTCTGACGCAACCTCCCGCTACCCTAGTTTGTCTGGACTCTGGACTCTGGAGTAACACTCTGATGGACGAGCATATCTCTCCGTATCTCCCTGCCTGCACAAAGAGTAATAATGATAATAATATCAAAGTCTTATATAGCGCACGTATCTACCAAACAAGGTACTCAAGGCACTGAGTACATACAAAATTTCAGAAAGAGAGGTTATTGCATTGATGAAGGCTGAGACCCCAATTATTTAGCACCTTATAAGGGTTTACAAGGTGCTACGGGGCATACAGGTACCACAGCCAGTAACACTGGGGCGAACCCCTTCTCTTTTTGATAAGTGCACTGGGTTCTTTTACATGCCTTTACACAACACATGGGACCAACGGCTTTACGTCCCATCCGAAGGACGAAGCAATGTGTGCGAATCAAATCCTCTTTGCCTAATTTCATGGCTCTGCTTACCGCCAAATTCTGTGCTTACGATCACCATTCTGTGCTTACTGTGCAAGCACTAGCTGTGTAAGCGTAGAATGCCTAGTTGCGTGGAGTATGCAAGCACACAAGGACAAATTCACTGCTAACCCATGTAATATGCTTGACGCAAGCATGAAATTCCATGCTTTTGTAAGCGCCGATTCTTTGCTAATAGTAAGCAGAGCCATTCAATTGAGTCCTGATCAGAACTTTAAGGTCCTTAGTGCAATTTGTATGGATTTTTAAAACTACTTTTGCATATTTTGAAGCTCCTAATAAATGGGGTTTATTGATCATCAACGTATTTATTTGGCAAAAAAAAAAACCATTCGGTTTTTTAAGTTAAACATAAGTATTTTAATTTTGATTAATTTTATTGAAATTGATTTGCATTTTTTATTTAAGGAGCTTTTTATTATTACGTATATGACATTGGGCCCTTTTAAGAAGTTGAAGGAAATCACTTCAACAAACATAAAAGGAATTTTAAGTTCTTATCTCATTTTTTATTTTATTTTTCAGGAGATGAACGATCACGTATACGGTGGGAGAGATTGGATTCATACCTCTTCAGTCTCCATGGTATTTCTGGTAGCTGTGAAGAGCAGACGGAGGACATACGTACAAAGTTTGTGGCTCTTTTTAGCCGCATGGTTTTCCCGGTAATTTTAATCCTTCATATTCTAAAAATGGTTTTTGTTTTCCCTTCTTTTTTTACTCGTACACCGATGTGTTTAAGTTTTGTATACTTAGTACTTCCCCGAGCTCTGTGAAAAAAACCTCACAGGTAAATCACTCGGGTGGGATTCAAACCCACAACCTTTGCATTGTTACAGTAGAGCTTTTACCACTAGACCACCGAATTCGCCCGGTGGCTAGGGGGCAGTTTGAATCCTATCTTCTAGCAGTCTTTCAAGCCCCGCTATATTCTTTATATATTTGTATTTGTTTCCGTAGTTTTTTCTTTTGTATTGTTGTGCCAATTTAAAAGTATATAATACTTGAAATAAAAAGTCCGACCCCTTCAGATGATCCCCTGGCTGCCTCTTCCCAAGCTGTATCCTTGGGTGTTCTCCCTGGCTACAGGGCTGTTAACGGTTGTATGGCTTCTGACAGGCACCCCGAACAAAGATATTGACCAAATAGGGTAACCGCCAACATAGGGCTAGATAGCTCAGTTGGTAGAGCGCCGGCATGTTAATCTGGAGGGTCATTGGTTTGAGTCCCACTCTAGCATCTAGTCAATTTGTCTTTGTTCGACCCCAAATCATTTAAAAATTATCCAGTCAGTTTGCCATGTGGTTTACAGTATATAATAAAAAATAAAAAATACTAAATAAATTGTTCTCTTGTCAGCTTTGTCAGATGGATCCTGACAATGTGTGTAGGATGGAGAACATCGTGGTCAGTTGTGGAGACGCCACGGAGGAGTCTGGTAGTCGACAACGGCGGCGGCAAACACGCGAGGCAGAACTCGACGTCAATGTGGCAATATCTCCAAGACTTATCATTGAGGGGTAAGGAGCATTTCAAAAAGAAAAAAACAATGAGGCTCAAATCTTCAGAATAGCTGTGCCAAGGAAGTACTTTGGACTATATTATTCGGTTTCCAGCAACACCATGTGTGTACTTGCCAGGTAGATTATGTTCGTTTGAGAACTTTATATTCTACTACCGCGGAGTAGACTTTTGTGGAGTTTGAGAGACTTTTCAGTTCTGAAAAGAACTGTCCTACTTTTTAACTACTACCTGGGCGGAAGGTAGGAAGTTGGCCTGGACTAATACCTTTGTTTTAGTGGATCGAGGGGACTTCTCGTTGGTAACTTCACTACCGCGAAGTGAGTTCTGAATTGGTTTCAAAGTTTTGACTAGCTACGTTTGTTGTATCTGTCTTGATAATTTCTTGATAAGTCGGCATTTCTTTGACAAAAAAAAAAAATCTTTGACCCTACCGTTAAACTCACTGGATTTTTTGCGGATGTTGGCTCATAGTTGGTTCCCATTAATCTTTCTTACTGCGCTGTTCTTAGTGACAGCCAGGCTGGTGTTTGGGTGTCATTGCCGAGTGTTTAAGAGCTTCAATTTCAAGTTCAGGTGGATTTCAAGTTCTGGTGGCTAAGCCATCAGGGTGTTGGTTCAAATCTGGGTTGTGGCACTTGTGTCCCTGAGCAAGACACTTAACTATAATTGCTTCTCTCCACCCAGGTGTAAATGGGTACCTGTGAGGGCAGAGATGGTTCTTGTGATTGGATTAGCCTTGGTGCGCTACATACTTGGCAGCACAGGCTGTATAAACCATAGGGGGGTGAGATGGTTTAAGGAACCTCGATTAACTTCATAACGCCATAAAAGTAAATTCTGAGCATAAAAACTGAAAATGTATCCGTTTCGGTCCGTTCCAGAAATAGCACATTGGACGTGAACTCTACTCCACTATTCCTAAACACGTCTGCGCGTGACATGTTTGGTGACAGGACCGCGACCTTTAACCTGGATAGAGGCGGGCAAGCTGTGTTCTCCAGAGAGCAGTCAGACACCGGGATGATTGAGGTCTTCTGTGGTGATGGGAGGGTGGTATCCGGCTCGCAGTGTGGTGAGCAAAGATTTGATTTCTCCGTTTTAAAACGGAAATTTTAATTGAATTTTTTTATTTATTTCATGACTTAGATCAAATTCATCAGAAAATGAGGATAAAACCACATAAAACATCCTATATTGCAGAGTAGGGCTTCAAATTCCTCGGACGCTTTCGTGCTTGCAAGCTTTCACGCTATATGCTTGCAAACTTTCATGCTTTATGCTTGCAAGCTTTCACGCTTTGTACTCGTAGTTCATGTTTTGTTTCAAACATCCTATCACATCTCTGGGTTAAACACTACTAGTTGATCCAAAACAAAATTAATATCCTCAAAATAAAAATAATACCTAGTTCTTTTATTAATTTTTTATTATAGAAATGATGGACTGAAGCTTTCATTTTTCACAAACTTAAAAAAAAAATTTAAAACAGAAAACATAAACAAATGCTTAGATAGTTTGACAGACTTTATGAAATTGGGCCTGTATGTATTTGTTTTTGATTTGTTAGCTGAGAGTCACTTTCTTTATTTTTCACACTTGAAGTGAAATGTCCGAAGGGGACACGTTATAAGCTGTCGCTAAGGAAGTGTGAGCCGTGCGGAATAGCTACGTACCAGGACCAAGAAGGGCAGTTAACGTGCAAAGTCTGTCAATCAGGGAGGACGACGATCGGAACAGGAGCGTTTGACCCAACCCACTGCCAAAGTAAGATGGAAATACTTTAAATTTTTATTTTGTATATTTTTGTTTTATGCAGTGATGTGATTTCTTTGTTTTTTTACCCCCACCCCCCCCCCCCCAAAAAAAAAAAAAAAAAAAAAAAAAAAAAAAAAACATTTATATATATATAATTATAAAAACTTAAATAAACAAAATGGAAAAAAACAGTGTTTTTTATTTTTGTTGTCTTAAAAACAAGTTCTGGTTGGTGGAGCAGGATGCACTTCCTTTCCAACTTTTTACTAAGCAGTTATGGTTGAGTGCCTTGCTCAAGGGCAAACGAGTGTCATGACCGGAAATCAAACCCACACTCTGCTGCTGACAATACCAGAGCTTGGGTCCAACGAACCAAACCACTCGGCCATGACATGTCACAATATCTAGTGCCCTGTGTCTCATTCAAAATGGACCATGTTTCATTTCACAATTTTTGAAAAAAAAAAAAAAAAAAAAGTTTTACAGGATTATTTTTGCTCTGGACCAGAGTAATTATCCAAGGAAAACTAACTGGGTAAAAGTTTAAAGATAGTTTTGGGTTTTTAAAAAAACAAAATGTACTTTTATTTTTGAAAAATTAAAATGTATTTTTTATTTGATCACAGAGATGTGTCCCCCAGGTCACATTTCCTTCTGGGGTATCGACCCGTGCCAGCCTTGTCCGATAGCCTCATACCAGACTAGGTCTGGTCAAATTGGCTGTGAGGCCTGTCCTGACGGTATGAGGACTCGAGTCACGGGGGCTACTTCGATTTCTCTCTGCACTAGTAACTTCCAAACTCCCGCAATCCCTGAAAAAAGAGGTAAGAAAAGACAATTCAACCTTTTTTTAAAGAAAGAAAACAGAAGACTTTTACTTTTTGCTCAAGTTCTTCATTCATTCAGTCGATCGGATGGTGGCCCTCCAAACACGTTGGTCCTCCATTGCTGCACTCAGCTTTTCCCATCTTGGGCCAGAGTCCCGTCTCAAGGTGTCCACATAGGTGGTTTATGGTCTGCCACGGGAACCTTGAGTTCTTACACACATTTAAAAATAGAAAAGAACTGCAAACCTGTCACACTTTGATTTAAAATTAATGTTCTTCAAGAAAGAAACAAAGAAGTAAAAGAACCCACACACACAAATGGACATTTGTACTATATTTTGTACAGTTACACATGTATATCCCCATTTTTTAAAACATAACTTTCAGTTCCTAAGATTTATTTGATTCAATGACGTTTTTAGGACGTGGAGAGGTTATTGCCCCAGAATATAAGACGTCATAAGTTGAAGACACTGGACACTATTGGTAATTGTCAAAGACCAGTCTTCTCACTTGGTGTATCTCAACATATGCATAAAATAACAAAC
The DNA here is from genome assembly GCF_032118995.1 of Asterias amurensis. NCBI lineage: Eukaryota > Metazoa > Echinodermata > Asteroidea > Forcipulatida > Asteriidae > Asterias > Asterias amurensis. The sequence goes on along the minus strand of NC_092659.1, from coordinate 17,892,943 downwards.
CTGTGAAAATTTGAGCTCAATCGGTCGTCGAAGTTGCGAGATAATAATGCAAGTGAAAAGACTGGTCTTTGACAATTACCAATAGTGTCCAGTGTCTTTAAATCAATAGATAGAATGTCTTCACAAATTCCATAACATATAGCGGCATTTTATCAGGATTTTGAAGACGTTACTGAAGACGTTTGTCGCATCATTGGCTTATCTGTTCCTCAAGTGGATGAGAATCACCCTTTGGGTAAACAATCTCATTACAGACGAAGTCTTCCTTCATCGATCTGCTGAGGTGTTAAATTCGCTTTCGTGTCACTGCTGCCTGTCATGATCATACATCTCACTTCTCTCAAAATGAAAAAAGAATTTCAGAAGAACATAATTAGGACACACATGGTGGTACCGGAAACCTTATGTATTGATACCTCACCAAGCAATGCCTCAAATCCCGTTTAATTTAAAAGGTATTATTCATGCCTTTTTCTTCTTGGAGATTGCCTGGAACTGGTTGCCGTAAATTGCCCCTGTGTGACATGACCTTAAGACCTCTCGTCACATGAGCCAACTTTTACAGGTAGCTTGTAGGCAACCAACTGCAAAGCAGGGCCCAATTTCATAGAGCTGCTAAGCACAAAAATTTGCTTAGCATGAAATTTCTTCCTTGATAAAAACAGGATTACCAACCAAAATTTGATTTTCAGAATAAGCAAACGACAGCTGAATGCCAGTAACAAGCAATATGCAAGAAATGGAAATTTGTTTGGTAATCCTGTTTTTAACAGGGTAGACATTTCATGCTAAGAAATTGGGCCCAGGCTAGGACTGCAGAAATAATTATTCAAATAATGTGTTTCAATCTCTGAGAAAATGTTGAGAACATTGAAATGTTAATGGCTTTCTTTTCTTGGAGATTGCCTTTAACTGGTTGCCTGTTAATTGCCCCTGTGTGACATGGTTCTTAAAATGGTTACCACCCCTTCATCTACTTACTCTTTTTGTTTTTTTGGTGAACAACAGTTTACAATTTTCAATAAACCAAAAAGGTCATCTATCCAAACTCCAAATTTAAACCTTCATTTTAAAAGGTGCATATTTCTAAATCATGTTTGTGGCAAACTCCAAACTTAAACACATTTCCTTTAAAGCCATTGGACCCTTTCGGTTCAGAAAAAAAAAATGAAAATTCACAGATTTACACATAACTTACAGGGTTTACAGAAGGCAATGGTGAAAGACTTCTCTTGAAATATGTTTCCATGAAATGCTTTACTTTTTGAGAAAACAGCAAAACAATATAAATTCTTTTAACGAGAATTACAGATTTATTTTAAACACATGTCATGACACGGCGAAACGCGCGAAAACAAGGGTGGGTTTTTCCGTTGTTTTCTCCCGAGTCCGATGACCGATTGAGCCTAAATTTTCACAGGTTTGTTATTTGATGTAGAAGTTGTGGTACACAAGTGTGGGCCTTGGACAACACTGTTTACCGAAAGGGTCCAATGGCTTTAAAGGTGCATATTACTAAAATCATTTGTGTTTGTGACGGATTCAGTGTAGCGCAATTTTTATTCACTGTATGAAATCTCAGGTTTTTTTCTCGTCTTTTCCCCCCATCTTTTATTCCCGTCTTTTATTCCCGTCTTTTATTCCCGTCTTTTATTCCTGTCTTGTCCAGCAGTCCAGTGACATCGCCAGATGTTATTTTTTCGATATTGACAAAGCATTAACAATCTTCAATGATTGAATACGGGCAGGTGCAAGAGGATTTGAGTAAATCCATCTATGACGGTGCATGGCTCATCATGATCATTCACCATAGAGTTTATAGAATACCTATGCAGCATTCAAAGCACTGGACTTCTTTCTTTTTAAATTTATTTTACTCCTCCTTTTTAAATTTATTTTTTATAATGCCTCAAAAACCGGAAACATATTAACGATCTCAGATAAAAACGATTTTGTTTTGAAAAATGGCCCAGCCAGTTGTCTTTAAAAATGTGTCTGACGGCCATTTTGACTAGTGGAAAAAAAAGATCCTCCCTCTTCCATCATGTCCTTTTTCAAATAGTCAGGCTCTAAACATATATTTCTTTGGCCTTATGCGCTGATTTTTTTTTCTGCAAAATTTCTTTCACAGAGAAAGCAGAAATTTAAATAAAACAATTACTTCAGTAAAAATCGGGCCCTCTCTTCCACTGATGTACATGTACACAACAAAAATAATGTACGTTAATTTCTTAGGCATCACCGTTCAGAACCATGGAAACCACCTAAAAAAGAAAGAAAGAAAATGATGAAAATGCAAATTGTTTTTTTGTTGTGTATAGGCCTACTGTTATATTAAATTTCATTAAAATCTGTCTTCCGTCTTCACAATGCTATTGACGAGTGCAGATGTCTTTGTCTAGAAGAAGTAGACATTGTTCCTACGACTAACATGCTGAAGTCCAAATTGAATTCCAGTCAATAATGACTGAATGACTTCGGATATTCACAGCAATATCAATAAAATAAAAAGAATTAAAAAAATCAAAGCAAGCAGCAATGTCAACGTGTTGAAATTACTCAAACTTGTTTGCCGACGATTAAACCTTTGTAAAATGAACTCACTACCAGGGAAAAAACATGGGAGTTTATGTTAAGGTTGCTGGGGTGGATTTCACAAAGAGTTAGGACTAGTCTTATCTCGAGCTAGGACCAGTTACTCGTCCTAACTTAGGACTATCCATGCAATTTGTATATCTCCTAGGACTAGTCCTAAGTTAGGACTATCCTAACTCTTTGTGAAATCAACCCCTGGTTCGAATACCACTCCAGTGATTTGCCTGTGGATTTCCTCCACAGACCTTGGGAAAGTACTGAGTATGTTTACTGTATTAAAATACATCTTGGTGACAGGGTAAAAACAAATTTTATCATGGGAGTTTATGTTTCGTAAAAACAAATTCTCCAGAAGATGACCAAAGCATACTGATCGAAACGTCGAGTTGTTTGCTTTCAGATGCTTGTTTTCAAGACCTTGAAATCTAATTCTGAGGTCTCAAAATGCTTCTCACAATGTTTTATACTATCAACAGCTCCCCATTACTCGCTACCAAGTACAACTATGTCAGTTATTATGATAATAATTATTTTGAGTAAGTACCAGTAGTGTCCACTGCTAAGTATACAATCATCTTCGTGATTCGTGAGACTGTAGTGAGTTTATTGCTGTTTTGTTGGAAAGAGCTGTTTATGGAATTGGTCCTCCCGGTGGGTAATTTGAGACCTGTCTATCCCCAAGTAGGGAATTTGGATTGGTAATGTCTGCGTTACCATAGCAACGTGGAAATCCTACCTCTTAATTTTACTCCAAGGTCTACCAGGAATTGGTTACGGAGATTGTTACAATATCATGTAACGGCGTGTTTGCGCAAAGCTTTTCAATTCTTGAATTTGAAACGAATAATTGAATTAGCGCTTGACCGCTCAAAACCTGAGACCTACATGTACATATATGCACTTGATCACACCAAAACTTGACCACTCAAAAACTTAAGTTCCATGCACGACACTGCTCAATTTTTTAGGCCAAAATACATTTGACCACTCTAAATCTTGAGTCCTATGCACTTAGCAGGCATGTGAGACTTCCTCTTTTAAGATAAGATAAGATAAGATAAGATAAGAACTTTATTATCCCACACTGGGGAAATTAAGACTGGCCATGATTCAAACAGTACAGACAAAAACGCTTAAAATTTATTTAACAACAAACAGATAGATTTCCTCTTTTTTCCTGAACTCTCTGTGTCCAAAAGTATAGGAATGTTGTCTTTTCCTCTCTTTTTGCTTGCCCGGTTTTCTCTTTTCCTTTCCTTTCACGGATAGTTACTCACATGCCTGACTTAGCCAGCCATACTAAATATAAAATTTATTCCTGTTCTTTCAGATACAACAACTGTTTCACAAACGACTCCTACTGTTGTCCAGACCACTCTGAGTGGCACCACAGGACAAGTGGACATTGGTGTCATCACTAAGAACCCAAATGATGGTGGGAAGGATGACAATGGCACCCAGGCTCAGTTGTCTTTTCCAGTCGCAATTGTAGTGGTTGCTGTGGTCATCGCGTTGGCTGTTCTTGTTTTCCTTGTAGTTGGAGTTGGGTGTATCGTTCAGAGGTATGGTAGTTAAAACTCTAATCCTAAAGCCTGATTCATAACTTCCTGCAAATGCGAACACGATACGAATGTTAACTTCACAAATTCACAGTGAATAATTTTGCGTAGGCTGTGACGTATTTCATTCCCATTTGCAGGAAGGATGCAACAGGCTTATTAACCCTACTCCAACTTCTGACTCTACAATACCCTTGACTTTATGTGAATATTTTCATATTTTTCAAAGAATACTGATTTTTAATTTTTGATTTTTTTTTTCCTTTTCTCTTTTTTCTTACACTCTGGAAAGTACTGAGTGTTTATTTATAACACACAACAGTGTTAGGGTAAAACTAAAATAATTAATTTGATTCAAATTTTGGAAATCCCAGGCGAAGAAAAAGAAAAGGTAAAAACTACTACCGGCCACGCCCGATAAGTTGGGCTGGATCTACGAGAGGGATCATCTCGAGTGATGATGACGTCGATGAAGAAACTGACGGGATGGACCTCCTTGCCATCAGTAACCCTGTCTTTGGAATGATGGACAGCGGACCTATATGTAAGAAACATTTTCTTTTTCATTTTGATTTGGTTTGTAATAGATGTTAAATTTGCATCAGAGACAAAACATATGCAAATTTAACATCTATTAAATTGTTGCAGTACCCGCAGCTAAAACTGAGGATTCTAAACTGCCTCTAGCTACTCGTTGGTGTAGTTGGTATGACACTGCTCTAGATTTGCAAAGGTTGTGGGTTCGAATCCCACTGGAGTACCATGACTGTGATTTTTGTTCACAGAGCTCGGGAAAGTACTGAGTATACAGTGCTAGTAACACACATTGGTGTATATGGGTAAAACCAGAATATAGTATTTTTTTTACTAGAGCAGGATTTGAACCAACAACCTTCGGATTAACATGCCGGTGTGGTAGAAAATTCTGTCCCCAAAAAGGTTCTTCTAACTTGCTTAAATGGTTTCCTACCATTTCCTTTATAGAAATTGACTCATATAATTTAAACTATTTTAAGAAAGTCTTGCCTTCGTTCATTTTAACGTGCCTTTAGTTCATTTAGTTTCTTTCATTTCTGCATGTTTTTAAAAAATACCATTTATTTTTTAGCAAGAAGTGCATTATGATTTGCACGTATGGCAAATGAGCTTTATGATGTTTTATTCTGCTGATGTGTCTTCATACTATTATTTAATACTTGGTTTTTTTTCCCCATTTTTATTTTCTCTTATTTATTTGCTAGTATAAACACAACCGTTGTATTCATAAAAGTAGTAATAAACCCAAGTTGCGCACTTAACCAAGCCCCAGTCAAGGTGCCTGCTCAAAACAAGCAGTGAACAAAACAAAATAAATCATGAATAAATGTATTAAAATGTAATGTCTAGCGTAGCATGTGAAATTTCGGTTCTTAAAAGATACAATAAAACGTGTGGTTTAAAAACAGAATGACATCAATTGATTAGGGCGCCCTCTATTGGAGGTTAAAAGAAGGCATGCCCTATGGCCAATCCTGTGTCATTCGTAGTTTAATGTGTATAATAATTATGGCGAGCGACCAGGCAAAATTTATATAAACCTGCCCCACCCATCTTTATACTTGCTTGCAATTAACGGGAGAATTTATTTAGGCTTCCGCCTTTGAGACCCCATATCCTATCATTATTGTTCTTCCAGTACATGTACATGTAGGCATCAAGCTCTTTCGAGTAAACTATGACATTGTCTTGGCATTTGCTATTTGCTGTGGGAGACTGTTCCAATCATTTATGATTCTTTCTGGAGAAGTTTCGTCTTCACCCAATGTTCTTGTTTAGAGTAGGTTTATACAGGTTAAAGGAATGGCCCCTCGTACCGGTATTCCCGACCGTCTTGAAGAATTTCTTGCAATGGACTTGTTCCAATCCCTTGACCAGCTTTAAAGGTTTCGATAAGGTCACCTCCAAAGTCGTCTTTGTTCTGGTGTTCAGGGCTAGTAGTCTTTCTGTGTAGGGGAGGCTTGTTAAAATCATATTTGTACATGCCTGAAGAATGACGGCGTGATGACGTTGTGATGACGCCAAAATGAGGTCTATAAGACAATGTTTAAGGACACACAGATCTTTAAGGACACATCTTTAAGGATTCCATCTTTAAGGACACACAGTTCGCTGACGCGAGCCACTCTCTATTAACCTTGCAGCATTTTTTGTTTCATCTTAAAACTTTTTTTCAAACATTTTCCTTTGTCTTCTTCATGTTTTTATTTTATTTATTCTGTTTAATTTCAAAAGAGGGCCACGATGGAAATAAGCTGTCCTGACTCATGGTGTAATGATGCATACCTACACGTATCTCAAAAATGAACTATATTCTAAAAATCTTAGTATGTACTTCCGCCTTGTGAATTACATCTTCTTAAAAAACCTCCAGGGGAATAATATAGGCCTAAGAATGGTGGATTTGCAAGTAAGAAATTTCTGCAAATTAATGCAAGGAATGACATTCCTAACAGATAGAGCTCTATATCATTCCTCCATGGTTATTATACAGTCCTTTTTCTTGCGATGTTTTCGTTCCGAACAATCCATTCACTGGGATGTATATTTAATAGCACACGTGGAGGTTGGCGCATGTGGGAGACAAAAACCACATTTTTGTTCAGTGTCCTTTAATGAATGCGTGTCCGGCGTGTAATCTCATTCAAAAACATCGCTTGTTTATTTTTGTCTCTATCTGAGCTTCCTGCATGAAGAAAATTAGCATTATGAAATCTTGAAAATGCGTGCTTTTTTTTTGATGTGTATGTATGTATTCTGCTAGGAGCAAGCAATCAAGTTATCATGGAATTTTGTATTTATATTTGGTTTTATTTTGCATAAATATTCTGTTTTATCTTTCCCTGAGCTTCCTGCATGCACATGTAGAAATTATTAGTATGAAATCGGTGAAATGAATTCCTTCTTTTTTTCCCCCTCCTTTTTTCCCTTCTTCTTTACTGTTTGCGGAGTTGATATTCTCTTTGAATTTCCAAGTCCGTACTGCTTGATGGAGCAAATAATGAAGTTAACAGTCACTACATGGAATTTGTGTCCGACTGTTTTTGTTGCTATTTTTGGCGTAAAACAGCAACATAAATTTCTGTGCTGTCTGCATGTTGAGCTATACGAAATTCACATCGTGGAAATGCATTCATTCTGTTGGGTGTTGTGTACGTACTGCTACGAGCAAACAATCAAGTTAATACACACCACTGGAATTTATGTCCGTCTGTTTTGTTTTTACATCTGTGCACAGTTCCAGTAATTAAACGTATACTATGACCTTTCAGGCCTGACACTTCACGGAGGCAACGAAGGCGCATGCCTCCATTGCCCCTTGCCATTGCCTTGGTGCCCTTAAAATGCTCCAGTAGAAATTTACAATTTCCTCATAGGGTGCCCTCTGCCAAAGAGAAAATGCCTTGGTGCCCTTGCCCTTTCAAAAACGAAGCATACAGGCCTGACCTTTTGGTTCGCCGTCGTGGGCGTTCTTTATCTTCAAGCAAGTCTTTAGGGACCATTGTCTTGCCAACAAGCTCTGCTTCTAAAATGGATGCCTCTGCAGTGTCATATAATTTTGTTTTCATCTAGTTCTTTATATTTCTTACCTGTTAAGTTGTAGTCTTTAAACTGACCGCTATTGTGTGATAATGTTTTTTTTATCTGTTGATAGACCTACTGCGGAAAACGTCTGAACCGTGAACCTTGTAAAGATAACGTACCTGCACTTTTGCTTGTCATTTTCTTTGACGATATAAACCAACTTTATTTCGAACGATATTCAATCTCTGATCAAATTGTTCATTAATTTGCTTTCCTGTTTTTAAAACGGACCCTTTCCCTTGTCTTCCTCGACAGTGTAAATCAGTAAGTGTGGCCCTCACCTTCAAGTGCCGCAACGGCCTCGTGATAATAGAAATAAACTCATTTATAAAGCCCCCCCTCAAAAAAAAAATAAAATAAAATAAAAATAAAAACACAAAAAAACCCCACAAAAACACAAAAACACAAAAAAAAACTACAAAAAAAACCCAAAAAAGAAAAAGAAAAGAAGACAACAACAATATGGTCTTTGACAGTTGCTAAATGTATACTCTACCTCTCTACCTTAAAGATCACGGCCATTGCCTTTCCTATTGTATAATCTCTAGATGAAGCTACTGCTAGCTATAGCTTTCGATTTTGTTTAAAGGCAGTGGACACTATTGGTAATTGTCAACGTCTAACCTTCACAGTTGCTTTATCTCAACATATGCATAGAATAACAAATCTGTGAAATTTTGAGCTCAATCGGTCATCAAAGTTGCGAGATAATAATGAAAGAAGAAAACACCCTTGTCACACGAAGTTGTGTGCGGTTAGATGGTTGATTTCGAGACCTCAAGTTCTAAGCTTGAGGTCTCGAAATCAAATTCGTGGAAAATCACTTCTTTCTCCAAAACTATGGCACTTCAGAGGGAGTCGTTTCTCACAATGTTTTATACCACCAACCTCTCCCCATTACTTGTCACCAAGAAAGGTTTTATGCTAATAGACTGTGCAAGTCTCGCACGTAGCGAAAACGAGAACTTAATTCGAAAAAAGTATATTTTTGTACAAAACCAAATTGTATTGAAATTGTTATTTGTTAAAAAATTCTTAAAGATTATTATTTTTAACGTACTTTTTGTATAATTATTATTTTAATTCGTGTAGATAATAATTGTTTTGTTTAAATTAACGTAAAAATTATACATTTATCGGGACGAGGATCGCTGTTCGACATCGACCTTGATGGTTTTTTTAATAAACCCTGTTTGTGAATCACGTCCAATTGGTGCGATCATCACATAGGTTCAGCGATAATGGGAACGTCAATTGGGTAATATTCTTAATTGTTTAGAGTAAACCGGAAACTGGAGGTTTTTTCTTTAGTTTTCTTCGTTAATTTGTTGAATTGATTTTACTTTTCTGTTTTTAATCACTTATTTTTACATTCCCAAGAACATATTCACTTTTTAGGGTCATAACTTATGTTAAACTAAAATTATTGACAGAACAAAATCTCCCCAACGTAAAACGTCATTAGGTTGGGACCACAATGGTCCCGGAAGTTCAATTTCTCACGAGACTTGCACAGTCTATAATTATTTTGAGTAATTACCAATAGTGTCCACTGCCTTCAAAGATAATGAGTTCCCTCTGCGCAGTAATTTAAACCTCAGTCTCCAACGTCAACGCAAATTGAAATATGGATAGTGATGCCATCCGAAATTATAATTTGCGTTCGTTACATGTTCACAGTTCAATCAAACGACAGTGGTAGATGTCGAGTTACAATAAAAGGATAGGTTTTTTGTTGCCGACAGAATCATATCAAATTATAGAAACAGTCCATCAGACAGAAATTCATTGATTTATTTTTTTTTTCTTCAAGTAATTTCACTCAGCGATGCAACCATTACTGTATTCTTCTGAAAGCAACAACATTGATTTTTGTTCATTAAGTGACGCAGGTATCTGTCAAAAATGTGTTGTTTTGGGGAAAACAGTCAAAGACGTCTTGCTTTTTTATCTTACACTCATCACTATTTGTAATACCTTAAAATAATTATTAGCATAAAACTATCTTGGTAACGAGTAATTGGGAGAGGTTGATGGTATAAAACATTGTAAGAAACGGCTCCCTCTGAAGTGCCATAGTTTTCGAGAAATAAGTAGTTTTCCACGAATTTGATTTCGAGACCTCAGATTAAGTATTTGGGGTCTCGAAATCAAGCATCTGAAAGCACACAACTTCGTGTGACAAGGGCGATTTTTCTTTCATTGTTATCTCGCAACTTCGACGATCAATTGAGCTCAAATTTTCACAGGTGTGTTACTTTATGCATACGTTGATATACACAAAGTGAGGAGACTAGTCTTTGACAATTACCATTAGTGTCCTTTGTCTTTAAAAAAAGCCTCAATCGTGACTTGCGAAATAACTTTGCTCTCGGATAACCTTTATTGTATGGTTCGGACGACAGTTTAATTTTTTGTTTACGGCAAGTAGCAGTCAAATTAACACCTCTCATTTTACTCAATACCAAGAATTTCTCGTGTTTTTGGTTTGTTTTTTTGATCACCATGTCCTCGCATAACCTTTAGTGTAGTTTTCAAAACACTGTGTAATTTCTTGTTGACGGCAAGTAGCAGACAAAATTATGTTCTGTTTTTGGAAACAGTCGATCACAGAGCGCTCTTCAGTAACCTTATTTTGCTTAATAACAAGGACATCTCGTGAATGGCGAAATAACTTTGCCCTCTCGCGACGTTTGTGTTATTGTTTAGAGTTTAGTGTATTCTTGTGAAAAAAAGAAAGAAAAAATACAACTTATATTAATATTGTGAACAATGTAGACAACCAGGAATTTTAGTTTGTTCACACAAAAACTTGAGGGCAGAAAAGAGCCCCAACTCTAAAAAAACAACCAAAAAAAACAACAACACAACAACAAGAACAACATTCAAACGACATAAAAACAACAATACAACAATATGAAAAACAACACAAATCATTTGTTAAGACAAGTGAAAACTAGATTCGTGACATCCAATGGTCATTTGCTCCCGGGAAATTAAGGACAGACATCCCTACGGGCAATTCCTATGAAGGTCGTCCTCCGTCCTTTATTGATCATCACACGTTAATTGGTTTTCGCATTCCTCTCTTTCACCCGTCCATCACAACGATCCACCCACTCATAGTACCAAAGATTACCTGACTACCTCCAAGGATTTCCGCATTATTCAAATTAATTCATGCATATGTATTGCACTTTGCACTTGTTCACACATCCACTACATCTACTGCTAGTAGTTTAATAGTCGCGTCGCTAAGGCATTCCAATTTATTTTATCGCATTTAAGTGCGTGTCGATCCACCTCTGATAATACCTGATCAATCAAAAAATCCTGATTACCTCCAAGGATTTCTGGGAATTCAAAATAACTCATGAATATGTATTAACACCCACTCTACATCTGCGAGTTAATGCTGAATAATTATTGTGTTCACTAATTTATTGTAATATACTCACTTTTAGTGAGCCTCGATCCACCACTAGTATCGGATCAATCATGATGGCATGCTTTACCTCGAATGATTTATGCGCATTTAAATTAACTCATGATTATGTATTTAACTTTGCATTTGATTAACACCCACTACATCCGCAACTTACTAACTTAATAGTTTTGTTAACTAACTTATATTCTAACATTTTATTCTATACTATCGTATTTCAAATGCACACAAGGACCCTATCAACGCATAGCAAAGATATTAATTTATTTTCACTGCTATTTGTTTATTTGTTCACTCGCGAACGTGTTTTGGGAACTAATCACCTAGAGTAAACAAAATAATATTGCCGAAATTGAACTGCTTGCTTCTTTTGAGCCAAAAAAACAAGATTATTACATGCCAGGCTGATAGTATAAAACATTTTGAGAAACGGCTCCCTCTGAAGTGACGTAGTTTTCGAGAAAGAAGTAACTTTCCACGAATTTGATTTCGAGATTTCAAGTTTAGAATTTGAGGTCTCGAAATCAAGCATCTGGAAGCACACAGCAAGGTTGTTTTTTCTTTCATGATTATCTCGCAACCTCGACGACCAATTGAGTTCAAATTTTCACATGGCTTGTTATTTTATACACACGTTAAGATACACCAAGTGAGAAGACTGGTCTTTGACAATTACCAATAGTGTCCAGTGTCTTTAACCCTCCTCTGAACTTGAATAACACATGGAGACAATTCATCAGAAAGATTAGTGCCGTTTAAAGCCATTGGACCCTTTCGGTAAACAGTATTGTCCAAGGCCCACACTTCGTGTATCACAACTTCTATATCAAATAACAAACCTGTGAAAATTTGGGCTCAATCGGTCATCTGAGTCGGGAGAAAATAACGGGAAAACCCACCCTTGTATCCGCGCGTTTCGCCGTGTCATGACATGTGTTTAAAATAAATCCGTAATGCTCGTTAACGAGAATTGATATTGTTTTGCTGTTTTCTCAAAAAGTAAAGCATTTCATTGAATAATATTTCAAGAGAAGTATTTCACCACTACCTTCTGTAAACCCTGTTGTAAATCTGTGAACTTTTTTTTTCTGTACCGAAAGGGTCCAATGGCTTTAAGCAGAAAACATTGCTTAAAAAAATTCTGCTTAGCAACAAATAGTACGATACCAATCACAAATTCTATGCGTGAAATGGTATTTTTAGAAAGATAGTTTATTTCTTTTTAAATTACAGTTAAAATTATAGTTTAGCTGGGAACCGTTTTCTTGTAAGCATACTTTCAGCAGTTCTATAAAATATACCCCGTTTCTTGTGCACCTTGTTTTCCATGTAGTTGGCGTGTGATTGGTAAATAAAAAAATAACCTTGTTCCTGATGTTAGTGTCTCATACTGTCCACTTTGGTTATTTTAACACACAAAAGCTGAGGTAAAACGGCACGGACGAGATCAGACAACTATAGGAACGAGGTTGTTTTAATACTTTTCAACGGAAGGCCTTAAATTTCAAAGAGGCAAGCAGAAACGCCTTTGTTGCGCTGGTGTTGGCAAAGTTTTCTTTTGAATTTTAAAATTGCCAATGGAAGTGCCCTTTGCAAAATGAAAATGGCCTTGCCCTCTCAAAGATGATACTCCAGGCGGCCTCCAACGGTGACCGTTTTCTGTACTAACAAGCACTTACCTGCGCACATTTTCATGAATATTCATATCTCAGTAATTAATTCATCTTTCTACACGCACAGCACCACTTGGCACCTCCAATTTCAGCACCTTCTTAGATGATAACACGCCACCTTTGTTCGACGACCCCACCGAGGTTCCAAAGTTGAATCCGCCTCCAAAGAAGAAGAAGTGAAACCACGCCCTCTCAATCTCACTTCGTGCAAACACTTCTCCGCAGTTTATGCATACAAAACGACGGGTGCAATACGTCGTTGTAAAGTAGCCACTTTGAAAAAGATACGTGGCTTATGTTTTTGTTTATTTTGTTACGATTGTTAATTAGAGTAACGTGTCACCTAGAAACTGTTTTTGTGTTAAGCAGAAATAAGTCGAAAACCGGTATGCAATTAATAACCATTGGAATAACCATTGGAATATCTATTTGCCGGGTGTAAACCATTGTGGTTTACTTTTACAACGTCAAGGATAAACCAATTGGTTCCTACTTTTATATGTACCCTTTAAAGGCAGTGGACACTATTGGTAATTACTCAAATAATTTTAAGCATAAAATCTTTCTTTGTAACGAATAATGGGGAGAGGTTGATAGTATAAAACATTGTGAGAAACGGCTCCCTCTGAAGTGATGTAGTTTTCCAGAAAGAAGTAATTTTCCACGAATTCGATTTCGACACCTCAGATTTAGAACTTGAGGTCTCGAACCATCTTAACGCACACAATTTCGTGTGGCAAGGGTGTTTTTTTCGTTCATTATTTTCTCACAACTTCGACGACCGATGAGCTCAAATTTTCACAGGTTTGTAATTTTACGTTATGTTGAGATGCACCAAGTGAGAAGACTGGTCTTTAACAATTACCAACAGTGTCCACTGTATTTAAAGGCAGGTTTTTAGTACTATTTTTTTATACATTTTTTATTAAAACGATTGACATGTGAATTGAATTTTTCTTGTTCTTTTTGTACTGCATGACTTTAAAGTTTTCAGCCAAGACATGTTCGCCGAAGTTATTTGTAAAATATTTGAAGTTTACCGTTTATCTGCGATGAAACAAAAACAATCGGACTTCGCATTTCATAACCAAGATGTGATGTTGAACTTGTTCATATTCGAAGTTGATAATCCAGATTCAGTACTTGAGTAAATCAACACTTAATATTGATAACCCAGATTTGTTGTGAGAAATCGTCATTTAATAATGATAATTGAGAGTTGGTGTTGATAATCGATAATTAATATTGATAACCAAGATTTGTTGTGAGAAATCGTCATTTAATAATGATAATTGAGAGTTGGTGTTGATAATCGATAATTAATATTGATAACCAAGATTTAAGTTTGGTAATCGATTTTTAGTATTGATGATCGATTATAATTATTTTTGATAACCAAGATTAAATATTGGTATTCTATATTCAATATTGATTGTCGATAATTATTTGTGATAATTGAGGTTTAATGTTCAATGTACAACTACTTTGTGTGTAGGATTTTTTCTTCTTCCAATTTTCAAGGTGATTTATACTGTAACCTGGTAACTTTTTAAGTTAAAAAATTACGTGCACTAAGTAAAATAATGCGGAATTTATTTAACGCGTCATAAATTCAGCACATCAGAAAACAATGTCCTGTTCCTAGACTCCTTTTTCCCCCTTCTTGTGTGAAAGCAGCCCCCAAAGTAAATGAATTAATTTTCAAAAAGGAAACGGACCAGCTGTGCTTTGTTTGCAATTCAAGATACAAACCAATTACCAAATCCTATAAATTAGATTCTGGGAGTGTAGAAGGAGTAATGCAACATGATAAATTGAATTTCATAAATTGAATCAGGAAAATTAGAGTCTCGCTCTGTAGACAAGGTCGTCTTGTGTCGTTGAAGGTGCCGTAAGAATATGAGGGTATGACGTAGACACCTTGTTCTATAAATATGTTTCGTCTTATGTTTAATATACAGGCCGTTTTCCTGACAGCGCCGTAATTGGGGTAACATTTTAGGAGGCACAATGGGTGCACCATTTTGTTTGTAAGTGTCACTTCTGACCAAGTTTTCGTTTGTCCGTTGCTTAAACAATCCCCCTTCAGTGCTTTGCTTAATATGTATTTTTTTTAAAGATAATCTATCTAAATTTCTGTAGTTTTTTGGAAAAGAAGTAGTTTCCCACTCAAATAAAAGGCTTCAGGCCTGAAATCTTTTAACATTTCCTTTTTTTTTTTTGCATTTGACGGAACACAAATTGATTTTGTAATAAGGGCGTTATTCTTTAATTGTTCTAATGCAACTTTAATAACCAATTGAGGAAAACATTCACAGATTTGTTATGCATTATGTTCGGATGCACCAAGTGATGAGAATACTGGTCTTTAAGAATTACCAAAGTTGCTCAGTTCCTTTAAGCAACGACGACTGTTTGAAAATCCGTACATCGAAAGTGCACTTTAAAACAAACATCTCACTGAGCCCTTAATGCGAAGATGGGTCTCCATAAAGCCATTTTGAGATACGGTGAACGGACAAAATTTTTAACACTGTAAGGTTTGGTTAAAGACACTGTACTCTATAGGTAATTGTCAAAGACCAGTCTTTTCACTTGGTGTATCTCAACATGCATAAAATAACAAACCTGTGGAAATTTGAGCTCAATCGGTCATCGAAGTTGCGAGATAATGAAAGAAAAAACACCCTTGTCACACGAAGTTGTGTGTTTTCCTACCAACCTCTCCCCATTACTCGTTACGAAGTAAAAGTTTTATGCTAATAATTATTTTGAGTAAATACCAATAGTGTCAACTGCCTTTAAATCTGTCTGTATATACCCCACAGTGCACACCGGTAGTGGCAACCATAATCTCAGTAGCCCAACTGCGTGACTTGCTTCTTTCAAACCACATGTGTATATTATTATAACTCAACATTCCGTTATAAACACTGCAGAGGTATCTCGTGTGGTTGCTATGGTAGTGACAGCAGATCTAATTCACCATAAAGAAAGCCTTGGACATTTTAATTAGGCTCTGTACATGTTTTGTTTTATTTCCAACATACAATCTTCACTGAGGTTTTTTTTTATATAAAGGTATTTCTTCGTCACTCGCTTTGTAACATGACGTCTTGGTTTATTATTATGTAAATATATTTTATGGTGAGTTTATCATTCAGCATTATAAGCTTAAGAAGATTCTTTTAGACATGGACTGTTTTTCATAAGTTGTTTGAACATTCTGGAGCAACTACGTGTACAAAATATATCGAACATATTGTATCCGAAACCATGCACACATAACAGTAAACGTCAGTGCTCAGATCACACCCTTCTAACAGCCATTAATGCACACAAACCTCCACTATATTGATTTTCTCTTAAGTGCCATGTTTTAAAAGTGTTCATTTAAAAGAGTGTCAGAATTTTGTAGATAAAATAAAGGACCAGCCGTCTTGCCAAAATGTTCCTCTATCTATATGAAATTGCTTGTGCAGGGTATTATGTAAATGTTTAGCTTTTCATGGGTACGTATACAGATAAACGTTACCAAACTTAAAAAAATAAAGGAGGGGAAGGGAACAAATTGTTTTCAAATTAGTGTTTTGTGTTCATGCAAAACGTGGTTTTGACTGAAATAACATACGTTACTACTAACTAATTAATTCAATTTGCATTTGCTGTATAGTGTGTTGGTGTAGCGCTGAAAAATTTACGCACCCCCCAACAAAAAACAAAATAAACAAAAACAATAACAACAGCACACACATTGCGGTAATCTGTGAACAAGTGCAGCACAGATTTCCTCGGTTATGGCGTTATATACTCGTTATGACGTCATAGTAAGTTCTCCATAATAGTGTAAACTTTGAAATAAGAGACCAGCTCGATAATAAAAATGTCACTGACTAATTTGTACATTGGTGAGCTTTAAATAGATTGTGTGCACCGCATACTCGAAATGTTGTTGCCTGTACTGCTGTTGGTTTTAGCGAATGTCTATAAAAAGTTGAGTGCGTTTTTGAGAAATGTAGTCTGACGTTACACTTCGAGGTTCATGAATTACGCCCGAGTTCTGCTGTTGAGCCCATGTACGTACGTAACCACGTTTTGACATGGCATTCACGAGATTCTCTGTTAAATCCGACTTACATATAATGTGCATGCATAAACCAATACTTGTCCTTATAGTTGCGGACAGTAATGGACCAATCTACGAGTAATGGAACAAAGCCCTTTTAGAGGTGATTTTTTTCCCATGCTGTGAACAAAGGCCTCGCTGGGACCAAATCGTTTGTTGGTTTATTACACACGCTTCGAAGTTGACTATGTGGTTGCTCCTTTCATAAATGGCGTTAGATTCCCATTGGTTGGTTGATGATGACGGTGTCTCTAACAGGTTTGTTTTCCAAGCTTCTGTACTTCAAGCTTGGTACCATCTGTAGGCCTAGTTATGTTAAGTTTGGTTTGGAAGCTCTAAGCTTGTTGATACCTCGGTGCGCATTCTTGTGATACCACAAACTGGAAGCAATGACTCTCACCTCTGCAAGTTACACCCAGTCTTGATAGGGCCTTCTTGCTGGTGATTGCAGTTCACTTGTATCTGTATACAGAAGGTTGTGCCAATTCAAGGTTGTGGAATTCGAAGCCTCTCTTTTTAATTGGTCGGTTCCTCGTCTGACGTCACTTTCAAGACGTTCCTGATTGGCTATAAATTGTCCTGGAGTTTCCCCGTTGCTAAGATCGTTCCAGCGAATCCACACAACGCCCCCACAACGCCGATTGTCATTAGCATATTAGAATCGTCCTCTTTGACCCCTCGGAATGTTCTTGTCATATCACCCTAGAAAACAAAGGAAAATAA
This sequence comes from Asterias amurensis, assembly GCF_032118995.1. NCBI lineage: Eukaryota > Metazoa > Echinodermata > Asteroidea > Forcipulatida > Asteriidae > Asterias > Asterias amurensis. Next base: position 17,875,201 of record NC_092659.1, on the reverse strand, counting down.
GACAATTTATTAATATATCACAAAGACCATCATTACTTCCAAGGTATCGGTTTGGTTTAGATTGTCAAAGTGTTATTTTCCCTCGTCTTCCATCTCTAAGATAAAGGTGTTCGCCTGGTGGCCCTGGTTTGATTTGCTGCATATACATGTAGAACCACAGCACCTTGTAAAACCGTTATTCATGTAGAAGGAGTAGTAGTACCTAATACCTCATTGCAGCTGCAAAACTGAATGTTGAAGCACCTCAGCGTCACTGAGTGACGGTTATGAGTGTCATAAGTAATGTAACATGATCTAATAAGGAGGAACACCTACCCATCCGCCTTCTCTAGCAATCCACTCCGCAAGATTCTCTCTCACGAAGTGACTCAAACTCCTGACCACCCTGTCCACGAAAGCAGCGTGGTCGTGGGTCCGCTGCTGGACGCACTCGGCCGCCAGTGTGGCCGCAACAGCAAACATGGCCACCACCCTCGCCCACGTGATCCCACTACGGAAGATCTCTGACGCAACGGCCGTGACGGCTTCCTCCACGACCTCCTCGGAAGTGACCCGGATGTTTAATTGAGTGAAGACGTCTTTGAAGAGGTTCGGGTACAGCTGCTCCATCTCGGCACTGACCACCTGGAGCTCCAGTACCGTGTCTTGAATCGTTATCTCTTTCGGTTGGTGGCGTGTTTTTTTGGTTGCAGCGGTGGGAATAAGTTTGACTGCAGCTGTGAGTATGAAACAATACATAATATCTCAAGTACAACATGGTTTGCGTGAGTTAGACTACATTTTTGTATTGGGAAGCCTTGATTGTATTAGCCTGAACATATGACGTCACCCTTTCAGATCTTGAATTAGGTCAGAGATTTGCTGTAGAGCCCACGCACATAATCACATTGGACATTGTATCATTTCACATTTTGCCTTCATGGTTCTGGAGAAATATGCGAGCATTTGAATTACCCTTTTTGGGATCTAATACAGATTATTGTATTGTGTTGTGTTGTATTGATTCGATGTTAAATTCGATGTACATGTATATGCATATAAAGCCAACACCTGTCCTTATCCTTGCGGTAAAGGATATAGGGGACATATGGTCTTACCTGTTTGTCGTCCTCTGTTGAGTAAACCACGCTGACGTAGCTTGAGGTAAACAAACTCATTGCATAGCATAGCAGCCTCTTCGGATACCCTGTCTTCCAGAGACGGCATGATGTCTCGAGACCTGTGGACATAAACAAAACAATACATAAGTACAATACTTTTGTTGTCCCTCCCAATGGTCAGTTATCTTGGTTGCAGCGGTGGGATTCAGTTTAATTTGTTTAAGTCACTTCTGCACTTTGTCACATCAATAGAAAAGATCGTTCACTCTACCAGCAAGTAGTAATTTACTTTGTTCTACAGCATTAACCATGTACATTAGTCCCATGAAGCAGAAAATATTAATTTCAAATGGCTATTTAGGCGTGAACACATAGTGCTCCTAATGCTTTTATATCATGAAGGGAGAATGCAATCCTTTGAGTATCTGCCATGTGCCGTCGATTTGTTGAACCAGAACTATGTCTATTATTCTAAACGAGGAAAGGCCAGAGTCAAAATGAAAACACAGTTTTTACTCGTTTGGGATTTGAATAAACGCACCCTCAGGGTATATCTTTTTGGTCAATCAAACAAATTTATCAGACTCAAACTCAACACTTGAACATCACTGTTTTGGTGTCCTTAAGGAAGACATACCATTGCTCCGTCTTTCGGATGGGACGTAAAGCCGTTGGTTCCATGTGTTGTGGAACGCATGTAAAAGAACTCAGTGCACTTATCGAAAAGAGAAGGGGTTCGCCCCGTTGTTCCTGGCTGTGGCTGCTGTAGGCGCCGTAGCACCTTGTAAACCCTCACAAGGTGCTAACCAATTCGGTCTCAAAATTCATCACTGTAATATCCTATCTTTCTGAAAGTTTGTATATACTCAGCGCCTTGAGTACCTTGTTTGGAAGATACGTGCGCTGTATAAGACTTCGATGTTATGTTGCTAAAAAAAAAGAAGGAATTTACGGAACGGCCAGAGTGGTCTGACGCTGTGGAGAATCGCTTGCCTTGGGCCTGCGGTATTATGTAATTTTGAAACACGGTAAAAAATACAGCATCCTTATTTGCGTAAAAGAATTTGTTATATGATTTTTGCAATCGACATGTCTAAGCAGATTTGTTTGCAGTTGACACAAGAAGTTCCGGTCAATAACTGCGCGCTGGGTTACAAGGCAGCACCAAAAGTGCACTTCAATTCAGTCAGTTACTTATTCCACTAAAAGATATCCTATTTCAAAGCTCTCTCCAGTCGACTGCAATTCTAAACCAAGCAAGGTAGACACCGGTTGTTTCATAAACGTGCACATGCTTTATATAGAAACATGAGTTTGGTTCTCATTCAGTTCGTCAATATGCCGGTCCGAAACCGTCAATAAACTGGTTCGAATGCGTCAATAAACTGGTTCGAATGCATCAATAGACCGGTTCAAATGTGTCAATAGACCGATTCAATAGCAGCCTCACATACGCAACTCCTCTCGTGCAATATTGTGAGAGCAAGCCACGACTAGACTAAAAAGGGTTCTTTTCACATAAACATATACAAATAAGCTGAAAGGCAGAACTAAACTCGATTGACTAAAAAAGACTATTCCAGAAAACAACTTCTCTGTTTTGTTTTACGGGAAATTGAGGTTAAATACCGAATTGTACTGAACCGAAGCACGTCAGCTGCAGGCATTCCATGCCACAAATAGCAAGACTCGTTGCAAATTCCAATATTGTTGAAACAGGCGACTGTGTAATCACATTGCCTTCCGTAACAGCTCTGAATCAAATAAGAAAATTTGATATCAGAGACTGTCTTGAGTTTCATCGAACGTTCTAGTTTTAAATAGGATAGCAGGGTGTTCGACTCTTGAGAGTCAAAGAGTTTGAGTGTTGAGAGTTAACTAATTTGAGTATTGCTGTATTGAGAAGTCAAATAGTTTGAGTGTCAATGAATGTTCTAGCTTTGGGACATCGTGATATGATCGCATCTTGAGATTCCAACGTTTGAGTGTTAAGAGTCCAACATTTTGCATTTTGAGTGTTGATCGAGAGTCAAAATGTGTGAGTGTTGTTGAGAGTCTATCTTGAGAGTCCATGAGTTTGAGTGTTGAAAGACAAACAATTTGAGTGTTAGTTTCGTTTTTAAAACCACAACACTCAAACTATTAATTACTCTTAAAGGAGTTTGAATGTTGTGCGGCTGATAGTTTGAGTTATAAGAGTCCATGGATTAAGCGTGGAGACTGATTTTGTATTACTGAGGGGGGGGGGGGGGGGGGGGTTGATAAAATATCACTCCACACCAAAAAATTTCTCTCTAACGTTGCATCCGACTGGATAAGTCTCGAGTTCCTACTTGAATTAGAAAAGCAAAAAAAAAAAAAAACACAAAGTCAATTTTAAACTCAATGTTTCAGCAGTTGATATACAATCGCACTATCCATACCCTGGTCATTGCTATCAAATAAAAGCAAAATTGTGTTCAATCGTACTCAAATTTCAAAATAGAAAATACCCTATTCATCATAACAAGTACAAAACATATATGCATGGCATAAAGTAAGATAAAACCCAGCAATCAATTCCCCCCTATCGCGTCCGGGAACTAAATATAGCCTTCACATTTCCCAAAATGTCAAATTCGAAATCAGGTTATCTGCTTTTATCAGCGGATTTGCGCGCCTTTCTCAAGAAGATAAAAGCCTTCTATTCTTCATATAATAGACCCTATTTTTAAGGCTATTTTTGAAGTGAATCTTTTATCATTAGCGTTCAATGACATCTAGTGATCAAGTGTAGATGACTCGAGCTCCATTCTTCATTTGTTGTGTCAATGTGGCCGTGGCTCAGTCTGCCCCGTCTCACAGAATACCGTCTACGATATCGTTTAAAGGCACTGGACACTCAAATTAGTTGGTAGCATAAAAATTTACTTTGTAGTGAGCAATGAAGAGCTATTGATAGTATAAAACGTTGTGAGAAACGTCTCCCTCTGAAGTAACGTAGTTTGAAGAAAGAGGTAAATTCTCACTCATTTAGCTGAAGGTTTTTATTGGGCATCTGAAAGCACACACATTTTAGTGGGGTACTATACAAGCCACAACAATGCAAACTTAATAAAAATTTGGCTGGTAGCCTGTTCTTGCTATAAACAATACTATTTCTGTGCTATTACAGGCTTTATGAAATTGGGCCCTGGTTTCTTCTGTGTAGGTTTCGTTTGTGTGTCTCTCTCTAGGAAAAATATGTAGGCTATTAAAGGTTGTCATCCATCAGAATTTGAATCTAAGAAACGTTATTGACAGTAACGTTTCTCAGATTGTGAATTCCGATATCGAATTATTCTTTCTGCGGACTAACCATTCCGGATAGTTTGTTCATGCATCCCTTAGCACCTCCACAAGGCCACCTCTCCCGCATCCTTTCTTTACAAATTCTCTCAAGAAATAAAAATCGACCGATCCGTCCGGACGGTTCCTGCCCTTCAGTGCACGATTCACTGACTCCATCTATACAGGGTCCGATGTACGTTCCGACAGGCGGATTAATGAGTGGTGTTCACCGGACCGTTGTAAATGATAGTGATGATTGTAAAGGTTGATGCCATTCCGGATTTATCTGACAGCTAGAGAGCTGCTCGGAATTATTAACGGGGAAACTCAAAGAGTGAATTGATTTAACTAAAACCGGCGGCCGCCATGTTGTTGTATTCACCGTAACAGAGGCTTGCAACCGTTATAATAGAGAGGTTTGAATATTTTCAGAACTGGTGAACACGTTGAACATGCTAAAAACATGTTTGTCTCACTGACACGTCTTTTCGTGACATTGTTTACTCATGTCTAAAAAACTTCAGCACCTCAGCAAGTAATATTTTAAAGGAAAGCTTTCTACCATCATTATCTTCGAACCGTGTAGGCCAAGTTTAATGTAAATCTATGTGGACATTGTGTTTCGTGTCCAACTAAAAGTACACAAGCCCTTTGAAACGACATGGAAATGTGCTGTATGCAGAGTCCGAAGTGGAGTGATTTTCTGGATTACGTTCATCCATTACCTTTATCTGATCAAGATGTTCAAAGCTGTAGAAAAGTCACGATTACTTTGTTGTGTATTACTCATTGAGTCATATATAGCTCTATGGTATTGCTGCGTAGGTGGGCTTTCAGTCAATGTGCACCACTTCAAAACTCCTTTGGAAAGATCGATTATTGCGTGTGATATGGGGGTGAGCTGTACTCTCGATAGACTACAATCAGGAAGGTTGTACGATAGTTCTGCAGAATCCATTTGTATTATAGCGCTAGGGGAAAAAACAACCTTGGAGTTGTTGTTGGGAAACCTCTTTCTATGTGAATTTTTTAAACGACGGGCTCGTGTACCGGGGGTATTTAAAGGTTAATATTTGATACATGGACCTCCGTGGCGCCTGGGAAGAAGGTTGGAAGCCACTCGGTGCTCATTTCTTTGAAAATCATTGTCATTAAAGTTTCGTGCATCTTAAAAAATACTTTTGTTTTCAAAGCTCAGACATGTCAAACGCTTGCTTATTTATCTAAACTTGTGCGTCGTAATTCACCTGTCGCCTCCGAAATAACGTAGTTTTTAATGAAGAGGCAATTTCTCATTCAAACAATAACGAGGCTTCTAGCCCTTCATATGCACTCAAAAGCACACAAAGCAATGCAACAAGGTTTTTTGTTTGTTTCGTCATTCTCTTGCATGACCAAGCCAAAATTTTCACAGATTTTATGAATATGTTGGGATACATCAATATTTAGAATACTTGTCTTTGACAATTTCCTATAGTGTCAAGTGTCTTTAAGCTATTATTAGCCTAACACTGCAGTCGCCGTGCCGAAAGTAATACATGGGTCGTCAGCAGAAGTGGGAGAAATTGCAGAGAGGAACATAATATTCAGTTTTTGTCTGAAGGTATCGTATTCAATCATAAAATTCAACCTCGTAATCGGCGACTAGCATCCCGCAGCACGTCTTAGCTGAGCTACCGGTGCCTAACATTGGAACTGATGTTTAAGCTTAATTGGAAAAACATGGAGAAAATCACAGGCGGCTAGTGGTAGAAGATGCGGTACATGAACACTGCACCTGTTGGTTATGTTGTAGGCTATGCACGGCTATGCACGTCTATACTTTTAATTATGTCACATTACGGTTGCTGTAACTCCGCTTGGCTTTTGAGATGATTGCGCATTTCCTTGGGAATGCAAAAAATCCCATCAAACTGACTTGAATTTGGCATCTTAAGGTTTCTTCGGAAATGAATACGTATAAAAATGTCATAAAAGACGACCTTTCATTAAAACGCCCATCTTAGCGAATATGCACATACACTACAGGTTCACAACAACTCAGATGAGTTTGGTATCTCCGTACACCTTAAATAATTATCCTCCCACCATCCTGCAAAGTTATTCAAATCCTAAATTCTGAAGTCAGACTCCTTGTCTGAACTATTTATCAAAACACCCAGACATGCCTCAGCATTTGACATTTATGCATTTATGCAATTTAGCAGGTCTGAAGTGTCTTTTTCACTTTTCCAGTCAATTTCACTCGTGACGAATGCCAACACAGTGTAGCTTTTTCCGTCTCTAGGAACGTACGTCAACAAACGGGAGGGACATACCTAGGGACATATCATTGTCGCTCCGCTTGAGGGTCGAGTTGTAAAAAAGCACGGTCTAGACTGCACTGTGGGCATCTGTCCCTTCAAGTCAGAGAGATGTGATTAAGCCGTATTAACAATACGCTGAGAGGACCTAATCAAGTTCAGGTTTAGAAGGACGCATTCATGAAACTGTAAACAAAGAAACACAAAACTGCCTTGGCAATTTCTCTTGGCTTTTAAAGAGAAGATATACGTTTGGCAATCACTCTTAAAATCAAAAGCAATGCAAACCTTTGGTGTCTTTTTTGTTCTTTATCCCCGATGCAAATTTAACATCTATTAAACTGTTTGTTAGAAGCTTACATCAGCTTTCGAAAGTATTTAGTATTTTGAGAAACATTTCACTTCGAAGTCAAATGTGGTTTAATAGAAAAAGAAATCAGTTTGTATACCCTTAAATTCGAATCCGAGAAATGTTTCTGTCAGATTATGTATAAATATTAGCCTTTGAAGTCATACATAATATTATATTACAGACTTTCAAGGACTATTTCTATTGGCAAATGATTGCATCCATGGACCAGAATTTTACCTCGCAGCCCCTCTTTTAAGAAATAATTACTCTTAAAATAAATTTAGATTGTATTTGTATTTGCCTCTACAAATGTTGGATATTATTTTTGGAGAGTAACTTCAGTTCACACTTCAGTCAGAGAGCATGAAAAACCTTGGCTTTGGCATCTGTCCCTTAAAGGGACACACCGGCTCACCGTTTACGCAATTTAAGGGTGTAGAATCAAAAATAATGTTTTTATAGATGATTTATATAAAAAAAATCATCAAAATGTCACGTATTTAGCGAAAAATGATTTAAAAAAACCAAAGCGGCCATATAACAAGCTTCCGTTACACGGACTCTTTGAATGTGAATCTTACGTTAGATTGTTCACCATTATTTACATTTTGTAGCGATAATTTGAATACATATTCGTAAATAATCTTGTAAAAAAAAGATTTAAATTTGGTTAAGTAAGTTACTTTTAGACGGCTGAAAGTAAAACTAGCCCGGAAGGTCACGTGATTGTTTGTACCCGTTTTTGGTTAGAACAATCACGCGAACTGCGTTTTTGTCTTAAAATGCTCAAAAACGGCTAAATTTGATGATTTTTTTTAAGGACTGTTCTTCTTCATTCCTGGAAGACCGTTGAAGTCATATCTTAGTCTATTTTGTAGCCCAAATAGCCCAATTCGGCCGGTGTGTCTCTTTAAAGGCACTGGACACCTTTGGTTATAACTGTCAAATACATATATTCTCACTTGGTGTATCCCTGTATGTGGGCTGTAGCATAATATTCCTTAAAGGCACTGGTCCAGGACACCTTTGGAAGTATTGTCAAATACATATTTTTCTCAATTGGTGAATCCCTGCAGTGGGATTAAGCATACTGTCCCTTAAATGTCACTGGACACCTATAATTGTCGAAGACTAATAGCATTCTCACTTGGTGTATCCCTGTATGTGGGCTGTAGCATAATATTCCGTAAAGGCACTGGTCCAGGACACTTTTGGAAATATTGTCAAATACATATTTTTCTCAATTGGTGAATCCCTGCAGTGGGATTTAGCATACTGTCCCTTAAATGACACTGGACACCTATAATTGTCGAAGACTAATACCATTCTCACTTGGTGTATCCCTGTATGTGGGCTGTAGCATAATATTCCGTAAAGGCACTGGTCCAGGACACCTTTGGAAATATTGTCAAATACATATTTTTCTCAATTGGTGAATCCCTGCAGTGGGATTTAGCATACTGTCCCTTAAATGACACTGGACACCTATAATTGTCGAAGACTAATAGCATTCTCACTTGGTGAATCCCTGCAGTGGGATTTAGCATACTATCCCTTTAAAGCACTGGACACCTTTGGTGATCGTTAAAGACCATTGTTCTCACCTGGTGTGTCCCAGCATATTATGCATAAAATAACAGATGTGTTAAAATTTGGACTCGATTGGTCATCGAAGTTGTAAAAGAAAAATAGTGAAAAAAACCCCACTGTGCACACATGCTTGTGAGCTTTCAGATGCCTAGGAATTTCTAAAAGACTTCAGGCCTGAAGCCTTTGAATATGAGTTAGACATGACCTATACATAAAAAAGAAAAAGAAAAGATAATTACTTCAATGTTACTAAATCTTGAAACAGAAAATGCAAGGTGTTATCTGTCTAGACGCATAGATTCGTTAACACACATTCTTTTTTTATGAAACAGGAGACCCTATATCTCACTGTGATGTATCTCCAATAGTGACGAGGTGTTAAAATGAAAATGAATATAGATCTGCGCGGAAACAGTTACCATGAATAAACTGAAGTGGGACGTGATGTTGCTTGGAGCTCTTGGGCAATGCGGAAGTGGCTCAAAATTGTACCACTTCGTGATAAAAATGTCGCACACTTCATGATTGAAATGTCACCCGATTCACGCCATTTACAGATACCATTACCGCACTGTAAAACTGAGGTGATAACATGAACACCATTGGCGATGTCTTCATATATTGGAACCGAAACAAATATTTATAATACCGAAGTGTTACGTAATACGTGCACATATCTACCAACGGTACTCAAGGCGCTTAGCATATACAATTTTTTTTTCTTTAGAAAGATGGGTTAGTAACCTAATTTCTCATTACGTAATACAAGCGTTGCTGCGGTCACGTTTCCCAATTTAAAATTTTTGGGCAAAACAAAACTGATGACTTTTAATGGCTTACGCCATTCGAAGTGAAATGTTTCTCAAAATGCTTAATACTTTATATCAAAAGCTGTTGGTTTCTAACCAATAGTTTTATTGCCGTCAACTTTAAGAGTAATAATTACCACGCTCACATTCCCTTAAAAAATAGCTTTGTTGCCATTGTGTAATGTGATAAAATTTTAAATGACTTTTAATTGTTTTTTAATTGCATTGAGCGAGTTCAACTTCTTCGACTAAATTTCTTCGATGGGGAAGATTTTGCCACTTGAAATTAGAGCTGTTAATCCATATTGGGCACTCGTCCCCAGGGCACTCGACCCCAAGGGCTTCCTGTCAATCAGTCCACACTGATTGCATGTTATCAGCTCATTGTTCGGGGGCAACAAAATAAATATAAAACCAGCTACCGTATTCCTTCCCAAACAATACAACCGTTACTTCTGTAAAGTCAATTGGCACCTTTGGTCATACTGTCAAAGACAAGTAATATTCCAACTTGGTGTATTTCAACAGATGCATACAAAAACAAACTTGTGAAAGTTTGGACTCGATAGGTCTTCGAAGTTGCAAGCAAATAATGAAAGAAAAACACACTTCCAAAAAAAGTGTGTGCTTTCAGACTTGTTTTTTAATATTCGAGTAAGACATTACCTCTTTCTCAAAAACTGCGTTATACTTCACAGAGGGAGCCGTTTCTTTTGTTTTATCAACAGCTCTTCACTGCTCGTTTCAAGTGAGGTTTCATGTGAAAATTCAATTTACCAGTAATTAACAATAGTGTTCAGTGCCTTTAAGAGCAGTCACATGTTTCTGAAATGTCAAAGTTCGTACTAGATTTCCTGCGGGAGACCTTAGTGCTATTACATGTTGCTTTTGGAGCGTCAATCTCGCATTTTACGAGGTGGTCTCGTGTGGTAGTTTGTTTGGATAAATTCCCTGTAGTTCTACGACAAGTATTTTTTACTGAAAAAGGTTGAGATTTTGCGGGGAAAGGGTACAGTGTGTGGTTGCTGAATGGTTATAATTATGAGCATCGGACTCATGATCTGGTGATTCTGATCAGAAGAATGTGGGTTTGAGTCCCGGTTGTGACTCTTGCGTCCTTCCGTATTGTTGCGTCCTTCGGATGGGACATACAGCCGTAGGTCCCGTGTGCTGTGTAATGTACGTAAGAGAAGGGGCTCGCCCTATAGTGTTCGTGGTTTAACTGGCAGCATATTGCGCCACCGTAAATTGTAGGGTTTTGAGGGTTAGGGTTTGGTTAGGGTTTGGTTAGGGTGTTTCTTATTCACAAGCAACACTTCTACAGGTTTCCTCAGGCTTGCAAGCTACTGTAATGAAATTTTCACGTATGAGGCGTTCAATCACAGAAGTATAATAATATAATAATATTAATGCAGAGGCAGTCTACGTTATTTGCTATCCTCGGGGAGGACTGTCCTCGCCTCAGTGGCGTTTTGAGTAAACATTTCATGATATTTTCACACGTTCTGCGAGTGCGAGGCCTGCAGACAGTTTCACTTATTAGATTAGCGACGGATGCTTCTGAGTGTTTGGGTGACTAGGGCCAGTTTTATGTAAATAATACTTCCATTCGTAAAGCCAATCTTGTTCACCACAGGGAATGACGAGAGATGTGATTAAGCCGTATTAACAATACACTAAGAGGACTCAATCAAGGGTATGTTAAGAAGGACGCATTCATGAAACTGTGAACAAAGAAACACAAAACTGCCTTGGCAATTTCTCTTGGCTTTTAAAGAGAAGGTATACGTTTGGCAATCACTCTTAAAATCAAAAGCAATGCAAACCTTTGGTGTCTTTTTTGGTTCTTTATCCCCGATGCAAATTTAACATTTATTAAACTGTTTGTTAGAAGCCTTCATCAGCTTTCGAAAGTATTTAGTATTTTGAGAAACATTTCACTTCAAGTCAAATGTGGTTGAATAGAAAAAGAAATCAGTTTGTATACCATTAAACTCTTCAAGTTATGTGAAATGGCATTTATAAGACATCTTATAAATGCCATTTCACACAACTTGAATCTGATAAACGTTTATGTTAGAAACGTTCCTCAGATTGTGTATAAACATTTACCTTTATATCTTCCTTAAAGTCATACATAATATGATGTTACAGACTTTCAAGGACTATTTCTATTGGCAAATGATTGCATCCATGGACTAGAATTTTACCTCGCAGTCTCTCTTTCAGGAAATAATTACTCTTATTTCTTTGGAATAGTCTTCCTGTGCATATTCGCCAAGCTAATTCTTTACAATGTTTTAAGTCCCAGTTGAAAACTCATTTGTTTAAAGCTTCTTTTTTTGTAATTTGCCTATTTGTATCTTGTAGCTTTCTCTAAATGTTTATTTTATTGTTTATTTTATTCGCTTAGAGGCTTTTGCATTAGGCGCTTTACAAATGTCTTATTATCGTTATTATCATCATCGCCATCGCCATCGCCATCGCCATCGCCATCGCCATCGCCAACAGCGTCACCGTCACCGTCACCGTCACCGTCACCGTCACCGTCACCGTCACCGTCACCGTCACCGTCACCGTCATTATCATTATCATTATCATTATCATTATCATTATCATTATCATTATCATTATCATTATCATTATCATTATCATTATCATTATCATTATCATTATCATTATCATTATCATTATCATTATCATTATCATTATCATTATCATTATCATTATCATTATCATTATCATTATCATTATCATTATCATTATCATTATCATTATCATTATCATTATCATTATCATTATCATTATCATTATCATTATCATTATCATTATCATTATCATTATCATTATCATTATCATTATCATTATCATTATCATTATCATTATCATTATCATTATCATTATCATTATCATTATCATTATCATTATCATTATCATTATCATTATCATTATCATTATCATTATCATTATCATTATCATTATCATTATCATTATCATTATTATTATTATTAAAATAAATTTAGATTGTATATGTATTTGCCTCTAAAAAAGTTGGATATTATTTTTGGAGGGTAACTTCAGTTCACACTTCAGTCAGAGAGAATGAAAAACCTTTAAAGGGCTATACAATGTATTCCCGAGGTCACCATTCTATCTGCATATTACTTGACTTGCGTGCAGCTGTTACACATTGTGTCAATCTTTTGAAGTGTGGGCCTGAGGGTTTTACGTCAATTCACAAGCTGACGGATTTTTTTTTATGTAATCAGACAGGTTTCTCATCACGAATCAATTTGTGAAAAACGGGAAAATGTATTTCAATGGTTTATCAGGGATCTCGACTAAGCAAATTTTGCCGTAAAAGTTTACAAGGCTATATATAGCCTTGTGAACTTTTCAAATTTTGCCGAAAAAGGGTAATAGGATATATAGCCTTGTGAACTTTTCAAATTTTGCTGAAAAAGTGTACAAGGCCTTGGGAACTTTTCAAATTTGGCCTTGGGAACTTTTCAAATCTTGCTGAAAAAGTGTACAAGGCTATAGCCTTGTGAACTTCGCAAATGTTTTAAATTTTTCTTGAAAAGTGTACAAGGCTATAGCCTTGTGAACTTCGCAAATTTTTCAAATTTTGCTGGAAAAGTGTACAAGGCCATGTGAACTTTTCAAATTTTGCTGATTAAGGTACAAGGCCTTGTGAACTTTTCAAATTTTGCTGAAAAAGGTACAAGGCCTTATGAACTTTTCAAATTTTGCTGAAAAAAAGTACAAGGCTATAGCCTTATGAACTTTTCAAATTTTGCCGAAAAAGTGTACAAGGCTTTTTCAAATTTTGGGAACTTTTCAAATTTAGCCATATGAACTTTTCAAATTTTGCTGAAAAAGTGTACAAGGCTTGTGAACTTCGCAAATTTTGCCAATTTTTCGTGAAAAGTGTACAAGGCCATGTGAACTTTTCAAATTTTGCTGAAAAAAGTACAAGGTCTTTTGAACTTTTCAAATTTTGCTGAAAAAAGTTACAAGGCTATAGTCTTGTGAACTTTTCAAATTCCTGAACTTTTCAAATTTTGCCGAAAAAGTGTACAAGGCTACACGTACAAGTGTACACTTTTTCGGCAAAATTTGAAAAGTTCACAAGCCTTGTATACTTTTTCAGGAATTTGTAACTTTTTTCAGCAATATTTGAAAAGTTCATAAGGCTATAGCCTTCCCCCTTTTTTCAGCAAAATTTGAAAAGTTCCCCGTTTCACAGTTCACCGTTTTTTTTAGCAAAATTTTATAACCAATTTTATAGCCTTTTGAACTTTTCAAATTTTGATGAAAAAAGGTACAAGGCCTTATGAACTTTTCAAATTTTAAAGCCTTATGAACCTTTTATAGCCTTATGAACTTTTCAAATTTTGATGAAAAAAAGGTACAAGGCCTTATGAACTTTTCAAATTTTGCTGAATAAAGGTACAAGGCTATAGCCTTGTGAACTTTTCAAATTTTGCTAACAAAACGGTGAACTGTGAAACGGTGAACTTTTCAAATTTTGCTGAAAAAAGTACAAGGCTATAGCCTTGTGAACTTTTCAAATTTTGCTGAAAAAGTGTTCAAATTTTGCTGAAAAAAAGTACAAGGCTATAGCCTAATGAACTTTTCAAATTTTGCTGAAAAAAGGTACAAGGCTATAGCCTTATGAACTTTTCAAATTTTTATGAAAAAAAGGTACAAGGCCTTAAGAACTTTTCAAATTTTGCTGAAAAAAGGTACAAGGCCTTATGAACTTTTCAAATTTTGCTAAAAAAAAACGGTGAACTGTGAAACGGTGAACTTTTCAAATTTTGCTGAAAAAAGTACAAGGCTATAGCCTTGTGAACTTTTCAAATTTTGCTGAAAAAGTGTTCAAATTTTGCTGAAAAAAGGTACAAGGCTATAGCCTTATGAACTTTTCAAATTCCTGAACTTTGCAAATTTTGCCAATTTTGCTGGAAAAATGTACAAGGCTATAGCCTTGTGAACTTTGCAAATTTTGCCAATTTTGCTGGAAAAGTGTACAAGGCTATAGCCTTGTGAACTTTTCAAATTTTGCTAAAAAAAAACGGTGAACTGTGAAACGGTGAACTTTTCAAACTTTGCTGAAAAAAGGGTACAAGGCTATAGCCTTGTGAACTTTTCAAGTTTTGCTGAAAAAGTGTTCAAATTTTGCTGAAAAAGTGTTCAAATTTTGCTGAAAAAAAGTACAAGGCTATAGCCTTATGAACTTTTCAAATTTTGCTGAAAAAGGGTACAAGGCTGTAGCCTTATGAACTTTTCAAATTCCTGAAAACGTATACAAGGCTATAGCCTTGTGAACTTTTCAAATTTTGCCGAAAAAGTGTACAAGGCTATAGCCTTAAGAACTTTTCAAATTTTGCTATAGCCTTATAAACTTTTCAAATTTTGCTGAAAAAGGTACAAGGCCTTGTGAACTTTTCCAATTTTATAGCCTTGTGAACTTTTCAAATTTTGCTGAAAAAATGGACAAGGCTATAGCCTTATGAACTTTTCAAATTTTGATGAAAAAAAGGTACAAGGCCTTATGAACTTTTCAAATTTTGCTGAAAAAAGGTACAAGGCTATAGCCTTGTGAACTTTTCAAATTTTGCTAAAAAAAACGGTGAACTGTGAAACGGTGAACTTTTCAAATTTTGCTGAAAAAAGTACAAGGCTATAGCCTTGTGAACTTTTCAAATTTTGCTGAAAAAGTGTTCAAATTTTGCTGAAAAAAGGTACAAGGCTTATAGCCTTATGAACTTTTCAAATTCCTGAACTTTGCAAATTTTGCCAATTTTGCTGGAAAAATGTACAAGGCTATAGCCTTATGAACTTTTCAAATTCCTGAACTTTGCAAATTTTGCCAATTTTGCTGGAAAAATGTACAAGGCTATAGCCTTATGAACTTTTCAAATTTTGCTGAAAAAAGGTACAAGGCTATAGCCTTATGAACTTTTCAAATTTTGCCGAAAAAGGTACAAGGCCTTGTGAACTTTTCAAATTTTGCTGAAAAAGTGTACAAGGCTATAGCCTTATGAACTTTTCAGATTTTGCTGAAAAAAGTACAAGGCTATAGCCTCATGAACTTTTCAAATTTTGCTGAAAAAAGGTACAAGGCTATAGCCTTATGAACTTTTCAAATTCCTGAAAAAGTATACAAGGCTATAGCCTTATGAACTTTTCAAATTTTGCTGAAAAAAGGTACAAGGCTATAGCCTTATGAACTTTTCAAATTCCTGAAAAGTATACAAGGCTATAGCCTTGTGAACTTTTCAAATTTTGCTGAAAAAAGGTACAAGGCCTTATGAACTTTTCAAATTCCTGAACTTTGCAAATTTTGCCAATTTTGCTGGAAAAATGTACAAGGCTATAGCCTTGTGAACTTTTCAAATTTTGCTGAAAAAATGGACAAGGCTATAGCCTTATGAACTTTTCAAATTTTGATGAAAAAAAGGTACAAGGCCTTATGAACTTTTCAAATTTTGCTGAAAAAAGGTACAAGGCTATAGCCTTATGAACTTTTCAAATTTTGCTAAAAAAAACGGTGAACTGTGAAACGGTGAACTTTTCAAATTTTGCTGAAAAAAGTACAAGGCTTATAGCCTTGTGAACTTTTCAAATTTTGCTGAAAAAGTGTTCAAATTTTGCTGAAAAAAGGTACAAGGCTATAGCCTTATGAACTTTTCAAATTCCTGAACTTTGCAAATTTTGCCAATTTTGCTGGAAAAATGTACAAGGCCTTATGAACTTTTCAAATTCCTGAACTTTGCAAATTTTGCCAATTTTGCCGGAAAAATGTACAAGGCTATAGCCTTATGAACTTTTCAAATTTTGCTGAAAAAAGGTACAAGGCCTTGTGAACTTTTCAAATTTTGCTGAAAAAGTGTACAAGGCTATAGCCTTATGAACTTTTCAGATTTTGCTGAAAAAAGTACAAGGCTATAGCCTAATGAACTTTTCAAATTTTGCTGAAAAAAGGTACAAGGCTATAGCCTTATGAACTTTTCAAAATTCCTGAAAAAGTATACAAGGCTATAGCCTTATGAACTTTTCAAATTTTGCTGAAAAAAGGTACAAGGCTATAAGCCTTATGAACTTTTCAAATTCCTGAAAAAGTATACAAGGCCTTATGAACTTTTCAAATTTTGCTGAAAAAAGGTACAAGGCTATAGCCTTATGAACTTTTCAAATTTTGCTGAAAAAAGGTACAAGGCTATAGCCTTGTGAAGTTTTCAAATTTTGCTGAAAAAAGGTACAAGGCTATAGCCTTATGAACTTTTCAAATTTTGCTGAAAAAAGGTACAAGGCTATAGCCTTATGAACTTTTCAAATTCCTGAAAAAGTATACAAGGCTATAGCCTTATGAACTTTTCAAATTTTGCTGAAAAAAGGTACAAGGCTATAGCCTTATGAACTTTTCAAATTTTGCTGAAAAAAGGTACAAGGCTATAGCCTTATGAACTTTTCAAATTTTGCCGTAAAAGGTACAAGGCTATAGCCTTGTGAACTTTTCAAATTTTGGGAACTTTTCAAATTTTGCTGAAATAGTGTACAAGGCTATAGCCTTGTGAACTTTGCAAATTTTGCCAATTTTGCTGAAAAAAGGGTACAAGGCTATAGCCTTGTGAACTTTTCAAATTTTGCTGGAAATTTTGCAAATTTTGGGAACTTTTCAAATTTAGCCTTATGAACTTTTCAATTTTTGCTGAAAAGGTGTACAAGGCCTTGTGAACTTTTCAAATTTTGCCGTAAAAGGTACAAGGCTATAGCCTTATGAACTTTTCAAATTCCTGAAAAGTATACAAGGCTATAGCCTTGTGAACTTTTCAAATTTTGCTGAAAAAAGGTACAAGGCCTTATGAACTTTTCAAATTCCTGAACTTTGCAAATTTTGCCAATTTTGCTGGAAAAATGTACAAGGCTATAGCCTTGTGAACTTTTCAAATTTTGCTGAAAAAATGGACAAGGCTATAGCCTTATGAACTTTTCAAATTTTGATGAAAAAAAGGTACAAGGCCTTATGAACTTTTCAAATTTTGCTGAAAAAAGGTACAAGGCTATAGCCTTATGAACTTTTCAAATTTTGCTAAAAAAAACGGTGAACTGTGAAACGGTGAACTTTTCAAATTTTGCTGAAAAAAGTACAAGGCTATAGCCTTGTGAACTTTTCAAATTTTGCTGAAAAAGTGTTCAAATTTTGCTGAAAAAAGGTACAAGGCTATAGCCTTATGAACTTTTCAAATTCCTGAACTTTGCAAATTTTGCCAATTTTGCTGGAAAAATGTACAAGGCCTTATGAACTTTTCAAATTCCTGAACTTTGCAAATTTTGCCAATTTTGCCGGAAAAATGTACAAGGCTATAGCCTTATGAACTTTTCAAATTTTGCTGAAAAAAGGTACAAGGCCTTGTGAACTTTTCAAATTTTGCTGAAAAAGTGTACAAGGCTATAGCCTTATGAACTTTTCAGATTTTGCTGAAAAAAGTACAAGGCTATAGCCTAATGAACTTTTCAAATTTTGCTGAAAAAAGGTACAAGGCTTATAGCCTTATGAACTTTTCAAAATTCCTGAAAAAGTATACAAGGCCTTATGAACTTTTCAAATTTTGCTGAAAAAAGGTACAAGGCTATAGCCTTATGAACTTTTCAAATTTTGCTGAAAAAAGGTACAAGGCTATAGCCTTGTGAAGTTTTCAAATTTTGCTGAAAAAAGGTACAAGGCTATAGCCTTATGAACTTTTCAAATTTTGCTGAAAAAAGGTACAAGGCTATAGCCTTATGAACTTTTCAAATTCCTGAAAAAGTATACAAGGCTATAGCCTTATGAACTTTTCAAATTTTGCTGAAAAAAGGTACAAGGCTATAGCCTTATGAACTTTTCAAATTTTGCTGAAAAAAGGTACAAGGCTATAGCCTTATGAACTTTTCAAATTTTGCCGTAAAAGGTACAAGGCTATAGCCTTGTGAACTTTTCAAATTTTGGGAACTTTTCAAATTTTGCTGAAATAGTGTACAAGGCTATAGCCTTGTGAACTTTGCAAATTTTGCCAATTTTGCTGAAAAAAGGGTACAAGGCTATAGCCTTGTGAACTTTTCAAATTTTGCTGGAAATTTTGCAAATTTTGGGAACTTTTCAAATTTAGCCTTATGAACTTTTCAATTTTTGCTGAAAAGGTGTACAAGGCCTTGTGAACTTTTCAAATTTTGCCGTAAAAGGTACAAGGCTATAGCCTTGTGAACTTTTCAAATTTTGGGAACTTTTCAAACTTTGCTGAAATAGTGTACAAGGCTATAGCCTTGTGAACTTTGCAAATTTTGCCAATTTTGCTGAAAAAAGGGTACAAGGCTATAGCCTTGTGAACTTTTCAAATTTTGCTGGAAATTTTGCAAATTTTGGGAACTTTTCAAATTTAGCCTGATGAACTTTTCAATTTTTGCTGAAAAGGTGTACAAGGCTATAGCCTTATGAACTTTCCAAATATTGCTGAAAAAAGTTACAAGGCCTTGTGAACTTTGCAAATTTTGCCGTAAAAGTTACAAGGCCTTGTGAACTTTTCAAAGTTTGGAAACTTTTCAAATTTTGCTGAAAAAGTGTACAAGCCTTATGAACTTTTCAAATTTTGCTGAAAAAAGGTACAAGGCTATAGCCTTATGAAATTTTGCAAATTTTGGGGACTTTTCAAATTTAGCCTTGTGAAATTGCAAATTTTGCCAATTTTGCTGGAAAAGCGTACAAGGCTATAGCCTTGTGAACTTTCAAATTTTGCTGAAAAAAGGTACAAGGCTATAGCCTTGGGAACTTTTCAAATTTTGGGGAATTTTCAAATTTAGCCTTACGAACTTTTCTAATTTTGCTGAAAAAAGTTACAAGGCTATAGCCTTGTGAACTTTTCAAATTTTGCAGAAAAAGTGTACAAGGCTATAGCCTTATGAAATTTGCAAATTTTGCCGTAAAAGGTACAAGGCTATAATCTTGTGAACTTTTCAAATTTTGGGAACTTTTCAAATTTTGCTGAAATAGTGTACAAGGCTATAGCCTTGTGAACTTTGCAAATTTTGCCAATTTTGCTGAAAAAAGGGTACAAGGCTATAGCCTTGTGAACTTTTCAAATTTTGCTGGAAATTTTGCAAATTTTGGGAACTTTTCAAATTTAGCCTGATGAACTTTTCAATTTTTGCTGAAAAGGTGTACAAGGCTATAGCCTTATGAACTTTCCAAATATTGCTGAAAAAAGTTACAAGGCCTTGTGAACTTTTCAAATTTTGCCGAAAAAGTGTATAAGGCTATAGCCTTGTGAACTTTGCAAATTTTGCTGAAAAAAGGTACAAGGCTATAGCCTTGTGAACTTTTTAAATTTTGCTGAAAAAGTGTACAAGGCTATAGCCTTATGAAATTTTGCAAATTTTGGGGACTTTTCAAATTTAGCCTTGTGAAATTGCAAATTTTGCCAATTTTGCTGGAAAAGTGTACAAGGCTATAGCCTTGTGAACTTTTCAAATTTTGCCGAAAAAGTGTACAAGGCCTTGTGAAATTTGCAGATTTTGCCGAAAAAGGTACAAGGCTATAGCCTTGTGAAATTTGCAAATTTTGCCGTAAAAGGTACAAGGCTATAGCCTTGTGAACTTTTCAAATTTTGGGAACTTTTCAAATTTAGCCTTGTGAACTTTTCAAATTTTGCTGAAAAAGTGTACAAGGCTGAAGCCTTGTGAACTTTTCAAATTTTGCCGAAAAAGGTACAAGGCTATAGCCTTGTGAACTTTGCAAATTTTGCTGAAAAAGGTACAAGGCTATAGCCTTGTGAACTTTGCAAATTTTGCCAAATTTGCTGAAAAAAGTTACAACTGAAAAAAGTCAAGGCCTTGTGAACTTTTCAAATTTTGCCGAAAAAGTTTAGCCTTGTGAACTTTTCAAATTTTGCTGAAAAAGTGTACAAGGCTGAAGCCTTGTGAACTTTTCAAATTTTGCCGAAAAAGGTACAAGGCTATGACCTTGTGAACTTTGCAAATTTTGCCGAAAAAGGTACAAGGCTATAGCCTTGTGAACTTTGCAAATTTTGCCAATTTTGCTGGAAAAGTGTACAAGGCTATAGCCTTATGAACATTTCAAATTTTGCTGAAAAGGTGTAAAAGGCTATAGCCTTATGAACTTTCCAAATATTGCTGAAAAAAGTTACAAGGCCTTGTGAACTTTTCAAATTTTGCCGAAAAAGTGTATAAGGCTATAGCCTTGTGAAATTTGCAAATTTTGCCGTAAAAGGTACAAGGAACTTTGCAAATTTTGCAAATTTTGCTTGAAAAGTGTACAAGGCTATAGCCTTATGAACTTTGCAAATTTTGCTGAAAAAAGTTACAAGGCCTTGTGAACTTTGACAATTTTGCAGTAAAGTAGACTTTATAGTAGGTACTCACCGTTAAGGTGAACAAACACCGATTGTCTAGTAAGATACACGATGGTTCTTGCCGATCATGAATCGCCGATCATTCTAAAAATAAAAACGACAGAGGAGATAAATATTCTGTGGTTGGCGCTGTCAATGGGAGACTTTCAGGACGCTTGGTGGCAGCAGACTTACCAGGTGAAATCCATTGTTCTCGGTATTGTGCGCATGCGCAGAACTACGTAAACAATGGAAATTTACCTGGTAAGTCTGCTGCCACCTGGCGCCTCAAAGTCTCCCATTAAAATCATTGGACACCTTTTGACATTGTTAAAGACCAGTATTCTCCCAAAATAATAATGCATAACAAATCTGTGGAAAACTTGACTCAAATGGTCTTCGAAAATGCAGGAGAATAATGGAGGAAAAACAAGTGTACCTTCACATGACTTAAAAATATGTCAAAAAACTTCGGGCCTGAAGCCTTTTAATATAATTTGACTAAGAAGGTACCTCTTTCTCAAAAATTACGTTACTTCAGAGGGAACTTTTTCTCACAATGCTCTCTCAAGTTTTTATGTTATTTCTAGGAAGGGAAGAATAAATCCGTAAATTGGAATACACAATCTGAGAAAGGTTCCTGCCAGTAACTCTTATGAAAATCAACGATGGCAATGGTAGTAAGAATCCTGCAAATTGACTAGAAATCAATCAAAACATTTGAGTCTGAGAAACTATTAGCCAATGAGAAGCATTTTCCTGGGTCAGCTTGACTCGGAAAGAGTCAAGCCAACTGGGGCTCAGAAACCAGGTCAATTCTGAAGTTAGAGTTGACCCAGTCCACGCTCGCGAATGAGTTGAGAGTTACATAACGCACAAGAAGTCAAGCTTTGCATGGTGTGTAGAAATGGAAACTGATCATGTCGGTAGGGTTACGGTTCAAAACCAAGTGAATTAAATCTCTCCCTACATACAGAAAGTGTATTGGACCCTTTCGGTATAAAAAATAAATAAAAGTTCACAGATTTACAAATAACTTACAGGGTTTACAGAAGATAGTGGTGAAAGACTTCTTTTGAAATATTTGTCCATGAAGTGCTTTACTTTTTGAGAAAACAGTAAAACAATATAAATTCTCGATAGCGAGAATTACGAATTTATTTTAAACACGTCACGACACGGCGAAACGCGCGGATACAAGGGTGGGTTTTCACGTTATTTTCTCCCGACTCCGATGTCTGATTGAGCCTAAATTTTCACAGGTTTGTTATTTGATATAGAAGTTGTGATACACGAAGTGTGGGCCTTGGACAATACTGTTTACCGAAAGGGTCCAAAGGCTTAAAGGTATCATGTATGAGTCTCCAGGTATTGAATCATCCATGCTCGCAATGTCATGTCCATTTGAATCTTACAATTTTGTGAAATCCAGAAAACATTGCGCGAGTCTATAACCAACAAAATATTGTGCAATCATTCCACTCAGTGGGCTACATCATGCGAGACGTAATTTTCTGCTGGGCAGACCGAAGCGAATGAGACATCAACAATCAATTTCAGAAATTTGTTTCCGCATCGTAAGAGTAGTAGTAGTTAAAGTAGTAGTAGTGTAGTTAAAGGCACTGGACTCATTCAGTAATAATTTAATTTTTAAACATTTCGATTTTTTATGAACCTCTGTATTTTAAACTCAATTCAGCTTGTAGCTGCAATGTTTGAATGTGTTTTAATAAACCAATAATAAAATAAAATAAATAATTGTCAAAGACCAGTATTCTCACTTGGTGTATCAAAACACATGCAAACATGTCACATCTGTGAAAACTTGAACTCAATTGTCATCGAAGAGAATAATGAAAGAAAACCACCCTTGTTGAAGCAATTTGTGTGATTTCAGACGCCTATAAAGGGCTTCAGGCCTGAAGTCTTTTATCAGATTCACATTATTTGAGTGAGAAATTAACTCTTTCTTAAAAAATACTTTGCTTCAGAGGGAGCCGTTTCTCAATATGTTTTATATCCTACCAACAGCTCTCCATTGTCGCTTACCATTTTACGCCAATATTTATTATTTTGAGTAATTACTATAGTACTACTGTGCCTTTAAAAAGGCCCGTCGACGCCAGAAGAAAAAAAAACCTGACTGTGTGTTTACAACATCAAGCGTGGGCATTATTCACGCTTGAATGCTTATTGAACAGAGAACAGAAAATGAAGAAGATCGTCCCACCCAAAGCCATCTCGTCTCTGATTGTCAAGGTCAGGTCTTCACTTTAAAGTAACTTCGTGTATAGGTATTGTCTTTCTTCTCAATGCAAAAATGGTTGGAGCGTATTGAATAGTAATTGGTTTTAAATCCATGGGGAGAGACGGATTTGTATCATAAGAAACTTTGAATGTTTGTAGTAATGAATTCGATTTGCGGATAATTATTTGGTTGGATACGAGGTTGCAAAAGGAAAAGGCCGAGATGAAATGACAGAATGCAACTTCGTGATACCCATTAATTAAAATTGATCAATCAAATTGGGAAACACAAACCTGTGAAGATGCTATAGGTTCTATGTTTAGAAAAAAAAATACCGGAAAGTTTGGATTTAATTTTTTTTACTTTTTTTTAAATTATTTTGAGTGTCTGTGTGTTTATATTCTATAGAAATTTGCAAGCTTTTGAAAAATGTATTGCATGAAAACAACTCCATACATTGTGTGGTTGTTATAAATAAATAAAAAAAAGATTGATTCGTTTTCGTGATCCTAACATTAATTCATGTCTAACAAACAGGTACAGTTGTGCAAGTATTATTTGTTTTGTGCATCGCCAATGGTTCATGCAAACCTTTTTTGCGTATAAAAATGTTTGTTCCCTCTGAACAGTTCATGAAAAAGAGGTTTCTCACAATATTTGATACTATTTACAGATTTCCATGCTCGTTACACCAAGTAGGTTTTTCTGCTTCACAATAATTCTGAGTAATTAGGCCTACCAAATCTGTCCGGTGCCTATATCAGATAATACAAAAGCATTAATACATTCAAATAAGATGTTGTCAACCTCTTGTGGCATGGTCAACGCGCTCCCTAGCCCCTTTTCGCCGCATAAGGCATCCTTCTTTTCTTACGTGTTGTGTTATGTTGTCATTTAGCCTTCGAGAAAGATTCTACTAGGCTAGGAACATCAGGGCATTAACTGTTTTGCCGTCAACACATGATGTAATTTTTCCCGGAAAAGTTAAAAGCTATTTGACTTTAGCTAATCAACTTGGCCTAAACCAATTAGTATAATCAAACCCAATCTATGTTGCCGTAATATACATTAAATGTCATTCAATTATAAACTTAGCCTTCATCAAAGACTCTGCTATCGAAGTCAAGACATGATCAATTTGTTTGCATTTATTGGTTGGTAGGTTGGTTTGCAACACCTAATTCTATTTTCTCTTTTACAGTTAAACTAAGAAACCAAATACACCTATGATGTGTCTGTAAAGAAATAAACAAAATCAAATACATGTCCAGATGGTAATTCATCAAAACAACAAATCAAACAAAACAACCTTTTGTGGGAAAAAAACATTTCCTGAAAACATATCGTAATACGCCGTTACCGGTCACACAATTCCGATTTCAATAAAAAGCCCACTCACGTCTTGAATTCATAATGGAAAAACTAGAACAAACGTCAATCGGTGGTAACAAGGCTTTAAGTAAATTGAAAACAAACAAGACTGATGCGTCCTACCTGTCTGGCACGTGGCTGAGTGAAAAGGCAGTCATCTTTGCAGCCCAGGCGAGTTGTTTACTAAGAAGATCATGATTTTCTGTATGCAATTTCCGCGGGACACAGCGTGTTTACAATTCCACTGTTGTTCGAGTTTATGCCGTTACTGTATGCACCGAGCGTTGCACACGATATTTTTAAGAAATCGCAAAATCTACAGCGCGGGAAGATGTTAGTCACTGATGCACCTGAATCGTGAACGTGATTGGTTGAGACGTGTAACGTCAGAACGGCAAACGAGAACCGACAAGGCTTGCGTTTACTGCTCACAGAGAATGTGATTCACAGTGGAATCAAAGTGTAGATTGCGAGGTGAACCGGCCATGCAGTGACGACAGAGGCAATTTTTTTATACTCCCTAATTTGATTGAGCCTGGAGACGTCCCCTTCAAACCACGCTATGTTGGGTCAGGCATAATTGCATGTGTAAAAACTATGGTATGGGATTATTATATGTGGTCTGGAAAGGCAATGAATTAGACCGGACATTTGTCTTCACTGTCTAAATAACAACAGTAATTAGTTTCATTCGATGTACTCGTTATGCCTACGTTGCAAAGAAAACTGAAAAACTGCCTTTAATTTGATCACGAATTGGCTCTAATTGCCACATGACGACTGTAGCGTTTCTATTGCATAATCATATCACCCCAGCAGTCTCATTTATCCGTCGTCTAGCAGCCCATTATTGACGGGGACTTAGTTCTCTAAATTGCTCCGAAACCTTGTAATTTGTGAATGGCTATCAAGTCGGAAGTACTCAGCGAATGCGCACTTAAAAAATCAACTAATGTTCAAAACTGCTGCACACTAATGACACTTGTAACGATCGAGTTGATTAAATTAAATTATTATGATTCAGGTAATTAATGTGGAACATAGAAACGATGTACATTAATTAGGTATAACTAGAAAAAAAGAGGCCCTAACTGGATACTTTTCGGCGGTAGAAAAAAATAATAATAATAATAAAATAATACACTACACATTATACCTAAAAGTATTAAGTCTTTCAGCCTCTTGAAAACAATCATACATAATATTTTCGGACAATTAATTCTCTTCATTTACTTCAAGTTGTGGCAGTAAAGCCAGTCTTAATATTGATAACAAAATAATACTAAAAATGTCACCACACTTCATGAGCAGAGTGTGCCCATTTTAATTAATTTTGTCTGAAGTGTGACCACATAGTTTTATTGACAACTGAGAGTGTGTGTTCAATAAAAAAAGAAAGAAAACTACTGACAAATGTTGCAGTTAGAAAATTATTAATTTGGTTGTCGGTATAAAACAAAGAATTTCTTTGTCAAACAAATAAATTAAAAATTACGCACAAAAACAACTTGAAGGCTTATTATTTAACAAACCAGTTCCGGTTTGTTATTTTTATGTTTTTGATTTATTAAATTCAACACAATATAAATTCTAGCTGATTTGAAAGCTAAAAAGTTAATTGTTTTTAATGCAACATTTTTTTCTTTTCTTAAAAAGGTTGTAAAAAAACTGTTAAGAGTAAAAGGCACTGAACACGTTTGGTAATTGTCAAAGACCAGTATTCTCATTTGGTGTATCCCATCATAAGCATAAAATAACAAGCCTGTGAAAATTTGAGCTCAATTGGTCATCGAAGTTGCGAGAAAATGATGAGAGAAAAAACACCCATGTGTGCTTTCAGATCGGAATAATGGACTTCTGGCTAGAAGTCTTTTATTATTTAAGTGAGAAATTACCTCTTTATCAAAATCTATGCTACTTCAGAGGGAACCGTTTCTCACAATGTGTTATACTATCAACATCTCTCCAAACGTGCACATTCCCTTTAAGTCCAGCATTTTTATCAAATTGTGGCCGTTTTGAATGCTAGTTATGTATAATGTGACCCAAGATAAAAGCTTTATTTTGGAATAAATTGATACTTGAAATATACGCAAGAAATTAGAAAAACGGGGCGAGTCCAGCATTGGTTACACAATTTGGGCCATTTGTCAAGTTGATTCATTTTAGAGCCTAAAATCACAACTTAAAAACGCCCCTAATGGATAACATTCTGGAACTAACGCTTGTGAATATTCAATTGTTTGCCTTTTTTTAAGTGTCACAACAAACTAAACACAGCTAGCTTATATTCTGGGTCAAAATACACTTGTGCAGTTGCTTCATTTTAGAGCCTAAAATAACAACTTAAAAACGCCCCAAATGGATAAAAATTCTGGAACTAACCCTTGTGAATATTCAATTGTTTGTCTATTTTTTAAGTGTCACAACAAACTAAATACACCTTCCTTATATTCTGGGTCAAAATACATGAATATACATCGAAGAGCCCACTGCATCGTTTAAAAGCTCTAAAATATATATTTTTCTTTTTACAGTTTCAATAAATCTAATGAAAACTTACTATAACTATTTATTCGAATGTCAGACACACATTATTAATTTTATCATTGGACTTTTAAAATTATGTACAAAGCTCTAAGTATAATAAACATATTGTATCAAAACTATAGCCATTTATAAAAAAATTATTCTGTTTTCTGAAAAAAAAAAAAAAAATAATTGATCTGATTTGATTTCCATTTGCTGAAGTAAAAAAGGCTTGGTGTAGAGATTTATAATAATAATATAGGAAATGTATAATGCACCATGTCTGTCACAGGTGACACTCCTGGCGCAGGAACTCAACTAAGCTTACATCTGCCATCGTTGCTACCGTTGTTCTAAGTCTTGGTGCTGTAATACGCTTCAAGATAACCCTGTACGAACTCCTCCACCATGGAGCGATCTGGAATGCTCTCCGCCATCCCATACACAGCGGCCTACAAGACAAAACAAACTTGATTACAATAGTGACCATAATAATAATCAAAATAAAAACATGGCTAATGCAAGAACCTCTAAGCGCATAAAGAAAATAAAGAATACAACTTGTGTGAAAGATAGATTACAAATAAGCAGATAATAGATAAGCAGCTTCAAACAATTGAATTTTTTAACAGACTAAAAACAGTGTACAGAAAAGCACAGGAAGACTATTCAAAAGATACGGTGCAGCCCTGAAAGGCTGCCTGACCCGCATAAATAATTTTGGGCAAACAACAACCCTTTGTAAAAATTAAAACTTATAATAAAGAAAACTTACAAAGCACACGAATCCACAAATGTGCCTATGGCACTTCATACAAACCATGCCCATAGCATATTATATCATGTTCAATAATGGAAATGTAAACCTAAGCTAAGAAGACACCCAGAACACAGTACACGTGGTAAAGAGAGAAAAAAATGAAGGTTTAAAAGACAATCCATTTATTGAAATACTTGACTAAAAAGAGTAGCCTCTATAGTTTTTTTTTTAATTTGGTCACAAAAAAACAGATGATCTTTCTTCATACATTGACACCCAACCATGCCGCATGTCTTAAAAGCAATACAAAAGGGACATCTACTTACAATGCCTTCTGCTTTTGCTTTGGGATCTTTCATAATCTCCGAGGTGCAATCCTTCAAGGATGATAAAAAGGCATCTGCAATACCTGGTCCTGTATGCATCTTGGTGACGACAAAATTAACTCTGCAAATAAGACGAAACCCCAAATTAATTATCAACGAAATATCAGTTTAGCATTATTAATATCAATGTTCATATAACCCGATGCAAAACATAATTGGTTGGTCGAGTTAGCCTAGTGGTAGCTGTACTTGCCTTCCACCTCTAGGACTCTGGTTCGAATCACAATGGGTGGGGGGGGGGTCACTATGTGAATTGGGTTTTCAGCCTCTACCTGATTGCATGGGCTTTCACTAAAATAATTTGTTGGGGTTGCACACAGAGCAAACTACATCTAACCACTTGTCTTTTCCACCAAATCACCCCGAGTTCACTCGTCACAGATTTCAGGCTGTCTGGACCTTGATGACGACGCCATTGAAAGTGCATTGGGCTCTCTTTCGTGTATACCACAACACATGGGACAAAGGGTTTTATATCCCGTTGAAAAGGATGAAGCAATAATGGCCAAGTGTGTTGATTAAGGACATAAGTGTAACAAATTGGACTCGGACCTACACCCACTTGATCAGAAACACCAGAGCTTGAGTTCGCTGTTCTTATCCACTCGGCCCTGACACATTTATATTACTATGAAGGCAGTCGGTTCTCTTAAGTGCATTAGGTCCCATCCAAAGGACGAAGCAAGGACACAATGTGTCACAAATAGGACTCGAACCCACACCTGGCTGACTAGAACACCAGAGCTTGAGTTCAGTTCTCTTATCCACTCAGCCACGACACATTTTTATTATAATAAAGGCCCTCACTCACCCTGATGGGTATTGTACCGTAAACATATGCCATCCAGCCTTGGTTAACGCCGAGCCCAAACGGTAGATATCAAAACATTTAGAGCCAATAGAGAGGATATTGACGTCTGGCTTGCCATAGACGAATAGACCTGGGATTTCTCTTACTCTGAAATAAAATAAAAATAACAGTATTTAATGGAAGGTATATGTTTGGTAATCACTGTTACAAAAAAATTGTAATTAAAAAAAAACTTTGGTTAGAAGCTTAGAGTAGCGTTTGATTAGTAAAAAGCATTTTGAGAAACATTTCACTGGAAGTAATGTGGTTATCTAGAAATATTAACTGTAATTCAAAAACAGTTCGAGGTACATCATTAAATGAAGGTATTTGTTTGGTTATCACTTCTAAAATTAATGCCAATACAAACCTTTGATTAGCCTACAGCATAGTTTGATAGTATAAAGCATTTTGAGAAACATTTCACTACGAAGAATGTTGTTAAGTAAAAAGATTTTATGCCACAAATTTTGAATCTGAGAAGCTTATTCTTTCTGCATGGACATAAACATTTGCTCTGAAAGCATCTCAAAAAGAAATGAAAATTTCAGATATCTTTGTCAAAACAAAAACACAGATTTCATTTAATTAATAAGCAAAAGTAACACTAAAATAATCAGTGGTTACTTACTGTTCTTCTATGTAGGCCCTCGTTTGAATGATCTTCACAGCGTTTTCCATGTAACCGTCTACACCAACAGACATCATAGTGGCCCAACACGTCGCGATGATTGCACCAGATCTTGTACCTAGTTAATTAATTGTTTGCGTTATTTTTGCTTGGTTTGTTTTTGTCCGTTTGTTTCATGGGATTACTAATTATGTTTGCTTGCTTTGGCTTACATATTTGTTCATTGTGTTTTTGTTTATACAAAAATAATTTTTGGTACTCATTTTAATAGCTTACAATTTTTGTTTTTGCGTTTATTTTGTTGTGCTGTAAGTAGATTTAACTTGGAGCACACATATTATAATTGAGGGGGTTTACACTTGACAAGCTTGCTTCTTGCTTCTACCATTGTCTACATATTTGTTTAGTCTGATCGATTTGTAGGTATTGTTTCTCATTAATTTGCAATGATGTGAAAATAGAATGAATGAATGAATGAATAAGTGTAAAGCGCTATGCTTTTTTACCCCTTTTTAAAACTTTTCGTAAGCAAAGAAACAGTTTTTACGGGACAGGGGATTCCACGCTTACCGACACCGACAACGACAACTAAAACTAAATCGGTGATGATGACGACGACGACAACGACACGGACACGGACTTCTTCAACGACATCAACAACATTACATGGTGTTATGTAAAAGGAGTAGGTCTCATAATTTAATCATAGTCCCACAGTAACCTTGCAGGAAAATACTAAATGTTAAAATTGCTTCAGCATCCATGAGTGATGGATAAGAGCACTATATAAGAAGCCACCATTATTATTTTTATAAAAATGTAACTAACCGCCAACAGCTGGTGATGCGTAGATACCACCACACCAGTCAGTGTTCACGTAGAACTGTCCCAGTCGATATTCAGTATTCTTGTACAAAACAAGTGATGAACCTTTGGGTGCCAGACCATACTGAAATATAAAAAACAAAATTCTCTGTTTATACTGGATTGCCTAATAGTTCCTCCTTTTTTCTTTGTATTTAGTTTTATATTTTTTATGAAATATTGCTTTTCATCACATGGCCGGCAACTACTTCAAGGTGAGGGCTACAACTATCTGATTTGGGATATCGACCAAATCAACTGTCACCAGGGCACGTTGCCACCTACAACTAGGGCTGAAACCGGTATAGCCCCCTTCACAGTCCGTTAGGATGTAGGCAAGGGTACCATCCACTAGGAGCCTAGTTGGTAGAGCAGAATGTACTACCTTTGTAACTATCGTCCTTCGGATGGGACGTAAAGCCGTTGGTCCCATGTGTTGTGTAACGCATGTAAAAGAACCCAGTGCACTTGTCGAAAAGAGAAGGGGTTCGCCCCGGTGTTCCTGGTTGTGGCTGCTTAATGCGCCGTAGCACCTTGTAAACCCTTATAAGGTGCTAAATAATTGGGTCTCAGAATTCATCACTGCAATAACCTATCTTTCTGAAAGTTTGTATATACTCAGCGCCTTGAGTACCTTGTTTGGTAGATACGTGCGCTATATAAGACTTCGATATTATTATTATTATTTACAAAGCAATTATGGTTAAGTGCCTTGCTCCAGGGCACAAGTGTCATGACTGGGATTCAAACCCACACTCTGCTGCTGACGACACCAGAGCCTGCATCCTATGAACTAGATCGCTCGGTCGAGATACCCCAAAAAGGTCCTGAATTGTTGGTGAGGAGGTAAAGTCTGATAAACTTTGACATCTCACCTTGTGGGCATCAGCCGAGATGCTCGTCACACCGTCAATGGAGAAATCAACACGTGGAAGATCAAGTCCAGCTCGTTTAGCAAAAGGGATGATGAAGCCACCCATACAGGCATCCACATGGACGGGTATGTTATATCGCGTCCCAAGCTGGGTAAAGAAGGAGATCAATGCGCACACAGATTAAACTACATTTATAGACACTCGACACCTAATTGGTAAATGGTAATTGTCAAAGACCAGTATGATCCAAACAAATGTATAATTAACAAATCTGTGAACATTTGTACTTGATTGGTAATTGAAGTTGCAAGAGAATAACTAGGGAAATACACCATTGTTGCACAAAACAGGCTTTAGGCCTGAAGTCTTTTAATACTTCAGTGAGAAATAACCTCTTTCTCAAAACTACATGGCTTCAGAGGGAGCTGTTTTTCACAATGTTCTTTTTAACTGTCAACAGCTCTCAATCGCTCGTTACCAAGTAAGTTTTTATGATACAGGTGGCCAGAGAGCCTTTTGTGTTCCACCAAATCACACACAGAAATCACTCATCACAGATTCAGGTCTCGTGAGCCGTGATTATGACACAATTGAACTGACATGCAACTTTCTTTTTGCAAAAAAAAGAGGAAATGGCCGAT
Source organism: Asterias amurensis (assembly GCF_032118995.1). Taxonomy (NCBI): domain Eukaryota; kingdom Metazoa; phylum Echinodermata; class Asteroidea; order Forcipulatida; family Asteriidae; genus Asterias; species Asterias amurensis. Next base: position 17,843,190 of record NC_092659.1, on the reverse strand, counting down.
CAAACAAAACCTTTGTATAGTGTTTTTCAGTTTTCTATGGCACTGTTTTGAAAAAAAAGAGAGGAAATCAGCTGATCAGATGAAAAGCAAAACGTGATGTCACAATAAAAATCAATATGAAAGTTATTGACACTCTGTGCTTTAAGTAGGATTTGAAACTTTGCATGGTGGAAATAAGAGTTTGCGGTCACACCATGTAATGACTTTCTCTAAAAGAGTTGGGGTGGTTCTGAAAAGAATTGTTGGATTAACTCCGTTTAACACCATGTAATTACATGGTGTTACTGCAAACTCTTCTATAATCTGTGCTTTGCGAAACTTGGCCCAAGATTGCTACAAAATGATGTTTAGAATTGACAATTTGTTTGAAATACTTACCTCAGCGATTTCTTCTACTTGTTCAACCACACCGTAGGGGAAGGATGGAGCTGAGACTACAAGCATACAGGTGTTCTTAGATATTTTCTTTCTCATCGCCTGCGGGATGAACAAAATAAAAATCCCGGTCGTGACACTTGTGTCCCTGAGCAAGACACTTAACTATAATTGCTTCTCTCCACCCAGGGGTAAATGGGTACCTGTGAGGGCAAAGATGGTTCTTGTGATTGATTTAGCCGAGTAGCGCATATTAATGTTGCACAGGCTGCATACTCCCCACCAGGGAGTTGAGATGGTTTAAGGAGTGGTTTAAGGCCCAGTGACCAGGGGTAATAATGTGAAGCGCTTTGGGACGCCCTCCGGGTGTGAAAAGCGCTATATAAAAACGGGTTATTATTATTATTATTAAGTAAGCAAGACAAGTTTTCAAAAGAACATAATATACCCAGCAAGTAGATACACACATGGTGTTACCACAAACCAAGTATTGATACCTCAGAATGCAGTGCCTTAAATCCCATTAAAGGCAGTGGACACTATTGGTAACTGTCAAAGACTAGGCTTCACAGTTAACTAGTGTATCTCAACATATGCATAAAATAACAAACCCGTGAAAATTTGAGCTCAATCGGTCATCGAACTTGCGAGATAATAATGAAAGAAAAAACACCCTTGTCACACGAAGTTGTGTGCGTTTAGGTGGTTGATTTCGAAACCTCACATTCTAAATCTGAGGTCTCAAAATCAAATTCGTCGAAAATTACTTCTTTCTCGAAAACTATGGCACTTCAGAGGGTGCCGTTTCTCACAATGTTTTATAACATCAACCTCTCCCCATTACTCGTCACCAAGAAAGGTTTTATGCTAATAATTATTTTGAGTAATTACCAATAGTGTCCACTGCCTTTAAGGAAACTAAGTATTGATGTTTCTTCTTTACAGTCATTCAATAGACCGATCCATTAGGCTCTTCCCACGGCGCACGTGTCAGCAAAAACGTGTGCACCTCTCCAATGCCATTCTGAACAACTCTGCCGCGCGTGCCAAGCATATGCACACACATGTCGGACTACATAGCGTCGGACTTTTGGTTGTGCAATGGTTGTGATTGGTCAATACGCAATGAGCTGGAGCTTAAAGGCAGTATTGGTAATTACTCAAAATATTTATTAGCATAAAACCTTTCTTGGTGACGAGTAATGGGGAGAGGTTGATGGTATAAAACATTGTGAGAAACGGCTCCCTCTGAAGTGCCATAGTTTTCGAGAAAGAAGTAATTTTCCACAAATTTGATTTCGAGACCTCAGGTTAAGAACTTGAGGTCTCGAAATCAACCATCTAAACGCACACAACTTCGTGTGACAAGGGTGGTTTTTTCTTTCATTATTATCTCGCAAGTTCGATGACCGATTGAGCTCAAATCTTCACAGGTTTGTTATTTTATGCATATATTGAGAAACACCAACTGTGAAGGCTAGTCTTTGACAATTACCAATTGTGTCCACTGCCTTTAAGGGTTCAGTGTATTGCAGTGCATGACTTGCACCCCCAGAAAAAAAGTTTTGACAAAATAGGGAGACCCACCATTATCAGGGCTAGATAGTTCAGCTGGAAGAACGCAAGCACATTGATCCTGAGGTGGAAAGTTCAAGTCCGGCTCTAGTGAACTTGATAACGGAAGTTTACACTGCCTTTAAAGTAACATCAGACCAGGCCTTAGATCGTCATCATCATCACACATACTCTACGTTCCCAAAACTCGTCTGGCAAGTTACGGAGACCGTGGCTTTTCCAGCTGAGCACCGCGTCTCTGGAATTCCTTGCCAGATGAGCTGAGGGACACACCTAATCTATCTACATTCAAACACAACCTCAAAACTCATCTGTTCAATATGTCTGCTTGCTAGCATCCGGCGCCTTTGAATGGTACCATTCCAGATACTGTGCGCCTTATAAATTTTATGTTATTACTATTATTATTATTACTTACCCTGACATTAACTAGCTTTGTTTCTGGGTCCATGGGCACTTCGATGTAACGCATCTTGAAATACTTGGCGGCCTTTGGGAAACCAGCGTGGGCACTTCGGGGGGCAAGGCTAGAAAGAAGAAAAGAACAAACAAAATTTATTTTTTTGGCAATTAAAACGTCTTCAAGAAAAAAAAAGGTGTAACTTCTATCCAAAAGCTTACTTTTCATAGCGTCGTTTAGATTATCTTACCAACAAAGGAACCCAGCAAACTCCCAAAAGGGGATATAAAAACCAAGCTGGCAACGGCCAATCTCCCTCCTACAAACATCGCTTAGGAATTTCACTAATCAAGAAACTGTAATTCATCTGTAAACTAGACTAGACCCTTTAAAGTAGTAGTCCCGGCCGATTTTCTTTTTAAAGTAAAAAGCTCTCTTTTCTCCCGAAATCCCCAAATCTACTTCGCGGCAATGGCAAGACAGTTCTGTTAAGAACAAACTCTACCTTGCAAGTAGATACACACATGGTGCTACCGCAAACCAAATTATATAGTTTTAAGATAGGCTCACATTTCTGGATTCTTGATCCCTAGCTTGTAGGCTCGCTCTCTGTATGCCTTGCATGCCATCAAGATACTCTCTGTGCCTCCCGACGTCATCTGAATCAAATAAATGGATTTTACAAACAAAAAACATGAACATAAGTTTTACAGTGAGACGAAAGTTAAGTAGGATTTGAAACTCCGCATGGTGGAAATAAGATATAGAAGAGTTTGCGGTAACACCATGTAATAACAATCTCTAAATGAGTTGGGGTGGTTCTGAAAAGAACGTTATTATAACATGTACAACCAATTTACGGCACTTCCCTTAAAACATTGCTCTGTGAGTAGGGATTCATGGCATGGCCAAAACACATGATCTACAAAAAGTATCAAAACCCTTCCAGCATCCTGCTTGAAGAAACGTCATGGCCTGGATTCGAACCCACACCCTGATTAATGAGTCATTAGAACTCTGGTCCAGTGCATTTGTATCACTCATTCAAGACACACTACACTACTTTTACAAACATTTCTTAAAGTTCTCAGACTGTGACAGATGATAAGAACACACAGGATTTTCAAGTAGTATATCAACTTACAGTTCCACAAGCACTTGAACCACCGTTGAAGAAGTCACAGCACATAGCAACAACTTCTGCCTCCATTTTCCGAGTCCCTGGAAACACATCTGGGTGGAGTAAATTATCCCCAACAAACATACCATAGACCTACGAGAAAATGGAAACATTTGAAGCTGTAAACACTGTGAATAGTTTATTTATTTCTTTCATTTATTGGTATTTACAAACAAAATGATCATCAGCAGTAGCTGAAAGGGGTCACTTAACAAAGGTACAAATATATATCTAAAAACATAAATATGCAAAGTTCATGCCGGTATGACTGACAAATGAGCCTCGTAGCTTTACCTTAGCCATAAGCTCGTCATGGTGCTTTCCACAGTTATACACAGCCCCAGAGAGTCTGCCTCCCTGCCAGTCAATTGTTTCTACAAGTCAATCAATTAAAAAAACAAGTACAGGTTTTATTTAAAAGTTTTTATTACATAACTGGTGTCTTGTGGTCGAGCTGTCTAGCTGTAAGGCCTAGCTGACTTAAACCGAGTTCTGGTTGCTGTCAGCAGCAAAGTGTGGGGTTGAATACCGGACTTGAGGATTGTTTCGCAAAAAACTTAGGAAGGTAGTGCATCCTGTTCTACCAGCCAGGCTCCTGGTGGATGATACCATACCTACATCCTCACAGACTTGTGCTGCTGAGCACGGACTGCTTCGAAACATTAGGAAGGTCGTGCATTCTGCTCCACCAACCAGGCTCCGAGTGGATGATACCCCATGCCTACATCCTTACAGACTGTGAAAGGGAACCGCGTTTCAGTCCAAGGAGTAGGTAGCAACCTGCTCCTCTGGCAACAAAACCGTTGGTTTGAATCCTGCTCTAAGCACTTTTTTCAAACCTTAATCGTTTAAAACTTTACTCAGTCAGTTTTCTATCACTTGAATCATGAACCCTGTTAGTGCTATTGAAGTGCCCCTCTACACACACTCACCCAAGCTTTTATATTTTTCTTCGATGAGAGTTAAGAGCTTGTCATCACTGAGACCGTTGTCTGGTAGCGTTGTGTTATAGAAAACACCTGGCGGAAGGGGAAACATATCCTTAGCAATACTGGCTTTGGTCTTGTCCAACTCTTCCTGTATCTGTTTTTAAAAAAATCAAATAAATCACAGACTTTTAATATTAAAGGAGTTTTGAGTGCAACTGTTCCTCTCTAGTTCACTTCACTTCAAAGCAATGTTTAATTCCACATATATTGCCTGATCATAAAAAAGTACAGTCAATATTAATATTAATGTGGAGGCACGTTAAAAAACACAAGGACTCGTCAAAGAACAAGCCTTTAAAACGGTAGCCGTGACCCGACTATGCAATCAATAGTATTGACTTAGACACTAGTCGCCCGAGCTTACTACTATCATCATTTTGTTGGTTCGGGTGAGGTGGAGGGGGGGAGGGGTAGGGGAGTTTACTTCAGGATTTAAGGAAAAGAGTTTGGGATTACCTTTCGACCAATAATGGGCAGGTTTCGGATGGTTCTGAATAAGGAGAGTTTTGTCCTCTCAAAAATACCTGAAAAAAAGAAGTCATTAGGTCAAGAGTTTAGTCAAAAGTTTTCTAGATTTCGAGACCTCAGAATTTCAATAGAAATTTACATTTCTGGTGCCCTTTTACCAAGAAGAAAATCCTATAGTGTCCTTGATTAAGCCAGATTTTTACTAGACTTGTTGACAAGTCGTTAATGGTCCCACGCGGTGAGATAGTCGAGTTGATAGCGGTGATCTCACGAGTCTCGCGCAAACTGCTGGTTGCCAACTTCTACTCCCCGTAAAATGGGACCGTAGTCAAGGGAGCAGTAGTCTTGCAGGGCCAGCAGTCTCACCAGAATAGCAGGGAGATTCGGAACACTATCACCGCAACAGACATTTAACGACTTGTCCACAAGTCTAGATCTTTACTAATATTTGGTGCGTTTGTTTAGCTTCCCTGGGTCTACCCCGCGGTGCTCACTCGGGTGAGCCCCTGACAAGAGCTAAACGAATGATCACTCACTGTTCTCATTGTGATGTCATGTACCTGGGGCCTGCCCCAAAGTGACCCACCCCACAAGCAGAGCACTGGGGGCTGACGCGGCTGAGCCCCTGGAATGACGTCAAAGCTATTCAAACACACCGGGGGCAGACCGGGGTTGACCCGGGGAAGCTAAACAAACGCACCCACTGTGAGGGAATTGAGAATGTAAGGGCTTAAAGTGTTGTGTTTTGCCTTTTACCTTCAGACGTGGAGATGAAAGTGAACCTCATTGTTAAGGAATGTGTTGGAAGATGAAGACAAACAATGGTCAAGATGAAGATGAGAGAGTGAGTATGGTGAGTTTGCTAAGTTTCCCCAACTCCACCAAGCTTCGAAGTTGGAACTCACTGAGCTCGTGAAGAAACAGCTCCTCCCTGAGCCATCCTAGGATGACCACAATCATCGCCGTGGCTAGGATGATCTCCCATGCTTCTCGTCCACTACACTGATCGTTGACGATGAAACGAACGCCATCCAAATACTGAGGTACAACTTCCTGAAGCGGGTTAAAAAGAACTTGAAATAAAGATTTCACCAAACAGTTTTGACTTTTAAAACAAAACTGGGAAAAATTACTACAGGTATCCTGCCATTCGTGTTGAAATTATTAGTATGACTCAGACTAAAATGAGAGTTTCCTTTAGAGCCTATTACAAAAAGGTAAAAATGAGTGAAAAAGTGGTGGCAGGATACAGACATCTCTCTTCCTAATACAATCCTTCCATCATAAAATGACTCTAAAGTAATAAGAAAAAAAATTGATTCCCAATAACATAGCCAACACCAATAGGCGCCCCTATCCATCAGTATAAATGGCACCAGCATACTGTACCACTCTCGGTGACCGATGCAGTGTCACAAGTACTATTTTGAAGGCACTGGACACTATGGTAGTTATTCAAAATAGTTGTTATGATAGCGTAAAAACTTCAGTGGTAACAAGCATTAAAGCAATAGAGAACTGTCAACAACGTGAGACACGGCTCCCTGCCTCTTGTCTCTGGAAGTAACATAGTTTTTCGAGACAGAAATAATTTCTCACTAAAATAATATTTGAATTGTTTCAATTTTAAGTCAAGCCTCAAGTCAAGTTATGTACATAAAAAGTGAGAAGACTGGTCTTTGACAATAACCAAAAGCAAGGGTGACGCCTAGCCTGCCATAAATTGTCAAGGGTGTCCAAGACTCCAAGGCAGGCGCCTCCCCTGAAAAACGCCCCTCCCTCCACTCTCTAGTTTGTTCCCGATCGACGACGTGCGTGACAGCAGTTCCAGTGTGACAGTCGACCTCCATTTGTCCATGGTCGTTCCACGTTTAAATTACCGCTTAAATAACAAAACAAACACTGAACATTACCTTTAACTGAACGAAAACATCCATGTCGATCGAATTTACGTCATATAAAAGGTACAAATCTACAACATGCACTCGGATCGAGAGACATCAGGGATTATATAACCTTCCCACCTCTGCACTTTAACAACTTTTTATAACTACAAAAGAACAGCGCCCTCCATCGACAGCCTTTTGGCCTGCCTCAACTGCTGACGTCACACTTGTTCTGGCGCAGTGGCGAGGTAGTGTAGGGTGAGGCAGGGTAGGTTGATAATACATGGAAGTAGTGCATCGCTTATGTAGTTAAAATTTCTTAAAAGAATAGGAAGTTTAATGAGAAATACACACCAAATTTGGCTCTTTGGGAAAACAAGTAAAACAAAAAATAGTAAAAACAAAAGTATGAAGGAGAGGGGCCGGGGATGATCAATTTGTATTTTTATTTTATTTTTTAGCCTAACACGATCTTGATTGGCAGACGCTATTTTGATGACGTATTTATTATTCTCTGTATTTTTCGTTCAGTTGGTTCTAGAGCTAGAGATCTTGTCTACAGTTGGGTTGCATTACACTTTGGGGTTTTCATAATGGTCCAAAATATAGGAAGAAAACTAACATAAAGATCAATTTCGTATAACATTTTATTCTCCCCGAATCATCAACATACCTTTAAACCAGTTATTTAAAAACTGCAAGAACTATAGCCTTTCAATTTAGGGGATAATTTTGGCAGATGAATCAGCTTCTTATAAGATGTATAAAACAGAATCCAGTTAAAGGGAAGGTGTATGTTTGGTAATCACTCTTAAAAATAATGGCAATAAAAGTGTTTTGAAAGCATTGCACAAGCTTTTGGTAGTAAAACCTATTTGAGAAACTTTTCAATTCGAAGAAATGTGTTTATGTAAAAATGCATCAGTCAGTTGTCATGGCCCAAAATTTGGATCTGATGAAGAAGAAAAAAGCGGCTCTCGGGATTAATTATTTTCCTGCATGGACATTCGCTCCTGATTTATGGCGATTTCTAAAAAACGCGACATCCCTTTGAATTAAAAATTGTTACGTTACTATTACTGCATTATATGCATCTACATTGTGTGCGGGATAAAACAGTCGAATGGATAAAAATACCTAAAAGTACACCTTTGTGTTAAAACAATCCTGATTAATTAAATATACCATCTAATTATAACTATTTTTTATTGGTTTCTCCTTTTCGAATTAAATAATTAAATATAAACATTAAATTTTCGGACAGTACCCTGACTAGCAAGTATAAGGGAAGTAAAACAGTTTTAAAAATCTCCATCATTTTGTTTTATTTCACGAGCCTCTGTTCACAAAACAAACGGAGCTGGAAATATTGCACAATATAAATAATTGCAACGACTACTTTCTGTACATAATAAAATGGTGGGGCTAAATCTGGACCCAACTTCATACAGCTGCGGGTACCGCAACGATATGATAGATGTTTAAATTTGCATCGGGGGATAAAGAATATTAATTTTGGTTGACACTGCTCTAGAATTGCAAGGGTCGTGGGTTCGAATCCCACCCGAGTAACATGCCTGTGATAATTTGTTTCAATGGACTCAGGAAAGTACTGAGTATACAGTGCTAAAACACACATCGGTGCGCGGGTAAAAACCAAGTTTAATTTTTTATATCCCCGATGCAAATTTAACATCTATTAAAACAATAATTATTATATTAAGTGTATTGGTGTTTAAGACTTGCACAAGTCTATTTTAAGTGACGTAGCCCACACAATTTTAACAGCAGTAACCAATGCTACACGTGTTAAAGTATTCCCAAATCCTATAAAAGTTAATACTCCAGCCTCTTAAATTAATAAAATAATTGTCTTTTCTGACAACTTAAATTAAAATTTTCTTCTCAAACACACATTAGGTTAGCCGTTCAGCTGCTGATCTGAGCTTTAAGATATAAGCTCATCTAAAATAAATACACCCTAAACACGTTAAATGGCAAGACTACCTTGGGAATAAAACCCCACACTTTCAAGTGAGATCTTTAGAGGGTCTGTTGACCAAAGGTGGTATTCCTGTTAGAAGTCAAAACCCCATAGGAATAATACAAATTAATTATAATGGACTATAAAATAGAATCTACAAAAATCATGAATTGCAAAACGTTGATTTAAAAAACGTTTAGATTATACATACTATCCATGAGGCATGTTGCATTCTTTTGCTCTTGGTATAGACTGGCCACCCCCGAACCTGTTATTTGATTGGGTACAATGATTCCATTGGATAACGTACAGTGACGTAAGCTATCTATCTGTGTTTCGATTGGTCCAAGGTATAGTGTTTGGCAGCTGCACTTTCGATCTGTCTTCATGCAGCAGTGTGTATCTGTTTTGCATGTGCACAATGTACGTATGATTTGACTGCGAATCTTTACATCACTGTGATATGAATGCGAGGTCTCTAGCGTAAGTGTAACGTCAGATGTTCAGGTTCATTGAACTCTATTTCAATATAACATTTCAATGTTCAGGTTACACTTGGTCCAGCTCTCCCGAGTAGCGCCCTCAAGTGTTGATGGAATAACCAGCTCAAGATAGTAGACTGGTCCAATACGTCCGTCCCTCAAAGATAATGACAGATATTGGATAATACATGTAGGTATACAAAATTTATTATGTAGGCCTATGTCAAGTTAAACTGCAAATCTCCAAAACCACGGAGGCCAGTTGAACTGACGCGAGGACAGTGATTATGGAACTTCGAAATGTGACGTCAGATGTTTGGGCTCAAACGGTAGTGTCCCCAGTCGCTGCATCTACCCTCACGGAAGTTACATGTACAGTGCCCTTTTCATTTTCAGTGACGGGTAACCTCTTGCCGATGTTTTCGGAATCTTCGATTGTCTCTGGGAGGGGTTTGTCTTTTGTCTCTGGGAGGATGGGAACAAGGATGGAAGACAAGACACAAAGTGCTCCAATAATCGTCAAAGGCAGGTACGGTGCAACTTCATCCTTTGAATGAAAAGACAAACAGAAAAGTCACACTATAGTAGTACCGAAAAAAGGGGGGACATTTGGGACGCTTGGTGGCAGCAGACAAGATAAAATCCATTGTTCTCGGTAATGGGCGCATGCTCAGCAATACGAAACAATGACAATTTACCTGAAGTCTGCTGTCACCTAGCGTTCCAAAGTCTCAAATGAAAGCACCAAATCCATTTAGTTGAAATGCTAACTCTCCTTGCTTATAATTAAAACACACTTCAGTACATTTGATTATCCCCCCCCCAAAAAAAAAAGAAAAAAGAAAACGAAACAATAAGACTAATAAGAATAAATAAATAAACAAATAAATAAAGAAAGAATACAATAACAATTAAAAGCACATACATTATATAAACAAATAAATAAATATGAATAAAAAAAAAACATGGAAAATAAACAGTTTGAATAACAAATTAAATAATGAAAGGGCAATAACTTACCAAATACAAAACAAATGGTGCTACTACAGTGCCGATATTACCACAAACCGCTCCCACTCCAAAACCCAAATTCCTGCAAGTAAAAATTAATACAAAACATTTATGACAGTGCCTTTAAAATTAAACCAGAGCTTTATAAAGTGTTAATGTTGATTTTTAAACCTCTTAACACATTTACTGTCCTCTGTAAAGATATTTACTTTTTGTAACACAAAACCACAATGTCCATAGACTTACATTAAAATTTCCACAGTTTGAAGATTATGATAGTAGAAAAATTCCCTTAAAATAACAACTTGTTGGGGTGCTGTAATTCTTTTTTAGAAATGAGTAAAACAATGTCACCAAAAGTTTACTTGTTATCAATAATGCACTTACCTAATAGGTGTTGGCAGTATCTCCGTGCAACAGATTGTGTTTATTGAATATGAACAGATGATGCATAGTTTAATCAGCATGGCGGAAATCAAGATGGCGACGGTCAGATCTGTTCCGTTAGCTAAAGAAAAAGAGAACAAAAAACATAAAATCAAAGAAACAATAACTGGTTTTTTATATTTTTTATTATTATTAAACACTCGAAATCAATATTGTGCGAGGGTTGCAATCTTCTTGTATCTGAATTGTGGCTACAGCTAGCTGGGACTGCTGAAAGCGTGTTCCAAGGACGTCTAATACTGCAATATTATGAGTGTCACTGGCCCTTTTCGAAACCACGGCTTCGGCTTTGGATTCGGCTTCAGGATCCGTCACCTCGTCTGAAGCCAGGCCTGGGCACGTACGCAAAACACGCGCATTATTGGCAAAACAACCGCGGGGCCAATTGCTTGCCTGAGCCAAACTCAAAGGACGTTTCAAAAGAGGGCGCTCATATCATAAAAAGTAAATTGTAGCCTACATTATCGAAACAAATTTCATTCACTTTGGCTTTCCAAAGATTTCCAAACTCACTTAAAACAAAAATCGGACTGCGACGATGCAATAGAAAAGTATTTTACTGGATGAACGCACACCAAACAAACAGACAAACAGACAAACAGACAAACAGACAGACAAACAGACAAACAGACAAACAGACAAACAGACAAACAGACAAACAGACAAACAGACAAACAGACAAACAGACAAACAGACAAACAGACAAACAGACTAACAGACAAACAGACAAACAGACAAACAGACAAACAGACAAACAGACAAACAGACAAACAGACAAACAGACAAACAGACAAACAGACAAACAGACAAACAGACAAACAGACAAACAGACAAACAGACAAACAGACAAACAGACAAACAGACAAACAGACAAACAGACAAACAGACAAACAGACAAACAGACAAACAGACAAACAGACAAACAGACAAACAGACAAACAGACAAACAGACAAACAGACAAACAGACAAACAGACAAACAAACAAACAAACAAACAAACAAACAAACAAACAAACAAACACACAAACAAACGAACCAACAAACAAACACACCTGTTTTTTGAGGAAGGAGAGCTGTTGTGATGCTTGCTAACCCAGCCACGAGGAAGAACAGGCTCAAGGATGGCCGACGACCCCACCTATTATAGAAATATACAAACAAATATACTGATTATAAACTCAAATACAAATTTACTGTCACACAGCGATCTATTTACCATAAATAAACTTACTCGTTAAAGGGAAGGTAACACGTTTGGTAATTACTCAAAACAACTTAAAAACTCACTTGGTAACGAGCATTGGAGATAGTGTAAAACATTGTGGGGAACGACTCCCTCTGAAGTAACGTATAGTTTTTAAGAAAGAGGTACTTTCTCACTAAAATAATTAAAGACTTCTAGCTAGAAGTCGTTTATTCCTAGGTTTGTTATTTTATGCATAATGTTGAGATACACCAAGTGAAAATACTGGTCTTTGACAATTATCAATAGTGTACCTTCCCTTTAAAGGACACCTTTGGTAATAATTGGCAAAGACAAGTATCACCACAAGTATAAAAATAACAAAATGTTAAAATCTTTACTCGGTCGTCAACGTCGCAATAGAACAATGAAACTCGAAACAAGCAAATTGTTGCAAACAATTGTGTTTTCAGATGAGTAAAGTCATGCATGAAGTCTTTTAATATTATTTATAAAGTGAGGAATTACTTCCTTCTCAAAAACTACGTTACGAGAGAGAGAGAGAGAGAGAGAGAGAGAGAGAGAGAGAGAGAGAGAGAGAGAGAGAGAGAGAGAGAGAGAGAGAGAGAGAGAGAGAGAGAGAGAGAGAGAGAGAGAGAGAGAGAGAGAGAGAGAGAGAGAGAGCCGTTCCTCACAACGTTTTATATTACCAACAGCTCTCCATGATTGTTGAAGCAGGTTTTTATGGGGACAATTATTTTGAGTGGTCTTTGACAAACAAACTACAGGTGTTCAGAGCCTTTACTAGCAGTAACCTACCACGTCATAGTGAAGTGTATGATTAAATAACCAGGCAGCTCGACAACTCCTAGGAGTAGAACATTTATATATTTATTCCCAGCGAGATTTGCTGCATTTAGCGTTGCGCCGAGATACGCCAACAGTGCTACAAACCTGTAGAATAAACACAAATAATAAATAATAATATATCAATTAAATTAAAAACAATTATATCAAAAACGAAACAATGCTACATTGAGTTGAATAAAAAGAAAATCCGAAATATTATTGTCTATGTACAATAGTGACACACTTTTTCTTTTTTTTTTCTTTTTTTTTAATTTTTTTATTTTAGGCTTTAATAGGCAGGGGTGCTTTTGGTTTATTGCCTACCAGTATCCCACATGCATAACATAATAAACTGTACAAAAACAAATGGGCTTAAATTGGTAAGTGACGTTGCAACAAACGAATGAAAGAAATAATGACCCTTGTTGCATAGAATTTGGTGCTTCAGATACCTGAGAAAGTCTTCATGCCGGAAGCCTTTCTCGACTCAGGTTCAAATTTGTTGGTAAAAAATTACCTTTTCCTCTAAAAATAAACTTACTTCAATACAATTATTATTAACATCTACACAAAATTATTGAAGAAAGATTTTTGTTCTTCTTTTTCTGAAACTTGTTTCGCACTCACCATAAAAAATAGACGATTATTACGTTTAAAAGCACCCTCCGACTTTTAAATATATCAATGAACCTGCATTTGTTTTTCTCTGGTGAACTTTCAGTAGTTACGGGAAGTTTATTTATGATGTCGCCGTCATCCCTCGCAATCAACAGAGGGGGTAAGTCCTCAATGATCTCAAGAAACCCACCGGGTGGTGGTGTGCGTCTATTCCAACGGGCCATCTTTTCAAGTATAACACGTGCTTTGTCTTTGCGCCCTACTGCGAGTAACCACCTTACGGAGTCATCTAACAGGCTGATGTAAAAGCATGAAAGATAAAAGAATTGTGTTGTAAGAGATTATATTATTTACATTCGGGTTAAAGAATTAATTCAAGTTTTACCCTTACACTAGACTTGACTCAAGTCACAATTCCGTGCCGAAGTTCCCCTACCTGTTCATTCTCGGGACTACATTTTTTTACGGTGATTGCGCAATACAATCAAACTAGTTGTTTTGCTAGTTGGCGCAATTTGCTTGAGGACTTCTCACGCGAGAATGGGACTTGAATCTAGACCACCCTTACACCGATATGTAAGTAGCACTGAACCCGGTTCTTTTCCGTAGGTGTAACAAAAATCACAGGCATTTTACGGGGGGGGGGGGTGGATTCGAACCCAAGACCTTTGGCAACTCAAGAGGAGTGTCTTACCAAATATAGGAAAGTGGTGTATGGGATTTTAACTCGGAATTATGCATCAGTTGGACCTAACTGGAGTTATTTTGACACAGGATTCTGTCACATAGAAATGAGTTAGGCCAAACAGGATCAGAATCCAGGTTTATTCTAACCAAGATCCAGGTCAGTTCTAACCTGCATCCGGGTCAATTCTAACCAGGATCTGGCTAAATTCTAAGGGTCGATTCTAAACACGACCCGGATCTTGGCAATTCTAACCAAGATCCATGTTAATTCTTGCGCGGATCCAGGTCAAGTCTAAAACCAGGATCCGGGTCAACTCTAACCCAGATCCAGATCAATTTTGACCCAGATGTGTTTAGAGTTACAGATCTTGATAAACACAAAATAAAGCTGTACTTACAACCAAAGTGGTAGGGCTATAAAACATGGTATTGAAATAACCAGTTGCATATGGCGCCAATTGGTAAATGTGTAGCCAATGGGGGCAAGAAGTACCATGGCCACGCCCCAAATCAAGTTGTTCAAACTGCCCGCTAGAGTTCGGCATTCAGAAGGGAACATTTCCATGATCATCACAAACTGTACCATATTATAGCCCTGTGCAAAAATAAAATATAATAAAACAAAGCAAGTTATTATTTAAAGATGCTATGTCAGATTTTTGGCCGATTTGACCCCAAAATTTGGGTTTAAAATTCAATAGGTATTTTGATGGGGGTCGAGAAAGTTAGCTTTCATTTGAGCCATTGCTCGAAAAAGTCCGCCAGTTGTTAGTAGCAGTAAAATAAAGTGCTCAAAATTAGTTTTTGTCGGGATCCCGACAATAATATATCACGTGACTAATTCTTATGTGTTTTATAAGAAACGTTTTAAATTTTTGTCATGGTTCCTGACCATTAAAAGTAAAAGTTAAACTTTTTTTCGTCAGAGCGGGTGATACTCCTTAAAATACCATTCACTCAAAAAAAAGTCTATTTTTTAATTTGGGGCCAAACATCTGACATAGCATTGAAACTTTGCATGTGGATGTATTATAACTAAAACAGGTTTGCGGTATAAACACGATGTGAATGTGAATATCTCTTTCAATTCAATTCACTTCACGTAAATTTATTTTCATACTGTCTCAAACACATCATTACTTTTTATTACCTTTATAATTAGTCTAGTCTAATGATTATACGACTGGAATTAAAATTGCAGGTATGTTTTTGAAGAGTTAAAGCAATTAAATTAAATTAAATTAAATTACTTGTTTGAGTAGCGTTGGTTCTGAAACCGCCGTTCTTTTAGAACCAATACATGTACACTACTCAAAATAGTTATTCATATGGTGTAATACTGCAAACCTCTCATAGCTATTATAGTTTATTTGATAAAAGAACAAAAAGGTTTTAAAGTAATGTTGAGGAGTTTCACTTCGGTGTAGAGCTGATAAAGTAGTCGCAGACAGTGTGTATGTTTTGCTTGATCAACCATGAAAAAGAAGACCTGTGAACACTAGCTTAATCCACTGTGTGATATTGAGTCGGGAGAAATAGTGAAAACCATGCACAATTTGTAGCTTAATCCACTGTGTGATTTTGAGTCGGGAGAAATAGTGAAAACCATGCACAATTTGTAGCTTAATCCACTGTGTGATTTTGAGTCGGGAGAAATAGTGAAAACCATGCACAATTTGTAGCTTAATCCACTGTGTGATTTTGAGTCGGGAGAAATAGTGAAAACCATGCACAATTTGTAGCTTAATCCACTGTGTGATTTTGAGTCGGGAGAAATAGTGAAAACCATGAACAATTTGTAGCTTAATCCACTGTGTGATTTTGAGTCGGGAGAAATAGTGAAAACCATGCACAATTTGTAGCTTAATCCACTGTGTGATTTAGAGTCGGGAGAAATAGTGAAAACCATGCCAATTTGTAGCTTAATCCACTGTGTGATTTTGAGTCGGGAGAAACAGTGAAAACCATGCACAATTTGTAGCTTAATCCACTGTGTGATTTTGAGTCGGGAGAAATAGTGAAAACCATGCACAATTTGTAGCTTAATCCACTGTGTGATATTGAGTCGGGAGAAATAGTGAAAACCATGCACAATTTGTAGCTTAATCCACTGTGTGATTTTGAGTCGGGAGAAATAGTGAAAACCTTGCACAATTTGTAGCTTAATTTACTGTGTGATTTTGAGTCGGGAGAAATAGTGAAAACCTTGCACAATTCGTAGCTTAATCCACTGTGTGATTTTGAGTCGGGAGAAATAGTGAAAACCTTGCACAATTTGTAGCTTAATCCACTGTGTGATTTTGAGTCGGGAGAAAAAGTGAAAACCTTGCACAATTCGTAGCTTAATCCACTGTGTGATTTTGAGTCGGGAGAAATAGTGAAAACCTTGCACAATTTGTAGCTTAATCCACTGTGTGATTTTGAGTCGGGAGAAATAGTGAAAACCTTGCACAATTTGTAGCTTAATCCACTGTGTGATTTTGAGTCGGGAGAAATAGTGAAAACCATGCACAAACTTTTAGCACGTAAACTGGTGTCCATAAAGGAACACGTTGCCTTAGATCGGACGAGTTGGTCAATAAAAAGCGTGTGTACACCGTTTGTTATAAAATGCATAATGGTTGGAAATGTTTTTAAAGGCAGTGGACACTCTTGGTAATTACTCAAAATAATTATTAGCAAAAAACCCTTTCTTGGTGACAAGTGATGGGGAGAGGTTGGTGGTATAAAACATTGTGAGAAACAGCTCCCTCTGAAGTGCCATAGTTTTGGAGAAAGAAGTAATTTTCCACGAATGTGATTTCGAGACCTCAAGTTTAGAACTTGAGGTCTCGAAATAAACCATCTAATGGCACACAACTTCGTGTGACAAGGGTGTTTTTTTCTTTCATTATTATCTCGCAACTTTGATGACCGATGGAGCTCAAATTTTCACAGGTTTGTTATTTTATGCATATGTTGAGATACACCAAGTGTGAAGGCTAGTCTTTGACAGTTACCAATAGTGTCCACTGCCTTTAAAAGTAGAATACAATGATCCACGCAAATTTGCCTCGAAATTGCGCGGTTTTCCTTTTCCTTTGCGAACTTACACGGTCGGCCATTAATATGGGAGTCAAAAAGTTGACCACCATAAATGGCAGACCGTGTTAGTCGACGAGGTAAAAGGAAAACCGTGCAACTTCGAGTGAAAACTAGACATTAAGTGTTTGTGAACAAACACGAAGCTGTTCCGTGTTGTTTTGCTTGGATTATGTGCTTCATTGCCCAAGGAATACTGAAAAAGGTTTCAAAAAAGTTGTGTAGCTCTTGTTATAAAGTCTTACTTCCCGGTTGACCCGTAAGTAAAGGTCAACATGGGCCCACAGCTACCAAAGATTAATCTGCAATGCCAAGGAGTCTATAAAATCGGTTGTGTATATCTTGATATATAGTCCTGTAGGGACCTTGGAAAGATCAGGTAAAAGTAAGTGTGTAAATAGATGTAGCCCCCCTATCAAATTTTTGTTAAACAGCCTTTCATTAGTAATTTTTAACTGTTCCATGCCATGCATAGTAAATATAACACCCATTACAGAGCCAGCATGAAACAGCAGTTGGGCATCCTGGAAACCATGTGCAGGGACCATGTGAGTTTTGGTGCTGTGTGACCTTCATGTCATTCTGTGGATGACTGGAGACTGAATTACTGACTTAAACTTGTTGAGCAACAAACTCATTTCTGTCTCTGTTTTCCTTTCATTACAGGTATGTAGATTTTTATTAAATTGATACCATAATTATTTTAGGATATATAGATCACTTAGATACAATTCTAGAACTTTTCATGAAACTATAAGATGAGTTATTTGGCTTCAACTTTGATCATCCTAAGTGAAGTTTTAAAGTATACTATACATGTATGCACTCAGATTAGTTAGTAACTTTTCCCTTTTTAATAATGTGTTTAAGGGACAGAATAACTACTTTTCTTCATGATGCTTTGATAAATGATGGTTGTACTTATAAGTAAAACCTTATACAATGCCCTAATGCTAAGATTGATTCTTGGTTACTTTCCTAACTATGTGTATTTTGAGGAGAGAAAAGTCAGTTTAGTTTTCCGTTTTTGTAAGTTTAGTTCTATGTAGTATAGCTGTGTACATGTACATGTATGAGTACATTGTACATGTAATTTAGCCCAGCTTTGTTCTATGCATACTCTGTGACTGTGTGGCACCATTAAGTCTGTTAGACTCATTAACTCCATGCCTCAGGGTTTGGTCAGTGGTGCAAGGTCGGAGTTGTATATATTCAAAGTGTTGTACCAAACAAGCCTCTGGGATTTCATTGTTTATATATTGAAGTTTGCAAGGAGTTTACTACTTCTTGGGTTGTGGTTGAGATTTAGTTAATGGATAAGTACTAAAGAAAGTATTGCTAGTATAGTAAGTGTTTAGTTATTATCAACCAAAGGAGACATTGCAGAGTTAATTAATGTTTCTCTTTATCCTGTTATTTAATGTGTTTCTTTGTTAGGATACTAGAGTCAGTTTAGAGTTGTTTCAGACAAACACATTTCTAGTGTGGTGATTTCTGTGCATAATTAGTATGGCTAGAGCACAGGTTTTCGTGATTGTAGAATAGTAAATTGCAGTGAATTATATTGTTATTAGTTAAATCATTGTTGTAACATATTGTCATTCTGTGGATGACTGGAGACTGAATTACTGACTTAAACTTGTTGAGCAACAAACTCATTTCTGTCTCTGTTTTCCTTTCATTCCAGACCAATTTAATGCGATTCTTCACTGTTTGAATTCAACCTAACATTGAGGTGTAACAGTCCCACTTCAGGTTGACCCAGAAGTAGAGGTCAACTTGGGGTCACAGTTTTCCAAAGCTAATATTTATTGCCTTAGAGTCTATAACTGAAGTTTGAACATTAGCTTTGTACTTTTTTAGATATGGGCTCACTTCCGGTTGACCCGGAAGTAAAGGTCAACATGGGGTCAAAGTTGTTTCAAACTAATCTTGAATGCCCAAGGAGTCTATAACTGAACAAAAATTGATAATCTGTTGTATAGTTCTTGAGATATGGTCCCACTTCCGGTTGACCAGGAAGTATGGGTCAACTTGAGGACACGGTTTTTTAAAGTTAATATTTTATGCCTAAGGAGTATACATGTATAACTGAAAATATTTTGAAAATCTGCTGTATAGTTCTTGAGATATGGTGACACTTCCGGTTGACGTGGAAGTAGAGGTCAACTTGAGGTCACAGTTTTTTCAAATTAATCTCCAACCCCCAAGGAGTCTTTAAGAACAAACAGTTGAAAAGTCGGCCGTGAAGTTCTTGAGATATGATGCTGCAAAGATTTCCTAATTAATATGCAAATGAGGGTCACTGGTGGTTAATTAATAAATAATCTTAATATGTTTTATGATAGGAATTAAGCTAAACATCCTAACGCTTCCATTTGATATTATTTTACGTGTTTAAAAACACATATTAATTTGTAAGATACTCCTTTATTTTCCTACTCCTGCCGATAGGGGGCGCTCTTATGAGACATTTCAATTGCACGATTTCTGCACTGTAATGTCTGTATCTGACTCTGTATTTGTATGTGTACGTCGCAGAGACCCAAACTGTCATAAAATGTCAAGCTATAATTTCCCCTATAGAACACGGCCCAGTTTTATGGCTCTGTCTGCTTCAACCAAACTCTGCCCATTTATTATACAACCACCGTTCTCCGCTTACTTTGCAGGCGCTGAAATATCTGTGCAACTAGTTCAAAGCAAAGATTACATATGATAAGTTTCACCGCGTACAAGCAAAAATATCCCTGCTAAGCTGTGAAATATGCTTTATGTAAGCGATAATATCCGCGCTTCTGATGTGTCAATTCTTTGCTTACGCAGTGAAGCAGAGTCAAATTGGACAAGTTTCACAAGATTTCCCCTCATGTACTAACAATCTTTTTTGACTTTACATGTTTGAAGTGTAGGCCTTACCAAACCTACTCACAGGGCAAAATTACATGGTTCTTATGACCACCAAAGTCTGCGCTTACGATCACCATTTTCCGCTTACTGTGATGTGCAAGCTTGGAAAATAATGTGCGAGCTTGGAAGCACACAAACAAAAGAAATCCCTGCTATAAGCAGTCTATTTCGCTTGACGTAAGTGTAGAAATCAATGCTTCAGCAGATTACTGAATCTTTTTTCATTAAGCAAGTTCCCATCATGACTCGACTAGTCGAAATAAAATACAGATTCTCAAGATTTGTGCCGCTATGTGCCGCAAAGGCAATATTAATTATGTTGTGAATGGGTGACTAGTGAATTTTACTACTCGACTAGTCGCACCTCAAACCTGACTACGACACTTGTCGAGATAAAATACGGATTCTCAAGATTTGTACCGCTATGTGCCGCAAGGGCAATATTAATTATGTTGCGAATGGGTGTGACTAGTGAAATTTACTACTCGACTAGTCGCACCTCAAACCTAACTACGACACTTGTCGAGATAAAGTACGGATTCTCAAGATTTGTGCCGCTATGCCGCAAGGGCAATATAAATTATGTTGCGAATAGTAGTAAGCAACACAACTGGTTCACCAATATAGTCGGGACAAATTTTTAATTATGTTGCGAATGGATGTGACTAGTGAAATTTACTACTCGACTAGTCGCACTTCAAAACTAACTATGACACTTGTCGAGATAAAGTACGGATTCTCAAGATTTGTGCCGCTATGCCGCAAGGGCAATATTAATTATGTTGCGAATAGTAGTAACCAACACAACTGGTTCACTAAACAGATAGTCGGGACAAATTTTGTAGTCGATGTGTGGACACGATTATAACGGAGTAGAGAAAAACAGTAGTCGCGACTCAAATAATAATTTGTAGTCGCGAGTTTAACACTAAAGCACACTCGTCGCCCCTGCGTACTTTTGTCTCAAGTAAAGCACGGTTTTTCCTGCGAACGCAAATCAAATTTTTAAGTCACTGTTTTCGCAGTGAAAGTTTCGCAGGAGTTGAGCACAATTAGTCAACTGTAGCAAATTTTTTGATGCGAATTGTGACGTGAAGAACACATTCCATGCTAAGCTGTAAAATACGCTTAGCGTAAGCACAGTTCCCTGATTACGTAAGCGCTGCGATTCTTTCCTTTAAAAGCCATTGGCCCAGGACCAAACTACATAATAGCTTTTTACACAAAAAGCAGCTTAACCCATGCCTCATGTTCAAGTTGTGAATCCAGGTGTTCTGCTCAATTTCTGCAATTTTGTAAAGCAAAATGTTTTGCCTGTTTATTATAAGCAGCTCTATAAAACTGAGCCACTCAACCACCAGAGAAACGATCAGCATAATAAAATCTCTGCTTTTGTATTCCTGTCAAAGGGTTTTGGTTTGTCGATCATGGTCTAATTTCCGAAAGTAACGCGAAACACTGAAATTAGTTTAGGCAATTGGTCCTCGGCGCAAACAAGGTGACTTTACCCGTAAATCATTCCAAATCCCGGGCGGTCTATTTTCGTCGTCTACGCTCGTCGCCTGAAACGAGCCCGGTGTCATGACAAAAACTGTCCGCTGACAATAAGTGTCCGCTCATTAGCTTATTGTGTTCTGATTGGTCAAGCGTCCACGACGTCACATTGCTTACGGAAGCTTGCTAAACAGTGTCCGCGGTTAGCGTGCATCATCATAGCGTGCCTTTTTAACCTTTTAGTTTTAGTTTTATTTATTATTTTTTTGTATCGCTTTCCTGCTTGTGTTTGAATATAATATTCGTATTATTTATGATCATTTGGCACTTTCACAATTCGTACTTTTAACCTGCACTTTTTAATTACTTATTAAGTAAAATAGTAAATACTAACCATGACATACTTTTGACGGTCTTGTCTTTACTTGAACGCTTTCTTCGTTGTATTTTATTGTAAATAATTCGTAAGAACATTTTAGCACTTTCACAATTCGTACTTTTTAAACCTGCACTGTTTCCATGATAAGATACTAATCTTGACATACTTTTGAGTGTTCTGTTCGTCTATTTTTTTGGCTTGTATTTACTTTTAATATAAATCAGCACTGTGCAGCACGGCGCCCGGACACTTTTTGTTGGGCGGACACTATTTGTCACGTAATACATGTCAAATAGTGTCCAGGGTCTACTGCGCATGCTCAGCGGACAGTTATTGCAAAGATTATTTTTCTTGAGACGGCTGAGAAGCTTCCATGTCAGTCAGCCACTTCTGTTGAAGTTCTACCGAGCGGTGATCGAGAGTGATCGTTTGGTGGGGCAATGCAACAGCCGATGACCGGAAGCGTATCAGCCGGATAGTTCGCACCGCTAGTAAAATCATAGGTTGCCAACTTCCATCACTTGATGAACTGTATCTCTCTCGAGTTAAAAAACGAGCCCTCTCTATAGTAGATGACCAGTTTCACCCAGCACATTCCCTCTTTCAGCCCATGCGGTCTAAGAATCGTTTCCGTTCAATTAAATCTGGATCCAACCGTACTTTGCAGAGTTTTTATCCAACAGCTGTTCGTGTTCTAAATGACAGGTTTATCATGAATGTCTATTTCTGATTTTAATTATATCGTACTATTTTTATCTTTCGTATTTCGCCTGTATATTGTAATACTTTTCAGAGTTGTTTATATTATATTTCCATGTATTTTTGTAAATGGTTAATTTTTAGTGTAATTTGTATATAACATAATATTTTTAGACACGCAAAACCTTGTCTTTACTTGAACGCTTTCTTCGTTGTATTTTATTATACATGTCTTGTATTTACTTGAACGCTTTCTTCGTTGTATTTTATTGTAAATAATTCGTAAGAACATTTTAGCACTTTCACAATTCGTACTTTTTAAACCTGCACTGTTTTCATGATAAGATACTAATCTTGACATACTTTTGAGTGTTCTGTTCGTCTATTTTTTGGGGCTTGTATTTACTTTTAATATAATCAGCACTGTGCAGCACGGCGCCCGGACACTTTTTGTTGGGCGGACACTATTTGTCACGTAATACATGCCAAATAGTGTCCAGGGTCTACTGCGCATGCTCAGCGGACACTTATTGCAAAGATTATTTTTCTTGAGACGGCTGAGAAGCTCCCATGTCAGTCAGCCACTTCTGTTGAAGTTCTACCGAGCGGTGATTGAGAGTGTCTTGAATCAACTGTATCTCTCTCGAGTTAAAAAACGAGCCCTCTCTATAGTAGATGACCAGTTTCACCCAGCACATTCCCTCTTTCAGCCCATGCGGTCTAAGAATCGTTTTCGTTCAATTAAACCTGGATCCAACCGTACTTTGCAGAGTTTTTACCACACAGCTGTTTGTGTTCTAAATGACAGGTTTTAATCATGAATGTCTATTTCTGATTTTAATTATATCGTAATATTTTTATCTTTCGTATTTCGCCTGTATATTGCAATACTTTTCAGAGTTGTTTATATTATATTTCCATCTTGTAAATGGTTAATTTTTAGTGTAATTTGTATATAACATAATATTTTTAGACACGCAAAACCTAGCTTGTCTTTACTTGAACGCTTTCTTCGTTGTATTTTATTGTAAATAATTCGTAAGAACATTTTAGCACTTTCTCAATTCGTACTTTTTAAACCTGCACTGTTTTCATGATAAGATACTAATCTTGACATACATGTACTTTTGAGTGTTCTGTTCGTCTATTTTTTTGGCTTGTATTTACTTTTAATATAAATCAGCACTGTGCAGCACGGCGCCCGGACACTTTTTGTTGGGCGGACACTATTTGTCACGTAATACATGCCAAATAGTGTCCAGGGTCTACTGCGCATGCTCAGCGGACGCTTATTGCCAGCGGACAGTTTTTGTCATGACACCGGTCAACTCGGTCTCAAACCAACTCGGTCCCAGTCATACGTTGCCAGTTTTTTCACTTATTTCTCAAAAACTACAACACCACAGCAAGTAATATTTTAAGGGAAGCTTTCAACTATCATTATCTTCAAACTGTTTAAGTTTAGTGTAAATCTTTGGACACGATGGTGTGTCGTCGTCGTCAAAAACCCCTGTTCAATTACGCACGTTCGTTTGAATGAAATCCCTAAACCTTCGTACTTTGTCGCGTGCAAAGTATATGGGCCCGGAACTCGGTTAGATTGTTATGGGTCCTGAACGATGGTAGGAAAACAGAATGAGTAGACTTCCTCTCAAGAAGTCACAACTCATGATAGTTACATACTGTATGGCATTTACCATAGAGAATGTTTAACAATAACATGGAAGTGACTGCATCCAGTTATATTCAAACGCGTAGACTCATCTCAAGAAGTCACAACTCATGATAGGTACATACTGTATGGCATTTACCAAAGAGAATATTTAACAATAACATGGAAGCGACTGCATCCAGTTATATTCAAATGAAGATTATGTGGTTAATTAATTAAGATTTTTATTTTTTTTACATTTAGAGTAAAGCTTATGTTCTAAGCTACAATTTGGTATAATAAACTCACTCTTTCGTATTATGGTTTGGGAAATTAGGCTTAAAGAAAAAAACGTGTACAAATGCTATGGGTTTTAGGCAGAAACAAAGAATAATAATAATAATAAAAATAATAAAAATCTCGACGAAAACAATAGCTGTTCCGACTGGATCGGAACAGCTAATTATGATTTTTGCTCACTTGCGCAAACATGCCAGTCAGAAACCAGAGCACAGCTATCCCAACGTAGTTCCAGACGAAAGCAACAGCTACGCCGAGTACGCCATTCATTACACATGCCCCGAGCAGCACGACCTTTCTACCGAAGACGTCCGAAAGATACCCGAACACTACGGCACCTATCAGCATGCCGAAGAGGAAAATGGACTGGGCGGTCTCGGCAAGTAGACCTAGATCACAGACCAGATTTAGCTGTGTAAGAAGATTCGGAAAAAACAAAAACATCAGACGGGTTTTTTTTTTTTTATAAAAGGGAAGGTATACGCTTGGTAATCATTCTTAAACGTGGACCGGACCGCAACCCAAATAATAACCAATATCTTTCGCATAATAAAAACATTGTCAGTACACAATGCACATAACGGTACATTCACATTAATTGTTTCATGCATGAGGCTAGTTAACACGACTCGGCTGGATATTCATACAATACAAGTTTAGAAATACCCCCCCCCCATAAAAAAAAAAAAAAAAAAAAAGAAAAAAAAGAAAAAAAAAAAAAAAATACAAAAACAGCCCACTTAGCAACAACACTAAAACGAACCAACAATACCGTCATTAAAGATTCTTGTTCAAATGTTACACCATTGCAACGGTTTACCAATGCATTTGGTTTGCGGTAAACACCGCGTATGTACGTGCCAGGACGTAGGTTCAAACCGAGGAGATTAAAAATGTAAGAATTCGGGAGATTTCAATAACAACAATTTCTAAATTATTCGTGACAAACAAGTAATAATAGGCCCTAATACTTGGAAGTCTCACGTCATGAATAATTTAAATATCCTTTGTGTATAAACTACCCGTGCATATGTTTACGTATTGATTCGGAATGTGTTTATGCAATAAAAATACACCACGACGGAAAGAACAAAGGCACAACATTGATGTTTCATGCATGATAAAGTACAATCGGTCATAACACTTTGTGTAAGGATTCGTCTATGCTTCAATTGAATTCACAGTATTTCAATTCCGTCAAAAACACATGCAGCGTTACTGAGTGCATAAGCCACATGTAATAGCGAACAGAGTAGTGTATTAAATTATACTGTCAGAGAAAAGGAATAGTATTGAGGGAAATTTGACCCGAGGTTCGCTAGCCTGTGGACAGATCATAACTAACTCCATGGACAGACAGACAAAATAAACGGACAAACGGAGGACGTACGAATACTAAACAGGAACAAAACAACAACAACAACAACACTTAATTAACTACAGTGAATGATATATCAAATAATAATAATAATATAACAAAAGAACAATAATTATGATAGTTGATATACCTGGCATACAGTCAATGGACTGATTCACTTTTCAAAAAGCATCTGAAATCACACCTGTTCCCACACAATAATTGCTTGGCTGTTTGATTTTAATTTGCATATTGTTTTGTTGTATCATTGTCTCTCTGTTTCATCACAAACCGCTGTGGTTTTGATGAAATGGCGGCATTTATAAAACATTTTTGTCTGTATTGTATTTATAAAATAATGTTACATACTAAGACTATGAAACGTTCCCTTATATATACTTACGTCTGTCACGATGGTAGATTCATTATAAATCCGTTCATATGTCCACTCTGTACACGGACTAACACTCTCTGACCCATTGACGAAACTCACTGCTTGACATGCATCTTGAGATCCTGCATCTTCAAAGGACGAGTTGGTCCTACCGTCAACCGAAGCGTTCGGCCCGGCAGTCCCCTCTCCCAACAAGGTCAGACCGTTTGTTGTTGTGCAGTGAAAGGATTTCGGTCTGTCAGCGCTGAAGATTATTCCCATCATTTGCCAAGCCGGAAATAATGTCCCAAGTGCTGTAATTATGACGCTCGTTGTTAACTGATATCTGCCGTATTTACCGATGCTGTACAGTGCATCGTCAAGCCTTGCAAATGCCATGTTCTATTATTTTGTGGACGCCGGTAGTGTAGTGTACTGTGGCTTTCATCCGTCTCGAAAGGCAATGGACTTTCTACGCGTGCAAACAACGTTATGTAATTATCTTAGCTTGACTCCGGCCTCTCGCACAAAGACCCTGCTTCATACCAGCAACCATACCGTACCCGGGCGTCTATTGACCCGGTGATATTTGACCTTGAGGCGGTAGGATTATAGTTCTCGTGTCACAGGCGTAAGCACAACGAACAGCTGATACGATGCCGGCACAAGATGGTGAATCGGCGATTGTGTTGTGACAGCTGATTCCGACGAGCTCCGCATGCGGAGTGTGGTTCCGTGTACGAGTGCGGATGATCTGCGCTACGTAGTTGTGCGGCCAGTTGACTGTGATATACATGTACACACATTTTATACGCACAACTGATGGGGATTCTGTTGTTTGTTTAACATTGTGAGAAACGACCCCCTCTGATCTTTACGCTCTGTAAAACATCGTTTTTAATAAAGAGATAATTCCCACTCTCCATAATACAACTTCAGGCCTTAAGCCCTTGTTATGCATTGTGCAACCATGGAGGTAGAATAGACCTCCATGGTGCAACAAAGTTTTTTTCATTCTTGAACGTTCGATGACCAACAAAGCCCACATTTCCACAAGTTGGTTATTTGTATGCATATGTTGGGATACACCAATTGATATATCTTTGACAATTACCGAAGGTGTCATATGTGTCCATTAAACAACATCTACCACAAAACCGCTGAAATACCGATCCAAAAGATCGCGACTGCTTGGAAATGTTTTTCATTTATTAATCTATTTTAGGGGAGCTCGGGGCCGCAAGCATAATTTCAGCGGGGGCCAGTTTCCTGTATACCGTGCCATGCAGGAACACCGGGTATTCATAAACCCATTATTACTCCCAGGAGAAGTGATCTGGGTCACTTGACGTAGTGCACTGCCAATCTTAGCACAGGGACATACGGCTCAATGTACATGTGTTAAGGAAAAACAAAGAAGAATTTAAGAAGGCAAACAAATGAATAATTTCTCGTACAGTAAGAGTGAACATGCAACCAACAATTTAATTAGGAGGTAAAAAGAGAATAATGGCCCACGAATGTACTAACTTTACTCCAAAAAGAATTAAAAATCAAGCCACAACGAATGTGAGAACACTATTTTCTGCTTTCTTTTATCCATCGAAATTACTTGGTAAATCTATTCGCAATATTTATCAGTTAACACTAAGAAATTATAGTTTTTAAAAGTTACTTTAAATGCTGCAAACGCTACTTCGGTGTCCATTTAAACACTACACGATACATTCGTCCATCATGAAGTAAACAAAATGAAAAAGGAAAACAAAATCTTCAATCCATTAATAACCAGTTATAATAAATGGTCTGACTTTAAACCTTGCTGTTGAGTTCCTTTTTCTTCTTCTTCTTTTTTTTTTATAGGGGGGGGGGGGTGGGGGTTCGTTGTTGTAATGTTGCTGTGATGTTGTTGTTGTTGTTGTTGTTGTTGTTGTTATGTTGTCGTTATTATTGTCGTTGAAGTTTCTTTTGTTTCCTTCTTGTTTGTGGGGTGGGGAGGGGGTTATAATAATGGGATCGCAATTTCACTAAGCGTAAAATAGTCTGTTCGATTGCATTCCGTTTTTAACTCATTCCTGGCCTCCTTTTGGTGCTCGTCTGCCAATATTTGCGGCTTCCTCCATCGTCTCTGGGAGAGGATTGTCTTTCGTCTCCGGGAGCGCAAAGACAAGAAGAGAACTAATGATGCAAAGACCTCCGAAGATACTCAACGGTAAATACTCCGCAAAATCAGCCTGGCGTATAGACGGAAAAAGCAGAAACGAAAAGGTAGTTTAGTCACCGTGATATTAGGAGACTTTCAGGACGCTTGGTGGCAGCAGACTTACCAGGTAAAACCCATTGTTCTCTGTCACGCGCGCACGCTCAGAACTACGTAAATAATGGAAATTTACCTGGGGCGCTCCAAAGTCTTCATTGCATGTTGATGAGTGAAGTCGTCACCGTTTTCAAGCAGAGCCTCTTAATTATGTCCAACCGCTTGATTTGAGGTTGATAATTTTCATTGGGCAGAAATCGTTCATTTCTTACTTATAACTTTGATGTATTGTATTTAATCGAAAGTTACCACCTTTTCAATGCATCCTCATACGATTTCGGTATTTGGGTAGCATAACTATCGTGGTTTAATATCATGTTTAGTGTTTATGAAAAGATTGAACAATCTGATAAGTAAACAGTATTTGTAAACGCAATGGGTCTCATAATTTACAAGCATTTTAAATTTAATGATAATTGTAATTAATTTTTAACATCTTGCGCTTAAAAATAATTGTTTGACTCACCAGGTATAAGACGAATGGTGCGACCATGAATCCAATACTTCCAAAGACCGATCCGATTCCGAAACCAAAATTCCTGTGCAGTAAAAGTATTGAAATAGAGGTAATTGCTCACTGAAATACTTAAAGACTTCAGCCGAAGACTTTTATAAGCACACAAATGAATGCAACAAGGGTGCTTTCTTTTATTTGTCTCTAGCAACATTTTGACAGATTTGTTACAATGCCTGTGTTGAGATACACCAGGTGAGAAAACAGGTCTTTGGCAATAACCAAAGGTGTCTAGTGCATAAAAACAAAGGTGTATTTTAATTGTGTTTAGTGTTACCTCAGTGGGGTTGGTAGAAGTTCCGTGCAGCAAATCAAGTTGATGGTGTAGGCACAGACGATGAACAACTTCACCAGTACAGCTACGGCTATGATAACTACCGTTAAATCGGTGCCGTTTTCTATTAGATGCAAAGGTAAAAATAATTGGTTGAAAAAAGAAAAGAAAACAAATCCGTTTTTTTTTTTTTTTTTTTTTAGATATTCCCGCCCCCCCAAAAAAAAAAACACACAACAAAAACCCCGTTTTAATTCCACTAAAATGGCGTATTCTAAGTTCAAAAGATAAGGAGCATTTCCAAACAGCATACTGGTAAGAGAATTTGAGGCAATGTGCCTTTAGAGAGATGACTCCAACTATATCCAAAGACAATTTTGTTTTAGACTGAGAATTTTCTAATACTAACCAGACTTTGCGGGCAAAAACGCAGTTGTGAAACTAGCGGCACCAGCAATGAAGAAGAATAGACTCAACGATGGGCGACGACCCCACCTACGGAAAAAACACACAAAACCAACACGATTTATAAGAGCAGTATAGTCCTTTCAGGCACTATCTTCTGCTAATTCGTCGGTAGACTGGTACCCTGTCTTTACAGGTACTTGCTTTTTAAAACAAGTGATTCCATTGGATACCATGATTTCTTTGGATGTGTTTTGATTGGTCCGAGGTGACGTTTGGCAGCTGCACTTGCAGTCATCTGCATATGAATGTAGGTGAAAGGTGAAGATGGGCGGGGATTGACCTAGGCAAGAGGCCACTCTGGCGTAATTCACGAGCCTCGAAGTATGACGTCATAAGGGTTACTTGTCCAGGTTGTGCATGTTTCTTTTCATGTTGGCCAGTGTTGGCGCAGTTCGTGAGACACATTTCGGACAGCCGCGTGCAACATCATTAATTATAGACTAGGGCCTATTATACATCACAATAATAGACAACCAACCGGAAAGTAACCAACGGCTCTTTTCAGAGACAACACTCCCTCAAAAGAGATTTTCACGTGGTTGATACCCGAAAAGTAACTATTTTTCGTTTCTTCTTGTATATTTTATCCACACCATGCAAAGCTTCAAACAATACTTACCACGTCATGGTGAAAAAGATAAGGATGTAGCCCGGGACTTCTGCTAAGCCGAGAAGAGAAAAGTTGATGTACTTGTTGCCGGCAAGATTGGTTGAATTGATGGAGGCTCCGTAATACGTCATTGTGGAAGTTAACCTGCGGGTAACAACGAACAAACGGTAGCGTCTTTTGGATACAATTGTATAATAAGTTTTTGGCCATGACATAAAACCCTACTCACTGTGAATGAAGATGTCTGTAATAATACTTGTAGACGTTTCAGCTTCATAAAGTGTCAACATAATATAGTTTAATTGTTCTCAGAATTGCGCGGATGCACAATAGGGATAGCTACTTTCAATGAAAACTCTTCCCGAACAAGAGTACCGACCACAGTTTCACTCACCACATAAACATGACGACACACATGTTCAGAAGTACCCGACGGTTCTTAAAAACATCCTTTACTCGACATGACGCTATTATCTGCTCCTTCGTCTGAGGCGTTTCAGTGACGTCACCGTTTGCGTCACTACTGTCTTCATCGTGCTGCTGTAAATCATCGTCATCTTGTTGTGCTTTGGTTAAGACGAACCCGCCGGGAGGGGGCGCTATACCGTTGCATCGCGCCATTTTGTTGATGACGATGATTGCATCATCAGTGCGTCCAGTTGACAGTAGCCATCTCACCGAGTCATCTATAATACTGCGAAAATGATTCAGAACATTCAAGAGTCATCTTTTGTTTTCTTACCCGAAATGATAATGTTATGCATTGCTCTTGTCTGTTTTCCCCATCTTGAATTATTATTCATTTCGTTTGACTGGAGTTTTTAATTTAATTTAAAAAAATTGTTGTAATAATACGGCACATTTTCTTGCCAATTCGACTCAATGAAGAGCTGAAAGAAAAACCATGGTCAGGATCTGACGGGAAGTTCATACCTCAAGTTCTGACCAAGATTAAAAAGACTGCAGTACGCACAAAATTAAAGACAAAACATGTCACTGTAAATGTTGTTTATCTGTACTTGTAAAAACCTACCAGAAAAGAGGCACTGCGACGAAACAGAGGACGGAGATTGCGATTTGCATGTCGCGCCAATTCCTGAGTATGTAGGCAATGGGGGCAATGCTCGCCACGCCGACACCCCAGAACATCGTATTGCAACTCCCGAGCAGGGTTCGGCACTCAGGAGGAAACATCTCCATGATGGTCACAAATTGCACCTGGTTATAACCCTGCAAAATGGTATGTCATTAAACAAAATATATAAATTTGGGGGCATATTTACTGTCGGAACTTGACTCAGGACAACGTCACAACTTGACTACAGAACTTGACGTCAAAACTTAACGTCAGAACTTGACGCTGAATGACGGAAATTTAACGTTTCACGGGCAATTTGGGTGGTACAAGTTAAGGAGCACACTATTTCGAGATTAAATGCAGCACATTTTTTCCTTTGACATAATTCAAGAGTCAGCCATTTTTTCTTCCTTTAGACTTGTTTGACTCATGGGCTCAGAATCTCCAGATAAGAACACTTTCTTTCTTTAGGCTTGTGCACAACAGTACTGTTTTGCAAAGTATAAAACACATACTAATTAACATTTCAATATGAACCAACAAATGAGCTATCACGTTTCCCGACGGTCTATTGGCCGCAGTACATAATGAAATTGGTGTAAATCTGACAATGACAAGGAATACACAATGGCAATTAAAGTTGAAAAAGGAAAAATGTATTGTCAGTTTACCTGTGCACAAACACCAACCAGAAACCACAGCGCCACGATACCAAGGTAGTTCCATACAAACGAAACGCCGATCCCGATCACGCCGTTTGCGAGACAAGCTCCGAGGAGTGTACGCTTCCGCCCGAAGGTATCCGAAAGATACCCGAACATTAACGAGCCCACGAGCATCCCGAAGAGAAGAAAGGTCTGCGATAACTCTACGAGAATTTTCCGATCGCAAACGAGATCCAGCTGGGAAGAAATTAAGGTCTTGGATTTAGAAAAACAAATGATTAAAATCACATCAATTCAAAAGCGATATGGAGGATTATTGGTTCTTTAAACAGCTAGGCCTAGCCGGAAATGCTATTCAATTAATTTACATTTATATCACATATTTTCCCTGTGCACGTGTGAAGTTTTGTATTGATTGCATTCATCTCCATAAAGGGCCTAGCCTTGACTCAAGGCTGTTGGCGTAGTGTGCCCCGGCCCGGCGCGGCACATTTCGGCAGTCTGCACGTTGTACATACACGAACAACGTACATGTATAAAGTACATTGTACAGTAAATTGTACAGCGAGAACTATATAGCGGAGTCGTGAGTACGGTCGTGTCTTTCTACTTTCAACCTCGCACACGTGGCTCAAACACAGCCTTGATGGGTCTGTATTACAGCTTTATCGGAATTCCGATAAAAGGGAGTGCATGATCTGGGCATGTCATTCTAAACATTGGCCAATCACAGGCGCGATTGAGAATGACGTATTACTGCTAGCAATCATGCCACGTCCGTGTGCGTGGTTGTGTTGTGTTTCATTTGAATTGTGTATGGTTGTGTATATTCCCATTGACTTGTTTATGGTTGTGTAGTTTACCATTGACTTGTGTATGGTTGTATAGTTTCCCATTGACTGATGTATGGTTGTGTAGTTTCCCATTGACTTGTGTATGGTTGTTTAGTTTCCCATTGACATGTGCATGGTTGTAAAGTGTCCTACTGACTTGTGTATGGTTGTGTAGTTTCCCATGTACTTGTGTATGGTTGTGTAGTTTCCCATTGACTTGTGTATGGTTGTGTAGTTTCCCATTGACTGGTGTATGGTTGTGTAGTTTCCCATTGACTGGTGTATGGTTGTGTAGTTTCCCATTGACTTGTGTAAGGTTGTGTAGTTTCCCATTGACTTGTGTATGGTTGTGTAGTTTCCCATTGACTTGTGTATGGTTGTATAGTTTCCCATGGACTGTGTATGGTTGTGTCAATTCCCATTGACTTGTGTATAGTTGTGAAGTGTCCCATTGACTTGTGTATGGTTGTGTAGTTTCCTATTAACTTGTGTATGGTTGTGTAGTTTCCCATTGACATGTGTATGTTTGTGTAGTTTCCCATTGACTTGTGTCTGGTTGTGTAGTTTCCCATTGACTGGTGTATGGGTGTGTAGTTTCCCATTGACATGTGTATGGTTGTGTAGTTTCCCATTGACTTGTGTATGGTCGTGTTAATTCCCATGAACTTGTGTATAGTTGTGAAGTGTCCATTGACTTGTGTATGGTTGTGTAGTTTCCCATTGACTTGTGTATGGTTGTGTAGTTTCCCATTGACATGTGTATGGTTGTGTAGTTTCCCATTGACTCTTGTATGGTTGTGTAGTTTCCCATTGACTGGTGTATGGTTGTGTAGTTTCCCATTGACTTGTGTATGGTTGTGTAGTTTCCCATTGACTTGTGTATGGTTGTGTAGTTTCCCATTGACTTGTGTATGGTTGTATAGTTTCCCATGGACTGTGTATGGTTGTGTCAATTCCCATTGACTTGTGTATGGTTGTGTAGTTTCCCATTGACTTGTGTATGGTTGTGTAGTTTCCCATTGACATGTGTATGGTTGTGTAGTTTCCCATTGACTCTTGTATGGTTGTGTAGTTTCCCATTGACTGGTGTATGGTTGTGTAGTTTCCCATTGACTTGTGTATGGTTGTGTAGTTTCCCATTGACTTGTGTATGGTTGTGTAGTTTCCCATTGACTTGTGTATGGTTGTATAGTTTCCCATGGACTGTGTATGGTTGTGTCAATTCCCATTGACTTGTGTATGGTTGTTAAGTGTCCCATTGACTTTTGTATGGTTGTGTAGTTTCCTATTAACTTGTGTATGGTTGTGTAGTTTCCCATTGACACGTGTATGGCTGTGTAGTTTCCCATGTGACTTGTTTGTGTGTGTTTGTACGTAGTACGTTAGCTGTATGGAGTGGGAATCGCTATGATGTATAATGGGTCTGACTGCGCTGCCGGACGGTATACGGGCCACCGGTGTGAGCCGGACAAGCCTCGTTCGGTCGGTACAGTGTCGAACAACTTCGAAGAGAGGAGGGGTTCCTTGGCCCTGTTGTCTTGTGCTTCATTATAACACGAGGACTAGGATCATAGTACAATGTAGCTGGTAGATTTGTCCCTGAATGGGAAGCTGCTTTACTATAAGTGTAACGTTGTAGTGTAGTAGTATGGCAAGAGTTAGTTTATGAAATTGATCTTTACTTGTAGTTGTTGTTAAGCCACACGCCATCTTTTACCGTCTGGTATGTTTTCGACCAACACATAGTTTATTTTCGATCCCCAACTTTGATTTACCGCGAGAAACGTAACGAATAATATGTCTAGACAAAATAAACAGCTGGGTTTCTTATCTCATCTGGTCTGAAATGGGGAAAACAGTAATGTTGTTTAGTGTTTGTGCTTCAAGGGGATGGGTATGCCCAACATCTAAGAATTCTAACCAAGTAGCCATTGCCGGAAACCCATGACACCTTGATACTTTTTGAATCTTTCTCAAACACATTTCACACAATGTATGGTCTAATTTTCTTCCTTCTTATTCCTAAATCCATGATTGGTGCATTAAACCTGGTTGTTTTATTTTGTTGAAAGCTTCTGCAGCTGTGCCACGATGTACTGTTGCAAATTATACACCGTACCATTGATATACAGTACACAACTTTGTTTTAGGGTAGGGATTTCTCCCTCGCGCCCGCCGCCATTGCAATCTTTTGCACAGCAGCCACAAGGCTTGTTGTTTACGTCGGAGAGCACGTGCGTGTGCTTGCAGAACGTTGTGATTGACATCGCAGCGAGAGTTTATAGGTCAACCAACAACCAATGAGACCGGGTTGTTAGTAAACATTAGCATAATGAGCTCCGCCCTAAATTTTGGCAGTTACAGAACCATCAAGGCGCTACTTTAGAAATACTCATGTACCGTACGTGTACCATATAGATGGTAATGTGTATGTACATACGCTGTACACGTATTATTATGCACTGTGTTATGTATGGGGGTGCGCTGGCGGAATTCAGTGATTGGGACTGGGATTTTGCGGGTCGCGGCTGGCTGTAGCGCCTTGATCAAGGCTATAAAGGGTCTTAAAACTTGTCAGATTTTGTCAAAAATAGTTTTTGGAGAAAAACGAACTTCTCCATGTCCCAAAAATTTTAGTTGTGCATTTTAAAACCCCATGCACTTGCCGTCATAAATAAACCATACATACAAGTCAAATTTAAACGAGCCGCGCACATCAACTAACTTGGTAGGTTTTTATTGGCAAAAGTGAGGGCGTTATTTGACTGTGACGTCAGCCGGTCATACTTATGCAAGAGGTCTATTAAAAAAGGAGTTAAGAAAAAAGATAAATTAAATATAATAATATTTTCATGTTTATACCTGTGTGACGATAGTCGACTCGTTATACTCAGTTTCATACTTCCAATTAGTGCAGACGACTTCTTCACTTGACTTGTTGTTGAACCCAAGACTACCAGTGCATTCATCGCTCGTAATCACGTCATCCGAAGACAACTCGACCCTCGTAGTCTCCTTCTCGGGTCTCGAACCCACGATATTGCCACCCGCATCGGACCATTGGATGCATTGGTAGGAGAGAGGCCTGTCTGCACTGAATATAGCACCCATGATGTGTAAAGGCGGAAACCAGGCACCGATGATGGTGATTATAATGCAAGCGAAGACCTGGTACCGGCCGTATTTCCCGATGTAGTGAAGGGCATCGTCGAGCAGTGACGTCATGATTTTGTTAATTTTATAAGAAACCGTTTTTTGAGGAATACCCAAAGCAGTCACACGACGAATAAGTAAGATATAACCATTTCAAAAGCTAAACCTTGGCAACTAACAAACCGAAGAACAGCGTTGAGGTTTGACAGCATAATCAAAAGAAAACATTATTTTATGGTCATTACCAAAGATGCACTCGACTCCGGATGCTGCCCATAAAACTTTCGTTGTGGTGTCATACGCAAGTCAATCCAATCTAATTGTAAAAAATGTTGATTTGAGATGATATCTGATAGCAATGCAGATTATAGGAAACTGATTTCGAAGTTGTTTCACAATTCGGTCGCACGACTGACTGCATTCCTCTCAATTTTTCAACCTGTAACCCAGTCCGCACCACACAAGAGCTTTGGCGGCTACCACTGTTTCGGCTGTTTCTAAAAATTAGACCTACAACTGAATTCGATTCTACAAACATCAACTGCCATTGTTTATCTATCGTTCTGCGAAGGTTTGCTAATAAAAACAACTTGGAGGTTAGTATCATTATTTGTCAAAGTTGGTCAATAGACCTTATGCATTGACGTCATCCAGCCGCCATCTTTGAGGTCAAATGGTGACGAAACAATCGAAACGCACATAGATTGGCCAATGAACAAACTCCTTTTGACCTCAATGCGAAGGCGCCGTACTGAAATAACGTCATGTGCATAAGGTCTATGGTACGTGTTTCTATTGGCACTGTTCGACAAGGCTAGCAAAACATTATGGGTCATGTTTCTTGACTCAAACTTTCGTTCACTACACTTGTTTGATCATGCACAACATCCAACCGCAAACCAAATAGGTGTATTTGCATTATATTACTTACTAAAAAAATATGTATTAGTATCAATGCGAAGTGCGTTGCACCGTCAAGTCAAAGGCATTTCAGACTGTTCAAACTTGTTCAGGCAACAGACTGGGGGCCAGTCTAATAACACCGTTCGGGTTCACTGAATTCGGCCTATTGGTGGCGCTGCAAGTCTGTTTACTTTGTGAGCGGACGTGACTGCAGAACACGGAAATGAACCGACGATAAAAAATGAGCAAACATGAGTAAAGTATTCACAAAGGAAGTGCTGAAACCCATGTGAGTAAAACATTGTGTGTCTGTTGTAGATGTAAAAAGCACGAATTCTTTACTTTTTTTTAAGGGGATTTTTGTGGAAAAGCAAATGGGGGATAACTTTCCGTATGGCGCCACCACTTTTTCACTCATTTTTACAAAAAGGGATATATCAATCAGGTAAATTAGATACTATATTATTTTATTTCGAATGAAAAAGTGGTGGCGCCATACGGAAACTTTTCCGACCTTTGCTCCATGTTGGCAATTACAATTAAATATAAATTAATAAAACATTAAACAAATCATGTTGGCATTGTATTGTGTTTTTAAGAGGGGATGTGTTGATAGGCTAGTGATGAGTGCATTTTGTGTCTACAGCTCTCACTAGTCTCAGTCTCTGCATACATTGTGTGTTTTAAAAGTAGGCCTACGTGTTATTCAACAAGGAGGTAGCAAGTTGGCCTACACAGTTGGAGAGTAACCTTCTCTGTGTAATCTTTTTTCTTTCTTTTCTGTCTTGAGCTTGTTTGTTTTTTTAGGATCCCAGGCCTGGAATTTCATCTTTGAGAGGGCAGTCCATTCAAGTTATCATTTTTAAAAAGGCACTTCCATTGGAAAAGTCTATGGTATGGGAAACTTTTGAGGGGCACCAAGGCCAAGACCAGGGCAACAGAGCAGCTTCCATGCAATTCCAGGCCTCCTGAAATGGCTGAGGTCGTATCATAAAAACCATCACAGACAATAAAAACCAAAGATGGACTAAAAACATTGTATTATTATTTTTTTTATTTTTTTTGGATAGCTCTACATCAGCAAGTTGAATCGTGGCAAAACATGGAGGGTTCCCGTCTAGACGTGGTCTTACGTCATCTTGGGCGCTATGGCCGCTACCAGG
The DNA here is from genome assembly GCF_032118995.1 of Asterias amurensis. Lineage (NCBI taxonomy): Eukaryota > Metazoa > Echinodermata > Asteroidea > Forcipulatida > Asteriidae > Asterias > Asterias amurensis. The sequence goes on along the minus strand of NC_092659.1, from coordinate 17,804,834 downwards.
TCTTATGCACCATTCTGATCGCCACAATCGGAACATGGTTCCCTGCCTGGCACTTAATGGGAATCATATTCACTGCCGACAGCCCACAGGGTTACCAGTGTGTGACCTCCGCAGCGAATCCGCCACCGAAACCAAGTGCAGTTTTAGCAGGTGTTGTTGAGTCAGTAACGCCTACATACAAGCAGTGGACGGACAATGCATCTGTTTCCATGGTTACAAGAAATATTTCAAAGGAGGTGGATGAGTGTGTGCTGCAGGGGACCGATGAGCCATGCAGGGAGTGGCAATATTTCACAAAGTACAATGAAACCACCATTGTGACTGATGTAAGTAGAGAGTCATTTAAAGGGAACAAAATTTCAGTTTTGCCATACAATTTTGAGTGCCCTTACTCTCTGACCCTAGTAGACCCAACTCCAAGCTCGGTGTTGCACCACACTCAGTTGACCCATTTTTGTTCTGTGCACTTCTTTGTTCAAAAAACATTCTTCACCACTGTTTGAACTTGTGTGAGTCCACATAGTTTTTTCAAGTATTGTGTAGAGGTCTTTTGTTCTCTGGTCTACCCAGAAAAGTATGCTTTATGTTATTGCAACAGAGGCAGTCAGGTCAAAAGAAATGAAAAGAGAAGAGGAGGTCACAGGTTCGAATCCCAAGTAGTGAGCCAATAAAAAAAAAGCTAGGAATCAAGGAATGAAAAGAAGATGAATTTAAGGAGACAGGGGGTGGGAGGGGCCTAGTATTAAACAAAAATGGGGGATGGACAGACACAAAAACAAAACGTGATTGTTTAAAAAACTTGGCATTGTTTTCATTCTTTTATCTGTAGTTGAACCTCATCTGTGAACGGAGTTTCCTCGCCCAGACGGCGCAGTCCATTTTTCTTGCCGGTTGTCTCGTCGGCTCTTTCCTCTTTGGTTTTCTCTCTGATGCATTTGGAAGGAAAAAGATGCTGCTAATCGGATGCCTTGCCAATGGTGTCTTCGGCATTCTTGTTGCCTTTGTCCAAAATTATCCTGGTTTCGTCACTCTGTGGTTTTTTATCGGCTTGTTTACACAGGTGTGTATTTTGGTTTACTATTTGAAACTCTATTTAAGTCTTACGAAACATTGCTGCTCGACTTTTTTCCTGCTCGCCTTGTTTTTACTCAAAGCTTCAGTTCTGCATTTTGTGCCTAAAGCGCTCTATAGCCTTTGGTTTTGAGGACCTAGAAGTGTGATTAGTCAAACACACTTAGGGGTACCAACTATCAAGAGGCCTTAAAAATTAATAATTAACTACAGACTTACCATTCATTCTGGTTTTGGCAGTTCCAATGGTGCTCTGTGTTGCTGGGGAACAATCATGCCTTTTACGCACAGGCTCTGCTCCTTTGGAAATGTCTCAAATTTGCTCCGCATCATCACTGAAAGTGTTCAAGAAACATCTGATAAACTTTCTTGTCATGGACCAATTGGCTTTCCCCATATAAGTGCCTTTATTCATCCGCTTACTGTATCATAGTTTTCTTGTAAAGCGCTTTGGTATCCACCATTGCAACATTTCAATTGGGGAGGTAGTGCTTTCTGCTCTACCGGCCAGCCTTCGAACTGATGATACCCAAGCCTGCATCCGTATGGACTGTAAAAGGGGGTAACCCTGTTTCAGCCCTAGGAGTAGGTGGCAACGGCCCCTGGAAACAAATAATTGTAGCCCATCACACCTTGAAGTGGCCTACAGGCCTTGTGTGTCTGGCGACTTGCCTACAAAAAAGTTAAAAAACTAGCTCTCTATAATGCCCAATTATTATGACTTCATTTTGTCATTTTTTTAGGGCTACAACCAGGTCCAGTTTATAATGGTTATTGAGATGTTTCCACCAGAGTGCCGAACCCTTATTGGAAGTCTGAACAACATGTTCTGGGGTGTCGGAGTGATCACCGTGACACCATTCGCATACATCTTCAGGAATTGGCGTCATATGCAGCTAGCGATATCCATACCCTGTCTTGTCGCCATACCACTTTGGTTGTAAGTTGGCAACTTCTTTTTCAAATAGCTTCTTGAAGTTACAGGCCTCAAAATAATCCACCACACTCGCATCACTTTTGCTGGTAGAATTTTCTCTGTCTATGGACCCAAAACTGGAATAAATTTTTCAAATTTTATCAGGGAAACAGCATCCATCAACACATTTAAGGCCCTCTTGTTTCATGAGTTCTGCAATCAAAGACTTCTGAAAGCCCACTTGTTTCAGGAGGTCTACAAACAATGACTTATTTATTTCTTCTGTTCCTCAATGCCTTAGAGCAAACCTTTGATTTAGGCGCTTTATAAATTCTATAATTGATTGATTTTCTCTCCTTGTCAGCATTCTAGACGACTCTATACGATGGTTAATATCCAAAGGTCGTATCGGGGAAGCTACAAACATCCTAAACAAGATGGCAAGGTGGAACAGCGTCGAGCCCCCACCCGGTGGGTTTCTGCTAGCAGAAGATGCTGAAGAAGAAAACATTGCGCTGAAGGAGATCGACAAGTCGGAGGTGGCTGCTCCTTCGATCAAAGAGAAGACATCAATTACATATCTTGATGTTCTGAGGAGTCCAAGACTGCTGTTGAATACAGTTATCATTTATTTCAGTTGGTAAGTAAATTCATGGGGCATGTCTTGTTGAAGAGGGAGACATATTTCCCTCTGTACAATCTCTTTCCCGCCGTAGGTCTGTAACCACCAGCCTCTATCTTTTCTACTTTCCATTTTAGTAACTGTGCCACCAGTGTAGGTCTGCATTAGTTTCCCCTATCAGAACGTTTGAGCGTGCAACCAGACTTTTTGCTTCTTCTCATCCATACATTCTTGATTTGCTGAGATGTAGAACAAGGAGCCATCCTAAGAGCTTTATTCCACAATCTGCATCTCTTTGGAACTCCTTTCCCGGTGCGTGTTTCCCTCCATCCCACAATCTAGACTGTTTTAGGAGGAATATCAATTCCTACCTTCAGCTCCCCAAGTTGTTCTTCACATCATTGGCAAGAAATGCAATGACATTGATTTGTATTAAAGGGAGCAGGCCCTCTATAAAGCTTTTTTTGTGGTGCCCTCCACTTATCACCCATTGTACCTAATGCATGTTCTATAATTATTATTGTGATATTTGGAAACAAACAAACAACACAAACAAACAAGTAAATGATTGTTTTCGTTACTCAGGTTTGTCAGTATGATGACATACTACGGAGCATCCCTAAACAGCGCTCATCTCGTCGGCAGTAAATATGCTAACTTCTTCTTCCTCGGACTCGCTGAGATTCCAGCATTCTTTATCATCCATTTCACAATGACATGGTAGGCTCAACTATTAATAATGATTTTTTTTATAGAGCTTGAAACACCCAAAGTCCATCTCAAAGCGCTTCCGACATTATTACCCCTGGTCACTGGGCCTTACAAAATTCCTTAAACCATCTCAGCTCCCTGAGGAGTATACAGTCTGTTGCGCTACTATTAGCTAAATCAATCACAAGAACCTTCTCTGCCCTCATGGGTAGGCCTACCCTGGGTTGAGAGAACCAATTATAGTTCAGTGTCTTGCTCAGGGACACAAGTATCATGACTGGGACTCGAACCCACACTCTGCTAAACAGAAACACCAGAGCTTGAGTTCGGTGCTCTTATCCGCTCGGCCACTACACCCCGACTAAAATACTATAGCAAGATCCACATAGGGGGGGGGGGGGGATGATGACGTCTAAAATATAAAATGGTGTCCTGCACTCAAGTTTCTTGATGTTGCATTTACTACAGTCTCCAATGAGAATGTTCTCCTTGAAAGAGGACCTTTGGTGATGAGTAGTTTATTATCATTTGTTATTATTTGTAGGTGGGGTCGTCGTCCATCTATGGGTTTGTTTTTTGTTGTATCTGGACTGACCAGTATAGCTACAGCTTTTATACCAATGAAGACTGGTGAGTTCCTATTATAAACTATTTACATGCTGTAACATTTTTGTCTAGTTTCCTACAATACACTACAGCGGTTCTAGCATGTCTATTTAGAATTTTAATGCGAGAATATGGTTGTGTCAGGATCAAGCTATTGTACGAAAATAGTGTCTTCTTACAAGGCATAAAGTGACATACCATCCTCCACGATTCTTCCTACTGGGAACTGGGTAATTTATTTCATTCCTTAAACAATCACAGCTCCCTGGGGAGTATACAGCCTGTGCTGCTAAATTTGTTGTGCACCAAGCTAATCAATCACAAGAACCATCTCTGCCCTCAAAGGTACCCATTCACCCCTGGGTGAAGAAAAGCAACTATAGTTAAGTGTCTTGCTCAGGGACACAAGTTTCATGACTGGGGTTCGAACCCACAATAACTTGTTGGTCTGCCTTTGTACTTGTAAAACAATTTTCCAACTTTTTTTCCAAGTGCCAAATATCATGCCTGTTATACACTTGAAACACTTGAACAAAAATCATGAATTTTCAGAATAATTTGATTTCATTTCAGTTGATGGAGCAGATTTGACGGTTCCGATTGTCATCATGGCCATCATCGCTAAACTCTGCATTACATGTGCCTTCTCTATCAATTTAATATTCTGCTCTGAAATCTTCCCAACACCCGTCAGGTAAGGTAGTCCTTCAATTTAATCATTTATCTTTGAGAGGGCAAGGCAATTTTCATTTTGCTAGGTGCACTTTCATTGGAAAAAAATTGAAAGTCTCCACGGTCATGCATGACCTCCTCGCCTCGTATTTCTAGGCCTGAAGGTTTGCTAAACAGATAGTTTTCTAAAATTATCACCAGGAACAGTATACCCTGCCTTAAACCTAAAGAGGTTTAACCTTCATAAGCACAAATCCTGAATTTATCAATCACTTTGCTAATTGAGAAGATGAAGGTAAACTAGTATATTTATCAACTTGAAAATTTGTTTTTCTTCAAGCGTGTCTGACCCACCTTGATCCCTCCTGTGCTCAATGTGTTTAAACCCTTTAAGTTTGTTTATTATTTTTAGAAATGTTGGTTTTGGAATCGGAGCCGTTGTGGCCAACATTGGGACGGTTGTAGCTCCATTTATCTTATATTTGGTGAGTGCAGTGAATAATGCTTTTTATTACGTTTTGAAATATTTCATTTTTGAAGGGCAATTAATTTTGTTCCAATCCACACAAGTGTGAAGTTGTTGAACATATTGTGACCATTTAAAAAAATGAAACTATGGAGTGTAGCTCATGTTCAAACACTTTCAAAACGTAAGGAGTCTGATTCAAATTTACATTTTTGTTGCCTTAACTTTGTATTTATTTACCCAAAAATGTGTCCATTTGAAAGTTTCAAAAATGTGTGATCATTCGTGACTCATATATTATTAAAAAAACTGTGTTATTTTTAACTCATTTTTTTTCTGTGTGAACTTTTTCATTTATTTTTGATGGTGTGCTTTTTGTCAACCTAATTTACCAGTTTTAACGTTTTGTTATTTTGTATGATTTGTTTAAGTGAAGGGGATTTTATTTACTAATATTATTTCTTGTTTATACCAACATTAGGCTAGTTATGCATCCTTCCTCCCTCTCACAATCTTTGGAGCTCTGAGCATCTCAGCTGCCGTCCTCATCCCAATCTTGCCAGAGACGAGAAACAAACCTCTTCCAGAGACAATAGAAGATGCAGTACATCTTGGCAGGACTCCGCCTTGCACGCAGGACAAAGACCAACGAGGAAAAAGTGGCAGCAAGTTGGAAGCTGCTAATGATTTGTTGTAGATCAAAGACAAACCAACTGAAGAGACCACACCTAGCTCTTTGCAGAGCCAAAACTTTTCTAAAAGAGATGTTAACGTGGGATCGATTTCACAAAGATAGCACACTAACTTACGACTAGCGTCCATGAGGTGTTCAAAACTAAAGGTTATATACATGTAGTAGGACGAGTAACTCGTCCTGACTCGAGATACGACTAGTTTTAACTCTTTGTAAAATCCAGCCGTGGTTCAGTTTACAGTTACTTTCCAAGATAAACCAAATTCAATGAGACCTAGCTACATTTACAAATCTAGTAAAGCCAAGACAAGTCAAACTGATTAAAACATCTCTAGTAGCAAGTCTGATTCAACCAATAGACCTTTTCATCAAAAGAACACATTTTGTAAATGTGTCCTATTCACTAAATGGAAACATGCAGTTCCGACCATCATGATATGACGTTTTTGAAAGAATGGCTAGCAACACATTAACGGTATTATGAAGTTCATAAGCAACGTAGATATATTTTTGAAGTGAATTTAGATTTGGGTTTTATAAAAATATGTGATCATAAAAGTAGAACATTTTAGTTTTAAAAACTAAATTTAGATGATGGTGTCCTGAAATATTTGTAACATTGTAAGATGTTTACAAAAATGTATTTGAGTTTCTTGATTCGTTGTTTAAACAAACAGTTATAAAATATCTAATACTTTTAAAGCGATTCATTTCTTTTAAGTTTTATAATAAAGATGAATTGAAATTTGATAATACTGTTCACAAATTGATTTTATTCACTGCTGATGAGTAGCCATGCTCTCTCCCAGTCAGATTTGCGCAATGGTTTCTGTCTCTGTGCCTCGTGTTCATGTGGACCCCTGTTCGAGTCCGGACTGGAGCCTTGCACTATCGGTGGATTAGGTTTGACTGTAATTTGGATTTTTTTTCCCCACCCCCACGTGTCTAAAACTAAAATGTCTTCATTTTCTTCTCTACAAATAAGTTGGTGTGATGTTTCCATAAGATGCTTTGCAGTCCATCGAATCCAGATTCAGATTTACCATATAAATCGAGCACCAAATGTTTTGAATTTACTGAATTATTGTACCTTAGTTTCCTCTTTTACAACCATTGGTATAATTAGCGGGCTTGTATTGTTTTTGTACCACGGTCAATGACGGTACCCTGCTCCACACAAAGTGAACAAAGTTATAGGAAACCAAGACTCACAAAAGCAAGATGCGGAAACTCCTGCAAAATACTTGTGTGATAAAGCATGATAGAATATTATCAGAACTTCACTTTCAATGAATAGGAGAATAATATTAGTTTTTACCTGAAATTGTCGACAATAACAAATCAGAAGAATTTGCTTGGACCATGCTTGGTGTTTCAAAATTTCTAGGAAATGGCGCCTGACTACAAGGGTGCCACCACTTGTGCGAAAGAAGTACATTAAACGAAATGAATGTCTTCTCTTGAGAGTCGGGAAACCGAACTCACTTACGGAAACTGCCGCCGACCCACCCTCCCCCTCCGCCCGAGCCTGCTGCCCCTCCCCAAACACATCCCCGAAAAGAGAATTCTTAAGAGGACATCACATGGATATCAATAATGATGTCAAGATTTTCTCAAAAATGGCTATAATGACAACAAATACGTATTTTTTATTATGCAACAATACACAACAAATGAAAAAAGCGTGGCCTTGCTTACTACCAGTGCAGTGTATGTTCTATTTACATTGACAATATTAAGCACGAGGTGGTAATTTAAATAAATTTAGCCTTAAAATTCCCCAAAAATATTCACGCAAATATAATTTACTTAACTATTTCTACCAACATGATGGACACTAATTGCGTTGACCCGTAATACTTGGCATTTATAACTTTATTACTATTTCAAGTTGTACATAAAGGAGTAAATAAATGCATGATAATTAACTCTGTTGTCAGTGTATTGTTCCCTTTACAATCAGTGTTAGATCACTATACCCAAACAGGGCCAGACTTTTAGTTAAAACATATACTTTCTCAAAATGACGACTACAAAACGCTTAAAAAGTAATTGCTATAGTCTTGGCTTCCTACATCATACTTTTAAGTTAAAACATTAATTATAAGTTTAAAGACAACGTATATTTTTGGTTTCTGAAATCGTTCGATTGCTTTCATATGAAGATGTATACAATAAACTAACTTGTGTAAAATTAATTTCAAAAGATGGTATAGTTTTTGAGACTCGCCGAATATCAGGAGCGGTATACTTACACGCAGAAACAATGATCCGTAATTGGAACACAATCCGAGAAACGTTTCATGCTGAGACGATTCTCAGATTGAAATGTTTTTTTTTAATTCATCTCTTTTATAAACACATTCCTTAGATTCCAATTCTCATCATTATCAACAGCTGCAGTGCTTCTTACCAAGTGAGTTTTTAAGGCAATTGGTTTCTAGTAATATTACCACAGGTATATCCTGTCTTTAAAGATTAGTAAACATCATTTAATTTTAGTTGCTTAGCAAAGCAGTAATAATTATCTTTATACAAAACCACTGGCGGCAATAGTTGAACCTTAGATGGGCCCAATTTCATGGAGCAGCCAAAGCAATGAAATAATTGTTGAAAAATGATCTGCTATTATAGCAAAACTAAACAGGATACCATGCACTTATTGATGCATGCGAAATAGTGTTGTGGCCGGTATAACGTTTATACTCTGATGTTGAGAATAGATTTTGCTTACGTACTTTTTCTGTGAAGCAGCTCTATGAAATTGGGTCATAAAGCACTAGTGTTAAATTACACTATACTCAGATATACAGGGAGCGCTGAAGCCAACATTTGCACAATTTGCACTATTTACACAATCAAGAACATAATTAATAATTTTTTGTTCACGCATATTATTTTTTAAAGTTGTTTAATCTTTTTAGGTTTTTTGGATATCAAAATATCATTTTTTTTGGTTTTTACAAATTCAATTGAATTTGTTAACACTCGCAGTGTGATCAAGTATTCCCACAGCTTAACAGGCTGAATGACGTTTCTTATACACCATGTGAAATTTGTCCTGTGCGTTTGAGTTGATTTGAGGGGAGAACAATTAATTATTATATTATTTTGGTAAACAAATTCAAGAGTCAGTTATTAGACTATAGTGGTTTTGTGCCGTCAGCGGCAGATCGTTCAGTTGCGTAGAGGGTTTTTTAAGACGTTGTGATGTCCGTTGCAATCCAATCAGATGTTGTTTTGGTATAATAACCATAAAGAATTCTAAAATGATAAGCAACACTGTGTGAACAGTTTTTCTTATTAAAATACTTTACTTTTGACAAGTTTGTTTACAAACAACACTTCGAAACTCTTGACAACCGTTCTGTATATTATCAACTTTCTAGCTTCGGGGGGGGGGGGGTACAATTTGTTCCTTGAATCCCCAAATTATTTTCAAAGATTCATCAGAATAATTATAATAATGTGTGTTGGTGGTGGTGGAGGTGGGGGTTCAACATGTGACGTTGTATTCTCGATAGTCAAGAACATTTTTTTCCTTTACACCATTCCGGGAACCTTTTATATTTCCGTGTAGTAGCAGTAGCTTATTTTAAGCTTACCGTTATCCATTATTTTATTTGGGTGACTTCCTTGTGAATCAAAACCATTCCAGCTTTCTTGATCCCACGCGACGTATTCCTGAGTCGCATTCATGCCTTGAACGGCCTGGCACTGCTCTGAGTTATACGGGAACAGGTAGAAAGGATTCTGAGTAGGCAAGCTGATCGGCTGGGATACGTCACCATCGGTCATGCAGCAGTAGTAGATGTGGGTATCCTGGTTGTATACTCCTTCTGGTACGGTGCCGCTCTTGTAATTGGTGTTGTTAGAGTCCTCATCATCCCAAGAAATCGAACCAGACAACATACCTGTAATGCAACAATGCCCATTGTTAGCAGTCAAGAAGATTATATGTCAGTGTGCAAGCAGATGGAAACCTTTCATTAATTATTTTGGTCATCATTAAAGATGCAAGAGTCAACTTTTGCCGGCTTTCTTCCCCAAATGTTGATTTAACTTTTTAAATAGCTTTATAGAGTTATAATGAGCTTTCGTGAACTGCACGAAGAATGAAATTATTATTTTTAGCCAGGTAAAATTATGTGTAATTTGAATTGAGTGACCTGTCCGCGGTGTGTATACAAGAGAATGTTCTGAAAAGTAGGCCTATCATCTGATGTCAACAATAGTTTTTTGTTTCAACAGAAAATAATTATTCCAGGTCAAAACTAACACAGAGATCCGGGAAAAACAAAAGAAAACTCTCTTGGATTAAAAGGATGATGATAAGAGAAAGGGTAAAGTCTTAAAGTTCTTGAATCTATCGAGAAGCTGATATTTACTTACCATTCGGGCAGTTGTCTCCGTATTTGAATACGCAATAGCTACCAGCTGGCCAGTCGTAGGTCCCGGGGTTTCTTGTCTTCATGCAGAAATACTGCTTCATGTAGCTGACATCATACGTACTCGGCGGGAAATGTAGAATGGGTGACCAATCGTTGCTAGGATTATTACCGTCGGTTTCTTGATAGCGAATACCAGATTGCCAGGTGATTCCCTCGCCATGGGGGCAGCCCGTGTCAGTCCTTGGTAAACCGTACGTCCCTATCGGCCAGCCAGGACTTGCTGAAATAAACAAAAAAATAAACAAATAAAACAACATAATTATGATTGCTGCGATCGAAATAAAACCAGTGTGCCAAACCGGGAACCCATTAAAAGATAGGTTAGTGAGTGTGGGAGGCGAGGGGAGGGGAAGGTGGGGGGGGGGGGGGTCGGGGGTGTGTAGGGGGCAAGGAATTCCTTTGAAAAGACAATACTATATTTTTCGTCATGGATGATAACTATTTGGAAAGGATGACGTTTTAACAAAAGGGATCCAACTGGCGTGACAACCAGAAAGGACGAAATGAAAAAAATAATAATATTGAAATGGATATAAGTAAACCAATAGGTAGGAGCTGTTATAGAAAATTGAAATGTCTTACGCGTGGCCGTCATAAAATGGGTCGTCGTCACACTAATTGTAGTGGTTGGGTTGGTTGAAGTCTCATCTTTCTCACTCGTCATACTGATTTCAGTCGTCGAGCTCGCTGGTACTGTGACGGTTGGCACCACTGGCTTCTTGCGACATTTTGCTTTAAAATTCGCCATCATGTTGTTTAAACTCGCTAAATAGTCATCTTGACTTGAAACGGTTACCATGACTCCGCATTGCTCAGCCCCGATGCAACACATAAACGAACAGAGTGTCAAACACAGAAGCAACTTAAGCGCCGAAACAAATAAAGTTTTCATAGTTGCTTTAGGAAAGCTCAGAGGAGTGGTGCAAGCCCAACACCAGCGACCAAATTTTATTGAATGTCTGTTCTGTCTTGGAACTTCAAATTCTGGTGTACATTTGCAAGCAGCGCCACTCACACTCTGCAAGTCCTCCACACGGACCTATAGTCCTCATATCATCTGAAGAGGTGTATACCAGGGATTTGTTGTATAATGTAATACAAATCTCTACCACTTAAACCCCCCATTGTTACCAGGGATTATAATAATACCGCTTAACTAAATCGGCAGGAAAAGAAAGATCTATGTTTGGAGTAAAGGCCATCCAAGCTTAAAAATTGGGTCGACTCTGTTTTTCTCTTTCTTCTATTTTTAGAGGGGGAAAGGGTGAACAAAAATTAAATAATAACACACAGTACACGTTTGTTATCATACCATTTAAAATACGTTTTCAATTAGTAAGGTAACCCACAAAATATTTTATAAATGTTTTTATAAAATATTTATAACGCAGTCGTCGCAGAGCAATTGCGTGATAAGATTAAAAAGCATTTAAGCTGATTTTTTTTTTTTTTTTTTAAGTAGTAGAACGAGAAAAAAGAAAAAAGAAAAAAACCCACTAAACCCTTTACGCCAAACTTGTACTGAGAGATTTAATTAATGTCAATAAGGCCTTCAACAGATTCTGTAAGTTTGTGAGACACAATAGGTCTATACAATGCCCTTTTAAACAGGTTTTTCAAATCAACCTACAATCTAGACTGTTTTAGGAGGAATATCAATTCCTACCTTCAGCTCCCCAAGTTAGTCTTCACATCTTTGGCTCCACAACCAGAATTAATTAAAGAAATGAAATGAAACTGAATTATACTAAAGGGAGCAGGCCCTCTATGAAGGTTTTTTTGTGGTGCCCTCCACTTATCACCCATTGTACCTAATGCATGTTCTAAAGTTATTGTTGTGATATTTGGAAACAAACAAACAACACAAACAAACAAGCAAATGAATGTTTTTCGTTACTCAGGTTTGTCAGTATGATGACATACTACGGAGCATACCTAAACAGTGCTCATCTCGTCGGCAGTAAATATGCTAACTTCTTCTTCCTCGGACTCGCTGAGATTCCAGCATTCTTTATCATCCATTTCACAATGACATGGTAGGCTCAACTATTAATAATGATTTTTTTTATAGAGCTTGAAACACCCAAAGTCCATCTCAAAGCGCTTCCAACATTATTACCCCTGGTCACTGGGCCTTAAAAAATTCCTTAAACCATCTCAGCTCCCTGAGGAGTATACAGTCTGTTGCGCTACTAAGCTAAATCAATCACAATAACCTTCTCTGCCCTCATGGGTAGGCCTACCCTGGGTTGAGAGAATCAATTATAGTTCAGTGTCTTGCTCAGGGACACAAGTATCATAACTGGGACTCGAACCCACACTCTGCTAAACAGAAATACCAGAGCTTGAGTTCGGTGCTCTTATTCGCTTGGACACTACACCCTGACTCATTAATGATTGTTGAGGCATTGTAAAGAGGCAGAGGCCCTCTGACTAAATACTACAGCAAGCTCCACATGATGACGTCTAAAATATAAAATGGTCTCCTGCACTCGATTTTCTTGAAGTTGCATTTACTCTACAGTCTACATTGAGAATGTTCTCCTTGAAAGAGTTCCTTTGGTGATGAGTAGTTTATTATCATTTGTTATTATCTGTAGGTGGGGTCGTCGTCCATCTATGGGATTGTTTTTGTTGTATCTGGACTGACCAGTATTGCTACAGCTTTTATACCAATGAAGACTGGTGAGTTCCTATTATAAACTATTTACATGCTGTAACATTTTTGTCTAGTTTCCTACAATACACAACAGCGGTTCTAGCATGTCTATTTAGAATTTTAATGAGAGAATATGGTTGTGTCAGGATCAAGCTATTGTACGAAAATAGTGTCTTCTTACAAAGCATAAAGTGACATACCATCCTCCACGATTCTTCCTACTGGGAACTGGGTAATTTATTTCATTCCTTAAACAATCACAGCTCCCTTGGGAGTATACAGCCTGCGCTGCTAAATTTGTTGTGCACCAAGCTAATCAATCACAAGAACCATCTCTGCCCTTAAAGGTACCCATTCACCCCTGGGTGAAGAAAAACAACTATATAGTTATAAGTGTCTTGCTCAGGGACACAAGTTTCATGACTAAGGTTCGAACCTACACCCTGTTGTTTTTACCACAATAACTTGTTGGTCTGCCTTTGTACTTGTAAAACAATTTTCCAACTTTGTTTCCAAGTGCCAAATATCATGCCTGTTACTTGAAACACTTGAACAAAATCATGAATTTTCAGAATAATTTGTGTTTAATTTCAGTTGATGGAGCAGATTTGACGGTTCCGATTGTCGTCATGGCTATCATCGCTAAACTCTGCATTACATGTGCCTTCTCTATCAATTTAATATTCTGCTCTGAAATATTCCCAACACCTGTCAGGTAAGGTACTCCTCTAATTTGAATAATTTTGCTACAAAAGTTGGGGCCTGGAATCTTATCTTTGAGAGGGCAAGGCCATTTTCATTTTGCTAGGTGCACTTTCATTGGAAAGTCATTGAAAAGTCTCCACTGCCATGTAGGCCTGAAGGTTTGTTAAACAGATAGTTTTCTAAAATTATCACCAGGAACAGTATACCCTGCCTTTAACCTAAAGAAGGTTTTACCTTCATAAAAAAAAATCCTGAATTTATCAATCACTTTGCTAATTGAGAAGCTGAAGATCAACCATAGTTTATCATCTTGAAAATTTGTTTTTCTCCAATCGTGTCTGGACTCACCACGAACCTTCCTGTGTTACCAGTGTGTTTAAGCCCTTAATTTTGCTTGTGATTTTTAGAAATGTTGGTTTTGGAATCGGAGCCGTTGTGGCCAATATTGGGACGGTTGTAGCTCCATTTATCTTATATTTGGTGAGTGCAGTGAATAATAGTTGTTTTTAAGTTCTGAAATATTTCATTTTTGAAGAGGAATTAGTTTTTTTCCCACCCAAATAAGTGTGAAGTTACTGAACATATTATTGTGACCATGTTTAAAGAATTCTTGAATCCCATGTAAATACTTTCAAATCGTAACGAGGATTCAAATTTACATTTTGTTTACTTAATTTTGTCTTTATTTACATCAATATGTGCCCATTTGTAAGTTTACCAAAATGTTTGGTCATTCGTGACTCATTTATTATTATAAAAATTGATTTGTGATGAAAATGTTGTGATTTTCAATTTATTTTCTTTCTGTGTAAACTTTTCCATTTATTTTTGATGGTACGCTTTTTGTCAACCTAATTTACCAGTTTTAATGTTTTGTCAACCTAATTTACCAGTTTTAAAGTTTTGTTATTGTGTATAATATTTGATTCCTTTAAGTGCAGGGGGACTTTTATTTATAATACTATTTCTTTTTTAAACCAACATTAGGCTAGTTATGCATCCTTCCTTCCTCTCACAATCTTTGGAGCTCTGAGCATCTCATCTGCCGTCCTCATCCCAATCTTGCCAGAGACAAGAAACAAACCTCTTCCAGAGACAATAGAAGATGCAGTACATCTTGGCAGGACTCCGCCTTGCACGCAAGACAAAGACCAACGAGTAAAGAGTTCCAGCAAGCATTTTTGAAGCTGCTAATGAATTGTTGTAGGTCAAAGGCAAGCCAACGGAAGAGACCACACCTGCTCTTTGGAGAGCCAAAACTTTTCCAAAAGAGATTTAAATGTGGGATCGATTTCACAAAGATAGTACACTAACTTACGACTAGCGTCCATGAAGTGTTCAAAACTTAAGGTTATATACATGTAGTTTTTATAGGTAGGACGAGTAACTCGAGATACGACTAGTTTTAACTCTTTGTAAAATCCACCCTTGGTTCAGTATAGAGTTACTTTCCAAGATAAACCAAATTGAATGAGACCTAGCTACATTTACAAATCTAGTAAAGCCAAGACAAGTCAAACTGATTAAAACATCTCTAGTAGCAAGTCTGATTCAACCAATAGACCTTTTCATCCAATAAAGAACACATTTTGTAAATGTGTCCTATTCACTCAATGGCAACATGCAGTTCCAACCATTGTTTGCTAAAAGGAACCAGACTATGTAAACCCCTCAGCCTCGGTATGGTTACATTGAGATGCATTGTAGAAAACCAAGATGGCCCCTTCAAGTTTGACATGATATGACATTTTTGATGGCCAGCCTGCTGTTCTACTACCATACATTCACCATTATTGCATTACATTTGAAACACGTGGTAAAAAGCATCTCATATAAACTCTTCAGAAAAAGAAATTTGCAAAAATTGTTTTGGAAAAAGCAGAAAAAATGGCTAGCAACACATTAAAGGTATTGTGAAGTTCATAAGCAACATTTTAGTTTTAAAAACTAAATTTAGATGATGGTGTCCTGAAATATTTGTAACATTGTAAGATGTTTACAAAAATGTATTTGAGTTTCTTGATTCGTTGTTTACCGATACAAGATGAATTGAAATTTGATTACTGGTCACACATTTATTTTGTTTACACTGAGCCTGATGAGTAGCCATGCCCTCTCTCAGTCAGAGGGTTTGCTCAATGGTTTCTGTCCCTGTGCCTCTTTCTCATTTATGTGGACCTTGCACTATGGGTGAGTTAGGTTTTACATTCCATACCCTACCTACTGTGTAATTTGGGTGTCCCCCCCCCCACCCCCACACCCCCCCCTTCCTAGCCTAGGTTGGACTCCTCCGTTGTGGCACTGACTGACGTCCTACCAGAGCTAGGGGAAAAGTTTCCGTATAGCGCCACCACGTTTTCATTCGATATGAAATAATATAGTATCTAATTTCCCTTTTTGTAAAAAATTAGTGAAAAGGTGGTGGCGCCATACGGAAAGTTATCCCATTATTGCATACTTGCAATAATGTTCGCCGGACAGTTTTGCATATGCACCGGACACAATTGCATATGCAGTTGTGTCCGTCCCGTGCAAAACCGTCCTTGAAATTGGCTTGCTCGACGGAACATGGCGGACACAATTGCATCTGACACCGGTGCTTGCGTAAAGAGCCTTGGACAACCCTGCTCCACACAAAGTGAATAAAAGTTATAGGAAACTAAAGACTCGCAAAAGCAAGATGCAGAAACTCATGCAAAATACTTGTGTAATAAAGCATGATAGAATAATAACAGAACTTACTTTCAACGAAAAAGAGAACAATATAATTAGTTTTTACCTGGAATTGTCGACAATAACCAATCCGAAGAATGCGCTTGGACCATGCTTGCTGTTTCAAAATTTCTAAGAAATGGCGCCTGACTACAAGGGTGCCACCACTTGTCTGAAAAAAGTACATTAAACGAAATGAATGTCTTGTCTTATTGCCGAGTCGGGAAACCGAACTCACTTACGGAAACTGCCGCCGACCCGCCCCTCCCCCTCCACCCGACCCTGCCCCTCCCTAAACACATCCCCAAAAAGGAGAATTCTTAAGAGGACAACACATGGATATCAATAATTATGTCAAGATTTTCTCAAAAATGGCTAATGACAACATACGTATTTTTTATTATGCAACAATACACAACAAATGACAAAAGCGTGGCCTTGCATAATTACCAGTGCAGTGTATTTTCTGTTCACATTGACAATTAAGCACTAGGTGGTAATTGAAGAAATTTAACCTTAAAACTCCCCCAAAATATTCACGCAGAAATAGATTACTTTACCATTTCTACCAACATTTTGGACTATAATTTAAACACTTGGCATTTATTTAAGTACCATTTTTCAAGTTGTACATAAAGGAGTAAATAAAAGCTTGATAATTAACTCTGTTGTCAGTGTATCGTTCCCATATAAATAAAAATGTGTACAAGAAAACTAACTTGAGAACATTTAATTTCAAAAGGTGTCAACATTGACATTTTCAACATGGCAGTGCTTCCTATCCAAAATGATCATAAAGCCTTTACAATGAGTAATTATCAAAGGTATACCCTCATCCCTCTAAAGATTAGTATACAACATTTAAGTTAAGTCGCTAAAGCAAAGTCGTCATTTCTAATACAAAATTGAACCATATTAGACCAGGGCCCAATTTCACAAAGCTGCTTAAACAATACAAATATCGCTTAATTCTCTGAAAGCAAAACTAAACAGGATACCATGAAAGTATTATGCAATGTGCGACATTACTGTGGCCGGTAACGTTACTCTGGTTAGCATCATTTTGTTGCGCTTTCTGCTTAGCAGCTCTATGAAATTTTGCCATGGAGTTTAATGTTAATAATAACACTAAACTCACAACAGGGCGCAACATTTTGTACAACATTTTGCACAATACAGATTATTACTATTAATTTTTGTGCATACCTAATTTTTTAAAAGTTGTTTAATCTTTAGACCGCCATCTTTGATATCAACCAATGGAAACGTGTACGCGCTGCGCACGTCTCTCAGCCAATGAAAGCTCTTCATTGACACCAAATAATAAATAGGGCTCGTGACGACATGATGCGCAAGGGGTCTATAGCCGGAACATTTCTATTTTCCAGTGTAGTAGCAGTAGCTGATTTTAAGCTTACGGCCGTCCATCATTTTATATGGGTGACTTCCTTGTGAAGCCTCCGAGCTTTCTTGAACCCATGCGAAGTATTCCTGAGTCGCATTCATGCCTTGGACGGCCTGGCACTGCTCCGAGTTATACGGGAACAGGTAGAAAGGATTCTGAGTAGGCAAGGTGATCGGCTGGGATACGTCACCATCGGTCATGCAGCAGTAGTAGATGAGGGTATCCTGGTTGTACACTCCTTCTGGTACGGTGCCTTCCTGGTAATTGTTGTTGTTAGAGTTCTCATCATCCCAAGAAATCGAACCAGACACCATACCTGTAATGCAACAATGTCTATTGTTAGCAGTCAAAAAGATTATTATATTATGTCAGTGTGCAAGCAGATGGAAACCTTTCATTAATTATTGTGGTCATCATTAAAGATGCAAGAGTCAACTTTTGCCGGCTTTCTTCCCCAAATGTTGATTTAACTTTTTAAATAGCTTTATAGAGTTATAATGAGCTTTCGTGAACTGCACGAAGAATGAAATTATTATTTTTAGCCAGGTAAAATTATGTGTAATTTGAATTGAGTGACCTGTCCGCGGTGCGTATACAAGAGAATGTTCTGAACAGTAGGCCTATCATCTGATGTCAACAATAGTGTTTTGTTTCAACGGAAAATACTCCAGGTCAAAACTAACACAGAGATCCGGGAAAAACAAAAGAAAACTCTCTTGGATTAAAAGGATGATGATAAGAGAAAGGCTAAATTCTTTAAGAAATTTTGTGCTTACTCTAAGTTCTTGAATCTATCGAAGCTGATAATTTACTTACCATTGGGGCAGTTGTCTCCGTATTTGAATACGCAGTAGCTACCAGCTGGCCAGTCGTAGGTCCCTTGGTTTTCTGTCTTAATGCAGAAAAGCTGCTCCATGTAGCTGACATCATACGTTCTCGGCGGGAAATGTAGAATGGGTGACCAATCGTTGCTAGGCTTATAATCCTCGGTGTCTTGAAAGCGTGTACCAGATTGCCAGGTGAGTCCCTCGCCATGAGGGCAGCCCGTGTCAGTCATTGGTAAACCGTATGTCCCTATCGGCCAGCCAGGACTTGCTGAAATAAACAAAAAAATAAACAAATAAAACAACATTATTTTGATTGCTGCGATCGAAATAAAACCAATGCGCCAAACTGATATTTGGAAAGGATGACGTTAAAGGGATCCAACTGGCGCGCCATGGCGTGACGACCAGAAAGGACCGAAAAGAAAAAAATAGTAATACTGAAATGGATATAAGCAAACCAATAGGGAGGAACTGTTACTGAAAATTGAAATATCTTACGTGTGTCTGTCATGAGCTGGGTCGTCGTCACACTTGTAGTGGCTGGGTTGGTTGAAGTCTCATCTTTCTCACTCGTCATACTGATTTCAGTCGTCGAGCTCGCTGGTACTGTGACGGTTGGCACCACTGACTTCTTGCGACATTTTGTTTTGAAACTCGCCATCATATTGTTTAAACTCGCTAAATAGTCATCTTGACTTGAAACGGTTACCATGACTCCGCATTGCTCAGCCCCAATGCAACACAGAAACGAACAGAGTGTCAAACACAGAAGCAACCTAAGCGCCGAAACAAATAAAGTTTTCATAATATTGCTTTAGGAATGCTCAGGAGTGGTGCAAGCCCTACACCAGCGATCAAATTTTCGTTGAATGCCCGTTCTGTCTTGGAACTTCAAATTCTGGTGTACATTTGCAAGAAGCGCCACTCACACTCTGCAAGTCCCCGACGCAATACACACGGACCTATAGTCCACCAATCATCTGATAGCGTGTAGACCAGCATGATTCGTTGTATAACGTAATACAAATCTGTACCACTTAACCCCCCCCCCCAATTGTTACCAGGGATTATAATAATACCACTTAACTTAATCGGCAGGAAAAGAAAGATCTATGTTTGGAGTAAAGGCCATCCAAGCTCAAAAATTGGGTCGACTCTGTTTTTCTTTTCTTTTTTTTCTGTTTTTAGAGGGGGAAAGGGTGAACACAAATTAAATAATAACACACAGTAAACGTTTGTTATCATACCATTTAAAATACGTTTTCAATTAGTAAGGTAACCCACAAAATATTTTATAAATGTTTTTATAAAATATTTATAACGCATCGTCGCAGAGCAATATTGCGTGATAGGATTAAACAGCATTTAAGCTCATTTTTTTTTTTTTATAAGTAGTAGAACGAGAAAAAAAAAAAAAACAAAAAACAAACTAAACCCTTTACGCCAAACTTGTACTGAGATTTAATTAATGTCAATAAGAACTTGGCCTTCAACAGATTCTGTAAGTTTGTGAGACACAATAGGTCTATACAGCTGCCCTTTTAAACAGGTTTTTCAAATCAAAATTAAAAATGGCAACTTTCAAAGGCAGTATATGTACGTGATGGGGGCAAACAATAAGGGTACAATTAATGGCAATATAGGTTCCCCGGTTTGAATGAGTATATCCTACTGATGATCAACTGCCGGGCAGGACGCCCTGGTCTGCTGTTCGATGGTGGCACATTAATCGGAGAGGCCGCTTTTGGATATGCATTTCTCCGTATTAAATGGTACCTAACGGTTGAACTATGATTCGCAAAGGTAGATCTAAATTAGATCAGTAATGTTTTGCCCACTGTCGTGAAAATAATTTTTAATAACTCATAAAGCAATCTTTTCTCCACTTATTTAACCTTTTTGGGTCGTAAGGGCGATATGAAGTTTTTGCATAGTACCTTCACTACTGAAAGTACTTTGATATTCCACCTTTCGGACAAACATCCGATTTTCTAAAATGAAGACTGTGTCAACCATACGATCAGTGTCAAAACAGTTTCGATAGAGCTGACGGTGAAATGAGCGCCATTTTAGTAATGAGAAAACAATAGTGCAGCCGTTGACCATTGCTATCAATGATATAACAAACATTACATGTTAGTATTTCACGTTCCAACAATTAGTAGCTCCAGTTCCCCATTTGCCTTTTCGGCGCGCTATAACGATTTCATTTTGGTTATGTCGTAAGCTCGTGTTGTAAGACGCAACCTCGAACTGGACTCGAAATCTCTAATACTGATGCACAGGAACTAAATATAACGTCAAAATCGATATTGTGGATCTTATAACATTGTACAATTTTTTTCAATTAGAGCATGCCATTGTCCCTCCACTCACATTCAATTTAAGTGATCTATTGTCCTCTGAATTTGGCTTTCAGCTCTATCGCAAGGGTGTGAAGGGTGTGGGGGGGGGGGGGGGGCTGAAGATGTAGGCCGCCTATAATAAGACCTTGTCTTTTTGAATGTATAGATACCAACTGGCGCATACCACGTTCAGGTAAACTGTTTTAAGGCACTGTGGACACTTACCCCCTATTGGTATTTATCTCAAATAATAATTGTTAGCATAAGTTTTACTTGGTGAACGAGCAATGGGGAGCTGTTGGACGAGTAGGGTTATAATGTACTCATGGTGGGATTCGGCTCCCTCGAAGTAGGGCCACATAAAAACAAAATGTTGATCGTCCCAGCCCGACCGTTCAAAAACCCCGACCCCATTTTTTGAAACAACTCTTCAGATATTTACTTGGGCTACACTGTGCTTAGTTGTTTGAAAAAGTTTACAGAAAATGTCAACTAGGAGTTTAATTTGTTTGACAAAACTATTGAAAACATCAACAACACACACCCCCTCTGTTTTATAGTGATTGTGATGATTTCTTTATTCTTGATTTCATATTTGGCATGTAAAAAAACCCCCAAAAAACAACAAACTCCCATCCGCAAAAAAAAAGAAAAAAGAAGGACGATCAACAATTTATTTTATTTTTATGTGGCCTAATATAACGTAGTTTTTAAAAAAGATGTAATTCTCATCCAAAATTAAAAGGAGCTTTCAGGCCCGTGGACTCTTTGTATGCATCTAAAAACGCACAAATTGGGCAACTAAGGTGTTTTTTTTCTTTCAACTCTTGCACTTCGTTGATCTGCGTCGAAATGCTCACGATTTGTTATTCAATTGTCAAAGCAACGGCGGGGCCAATTCCAAATCCAAAGCTCGAAGCCGTCGTTTCGAAAAGGGCCGTAAAACATGTTTGCACCTTTCTCTAATGAGGGTCTGCAGATTATGAATGTTTATTAATTAAAAATTAAAATCTAGATTATTAAAATGCATTTGGAAAAATAATAGTATGTGTTATGTTGGGAGGCCTTTGGTGTTATTGTTGTTGTTGCTGCGGTTGTTTTGTTGCTGTTGTTGTTTCTTTTTTCCCGTTGTTCCTTTTATCAAAATAATCAAGCTTATCTGATATGTTACAAAAGCTGCTGCTGATCAGTTATAGCTGCATCTTGTTAACTTATCATTATGCTTAATCAGATCGTCACTTTGTGCAGCCGTAGGAAATAGTTTTAATTGGTTTAAAGATAATACTAAAAAAAAAAAAAAAAAAAAAAATTGCAGTGATGGCGGAAATTTTTAATATTAACCATTAGTTGTACACATTGGTCAGCCAATAAGCAATGTATCCTGTAAACCATATCACAAGTAAAATCGGGGTGCCACATCAACATGGCTCACTAAAACTCCACAAGCATCTTCTTGTGTACAAAATCAATGTCTTGTCACTAATGAAAACATTTAGCTTCTTATACACACGCATAATCTATTCCCACAATTTAGAACATTTTTTGAGATGTTTCGTCATCAGGTATTTCTGAGAAAATCTTTTGTCTCCGACCATGAACTCCCTAAGGTCAGTGCAAAAGAGCCAAGTAAACATTGCAACCACATGAACTTGATTATGCTGGGGGCTGTCACGCATGAGTCACTTGTTTAGGATGACGTCATATCATCCCAGGATGAATATCGTCTGGTGACCCTCTCACTGCATTATCTTTTGCGAATAACATTACGAAGGGTGCCTGTCTATTTCCCTGATGTGGTATTGTGATGTGGATGTGCGTATTAACGAAAACAGCATACACACACAACACATTACAGAAATCTGGCAGCAGAAAAGAAGAATGGCTGCCGAAATTAGAACGAAACCTCAGACGAGGAGGCCTGTTTTACTCAGTAAATTAGAAGGATGCAACGGAACGGTCACAAAAGCTGTAATTATTCCGAAGGAAGATGGGGTTATCAGTGTTAGTGAAGACAGGTAAGTTATTAAATGGGGAGTGAAGGCACTGACAGAGTGAATTAGGAAAAGTGGTTTAGTTAGGATCGAAACAAAAACAAGAACAAAGTGCAATCAGTCACTCTTTTCATCAGTCAGTGTTGAAATAAAAATATAAATAATAAATAATAGGCATTTTTAATGTGCCATATCCATCGTAAGAGACGTTCAAGGCGCAGAGAAAATGTAAACAAAACAAAATCCAGAGTAGAGATGACATTATTATTAGGCATTCGACAATACAAACATTAACAAGGCTAGGCCACATCATGGCATATGAACAAAACCATGACTTGTAATGACTTGTTACATGCATTGTTATTGTATGAAAACATCCTTGAAAAGGGTGTTTTTTCAGAGTAACTTTGATTTTTTGTTTTAAATTTGAATCGAAAACAATATAAATATCTTGAGTTAATTCGTTTTGCAGCAGTTGGATCAATATAAATAATGGATTGGAACTGTCATTTTTGAGACAATCAATACTTCTTTGGTGTTTTTAAGTGTCCCTACCCCTATACTGTCTAGTTACTAGTTTAAACATTAATTTTAATTTATGTTGTAACTGTTTGCCATCCCCTTCCTTCAGAGAGTAAAGCCTGGTTCAAACTTCCCATGGACGCAAACCAATTTTTGACATCACAAGGCTGTTTTCGCAGCGAGTCTTTCGCAGGAGTTGAACAAAGTCCAGCTATTGCGAATTATACTTTTGCGAACTCATTTGTGAAGTCAAACTTCGCTTTGCATTCGCTGGAATTTTCAACTGGGCTTTACACTAGCATTTCACACATTATATTTTTCTAACATTCTATTTTGTTAACATCCATGTGGAGACGAACTGTTTCTTCCTTTGTTGTCCTTGTATAATCATGGAGGTAGAATTAGAACCTCCATTGTATAATAAACATCATTCCATCTTTGTACACACAACTCCTTGTGGAGCACCTCAGCTCAGTCTTTAGAATACATACATTGAGACACTTTTTGATTTTCCTTCTCTTTTAGATTTTCCTTGGTCTCCAAAGCGAATAAAACACTAAATTACGCATTGTGTATGTGTAGATGTTGTACTTTAAAACACTTCTTAAATGTATATTTCCTGACTCTCCTCGCTGACTCATAGTGATGAGTCACGTTTAGGTCTAAGTTATTTAAGTTTAGACTCTTTAAGTTGGCTGCTTAGTGTTAGAGATCTGTCATCTGTCATGAATTGTCTCCAAGAGAACCTCCCTAATATCTAAATGTAGTTTGTGTGTTTCTGAAATCCATCAATAGTTGTGTCATATACCTTCTTCTTTTTGTTTGTTTTGCAGAACTCTTCGTGTTTGGCTGAAAAGGGATTCTGGTTTGTATTGGCCGAGCATCTGCCACACAATGCCAGGTACATAATAATAATAACAGTGGCTTCTTATATAATGCACATATCTGTAAACTGGGTCCCTGTCTTTATCCGCAAGGATAAAGACAGGTACCTGCTTTTTAGATCCAGTGATTCCATTGGATACAATGATTTGGATAAACGTGCACAGTGACATATGAGGTTTCCATACGCCCAAACAGTACACTCCTATCACGTCGCCATAAAACTTGACTGCATATCTCTATGTGAAATGAATGTACGATACATGTAGTTCAAAGGTGAAAGTACACGCCGGTTTGGAGGTAGGTCTCTGGCCTTATTCAAAAGCCTTGAAGTGTGACGTCAGATGTTCAGCCTAACATATCTGTCACTCAGTGACGCTCAAAGGCTCGTTAACATACCATGTTTTCCTGCAAGGTATGACTACATTTCAATTATGAAATGGTTTACAAGGTGCTGTGGTGCAATATGCTGCCAATCAAACCAGGAACACCGGGGCGAACCCCTTACTCCTTTCGATAAGTGCACTGGGTTCTTTTACATGTAGTACAAAACACACAGGACAAGCGGCTCTACGTCCCATCCGAAGGACGAACCATCATGGTTTTAGTATCTTGCTTAAGGACTGGCACTCAAACTCACACTGATCAAAAACACCAGAGTTTGATTCCCGTGCTCTTATCTGCTCGACCTCGCCACCAACAGTTTGGAAACAGTGTGTCAAACAAAACCTCAGACACCCCTTGAGTCAACTCTAAGAAGTGTTAAGAAAGTAACCCGATCTAAACCAGTAACAATGTTTTGAAACTTGTTTCCCTCAATATTTCAGCTTCCTGCTCAACGTTAGAGTTCTGCCCACAGACAAGACGACTCTTCGTTGGTATGGATAATGGTGTTATATCTGAATTCAGTCTGGCAGAAGACTACAACAGCCTGAGAACAAGACGGGACTATCTTGGTAAATGAAGATCAAGTTAGGGAATAGCTGTTGGTACTTATTCCGACCCATACCAAATACAACAAAAACAGCAACTGGTGAAATTATTTTCTTGCAGTCAACACAAATTCCATACTATGTAAAATACCATGCTGCATTTAGCAGGGTTCTTAAAGGCCTTGATATGTCCACATTAGTATACAAATTATGAATGCTTATGGGTGCATTGCGATGGCATTCTAGGCCCGGTGTACTTTTTAACTGTTTGCTTTCACACATTCACAGACACAGTCTCATATCACAGTCCTATGGTCAAACCTTTGGCCCAGGTCTATTTCACAAAACTCTTCCTTACTTAGGAACCGTCCTAGGATCTAGGACTAGACTCCCAGCCTTTTGAGTCCTAACTCTTTGTGATATCAACCCCAATGTATAATTCTTCTTTTTCTTTTCTCTTTGAAGCTCATCAGAGTCGGGTCACCGATGTGACCTTCTCTATGCTGACAGAGCTTGTCTTGAGCGTTGGGAGAGACAAGTTCTTCCAGTGGCACTGTAGCGAATCAGGGAGACGTCTTGGAGGTTACAAACTGGAAGCCTGGGGAACAGCTCTACAGTATCCTTTCAGACATTAATAAATATGATAATAGCTGGATTTATATAGCACCAAATTACCAAAGGATGCAAGATACTTAAGGAAAAAAAAAAGACCAAACTGATGGTGACAACAAGCTACATATATGCCAACTAGTGTGTCTTGAGACCTGTTTAGAAGGACAGAACAGTCTAAATGTTTTTGATGGGGACATGAAGACCGTTCCATAGGTGGGAGGCAGCGGCAGAGAACGCTCTCTCACCAGCAGCTAGTTTGCGAGACGTGTTCACCACAAGGGCTTTTTATTTAAGTGAACATAATGTGACTAGGAACAAATAAGATGTTTTAGTCAGTGGTCACGACAAACATATTTATAAAGATTCTCGGGTAGCAGCGAAGAAACTTGTTTGGATTTCTTTAACTTAAACTTGAAAGATTTGATGAAGAAACCAAACACGCTTTCATCGCAGACTACGCTGGCCAAATCACTGTCTTGAAAGTGATGGACAATGGTCACCAAGTGATTACAACTCTTAAAGGACATTCTGGTAAGTGCAAAATGGTAATGCTTAAATATTCTTAGCAAATTTGCTAAGATGTAAGCGTATTTCACAGGTTAGCAAGAAAAATTTGTGGCCATCTTGCGCATTCACTATGTATTGCATTGTGATGTCGTTCATTTTGATGCAGTAAGCACCAGAAGTTTTAAAGTGCTACCACTACCTTCCTTGTTTCAGCACTTTGTTAGGAATTCACCTGGAGGATAAAGGTACCGGTGATGTTTATTTATCTTTATTAAAGGTTATAACTTTGATGTGTTTGTTGTTGTTTTTCTAGGAAGCACTCGCTGTCTTGCCTGGGATGCAGAGAATAAACTTCTCTTTTCGGGGAGTTTTGATCAATCAATCATAGTATGGGACATTGGTGGGCAAAAAGGAACAGCATTTGAACTCCAGGGACACATGTGAGTATATCAGAGTTGTAACCACGGTGGATGTAGCCTGCCGTCGATTTCACAAAGAGTTAGGACTCGTCTTATCTCGAGTTAGGACCAGTTACTCGTCCTAACTTACGACTATCCATGCAATTTGTATATCTCCTAGGACTAGTCCTAAGTTAGGACAAGTCCTAACTCTTTGTGAAATCGACCCCTGGTGAGTTTGCCCGGAACTAACAAATTTAGCCAAGCTCTTTGAGCCAAATACACTGTGCTGCCCAGCACAGATTTCCCCCAGATTGCACTTCAGCAATGATGGCCCCATATCTAAACATGAATAATGTTGTTGAATGGCTCGCCCTGGGTGGACTAAATTGGATTGTAGAACCCACCACTTAAATTGGTCTACAGGTAGCTACAACACTGTCCTTCATAAAACATTGAAGGGTTTGGTACTTTTTATACGACACAAAACACAAATAGCCATAGCTTTATACTAAACTTGCACGGTTTAAAGATAATGATAGTAGAAAGCTTCCCTTAAAATATTACTTGGGAAATATTCGCTGCAAAAACAGCCATGTGTCATCCAAATATTGCTTCGCATTTGCATTAGCAGGAAGTATGAAGCGGACTTAAGTCTTGAGAAATAATTGAAGTAATCAGAATCAGGATATTTGTGTAATTAGTAGTTTTTCTTTGACTTTCAGGGGGAAAGTAGAGGCAGTGTGTTATTCCTCCAGAAGTAAACAGCTCTTTTCGGCAGGAGACGATAACAACATCGTCGTCTGGAATATGGCCGGAAAAAGGCAAGAGGTAGGAAACTGGAGGAATTTTCTTAAGGGAATGAAACAACATGAAGCGTAAGCGATCATGTCTATCTTGCGAAGTTTCCAATTATGTACATGTTTAAGAATTACATACGAAGTGTGGATATGAGAACAGAAGAGGTACCCACAATGTAGGGACTGGAATTACATGCAGGCCACAGAAGCCATAATGAGCTCCGTTGCCCCTGGTTAAAGGTTTTCCAATGGCATGCCCTTTGCAAAATAAAATTCCAGGCCTGCAATGTAGGGACTTGAAATGTTTGATGCACTTACACACATCAACACAGTGGGTTTTACCTTGTCAAAGAATATGGTTTTCTTAATGGGGCTGGCTCGATGTGATCAATGATAGACCCTCATGTAACAATATGATGTTTAAGTCGAGTTATTTATATGAATTATTTGTAACAGACTCCTGAGTGGGAGGAGAGCGATACATGCCAGAAATGCAAGAGTCCGTTCTTCTGGAACTTCAAGGAAATGTGGACAGCTAAGACAATTGGTGTAAGACAGGTATGTCCCCCCCCCTCCCTTTCTCCCAAGCTAAATAAACATTCATAGTATGATTCCGAGCATGGTACTCCATAGAGGCAATTGCCTTCATGCTCCATGGCATTTCCCTGGTGACCCTTGATCACAGTTTCAAAATTTTCCATCAGCAGTGACTCTCACCCCCTGTACATTTTAGTGAGGATCAATGCCTTGAATCAACTGTCAAGTACATGTATTGCAGCACATTTTGTCTAACATTTTGTTTTCTTACATTCAATAATTTCCCAGCACCACTGCAGGAAGTGTGGACAAGCACTGTGTGACAAATGCACCCCAGAACGATCAACATTACCATTGCTTGGTTTTGAGTTTGAAGTACGCATTTGCAAGAACTGTTTTGACAATCTCACAGATGAAGAGTAAGTACAGTGACTAGCTCTAACAACATTGATTGTAAAATTGATCACTATTATAATTGTGTAAAGGCTCACCTTCCACCACTGTGGCCCTGCACTCCCCTGCAGCCGATTTCATGAACCTTTCGTCTATGGATACGGAACTTAACTTGTTCTAAGTCCTAAGATTAATCCCAATAGGAAGAGTTTGGTAAAGTCGACGGCTGGTTCGATTCACAACTGTTGCTTTGTGAGTATTAGAGCTAAGCTAAGGTAATCTTCTGTGCCACAAGATTTTTTTCTTCTGGGCCCTCTAGACTGATGGCCAGTCTTTTTTCTAATGTGGTCAAAGGTCATACGTGCTTGTACATGTAGGGTGACGCCATGTTAACAAAGTGACAGAAATCAGATCAGAGTAGAGCATTAAATTGAGAACTACAGTAGTTACATCTGATTTTTAGTCAAAGTTATTTGTGTTGCTAAAATTTGAGGACACAACAAGTTGAAGTGGTATATAACGTATCTATAGCTATTTGGTCTTACCCTTATACACATCGATGTGTGTTAGCACTGTATACTCAGTACTTTCCCAAGCTCTGTTAAATAAACAGCAGGCATATCTTGTTGAAACTCGGGTGGGATTTGAACCCATAACCGTTGCAAATTTCCATTATATCTGTAGCTCTCATGCAAATTTATTTTTCTCTTCACACCTACAGTCGAGCCCCAATGGCGTCTTTCTATGATGCCAAACATTGTGTCATATCAATGCATCTTGATGATGTCAAAGGTCAACTTGTCACATGCGGTACCGATAAAGTTATTAAGGTTAGTTCAAGTTCTTTTTTTAATAATAATAATGACAAAGACATTTGTAAAGCACCGAATGCAAAAGCATCTAGCGCGTAAAGAAAACAATAAAAATATACATTGAGTGAAAGATACAACTACAAAGTAAGGATATTACAAAATGAGCAGCTTCAAACAGATGATTATTACAAACAGAGACTTAAAATAGTGTAAAGAACTTGCCTGGCGAAAATTGCACAGGAAGAATATTCCAAAGAAATGGAACAGTTTAAGAAAATGATTTTTGACCAATAAAGGAACGAGTTGCCTTGGATCGGTTGAGTTGGTCTTTGAAAAGCATTTGTAAGCATTTGTTGTAAAATGCATATGGTTAGAAAGATGTTTTGACAATAGAATACAATGATCCACACAAACATGCCTCGAAATTGCACGGTTTTCCTTTTCCTTTGCCAACTAACACAAACGACCATATGGGAGTCAAAAATTTTACTCCCATAAATGGCGGACCGTGTTAGTCGACAAGGTAAAAAGATAACCGTGCAATTTTGAGGCATGTTTGTGTGGATCATTGTATTCTACTTTTACAACATCTTTTAAAACAAACGGTTACAAACGCTTTTCAAAGACCAACTCGACCAGTCCAAGGCAACGTGTTCCTTTAACATGGAAGAAGCTCTTGGAGTTGACTCTAAAGCAATGACTGTTAATAGATGATCGTAAAGTGCGAGAGGAAATAATATTAAAATAATGATAATGACAATTTATATAGCGCCCATCCAAGCAAACATGGACACTGACGTTCCCCAAGTGCTCATGCTACACTACTGGATCAAACACTAAATGTATGGCAAGCATTTCCAACAGTCAAAAACTGTAATTCTTGATTTTTATATGTTTACAGCTGTGGGACGTCTCAACGGTAATCCAGTGAGGAACAGCGCCCTCTGTTGACTTGATAAGTAAAACAAAAATAAATTCTATATTTAATGGTTACAAAGAAGTAAGGCACTGAACAATGTTCTAAAATCTTTAATTTGAGATCTGGTATTAAAGGGAAACATGTTGATTGTCAAACAAGTGGCTTCCGATATAAAAGGAAACCATGATTTACTCTTTCTCACAACTGATTACACCTTGAAAATAATTTAAATCGCAACAGCTATTTTTAGAGGATTTGAAGTTATTAACATAACCTAAAAGGTGCGTGCACAAAATTGGTGGTAAAAATAGCATAAAGGTTCACAGATTTGTACAAACCGTACGTGGTGTTGGGCAGGCCTCTGTTGGTAAAATTCAGTGGTACAACTAAAATCTGTAAAAACAGTTATTTGTAAAAACAGATGTGGTTTTTGAGGACGAGATTTGCATTTTGCCAAAGTTTAAAATATTTTTCCCTAGTGGTATAAAGATGGTCATAGTGGAAAATTCCTTTGAAATATTTTGTGCAGTTTTGGAGAAAACATAAACAGGGGGAGGCTTGTTGTGATATTTTTGTTCCCTTCTTGTGACGTTGATGACCAAAATAAGCTTTAACTTTCACAGTGTTTGTTATTTTGTGACAAGTCTTGGAAGAGCTGCCTAGTTCACCATACCCAAGCTCTGTTGTTGTCAACAGCAGAGTGTGGGTTCAATACCCGACCAGGACACTTGTTCCCTTGAGAAAATGATTACACATTCTCTGCTTTTTGGGAGTGGGGGTGGAATCGTTGAATATATATTTTTTATTAATGATGAAGCCTATAATTATAAGTGGGAGACTTTACAGCCCCAAAATGGACTTACAAAACCATGTCCTTTAATTCAATACTTGTTTGTAAGTTACCTTCTATGTGCCATGCGACCTGTGATGTCACATGTTTACAAAACAAAATTACATGTACATGGTCTGTAGCCCTTAGACATGACTTTACCACTGTATATTTAAAATGTGTGTAGCTCTAATCACTAAGTGATATCATGAATTTCAACAACTGTTAACATTACAGCTCTAGTAAATAAATTTCTAACACCCGTTTCAGACAGGCACTCTTAGAGTCGCGTCAAACCAAATTCTGATTTAAGTACATGACAAGTTTGACGTCTGAAACAGTTACATGTAGGAGTGACTGGGCGTGCTAGATGTTAAAAAAGCGACTGTTGCAGTAATTCGGAACGACTCTGGAGGGCCTTGCTTTCAGACGCTGATCTTGTCATGAGACGAGCCAATGTAAATGTTATGCTAAGTTCGCCTGTCTGAAACCAAATTTTGTTTGGATCGACCTAGAGTGGCTTGAAACGGGTGTTAGTATGCACAGTAAGTATAAAGCCAGGTTCATACTTCCTGCAAATGTGAATGCAAAGCGAATTTGACAGGAATTTGACGTCCTTTCGCAGCGATATTCGCAAGTGAGTGGAGCAGAGTTCAACTGCTGCGAATTATTTGTTGCAAATTTGTGACGTCAACATTCGCTTCGCATTCGCATGAAGTATGAACCGGGCTTAGGAATGAAAATGTAAATATTTTGCTCTGACAGGGCTGTTTAAATTAGCCTTCCATGAACTATGCCAATTACTTACACGCATGTGTAAGATACTATTTGTTGTCAAATGCCATAGAGACTAGAAGTAAAAAATCAAAGGCAAATGCGTCCCGGAACCATTAGGGCCAAATTTTGTGGCTCTGCTTACCGTAAGCAAAGAATTGCTCTTGCAAAACCAGGGAAATCTGCGATTACGTCAAGTGAATTTCACAGGTTTAGTTGGTAATTTCAGCTTGTTCGCACTAGGCGGACTATGCTTACAAAATTAAAGCCCAGATTTGGCGCTTGCAACTAAGCGGAGAATGGTAATCATTAGCGCAGAATTTGCTGTTAAGCAGTGTCATGGAATTAGGCCCGAACCCATTCAAAAAGGTATGATGTGCTTAGTTTTTCCTTTGGCAACCATTAGTATGCAATTTACATATTTCATGGGATAGATCTATTACAGAGTAATAATATTAAATTCTATAATTTAGACTGTTCATTTTGGCACCATACATGTATGTATTTATGAAATGAGGCAGAAGACTTGCCGTATTGCAAAAAAAGAAATGCTACTATATAAATTATTTCTTCTGTATAAATTGACCGCTTAGCGCGCTATATACACTAGCCCTGGTAGTACGCTGCAACTGATGAGTTGAAACACATTTCACTTCACTGACGCGTTAAAACGCATTGACGCATTTCTGCTAAGCACTGTGGTGCATGTGCTGAGCTACATGCTTATTGACAGCTGCATGGCTGTACTTACTAGCAGTGTTCAATTTGTTTATATTGTTATATTTGTTTGCAATTTGTTTAATTATACTATTTTTTCGTTGATCAAATGAATTGCATACATCACAGTCTAGGTAAAAGAAAAGTACTTTTGTTCAAATATCAAAGGTAAACAGTTTAAAACATGGTTTGCTCTGGATTGGTAAGGATACAAAAAACATTGTTTAGTCTGACAGATAACTGATTATGAAGTTCACCCTAGAACTTATTTTGCTTAGTAATTAATATGTTAAAATAATGTTGAGGACTGCAATACGTAATTATTCGTTTTCATTTTTTGCATGCAGAGGTAATATTCAACAGCTTGTAATAAAGAAAACTCTAATAAATATAGACTCCCTTATTATTGTAGGGCCCAAAATCACAACTTGCTAAACACAGAAAAGTGTTGCTTAGCAGAACCAGGTTATCAGCTCAAATTACGTTTGCATTGTTGTGGCAGGTGCCGGCCCGATTTTTTTCTTATCAAAGAAATATGTCCAGCAGTATTTTCTGCTTAACAGCTTCATGAAATTGGGCCCCGGTGTTTTTTACTTAACAAAGGGACCTCGCCCAAAACGATCAGAAAGAAATTCAAGTTACACTAACTCACATGTGGTACAGGTTATGTTTCCACTAATTATCAGTGTAAAGCGCATTGATATTGTTATTGTAAAATGCGCTACAATAAGAACTAGTTATTATTTGTCACTCATTATTTTGTGAACATCCTTTCATAAGATTCCCCGCGTATCTAAAACTGATGTTTTTTTTCCTCGCATGGGTGAAGAATTTGCTGCTAATTTGCAACTAATTTCCGGACAGTTTTTGTAAATATTACTCTTTTGCCCTCACACTAAAGACACGCAGTGGAACAGAGGAGATGGTTGCGCAAACTTTAAGTAATTCTTAAATTTTGGTTTTGAACCATTTTGCTACAAGTGCACAATATGACTTTGAGAAAGAAACAAGAACTAAAGGCCGGTAGTTAGGCATCGAGTATATACTGCTAAATATTCATA
This sequence comes from Asterias amurensis, assembly GCF_032118995.1. NCBI lineage: Eukaryota > Metazoa > Echinodermata > Asteroidea > Forcipulatida > Asteriidae > Asterias > Asterias amurensis. The sequence goes on along the minus strand of NC_092659.1, from coordinate 17,771,286 downwards.
GATATGATTAGTATAATGATAGCAATTCTTCAAAAGATATTTATATTAATTGTATGTATGTAATGAAACAGAAGCAGAAGAAATTAAATATATTGTCTATAACAATCACTAAATTACATGTATCTGTACAGCTGAGGTTTATTGTCTGGATTTGGTGTTAGTAGTTTAGGCATCGCCGGGAACGAGAAATCACTAATGTCTTAGAAGAAGACTTATAAGCAATATTTCGAAATATTGCTTACAAAAAGCCTGTAAGCAAAACAAAAAATTGCTAAGCACAGAAAAATATTACTTAACACAGGCATGATTTGTGTCTGATAGGCCTAGGCCTATCCGATGTTTTCTTTGCCCTAAGAAACATCATCAAACTACTTTACTTTACGAATGTGCTTGTTTTGTCGAAACTTAAATATTAAACCTCAAGCATCATATTTCCGTTTACTAATTTCCCCCCTTCTGTGTACATATGTATCTCCTGCTTCAATTTAAAGATACTCATCAGCCTACAATGTATCTCACACAGTATTCCTCATGCCCCCACTACAAAAAAATAGTGCCAAAACGGCCGGACGGCCCGCGGGGCGGCCTAGACTATTATATAGAAATAAATCGCCATTGGAAACAGTTTTGGTTAAAAATGTCACTCATTCGTGACAAAAGACTGCTTCCTTCGCTTGTACACAAACCTTTCATCCAAACACAATGTTAGTAAAGTGATGTAACCATGTAACTAACATCTTTCAAAGTTGCACCTGGCCACATACCAGCGGACAATTGTCAAGTTACGTAATGCGGAAATGTGGTGGGCGTGCGTCGTGTACATTGTGTGTATGTTTCAGTTTTAACATGGCGGAACCAACATTTATAGTTTTTTACACCTTGACTAAGTTTCTGTATAGGCCTACTAATAAAGAACACATGCTCCCCCAGTGGAGCCTTATAGTAGTAGGTGACATGGGGGAAGGGGGTGAAATAAAGACCATTATCTATTTACGGTTATTTTCGTGCCAGAAGTCGACACACTTCGTTCCGTTTGTTGTACAATCTTGTGGAAAGGATCAGGAGGGATGTTTTTAGAGAGTTTCAACCAGGTATAAGTGGCCTCGTTTCGACCCATGAAGATTGCCCACGGACCGGAGGACATTTTGGCATACGCACGGCCTTTTTTTTTCCCTTTAAAAATTACATATTTCCCGTAAGTTCGTGGCTATACAGTTAGTTAAACAAATCTGATACCTGTATTTCAGATCAGAAGACTTCTAAAAACATTTGTGATTTGGAAAGACTCGCTCTATCTTTTCCACCACTTGTTTTACTAAGATTTGTTTACAACAACAAATTTCTCATTCGAGTGTACATTAGGTGTTTTATTTCATAATGAATGAAAAAAGTGATGCAAGAATACGGCAACTCTTTTCATGACACTTTTGTTATTCTGTAATTTCAACACATTGGTTGGTTTAAACATAACTGACCCCTGACCTGCCTGGCTGACATGACATTGTAAGACGTTTGAACCATGATGTACCATAACATGACAAGGAAATAACCATAAATACTTGTATTACTGGTTTTTGTTCTTACCTTTTTTGTCTTTCGGCACCATCATTCTGGTGGGTAGAGTTTTGAGTATGTGGCACTCCCCTTGAAGAAAGACATAACGTTCCACAAAGTGTAAAATCCACCGAAATTCAGCAACTACATCCTCAATTTTTCCGTGTTGTCCTCGAGAAATTGCAAATGGCGACCGCAAGTGTGTGGGGAGTGAAGTGGTGGTTAATTTGTACACATGCGCCAGGCGACCCATTAACATTGATACATATTTCTACGCCCCTCAAACTTTCTCCCAGTCTGAACAGTTTGTGTGAAATTATACACAAAGCTTTACTCACAAAAGCTGTCCACTAAACCAGAGTGAGAATTAATTCTTCGTTTGTTGTCAATGATTTAGTTTTTAATGGTTTTGATTACACTTTGTGAACTATTTTTTGGCTACGCATTGGCAATACCAACAGTACTCTGTGGCCATGCAAGCGCAGTGCTAATTGGTCAATATCAACTGTCATTTGCATACGTTGTGAACGTTACCCAATATGGTCATATCGATTTCGTGGATGTTGTTTTTGCAACGACGCCTTGTGCAAAAGTGACAAAACAAATTTCCCGCCAATTTTGAAATTTAATGTTTTGCAGACGGCACAGTATATTCGGACCATACGCATTACCAGAAGAGGAAAACAGGTTTGGGATTCCAAGTGACAGATACACAGGGATCAGGGCGGGGGGTTCCAAACCAATGCCCTCTGCCATGGGCCCAACTTCATATATTGCTAACAGAAACTGGTTGTAGGCCTACTAGCCAAAATTACATTAAGTTTACCTATTGTGACTGGTGCCCCAATCATTGTTTGCTTAGCAAAATAATTTGTCAAGTAGTTTTTTCTGCCTAACAGCTTCATGAAATTGGGCCTCTGGGCTTCAAACCCTTGCCCCCAATGCCATGGGCCCAATTTCATAAAGCCTGTAAGCACAAAACCTTGCTAAGCACAGACAAAAATATTTCTTAACGGGAACTGGCTACCTGCCAATATCTGTAAAGTTTACATTGTTACAACTGTTGCCCCACTCATTTTGTGCTTAGCAATGAAATTAGCTAAGCAGTATTTGATGCTTATAATTAGGCTCAGGTATTATATAGGACAATACAGCAGTATTTATTTTGAATCACTTAAAATTTAGAAATATGGACTTCATGATAACACATTATTCAACACAGTAAAATGATGCCATTGAAACTGTATGGTATTTTATGATACATTTTCTTCTTTCATCAGCAAGCTTTAATATTTCACACACATAAAATCCATCTATTTGATGATTAGTCAGAAGAAGAGTAGGAGGGTTGGGTTTGGTATAAAGTCTAGTTTAGGTATCTAGTAATTGGACCCCTTAAAGCATTTTGGTTTTGTTTTGGTGAAGTACATACTTCAAAGGAAATTGACAAATTGTACTTAAGGCAAACTCTACAAGGAGAGTATTTCAGACTTTTCTGCGAAAAAAAACCTTGGACACTATTGGTAATTACTCAAAATAATTATTAGCATAAAACCTTACTTGGTAACGAGTAAAGGGGAGAGGTTGATGGAATAAAACAAAGTGAGAAATGGCTCCCTCTAAAGTGACGTAGTATTCGAGAAAGAAGTAATTTTCCATGAATTTGATTTCGAGACCTCAGATTTAGAATTTGAGGTCATTGTTATTTCGCAACTTCGACGACCAGCTAAGCTCAAATTTTCACAGGTTTGTTATTTAATGCATATGTTGAGATACACCAAGAGAGAAGATTGGCCTTAGACAATTACCAATAGTGTCTACTGCCTTTAACGGAAAATAACATGGAATAAATACGTAACATTTATAAGAACATGAAACTTATTAATACAAAGTTAGAACATATTTAATATGTTACCTTACCATTTTAATACTTTCAAAAGCTGTAAAGAATAAAACTAAATTTTACAGGATCAATACATTAATTCCTAATACTACCGCTCAGTTACCTTCAAAAGTTAACCCCAAATGTTGTTAAGCTTTGGCATAACAAAACAAGCAATCTCAAAAAATACATCATAGTGGAAAATTGTTGTGTTATTGCATGTGTCTCTGCACCCAACACTTACCCCAAAACTTTGTATACACATTTCCGTGTGAAGCACCCAAGTCTTTAAAGGCAGTGGACACTATTGACAACTACTCAAGATAATTGTTAGCATAAAAACATACTTGGTAATGAGCAATGTGAGAAACAGCTCCCTCCGAAGTAACATAGTATTTGAGAAAGAGGTATGTTCTCACTCAACTAATAAAAAGACAGGCATCTGAAAGCACACAAATTTGTGCAACAAGGGTGTTTTTTCTGAACAAAGACCTTGACAAACAAGCACTGTACGTATTTAAGATTAGGTGCAATCACTTTAACTGTTAGCCGCTTTTCACTTCCAGAGTTTAAGCAATAAGTGGTTTAAATATAATACTGTTTAAAAACATTTTCATAATAAAGCACCCTTATTTTTTTTAGCATTTTGCCTCCTCATCTTGCACACGTTCAAAACCACAGTGGGTGATATTGAAAAGTCAAACAGTAGGAGGGTTGACTGTATATTGTGTAGATGTAGCATATTGCAGGCTAGCATAGTGCGTCTACCATTCAAACCCAAAGTGGTTATTTTCAAATGACGCAACATAAGAGGATTGATATGTCAATATGATATATCATTTCACAATTTTCCAGCGAGACTTTTTAATTAAAATTAGTTTAAGTCACTTTTTAAAATTTAAAATGCAGGTGTAGGCCTATTACACCCTTTATGAAATACTTATAAATAAATAGCCGCTCTCCCCTGTCCCTCGCAGTTATGATTTCGACGCAGCTGCCTCACTCCCCCCTCCCCTTCCCCTCCCCAAACTGCCAGGTTTAAGCCACCAATCATACTTCCGTCTACCTAAAAATCGTATACATTCTCGGACGATTTGAGTTAAATAATTAGCAAAAACCAAATGTATCATACAGTTAAAATATTTAAAATTTAGACTCGATCTGCAGCATTTTGAGTTGCATAATAATATTTCTGCTCCTGTTCCAGCTTTTTGTTAAGGTTTGTTGTTTTGTTTGTTTGTTTGTTTGTTTGTTAAGATGATCTTCCCGCCCAGGGAACTTGCCAAACTCCAGCAGGGGATATAAACACCAAGCTAGCAACAGCCAATCTCTCTCAAACCAATATACCGTATTGAATAACCCCTATTTTGCTATGAAAGTCGCCATCTTGTAGGGCAAACCGTCTGCGCGTCCAAACGCGTACATCAATGAAGCACGCAGCGCGCAGCATTCCCGGTTTGATTTATACGGCACATGCACACACACACACACACACACACACGCACAGACGCCATCTTGTAGGTCAGATATTTGAACGGTGACGTCATATTCAATACGGTCTTTATTGGTTAAACGCCTACGAGTATGAATTGCACAAATCAAATTGTGATTCAGTCACTAGACAACAATACTTATTCTTGTGAAGTCAGCACTTACACACAGCTTGGGGATTCGAACAAAACTAATAACCAATGCATTTAACTTCTATTTAACCATTAATGCTTCACTCTTACCAGGAATACACATGACCTGACCATTGCATAAGGTCCCTGTCTGCCTACTGCCTTGGTTGGGTATACGATGGTTCTTTGAAGAAAACCAAATTATAGAAGGCCAGAGTAAATAAATAGCAAAATATTTCATAAGAATATTTCCGTTTGCTGGTATTTTGCTGAGATATAGCGATACATTTTAAACAGATCCAACGTTAAATTTCAACAACCTTTCAAGGAAACCTTCTGGCCACTGTTCAATCTAGGAGTGCTGTCATGTCATGTCCGCAGTATGACCATTGTTACAAGACCTGCGTTGGAGAGGAAAAATAAAAATGAAAACATTAAGACAAATTAGTATCGTCAATAAAGATAAGAATATAATATAAATTGATGTAAAAAGTATGCAGGTTTTCTGATTGGCAGATTTTATAACACGCATCACAAAAGAACAAAAACGCTGTTATGAAAATACAAACAGTACGACAGACACAATCAATTTCATACTTTCAGAGAGGTTTGACCAAACAGCTTCAAAATACAAAGCAAGTTAGGGATCTAGTCAATCATAGAGCTGCCAAAATTTGCATCTCGCAATCACAGAGATTCTGTACAACAATCACGGAGGCGGCTAGATTTTCTTTCGTCATAACAGGGATAAAGTGACAATAATCAGGGAGATTGTGTACAATTTGTTCATCTGACCATGGAAAGATTGCTTTATTTTCAGGGGGAACTTCATGCATGTTCAGGGAGAGTTTGCAGATCTGCATTTTTCTTTTTTTCAGTGCTAGTGCAGCCTTCGAGACTGAGGATAGTCACACTGCAAGACACACTGGGCGTATCCCTTCTCTCTGCGATAATTGTGTATTGGTGTCTTTTACGTGTGCTGATAGTTTTTATTACAACACACAGGACCTACAGCTTTACGTCCCATCCGAATGAAGATGCATGATCATTGATGGTTAAGTGTCATGTTTCAGGACACAAGTGTCACGCTTGGGACCCGAACCCACACTGAGGATAGTCACACTGCAACATACACCGGGCGTACCCCTTCTCTCTGCGATAATTGTGTGTCTTTTACGTGCATTGATAGTTTTTATTACAACACACAGGACCTACAGCTTTACGTCCCATCCCGATGACGATGCATGATGGTTAAGTGTCATGTTTCAAGACACAAGTGTCACGATTGGGACCCGAACCCACACTCTGCCGATCAAATACAGCAGACTTTGAGTTCAGTCCTCTTAACAATAGCTCTGTGGGGTCAAACTAAGTAAGATTTACCTAAGACATAGGCGGCTATAAGTTTTTGGTTAACCGTCAAATGTAGATAGACTGGAAGACTGGTTTCGGCCTCTCCGTGCAAAGGTAATAAAAGAGCTGCAATGCAAGCTATGGCTAATAGTACAATCGTAGGTCCTGGGGCGACAGATCGTTGTCTGGCAACTGCAAGGAAACAAAAGGACATATTTTCTGTAAGTTTAGAGTTTAAATTTAACACACCTTTATATAACAAGACTCAGTTTGTGTACAGGGATAACCAGTAGGCACCAAACGTGATAGGAAGGCAGCCAACGCGGTAGGTTGGTACCCAACAGGGCAACCCAATAATTATATGCATTAAATAACAAACCTGTTGAAATATTTGACTCAATTGGTCATCCGATTTGCAATACAATGAAAGAAGAAAACACCCTTGTTGCACAAATTTGTGCGATTTCAGATGCCTTTTAAAAGGCTTCAGGTATTTTTAAATTGAGTGAGAAATTACCTCTTGTTCAATATAACTGTGTTACTTCAGAGGGAGCTGTTTCTTACAATGTTTCATACTATCAACAGCTCTCCATTGCTCGTTTCCAAGTAATTTTTTATGCTAACAACTATTTTGAGTAGTACAATCAGTGTCCAGGGGTGGATTTCACAAAGAGTTAGGACAAATCTTATCTCGAGTTAGGACCAGGTTTTCATCCTAACTTAGGACTATCCATGCAATTTGTATATCTCCTAGGTTAGTCCTAAGTTAGGACTAGTCCTAACTCTTTGTGAAATCGACCCCTGTGCCTTTTAATGAACTTGATGACATACCGGCTGTAAAAGGTGCAGTAGATGAACTCCCCCTCCTTGATGATGAAGGGTCCTGAGACTCCCTCCCCTGGCCCTCAGAAGTCGGTAGGAGGATGGCTTGTATATCTCTACTTCCTATAGGTTCACGTTGGCCATGCTCGTACAAATTCAGACGAAACTTGTCCTTGACCCCATATGAGGACTCCTGGATGTCCTTGTGTCTTACAACACTGAAAAGTAATAATAGTTAAAACTAGTTCTTATAATGAAGGATTTGAAACTTTACGTGGTGAAAGTAAGAGAGGTTTGTGAGTATCTCTTTTTGAGTAGTATTGATTCTGAAAAGAACCAGTGGTTACTGACTCACACTTCGATAAGTACGGTCTGATCGTCTTCATGAGAATGATCAGAGCATACTGGTCAAAACATAGAGTCGATAACCACCAGTTCTTTTCAGAACTAACACTACTCAAAAAGAGATACTTTTTCACATGGTGTTACCGTAAACATAGTTCTTATTATAGCGTGATCGATTAACATTATTAAGGATCTACAGCAAGGCTGAAGGCTCGGTCCCACTGTAGCAAATAGGCATGTGCGTATTCTGCGTGGAACAATTCAATCAGTAGAATGCGTTCTCTCTGCGTCGTGATCGTTATCGTTTTCGTTATCGCTGCAGTGTGACTTGGCCTTAAAGGATTTAGGTACCTTTTCAAAATGTCCATAGATTTACATTAAACTTACACAGTTTGAAGATAATGATAGTGGAATGCTTCCCTTCAAATATTACTTACTGAGGTGCTGTAGTTTTTGAGAAATGAGTAAAACAATGTCATGAAAATACGTTTGTAAATGAATAAAATAATTTTATGCTCATGAGACGAAAACTATTTTCATGACATTGTTTTACTCATTTCCCAAAAACTACAGCACCTCAGCACGTAATATTTTCAGGGAAGCTTTCTACTATCATTATCTTCAAACTGTGTAAGTTTAGTGTAAATCTGTGGACATTGTGCTTTTTTGTCCTACAAAAGTTACAAAGACCCTTTAAGAGCTGCATCAGAATAACCAACGAAAACACTGACTGGTTTTTGTGCGGCAGGGTTGCCTGATATCCCCTGACTTGTTCAACTTCTTCCTGGAGAGTATCCTGACAGAGGCTTTTGCTGAGTGTGACAAGTTTGGGATAAATGTAGACGGGTGCAGACTGCAGGACCTACACTTTGCAGACGACATCGCTGTGAAACCAGCAATTTCATGGCTCTGCTTACCGATGAATTCTGTGCTTACCATCACCATTCTCCGCTTGTAGGGCAAGCACCAAATTTCTGCGCTAGCTGTGCAAGTAAAGAATGCCTACATGTAGTATGGTGTAGTACGCAGCCACACAAGCCAACATTACCTGCTAACCTATGAAATACAGTTGACGTAAGCGCAGAATTCCCTGCTTCTGCAAGCGCCGATTCTTTGCTTTACGGTAAGCAGAGCCATGAAATTGGGCCCAGGATTCGAACCCACATCCTTGAGTTACCAGTTAATATAAAAATAAGAAGGGGCCTACATATTTACACATGTTTTAATCATTGTGACAATGGTAATGAGAAACAGGGACCAAGTTAAAACTTACACATCCACACAGCATCCTGGGCGGATTGTTCCCTCAGAGTCGATCACGGCATACTTGCGAGGTGTTGTACAAAGAACTGCAATAAATCAAAATCATAAAGTTGTAAATGAGCATTCGATGACAATTTGGTCTTTTATTTATACTCCTTACATAGCCTGAACATCTGACATCTGACATCCTTAAATCCTTTCAAAACGAATTTTACTTTTGTGCCTGCGGGAAACAATATGCCGGAATGCATCTTGGGAATTAAACATTGGTTGCGAATAGTATCGAAGTAAGAACTATTTGAGGCACGACAACTCGAGTAGTAAATTTTACTAGGCACCCAAAGGCCTTGATTAAACGTCTGAATTGTATTTGAAATTTATATCTTACGGTGAGCAGATATGAGAAAGGAGGGGGAGGTATTGGAAGGAAAGGAGAAAGCGTCTAATTTACCGAAAGCTTCCAACTTACCCTTGAATTTTAGCGTAAACTCATAGGGGTTGTAAACCGTTAAGACCTGCTTGTGAGAACTACGATCATCGACGTAATACACTATCTCAGTAGGAAAGACGAAGACCGGTAGTTTACCATCCACCAAGCGAGGGCGCCTGTCTAGCTGCATAGAGCTTGGATAATGCGTAGACTTGAAACTTCACCTTAACCTGGTTGGAGCAAAAAGGATTTTGTCATTAAGCGTTTTTATTATTTGAAAGTTTGAAATGGCGATTCATTCTACTACTAGCTACTTCCGCCATCGTCTCCATGTTCTTGGAGATGATAGTGGAACAAACCTCATAATCATAGGAGAATACCTACACATGAATTACTTTGTTATTAAATCCTTTAGAAAATGGAAGTACACATTGTTAGATATTTTAATGATGTCGGCTTTGTTTTGACTGTGTGTGTGCAGTCACCGAGAGTCAGACAAATCCACAGATACTCTGGTCCTACTGCCTGACTGCTTGTGCACAACAAGAAGTGTGTAACTAAAAGTGTGTGCACCTGACCGATTGACCTCCACAATCAACAAAATAACAAAAGATCTAGGGGTTCAACAAAATGTCAACATCACGACCCTTTGGCCTTGTACTTTTTTTGCAACTGGCTGATCCGACTAAATACATAGTACTCACCCTGAACTTAACAAACACAAAATGAGGGTGCCCAAAATGATATCACAGATAATAACCAAGTAAAATAAATATTACAAATCAGTACAGAGATGTCAATTTTCACTCTTACCACCAAGGTCTCATCAGTGAAGTAAAGTCTGACATTGACAATACATCCCATTTCCCACACACAAAGTACAGATTCATTTTGACTTTCTTTTGGGGTGTCACAATAAATAAAACACTCACTTTCCCAGTCAGTAACTTACCAATTCTACTTGATTACGTCGTCTCAGTTAAAACTCAGTACCGTCATTCTAGACAGGAAATATCACACTCAACAAAAAGATCATAAACAAAAGACGATTGAAGGACAACAAGCACGACAGACTGAGAGAGGGAGTAATCCAGTGACGATCAGAGTTCATGATACGACGACGTCAACAGACAGTTCGACAACAAAAACAACCAACTAGTTTAAAGGGCGCCCTCCTTTGACAGCTTTATATAATAACTTCGGAGTGACGTCAGTCATTAAGGGGGCGACCATGAGCATTCGGGCAACTTAAAGAATTACACATGAGTCTCACATGCAAAAATTACATACTGAGTGCAAATCTGACAATTGTCTGTAAAAAAGTTGCCTGCAAAAAGTGCCCCCATGGAGCGTGACGTCGGAAATAACAGGAAGGCGTGAAGGACAACATAAACGAACAGTTGTAATGAGTAATTCTAAAAAAAATTCTTTGCTATTCGAAACTTGTTCGAAGAGGAGACACTGAACACTATAAATTGTACTGACAATATTTTTTGCATAAAAAGTTTCTTGGTTACGGATAACTTATAATGGAGAGAGCTGTGTTTTAATACGAAACTAACCTAGAAGCCGAAACTAATTATAATACAATAAACTTCGAACTTCACTCTCGAAGGTGTTCCTAACAAGATTGATTACACCTATTACAGCTGACAGCTAAAGGCGAGTCCTAATAAATTAAACTTTAGTAACGCTTAAAGGCACTGAGTACTATTGGTAATTGAATTACTCAAAATAATTGTTAGTAAAAAAACTTAAAAAGTAACAAGCAATAGAGAGCCAAGTTGATAGTATAATACATTGTGAAAAGTGGCTTCCTCTGAAGTAACACACCTTCGTCTCAATCAAAATAGTAAAAGCAGGCCTAAAGCCTAGCTGTTAATTTGTAAGGCATCTGAAAGCATGCAAATTAATTTGCAACAAGTGTGTCTTTTCTTTAATGGTTCTTACTCTTGAAACTTTAATGACCAACATTCAAAATTATACAGAATATTGTTATATTAAGGGATAGTATGCCTACACCAAGTGAGAATACCGGTCTTTGACTACGGTGTCGACCAGTGCCTTTAATTGAACTTCTGTTTGTGAAGTTCCAGTGAAGATCGGCAGACCACTCACAGGTAAAAAGGTGCTTCCTCTGATGAATGCAAAGAACAGGAATTGTTTTTTCTCACCGGGGTTCAAAATGTCATCTCTATAACTTATTTGACCTCCCTCTCCTGCCAACAAGGCAATTAAAGCCATTATACACTTTCGGTAAACAGTATTGTCGAAGTCCCACACTTCGTGTATCGCAACTTATAATTATATAAAATAATAAACCTGTGAAAATTTAGGCTCAATCGATCATCGGAGAGACGGGAGAAAATAACGGGAAAACCCACCCTGGTTTCCGCACGTTTCGCCGTGTCATGACATGTGTTTAAAATAAATCCGTTATTCTCGATATCGAGAATTGATATAGTTTTTAATGTTTTCTCAAAAAGTAAAGCATTTCATGGAATAATATTTCAGGAGAGGTCTTTCACCATTACCTTCTGTAAACCCTGTAAGATATTTGCAAATCTGTGAACTTGTACCGAAAGTGTAGAAATCCACTGCTCTAACAAGCCATGCCTCTATCCATCCTGGATTGGATTGTTCAGCCAGAAGGCGCTTATATCTCAAAACTAACTTCCATAATAACTGTTTGCGCAATAACTAAAATTGGCCCTCGAGACAGACAGATGATAACAACAACAGCAAAAAAATGCAGTAAGGCTACTATAGGATTGTATTTTGTTGTTTTTTATTTATTGTCACGAGAGAGAAACAATTAGCAAGTTTATTTTTGTCTCACGGAAAATTGCATTTTGTGTTGTTGTTGCTGTTGTTGTTCCTGCTGTTGTTGGAGTTACTCGTCCTTACCTTCGACTCGCCTTAGTTTTTTTTAATACCTCCTGTAGACTTTTGTCACGACGCCGTCACCATCTTGGTCATGTTCCCTGTTTCCATAAATGAATGCTAACATTCATTGCGCATGGCACCAGACTATTATTTTGTCCAGCCTCAGTTTGGTTACAATGAGTTGGAATGGAGTAAAATCAAGATGACCACACCGTGAAAAAAGGTCTTTAGGACATAGTCCTAAGTTAGAACTACTTTTCATCCCGAAACCGACTACATACGGGCTTAACTTTTATGAAAGCTTCGCCAGTTAGACTCGGATAATAATGTCAAAAATGAATGATCATGCCCCGAAGTGACAAGTTGCAAAACCAGATTGTAGTTTTGAAATTTCCATGAAAGGAACTCAAGTTTGGAACATTAATTCTGAACACATTTTCTAAGGTAGTAATAGATGAACCATAATACGCTGTCAATGGGCGTAGCTCATCATTGGCACCGAACCATTATGGCATCCGCCGATGAGCAGTATGCTCCCATTTCCTACATCATGGAGGATCATGCTCAGCCTAACTCAAGTTCCCCCCCCCCCGAGTATAATCCTCTAAGAGGAAAGACATTAAATTGTTTGTTAAGATCAAGGTTAATTCGAATTATGGATCATCTTGCAGCCGCGGAATAGGTACTGTGTGCTATAGACCTTTTTCATGCTGCCTCCATCTTGGTAATGATCCTTGTTCCGAATAACAATAATGAATGCTAATAATCATTATGCAAATAGAAACCAGACTATTTTTTAACCCAGCCTCGGTTTGGTTACATTGTTATCAATGGGGAAAATGAAGATGGCTAGACACCATAGTAAAGGACTATTGGTAACTACCCAAGTTACAAAATGCATACAAAACTTAAGCTTGGTAAAACGAGCAATGGATAGCTGTTGAATTTATTAAACACTGTGAGAAAATGGTTCGCTCTGAAGAACGTATAGTTTTAATATCTCTCACTCAAATATTAAATTACTTCCAGCCTGAAGCCTTTTAGGCATCTGAAAGTGGAAGCACACATATTATTTTGAGCAACAAGGGTGATTTTGTCTGTTTTGCTCATCACTCTCTTGCAACTTCGATGACCAATAAAGAGTAAAATTGTTCGTTGTTTTATGCTTTATTGGGAAACACTAAAAAGCATAATGGTCCTGGCACAGAAGTGAATGCAGTGCTCACCATTGTACTATTATAGGTGGCGCTTTAAAGGAATATTATTAGTTATCAAGCTAGGTCAAAGGTGAAACTAAAACTTCTCAGAAATCACAACCCCTTTTACAGCTCATCCTTTATTCCTTTTTCAATGGGCGAGACGCAAATGTCTTATTTTTATACCCCGCCCAGTCCCCCTGCCTAACCCACCCCGTCCCTACAACAATTGAACAACTGGTTACACTAGATTACAAAGCCATGCTTTTGCAATTAAAAACAAACGCAGCTTCAATTTAGTGACTGATTTTGATTAGCTAACTTTACAGGAGTTACACAAAAACTGTGCAGTTTGCGATAATTGCCGAAAATTGGCTGATAAAGGCGCATCGATCAATCAGTAGTCATTGCGATTCCTGGCCAATTACATCGTTCCAGAAATCTGCCCTTTAAGGGGTGGAGCCAGAGTGGATCAGAGTGGGGGAGCTTTGAACCAGATGCATCTTGTGAAGACCCTGTAAGTGTAAGCGAAACTAATAATTATTGTTAATAAGAACATTGAGCCGAAGATTGGTGCCCTTGCACAAATACTGTAGCCTGAGATGCGCGTGTTGGTACACCGGCTGTAACCTCGCTATAACGTGGAGGGATTCTACGGTCTTGTGAAACTATGTGTTTTCTAAGCAAGCAAATGTTTAGCTGAAACTTTCACAGTTTACTTTTTGATAGTGTTTTTCTGTATAGTTATGCTTATCACTCAGCAATTACGTAAACAAAAGTGACGACCTTGCAGCATGGTTTGATTTATAAGTACGCATGAACTACTGCCCCTTTAACTTCAGATAGAATTTTGGGGTATCCAGGTTTATTTGCCTAACAAGTGATGAACCTATATACCTATAAAGTGAGTGCATGGTTTGATGAACAATGTACGCCTGGAATGCCCCTTTAATTTTAGTCAGAATTTTGGGAACCAAAACAGGTTGGTTGCCTAATGAGTCAACAGTGTTGGGGCCGCGGATGTGATAGCATTTACCTATAGCCTAACAATCCCCAGGCTACCCAACCTATATAAAGGAAACGAATTGTTTTCTGTCTAATTAGACTCAGCCTTCCACACAAACAGTTCGTAGTAAAAAGTCTCAGGACATAGACACCAATTGATGTGTCACTAAACTGCAGACAGTTAAATTACTCACTCCGCAGACGCCATGTAAAGAAGACTAGTCCCAGAAGTGAGCATTTATAGAGCTCAAGGATCCACCGTGAACTTTGACCCCAAAGTGGAAATGTGAACTTGTACACATGTCTGCGACCAGTTTATAAAACAGAGCAGTGCTTCCGCATTTCACTTAAGAACGCGGTAGAGTAACTACACAGTTAAGTTGTCATATGATTTTGTTGAGGGAATGGACAAGTAACGTTGGTTCTTTCGTCTGGACTTTTACAGTTCTGTCAGTCTGCTATAGCAAGAAAGGGTGGATACTGGATAGGTGCGGTGGACGTGTACAAACTTTTATTCGCGACCTTGTTGTAACTCTACTACCTGTTCCTTGTAGGCACACAGTGTACGAGGTTGGCTGGCTACTTGGTAAGTTTTGGTATGGCATTTTGTATTATAGACGTGTAGCAGTTTCTCTAATATAACCACTGACATACAAATACGTATTATGCAGGACTACTTAAGGTGGTTCAATATAATTACCCCAGGCCTCGAGACCTTGGGTTTGGGTTTGGGTTTGAGAAGTGTATTCCTAGACAATAGGAATAAGGAAGGCACATTCTCAAAAGAATGTAACCTGGGCCCAATTTCATAGAGCTGCTAAGCACACAAATTTGCTAAGCATGAAATTTCTTCCCCGATAAAAACAGGATTACCAGCCAAATTACCATTCGTTGCATAGTGCTTGTTACCTTGTATTCAGCTTTTATTTGCTTATCCTGAAAGTCACAGTATTGCATATGCAATAATGTCCGCCGGACGGTTTTGCATATGCAATCGTGTCCGCCCGGACGCTGCTGCATATGCAATTGTGTCCGCCCCGTGCAAAACCATCTTTGCAGTCAATTAAACGCCCTTGGTCGACGGAACATGTTCGCCATTTATTTTCAAGCTAAGTGCAGGTCATGAATGACATGGGAAATGTTCGGCCGTTGGGTATTCGCTGCAATCATAAAGTCCGTGAATATTCATGCTGACGTAGGTTCAGTGCATGCACGCTCGCATACGCGCGCACATACATGTACATGTCCAACGGACACGATTGCATATGCAAAAGTGTCCGGAGCGGACAGTATGCATGGCGGACACAATTGCATCTGACAGGTGATATCGTCATATGTGAATGTTTATGCTGGGAAATTCCAACTTGCGTATTTTGTTTCCGTCGGCCAAGTGCCACTGAACATCTGACAGTTTGTATTTCCTTAAGTGCGCTATCATTATTGTTATAGTATAATGGTAATAAAACCAAAGGCCTCAGAAATGAACTTAATCACTGCAGCCTGATAGAGCAGGAGCCCAGGGGGGTCAGCCTAGCTGGAAAGTTAACCAATGTTCATGTATATAGCAATGATATGAGGAAACTTTTAAACTAGAGTGTTGGCTATGAGAGGCAGAAACAAAGGGGTTTGGGTTGGGGAAGTGTATTCCAAGATAAATATGTATAAACCCCAACAGTATAATCCCCAAAATCTTCCGCGAGTGTTCTTTTGCGTGCACCACTAATCCTAGTACACGGGACCTACGGCTTAATGTCCCACCCGAAGGACAAAACAGTTACAGTTAAGTATCTTGCCCAAGGATACAAGTTTCATGACCGGGACGCGAACCTTTGTCATTGGTTACTCTGTTTATAGTTATAAAAGACCTGAAGACAGTTGGAACATATTGATCGAAACGTCGAGATATCGCCCGACTGTGAACTCGAGACTCATAAAACGTACAGATTATCTTCATGCATGCCTAACCGCAAAAAAGCAAGCACTCGATGGTGTTCGCAGATGGTCAATTTCAAAGCTTGATTTAATTTAATTTCTGTAAAAAACAATTCGTAGAAATCGCGCTTTTTTACCACTGGCTAATAAAGCATCTAATTATAATAATTATTCTATCAAAATACGGTAACAACGACAGGAACGAAAGTTCAGTACAACCAACTCGATACTAAAAACACAGGTGAAACAACCGTGAAAGTATTTTCATTGCTTTTATTTCTGTATTTTTTGTTAAGTTGCTTCCGTGTACAATGCGCGCAACACACCCGCGTCAATCATTTTCACTTTCTCGGTATTATGAGAACTTTCCCCCACTAATTATCCTTACATGCTTTGCCTTAGTCAGTATTAATAAAATCATTCGACCATGAACTAGAGTTGAAAAACCTGTCCTATTAATAGAAACCAAACTTGTTCGTGTAGTAACTTCCTCAAACCAAAGTATTTAAGATTTTTCCAAAATATTTTCACAACACCTTATTAGGCTTGTAATGTACCAAACTCTGCCAACAATATCCGAAGACGATTTGGTTCACGAAAATGACGTGTTCATAGCTTCATAAAGCACTGGATATGTTTGGTAATTACTCAAATTAGCATAAAAACCTACTTGGAAACGAGGATTGGAGAGCTGCTGTTAAAGGGAAGGTACACGTTTGGTAATAACTCAAAACAAATATTAACTTAAAAACTGACTTGGTAACGAGCATTGGAGAGCCGTTGATAAAACATTGTGGGAAACGACTCCCTCTGAAGTAACGTAGTTTTTGAGAGAGAGGTAATTTCTCACTAAAATAATAAAA
Organism: Asterias amurensis; assembly: GCF_032118995.1. Lineage (NCBI taxonomy): Eukaryota > Metazoa > Echinodermata > Asteroidea > Forcipulatida > Asteriidae > Asterias > Asterias amurensis. The sequence continues at coordinate 17,754,133 of NC_092659.1, read as the reverse complement.
GACTTCTATAAACTAGAAGCCTTTTACTCCTATCTGAAAGCACACAAACTCGTCCATCAAGGGTGTTTTTTCTTTCATCATTTTCTCGCAACTTCGAAGACCAATTGAGCCCAAATTTTCACAGGTTTGTTATTTTATGCTTATGATGGGATAAACCAAGTGAGAAGACTGGTCTTTAACATTACCAAACCTGTACAGTGCCTTTAATATTAAATTGTATCAAAAGTACCACCACGAAGGATTTATATGGGAAAACAAACATGTACACTTAAAGGCAGTGGACACTATTGGTAATTACTCAAAATAATTATTGGCATAAAACCTTTCTTGGTGACGAGTAATGGGGAGAGGTTGATGGTATAAAACATTGTGAGAAACGGCTCCCTCTGAAGTGCCATAGTTTTCGAGAAAGAAGTAATTTTCCACGAATTTGATTTCGAGACCTCAAGTTTAGAACTTGAGGTCTCGAAATCAACCATCTAAACGCACACAACTTCGTGTGACAAGGGTGTTTATTTCTTTCATTATTATCTCACAACTTTGACGATCGATTGAGCTCAAGTTTTTACAGTTTTTTTATGCATATGTTGAGATACACCAACTGTGAAGGCTAGTCTTTGACAATTACCAATAGTGTCCACTGCCTTTAATAACTGGGTTGAAGCGTTTGATTCACACAAAACAGAGCATAGCATTATGAAACGAAGGAAGTCAAGAAGTTAACCACACCTATGCCTCACACCCTTGTCTAATTAATTGCGTACGGTGCACAGAATAACCTTAACCAATTCAACCACTCCAGGAAATATCAGAGTTAAACACCCACTGATCAAAACAAACCCCCAATCTTTCCCCCAAAACAAAACACGGCCACCTAAAGTGCAAGAAATTACTTAGCCCTCGAAACACACCTAACAACACATGTGTACAATTAGACGTTATAACCGGTTTTTCTCCATACAGCGTCTCTCGACCGCTCTGGCGTTTCAAGATAAGACGACGGTTCCTATAATCGTAGTGAGAACATTAGTGTTTCACATACAAGCATGCTGGCTTGATTTCCCCTTGATGTTATGCTTTCTGCCTTTGTGGAAGGGAAAATGACGTATTACTAGCTCGAGTTTGATCAAACCGATAAAAGACAATGTCATTCTGAATACGTGTCACTCGGGACGGTCTATAATAAGAAATGCAATACACACGAGGGAGTAACATAGCGTGTGATGGGTGTTATAATTAGCAACTGCAAAAGGGGAAACAAAGTCTAAGAATATAATGCAAATACAATTTCTTTTTAAATTCCAACCAGTGCCCAATTTCACAGAGCTGCTCTAGCACAACAAATTGCTAAGCACCACAACATTGGCTTATCAATGGTTACCAGCCAAAAATACCATCCATGTCACATGTACAACTTGTGACTGGTATCGTGCTCGTCTCTGTTAAACGTACAGTTGTTTTAACAACTTAAAAGCATAAAAGCATTATTTTCTGCTCTATGAAATTGGGCCAAATGCACAATTCCATAAAGCCTGGGCTAAAATACATGCTTTAATATCGCTTTACGAAAAAAACAAGTTACCAGCCAAAATGTTGACGTCACAAATTCGCAACGAAATGCATCATTTAAAATGGGCTCAACCCGCCTGCGAAACATTCGCTGCGAGTGCAGCCATTTGACGTCAAAATTCGCCTCACTTTCGCAGGGCTAGGAAGTATGAACCGGGCTTTATACTTAAAACACCATTTTATAGACATTATTTTTATATTTAGAATTCAGACTAACTATTACCGGTCACACCTGTCGTGGCTGGTTTTGTAAACAAATGACGTCATTTTGGTAGTATATTTTTGGATAAGATTATAAGATCTATGCGTTGACGGCAGTAATTCATTTTGGTTTTTGAAAGGTGACCGAAATAGCAAAGATTTGGGAAGCGGTCAACCTTCAAGAAGTTCAGAGCAGGGCTAAAGGGATTTGAAGGTATTGCGTAAGGTACGGGATCCACAGGTGAAGGACTGTTTCAACTCTAAGTTGTCAAGTGGTCAGGCTGCATGGTCTTGCAATAACAAGGTTGGGTTTTTTAAAAAATCCAACTCAGTTACACCATTGCACTGATGTTTATAGCACCCATTTTATAACAATACTTAGGGGCTTTTTATATAGTGCTCATACTATCCGTCACTCAGTAACGCTCAAGGTGCTTCAACATTCTTTTTTTTTCTGCAAGATATTTGGGACTACATAAAATGGTTTACAAGATGCTGTGGCGCAAAATGCTGCCGATCAAACCAGGAACACCGGAGCGAGCCCCTTCTCTTTACGATATTAAGCGCACTGGGTTCTTTTACGTGCGGTTACAAAACACACGGGACCAACAGCTTAACGTCCCATCCGAAGGAAGAAGCATTTGTTACTTGTCTTGCTTAAGGACACAGGTTTCATTACTGGGACTCTAACCCACACTCTGCTGATCAGAAACCCCATAACTTGAGCCCGGTGCTCTTAAACGCTAGACCAGGACACACCACGAGTGATTGCAATAGTCAATTGTAAGATCGATTATACCGGTCAAATTGATTGCACCTGAAATACTTACAATACAAGATTAAATTCGCCAACCCAGACTTCAAATTTGAATTTTTAAAAGGGTGACTAACAAGTTAAAGATCGGCGCCAGTGGGATGCACAGTCGCCTTCTATCGGTGCTCTGTGTTCATATCGCTGTGTTCAATTCAGGAATCAATATGTTGCTTATACATGTGTGCGAGATCACTCCGTCTGGACATAGATCGATGGGGTATATCCTTTGCATGGGGTGGGGCATCAGTGTCGCACCCGGGATCTCCACTTAGCAGACGGGCTCAAATTCTTAACTGGTCGGTCTTTGACTGTTCTTTATTCTACGAAACGAGACACACAAGTCTCGTTTCAGTTGCCCGAGAGAGGGGGTGTTTAGTCACTCTGGAACCACAGCAATCATGTCTCGCAAATTAAATCAAACGGCAAATGCACTTATTGGGGTATTGGCTTCAGAGGGAGCCGTTTCTCACAATGTTTTATACTATCAACAGCTCACCATTGCTGGTTACCAAGTAATTTTTTATGTTAACATCTTGAGTAATTAGTGTCCGGTGCCTTTAAGAGGGGCGAAGAAAAGATGTCTCAAAGGGGCCCATTATTGTTTATAGCCAATCCTTTGTTAGCAACTGCCTATAGAATACACAGTGTGGTGGAATATAGGACGAGGTTGACACACATAGTCCTCTTTCCCGATAGGTCAATAGTTCCTCAACTGACTCAGTTTGCAACTAGTGGCACCTTTTGAACTTCACACAACCGTAGAAGTAGAAAAAATGTAGTTTGCAGTTTATGTTTAGAACACTTCGTTAAAACACAAGCAGCTGCGTCTTAATGTGGACCTGTATGGAGCCAGTGTACCACGAGCACTGACTCAAAGATTCAGGTCGCCTTTTATTCCCTGGAAAATGGAGCTTTAAAGGGATGTAATGATTAGTGTGGATTAAAACCAAACCAAACAAACAAAATGGATACCCGGTATTGAAACACTGTATGCTCTCCTGGCGCTCTGAGCCCAATTTTCTAAAGCTGTTCAACAGAAAACTGCTTGACAACTATAAAAAAGTTAGTCGGGCACCATCCAAAACAATGCAAATTTAACGTAATTTAGGCTGGTAACCTAATTCTGCTAAGCAATACTATTCTGTGTTAAGCGATTGTTTGTGCTTACAGGCTTTATGAATACTTGGTCTCTACTCAGCAGCCAATTTCATAATGCTGCTTGGCGTCATTCATACTTCCTGCGAAGAATAGGAAGCAAATTTTGACGTTCAACTGTTGCGAACAATTTCAAAGACAGTTTTGACCTTCTCCATCAGATGCATGTTATTGTTTTGAAAGTAAGGCGACTATTCCCTTTTATTTACTCATTGCTTGTCAACATTGTTGGCGTTGGGCAGACTTAACACTTAAGTCATGACTAATCCTACGATTATGTATTTAAACACAAAGCCATCAATTAAAACTATTAATGAGATTTACTCTGTCTCCAGAGTGTTGCTTATTTTTTTCAAAACCACAACTGCAAACGATCAACAGTAGAACCCATCGAACAACAGGTGGTCCCATCAATGCACCTGGCAATTGGACCAAAATACGTTCCACAACTGATGACGTCAGATTTAAAGGGTTTGTGTACCTTTTGTGCGACACAAAACACAATGTCCATAGATTTCATATACACGGGTTGAAGATATAGCGATGGTAAAAAGCTTGACTAACAAAATAACTTGCTTTAATAGGTGCTCAGCTGTAGTTTTTTTTTGAGAAATGAGTAAAACAATGAACCACGAAAACAATTTTCGTCCCAGGAGACGAACATTATTAGCATATAAAACTTGTTTTATCTGTACTGGTAATTTACGCGACTCTGAAAACATCGCTCCGTGATTTTTACTTTTTTTTCCTCAAAAACTTAAAGCTGAAAGCTGAAACTTCTACAGGTAAATTATGTTACATACATTCTTCTGTCACAGTGAAGAGTGATCATGAATTGACCAAAAACTTGGCAAAAATGTGTCAAAACCCTTTAAATGCGAAAACCACAAAAATAGGAAGCGCTAATTGTGGCGGATAAAAGAACGAAACAGAACCACACAATTAAGTGGTTCGCTCCAATTGGTCCAGGGTAGCAGATCAGGTCATTGTTTTTGTCTGTGGTTGAACACAAAAAACTTCCTTATCAAGATTGAAGCCTCGCGAGACTGACGCCGAGTCTATTTGGTTTTGGCGGGAACGCAGAAATCTCTGTCTGCCAGGTTTCTAGATTTTTAACGGGAAGTCTTCAACATAGCGTACTCATGTTCAATGTTCAAAGAGCATGACGAGTTGACAGATTGATTTGATGACAGGTTTTAGCAGGGACCTAGAACTGAGCTGAAAGTGGAAGATAGCCTTCTCCAGTCTAATGTGCTTTTCATTTGGTCTGATTCTGAGGTGCATTCTAGGCCCTTTTCGAATGCACGGCTTCGGCTCCACATTCGGCTATGGCTAGCCTGGCCCCGTGGTTGTTTGGACAATATTGCGCGTGCTTTGCATAGGCGTTCAGGGCTTCAGACGAGATTACGGATCGAGCCTGATGAAGCTGAATTCAAAGCCATGGTTTCAAAAAGACCCCTGGAAACATCACATCAACTTTTAGTGAAGGGAACAATAAGACATTTCAGTTTTAGATGTAGGAGGAGAACCTCGGGGGAAAACCCATGCAGCCAGTTTTTTTTTTTTTTTTTTTTTTTTTTGGGGGGGGGGGGGGACACACACTGAAATCCCCATTCCACCCTATGATGTATGTTAATTACGCCCTGACGTAATTGATGTCTGTTAATTACACCTAGACGTAATTGATGCATGTTTTTACGCCTTGAAGTAATTGATGCGTCTTAAATACGTCTTGACGTAATTGATGTCTGTAAGTTACGCCCTGACGTAAATGATGTCTTTTAAAAATTGCTGCATGTGCATTTCTACATAATCACCTTTGATCTCGCATCATTTAACAAGGCTTTCATGGTTCTGGAAATTCACAGTTAAATTTGACCTACATGTGTATACATATAAAGCCAATACTTGTCCTTATCAGGACAGGGAACCAGTTTGGCACCAGCTGTCACCACGGGCTGCATGTGCATTTCAACATAATCACCTTTGACCTTGCATGGCTTTTATGGTTCTGGAGATTCACAGTTAAGTTTGACCTACATGTGTATACATATAAAGCCAATACCTGTCCTTATAAGGACAGGGAACCAGTTTGGAACCAGCTGTCATCACGGGCTGTCCATGCACAATATATCCCGTAAAATCCCTGGTCAAAACATGAGGGAAGTTGCCAATAAGTAACTGGTCACCAAGGTCTAATGCAATAACAAGTTGATCAACAGTATTTAACGATCCACGTACAACCTTTAGTATTAAGGAAGTTATTAATTGCCCCTCGTGAAAGATATCAAAGTTGTGCAGATCGTTCTAATTCTACAGGAGCTCGGTTTCAGAATGCTGTTAAAGGCACTGGACACTATTGGTAATTACTCAAAGTAGTTTTTAGCATAGAATAGTACTCGGTATTAACAAGCAATCGAGAGCTGCTGGTAGTATAAAATAATATATTGACTGCTTCGAGTGTTTGGTTAAAACTACGACTCCCGAGGTGATCCCGGAGCCTTCTATTTTGTGCGGGATCACATTTGTTTTATAACACCCTAACAGACTATTGATCATCTTTGTGCACGTAACGTTCGTCCCGTACGCGCGTTTCAGATACACAATTGCACAACTGATTGGGTTCGAGGTGGGTAAAAAACGTCTGGGTACTGCATGCACGCCGTGTGATAGTCGTCGGACTATCACACGGCAAACGACGCACTATCACATGGCCGCCGTCTAGCAAAACTAAGACATATCATGTGACGCGCTCTAAGCCAATGAAAAGGCAGAATATTTATAAGGGGTGCTTTGATTTAAAACATTGTGAGAAACGGCTCTCTCTGAAGTAAAGTAGTTTTCGTGAAAGACGTAAATTTCTCACTCATATAAAAACAATACTTTAGGCCCGAAGCTCCCTTTTTATGCATGTGAAATCACACACACATTATTATGCAACAAGGGTGTTTTTTCTTTCAATATTCTCTTGCAATATCGATGAACAAGTGAGTCGAAATTTTTCACAGATGTGTTATTTTAAGCATGTTGGGATACACCGATTGAGAATACTGGTCTTATCAAATGACGGTGTTCAGTGCTTAGTATCAAACTTCATTTCCTCAGTGAATAATATCACTCAGCGTTGTTTTCCAGGTTAGCAGGTTTGTTTTTAGCTTGATGGTATGAAAACAAAACAACTAAAAACCCTCTACATTTAAAACATTCGTACAACAATGCTGATTTTCACGACAATGAATTCTAGCCTATTGTACAATCAGAAGACAATAGCCCCTTTAAGCAAGTTCAGTCAAATAATGGCAAGTTCCTGGCGATTTGGTTGCTGAGCACTGGAGAAACAAATTATGTTTTTCTAAGATTGAGGATTGAGTCCCATGAAAGCAATTCTCATGAACTTATCTAGCCCTGCTTGAAAGTCAGCCGGTCTTGCCAGTTGCCATGAGTACGACCAATTTATGTCAGATAGCGAGCTAGAGTTGAACCTTCCGCCGGGGCCTCAGCGCGCTAGCCCCGGGGCTATTTGACAAGGGGTAACGATACTCTGCCGGTGATGACTGGGTGTACCATTGGGACCCCCCGGATTGGGCTGAGCCGAGTCTGTTTCTTATCAACGGGGGGTAGGGGAAACTCCTGGGCATTTCGGAGCCCCCTCCCATCAGTCAGCAGGGCAATTGTGACTGAATTAAAGGGGAGCACCCGCTGATCCATTAAATGCACTGAAGACTATTGGTATTTACTCAAGATAAGTGTTTGCATAAAACATTAATGATAAAGAGCAATGGAGAGTTGTTGATACTATATACAGCATTGTAAGAAACCGCTCTCTCTGAAGTAACGCAGTTTTTGAGAGAGAGGTAATTTCACAGTATGTATCTGCATGCTCCTATAAGAATTGGCAAAGGTCATGGGTAATACATATACTTGTGGATTACCCCAAACTATACAGGCGGTCTAAAACTATAAAGGTGGTCTTACAATAACAACTGCTGCGCCCCGTTAACGGTGAAGTGTCAAAGTAAGGATATTGCAGTTTTTGCCTATGGGTGTTTTGTTTTTATCCAGCGTCAAGTGTCAAACGGCCAAAGGGAATCTATAATGTCCAGGATGATATTTCTACTGACCGCATCGCTGTGATTTATAATTAATAAGCTGATAGTTTAGTCGTCAGTTAAATTGAATTAAAAAAAATACTCCTCCCTGAAGCATCTTAGATGATGGATGCTTGTTGGTTGGTCTTAATCGTGTACATTGAGGGCAACAGTCCGCCATGTTGCCACTCGAGTAAACCTCATTCGTCCAGTTTGAAATCAGGGGGCGTTCCATTTTGCGCACATTCGCTAAAAAAAATTTAGTGGAGCGAGTTGTGCGCCGCCACCGTTGGCGAAAGTTGCCAACCTTAAAGACACTGGACACTATTTGGTAATTGTCAAAGACCAGTCTTCTCACTTGGTGTATCTCATGATATGCATAAAATAACAAACGCATGAAAAATTGAGCTCAATTGGTCGTCGAGGTTGCAAGATAATAGTGACAGAAAAAAACACCCTTGTCACACGAAGTTGTGGTCTTTCAGATGCTTGATTTCAAGACCTAAAATTCTAATTCTGAAGGTCTCGAAATCAAAATCGTGGACAATTACTTCTACGTTACTTCAGAGGGAACCGTTTCTCACAATGTTTTATACTATGACTCGTTTTCAAGTAAGGTTTTATGCCAACAATTATTTTGAAACTACCAATAGTGTCCACTGCCTTTAACGATAACAAAGAACGTTTGCGCCAAGAACGAATGCATTGTTTGCGCTAGTGGAACGCACCCACTCATGTTAGCACACACATTACATTACATAACACTATTTTACCAAGAATTTAAAATTAACTTTGAGGATCGAAAACCGCATGCTCCACACGACTCAACACCTAGTCTATAAAAAAGGAAAACAAATAGGTGATTGATTTTGCAAAAAGGTTAATTTTTAAATATAAACGCATGTTGCCCCCTTTAGACTGCCCCGGATATTAAGGTACCTTATAAATTGTTTAATTACTTCCGCCGAGGTCAATTACCTTTTCCGGTACAAAGGTCAAATGCAAGGTGTATTGAAACGAGACATCTGGTGACCGGAGTCAGAATGATCGCAGGAAGGAATCTTATAAAACTCAAGGGTTCCTGGTTAGTTGCAGGTGTGCACGAGGTGTTTGACCCCTGCTATTTAAACCTATATATAAAAATGTCTGGTTGGTGCATGAGGCTTACCAGGTGGTGGCTGTCCTTAAACATGAACATCTGACGTCACACTTCGAGGCTCGTGAATAACGCCAGATACAAACCTTGAGCCTATGTCAAGTTCTTCCCAAAAATTGTTTTTGACCTCGCATTTTTTTCACATGGGGATTCACAATTAAACCCTACGTACATGAATGCAAATGAAACAGCATATTGAAGAGCAATAAATGCTTCTGCGATCATTTTGCTAACCTTCTCCAACCTGCAGCAAACCTTTTGCAACCCCTTTTGCAACCCTTTTTAACCCTTCTGCAACACTTTATACCACCCTTCCAAAACACGTCTACCACCCCTTTTTAACCCTTCTGCAACTCTTCTGCCACCCTTCCTTCTGCAACCCGTGTACCTTCTGCAACCCTTCTGCAACCATTTGCAACCCTTCTATACCAACCTTCTATCACCCTTCTACCACCCACCTTCAACCCTTCTACCACCCTTCTATCACCCTTCTACCACCCTTCTACCACCCTTCTACCACCCTTCTACCACCCTTCTACCACCCATCTTCAACCCTTCTACCACCCTTCTACCACCCATCTTCAACCCTTCTACCACCCTTCTACCACCCTTCTACCACCCTTCTACCACCCTTCTACCACCCTTCTACCACCCTTCTACCACCCTTCTACCACCCTTCTACCACCCTTCTACCACCCTTCTACCACCCTTCTACCACCCATCTACCACCCTTCTACCACCCTTCTACCACCCATCTTCAACCCTTCTATCACCCTTCTACCACCCTTCTACCACCCTTCTACCACCCTTCTACCACCCTTCTACCACCCTTCTACCACCCTTCTACCACCCATCTTCAACCCTTCTACCACCCTTCTACCACCCTTCTACCACCCTTCTACCACCCTTCTACCACCCTTCTACCACCCTTCTACCACCCATCTTCAACCCTTCTACCACCCTTCTACCACCCATCTTCAACCCTTCTACCACCCTTCTACCACCCTTCTACCACCCTTCTACCACCCATCTTCAACCCTTCTACCACCCTTCTACCACCCTTCTACCACCCTTCTACCACCCTTCTACCACCCATCTTCAACCCTTCTACCACCCTTCTACCACCCTTCTACCACCCTTCTACCACCCATCTTCAACCCTTCTACCACCCTTCTACCACCCATCTTCAACCCTTCTACCACCCTTCTACCACCCTTCTACCACCCTTCTACCACCCATCTTCAACCCTTCTACCACCCTTCTACCACCCTTCTACCACCCTTCTACCACCCTTCTACCACCCTTCTACCACCCATCTTCAACCCTTCTACCACCCTTCTACCACCCATCTTCAACCCTTCTACCACCCTTCTACCACCCTTCTACCACCCTTCTACCACCCTTCTACCACCCTTCTACCACCCTTCTACCACCCTTCTACCACCCATCTTCAACCCTTCTACCACCCTTCTACCACCCTTCTACCACCCTTCTACCACCCTTCTACCACCCTTCTACCACCCATCTTCAACCCTTCTACCACCCTTCTACCACCCATCTTCAACCCTTCTACCACCCTTCTACCACCCTTCTACCACCCTTCTACCACCCTTCTACCACCCTTCTACCACCCTTCTACCACCCATCTTCAACCCTTCTACCACCCTTCTACCACCCATCTTCAACCCTTCTACCACCCTTCTACCACCCTTCTACCACCCTTCTACCACCCTTCTACCACCCTTCTACCACCCTTCTACCACCCTTCTACCACCCATCTTCAACCCTTCTACCACCCTTCTACCACCCTTCTACCACCCTTCTACCACCCTTCTACCACCCTTCTACCACCCATCTTCAACCCTTCTACCACCCTTCTACCACCCATCTTCAACCCTTCTACCACCCTTCTACCACCCTTCTACCACCCTTCTACCACCCATCTTCAACCCTTCTATCACCCTTCTACCACCCTTCTACCACCCTTCTACCACCCTTCTACCACCCTTCTACCACCCTTCTACCACCCTTCTACCACCCTTCTACCACCCTTCTACCACCCTTCTACCACCCTTCTACCACCCATCTTCAACCCTTCTACCACCCTTCTACCACCCATCTTCAACCCTTCTACCACCCTTCTACCACCCTTCTACCACCCTTCTACCACCCTTCTATCACCCTTCTACCACCCTTCTACCACCCATCTTCAACCCTTCTACCACCCTTCTACCACCCTTCTACCACCCTTCTACCACCCTTCTACCACCCATCTTCAACCCTTCTACCACCCTTCTACCACCCTTCTACCACCCTTCTACCACCCTTCTACCACCCATCTTCAACCCTTCTACCACCCTTCTACCACCCTTCTACCACCCTTCTACCACCCTTCTACCACCCTTCTACCACCCATCTTCAACCCTTCTACCACCCTTCTACCACCCATCTTCAACCCTTCTACCACCCTTCTACCACCCTTCTACCACCCTTCTACCACCCATCTTCAACCCTTCTACCACCCTTCTACCACCCATCTTCAACCCTTCTACCACCCTTCTACCACCCATCTTCAACCCTTCTACCACCATTCTGCAACCCTTCTGCAACCTTTTGCAACCCTTCTCCATCCTTCTGCAACCCTTTGCAACCTTTCTCCATTCTTCTGTTAACCTTCTGCAACCCTTTGCAATTCCTTCTACCACCCTTCTACCACCCATCTTCAACCCTTCTACCACCATTCTGCAACCCTTCTGCAACCCTTTGCAACCCTTCTACCACCCTTCTACCACCCATCTTCAACCCTTCTACCATCCTTCTGCAACCCTTCTACCACTATTCTGGAACTCTTCTACCTCCATTCTGCAACCCTTTGCAACCCTTCTACCACCCATCTTCAACCCTTCTACCACCCTTCTACAGTACCAACATCTTCAACCCTTCTACCACCATTCTGGAACCCTTCTACCACCTTCTGCAACCCTTCTTCAACCCACCACCCTTATGCCACGCTTCTACCACCTTCGTCAACCCCCTACCACCCTTCTTCAACCCCCTACCACCCTTCTTCAACCCCCTACCACCCTTCTTCAACCCCCTACCACCCTTCTTCAACCCCCTACCACCCTTCTACATCCATTGTTTACCCTCAATCCACCTTTAAGACCTGCCAACAAATTTCACCGTAGTACTACAGGAAGTAATTGTTTTCACTCCCTTTGAAAATATATTTCTAACAAACTTTCTACCCGAAGGGGAAACAGGATTTACAGAGTACACTCTCACCCTCGCAGCAGGAAATTTTCAGACAATTCAGCGATGAGTCGAGTCTCTCCCGTCCGTCAACGAGTTGCAAATCCACATCGCGCTCCTCAAACTTTGTTTATAAATAGAATGGGACAGAATTCTGTCTTCGGTCGGATTTACTTCAAGACTGCCCGCGATTCGAAAACGATATGGACCTTTCCATTGTTGAGATAAGACAGTGCGCAGGTTGGCATGGCTGGTCGACTGTTAGCAAAATAATCAATCGTTTTTAAGAAGAAAAAATGTGGCAAACATTCAAGATTTTATGTAAAAATTCATGAGCTGAAATGTTTCATATGATTTGTTGATTTGTTTCCAACAAATTCATATTTTTGAATTGTGAACGTTTCTAAAAAAATACGGCTATCTGATTTGCATTCATGGTTTACCGTCGTAATCTACGGATTTTATTTTTTCATTATTCCCTTGCAACTTCAATGGCCAGTCGAGTGAAAATTGACACAGGTTTGTTATTTAATGCATATGTTGAGATACACCAAGTGAGAATACTGATCTGTGACAATTATCAAAGGTGCCCATGCCTTTAACTCAATTCGTTGCCGCTGCAGAAGCCTTAGCAAAATCCATGTGCAGAAGCCTTTAGCAGAACCCGTAGCCGAAGCCAAAAGCCGAAGTCGTTTAAAGACCCTGGACACTATTGGTAATTGTCAATGACCGGTCTCCTCACTTGGTGTATCTCAACATATGCACAAAATAACAAACCTGTGAAAACTTGAGCTCAATCGGTCATCAAAGTTGCGAGATAATAATGAAAGAAAAAACACCCTTGACACATGAAGTTGTGTGCGTTCAGATGCTTGATTTCGAGACCTCAAGTTCTAAATCTGAGGTCTCGAAATCAAATTCGTGGAAAATTACTTCTTTCTCGGAAACTACTCCACTTCAGAGGGAGCTGTTTCTCACAATGTTCTATACTATCAACCTCTTCCCAATACTCGTAATCAAGTAAGGTTTTATGCTAATAAATATTTTGAGTAAATACCAATAGTGTCCACTGCCTTTAACTCAAACATGACCTTACATCTCATACCTCTAAAACTGTCTTGTATATCATATAATAATTATGTCCTGATTATGAGGCTAATTGAGAAGGGATATGATTCAGATTTATTACATATTGCATCCGCCATTTTTGTTGAACGATCAATGGCTTCCGGGTTGAAAAGGGGGGGGGGGGGATATGCGGCGTCAGTTTTATCAGAGGTAGTGCTCAGATCGCTTCTATAAATCCAAGTCAATTACTCGGAGGTTCTCGAAAATTGAAATCAATTTATGAAATTATTCGGGAGTGGTGGGGTGGTTAGTCACTTGGCGTCTTGTGTATAAACACACGCTCTCTTAGTGCAAGGGGAGGTCGCTTAATGAACGGATATCCTTAAAGTTAACCATTAAATCCGAGTACATTTCACTCAATTTGCTGGCTGTCTTTGAATGTTATGTTGTGACCTTATATTTAACAGAGACAGCAAGCCTTTTGGAACAATGTGAGCAACTTGTAAATTGTAATTAGCGAAAGTCAACCTATTATTTTATAGACCTTGTAACCTGTGACGTCACAACTCCACAGACCATGTACTTACGGCAGGTAGGATTTGTACACAGCCCTGTGGAAGAACAATTAAATCTAAGGTTATCTTCTTCTTCTTCTTTCACAGAGATTACATTTGTCTTATGTATGTCTTTTATTTACGTCTTATGTATTTATTTATGTATGTTTTTGTAAGAAAGGAGCACATCTCACCGCAATGTCCAAATGAAGACAAGTTTAGACATTTACTGCACCAACTGTACGTGAATGTGTCCAATATCGAAATCAAAGTATTATAGACATTTGCTGTAAAAAAAACCTATGTGGATGTCTAATGTCCATTATAAAGATAATTTTAGACATTGAATGTACAAACCTATTTGAATGTCAAATGTCCAATATGAAGAAAAAATGACATTCGCTGTACAAACCTATTTGAATGTCAAAATATCCAATATGAAGACAAAATGACATTCGCTGTACAAACCTACGTGGATGTCAAATGTCCAATATGAAGGCAAAAAGACATTCACAGTACAAACATACGCGAATTTCAATTGTCCAATATGAAGACAAAAAGACATTCACTGTACAGTTGAATGTTCAATGTTCAATATGAAGACAAAGTAGACATTCACTGTACAAACCTGAAACGCGAATGTCCAATTTTCAACGGTGTCAGTAGCATTGTGTACAGGTTCCGACACCATGGCGCTTCTACAGATTTAAAACAGCTCATCTCCGACTGTTCTTTCATCACCAGCCAAACCACGCAGCTTACTCGCTGCTAGTTTACCGGTTCATTATTGAGTGACATTAAATGCCAATTGCGAACAGACGAAAAAGAGGAAGTCCTCTTCAAGAAAGGTCAACAGTGTATAGACACTAGATCTCCAATTACATCCGTAGGGAATACCCCTATTTTAACGTCTTCAATGTTTAAACTGACTGTAAGAGACGTTTCTTGAACTTGCCACTTTAAAGGCGCAGTATCTATGAAATTGGGCCCAGATAGCTATAGTGCTGAGAGGTTTTGGCAGTAAGTTTCATTGATGTCCATTGGGATACAATGCTGAGGCGGTATCATCTGAATCACCACGCTATTTACGTGCTATTTATCCACCAATTAATCCACTAATTCATTTCGACTACTGACACGACCAAAAATGTATGTATCTAGCAAAATATATCTTATCTAACAATTTGTACACTAATTTAGTTTGACTTATTGACATCGTTGCACCCAAATTGTACGTGCCAGTAAGGATATCTTTTACACACTATTTCTCCACCAATTAATCCACTAATTCATTCCGACTACCGAAACCATCATTGCCTCGAAAAAAGTATGTATCTAGCGAAATATATTTAAGTATTCCTTTTCATGAATAATTTATCCACTAATCAGTTTTTATTCCTTGACATCATTGAACCCAAAGTGTATGTCAATAAAGGTATCTTTTACACTGCCCACCACTGATTTTCACTATTGATATGATCATTGCCCCTGAAAAATGTTTGTATCTAGCAAAATATATTAAAGGGTGGCTGCAGTGGTTTAAAAAAAAAATTAAACGATTAAACATGACTTTTTAAACCTGAAATGTTTTTTCAAAATTTTGTTATTTAATGCGCAAGTTTTTTAAAAGTGGTTTTCAAGTGATTAGGGGAACCCACCCCGCCACTAAAAGGGAGCCTTCATGTGACGTCTGTCGGGAACCCGAGCCGTTGGGTCCCCTGGCTGTGTGCATATAGAGACGTGTGCATTGTGTGGCCTGGTACCTAGGCGCGTGTAGTTAGGAACCAGACTCTTTTTGCCGACGATATGTTTGAATTCCCGACGTGACGTCGATGGTAGGGGGCGGTAACAATCCACAAAGGGGGGGGGGGGCATGACTTATTCGCTAATTACGCAAGTGAGATATGTCGGGGGGAAAAACAAAACACATTTTATTGATGTTCAATACATAAATCAGAAAAAAATGACAGCAAAATTAACTGTTTTATTTTAATTCACTGCAGCATCCCTTTAACATTTAATTTAGACTTCTTGGCACAAAATAGGTCTTTTACACAATGCCTTGTGCTGAATCGGTAGATACATTTTATCCACCAATTTTAGTCCACTATTAATATTGACTTCTTGATAGATTGCCCTAAAAACTGAGTGTACCAATAAGGATATATTTTACACACTACTTATCCACCAATTAGTCTACTAATTAATTTTGATTACTTGATTCCGGGTCATGACCCAGAATTGGGTCATGACCCTGAAATGGGTCACTCCCTATGACCCAGATCCCGGTCGATTCCAACCTGGGAGTTTTAGAGGGTTTAGCAAACAAAGTATCTTTACACACTGTTGCATCCACTAATCGATCAAGCAGTCAGTTTCTACTACTTGAGATCGTTTCCACAATTCAGCTACAAGTTTGTCTTTAGAGGCACTGGACACCTTTGGTAATTGCCAAAGACCAATATTATCAAATTGGTGTAACTCAACATAATATGTATAAAATAATAAATCTGTGAAAATCTGACACAATTGGTCAACGAACGAAAGAAAAAAAAAACCATTTCAGATGCATTACAAAAGGCTTCAGACCTGACGTATTTTATTATTCGAGTGAGAAATTACCTCTTTCTCAAAAACTACTTTTTTTTTCTAGGGAGCCGTTTCTCACAATATTTTTTACCACCAACAACCCCCATTGCTCGTTACCTAGTAAGTTTTTATGTTAAAAATTATTTTGAGTAATTACCAATAGTGTCCACTGCCTTTAAGAGTCACATCTAATTCTTATGTGACGTATTATAATAGCAAACTTCCGTAAATCACATTTTGTCCAATATTTGGTTTCGTGGTGAATGAACTGCATCAGAATTGATGATTATGTTTCAAGTAATCCATATCCAAAACAATTTTGGTGAACGATCCCTTTAATAAAACAGGAGCGAGACCCATCTCCAACAAGTGACTATCCTTCTTACTAATAATTACAACCATCTTAAAGGAACACGTTGCCTTGGATCGGACGAGTTGGTCAAAACAAAAGCGTTTGTTACCGTTTTCTATAAAATGCATATGGTTGGAAAGATGTTTTAAAAGTAGAATACAATGATCCACACAAGTTTGCCTCGAAATTGCGTGGTTTTCCTTCTACTGTGCGAACTAACATGGTCGGCCATTTATGGGAGTCAAAATTTTGACCCCCATAAATGGCCGACGTGTTAGTCGACAAGGTAAAAGGAAAACCACGCAATTTCGAGGCATGTTTGTGTGGATCATTGTATTCTACTTTTACAACATCTTTCTACCCATATGCATTTTATAAAAAACGGTTACAAACGCTTTTCAAAGACCAACTCGACCGATCCAAGGCAACGTGTTCCTTTAAGGAACTTCCGCTGTTTAATTATCGCAATAAGCCCGGGCTGGGGGAAAACAAAAATCGGCCAAGGCTGCGCCGAGCTCATACGACACCCGAGAGTGACTCTTCCACACTCAGCAGCGTTCCAGTTTCTTGTTTCTTAACAAAACTCTCACAACTGGAAAGTGAAACTCTCTATGAATCAAGATAAGGTACGACATATTTATTGTTAGCAACTGCTTCGTTTCGATAGGAGAACTTCTGTGAATCAAGATAATGTATAAAGGCTGATTATGTTGCTGAGTTGACTCCTGTTTAATCAACTGCTCCCGATTTGTAATGATTAAAGATAAGGTACATATGGAATTTGTAATAACGGCGACACTGGTACTGTGGTGAAATTTTGAACAAGCCGGGTTGCAATGATGAGTAACCGCTGCTCATGAATCTATAGATGATTACGTGTATCGTTGATGCTTAGTGTTTAAAGGCAGTGGACACTATTGGAAATTACTCAAAATAATTATTAGCATAAAACTTTTCTTGGTGACGAGTAATGGGGAGAGGTTGGTGGTATAAAACATTGTGAGAAACGGCTCCCTCTGATGAAGTGCCATAGTTTTCGAGAAAGAAGTAATTTTCCACGAATTTGATTTCAAAACCTCAAGTTTAGAACTTGAGGTCTCGAAATCAACCATCTAAACGCACACAACTTCGTGTGACAAGGGTGTTTTTTTCTTTCATTATTATCTCGCTAGTTCGATGACCAATTGAGCCCAAATTTTCACAGGTTTGTTATTTTATGCATATGTTGAGATACACCAAGTGTGAAGACTAGTCTTTGACAATTACCAATAGTGTCCACTGTCTTTAAGGCACTGCAGAGTTATCAATGTATCTTCGTTTCGCGGTAAAACCATGTGATATGTTTCTACTTTGCTCTGTTCTTTGAGAACGATAGGTCTTGCTTTTTGCTTTACTGTCGCGAGCCTGAAGCTTCAAGCCTGAAGTGTTATTAGATATATGAAAGCACACAAAATGTGTTAAACAAGGGTGTTTTTCTTTCCTCTCGCGACTTTGATGAACAATTGATCCACATTTTCAACAGGTTTGTTATTTTTTTTGCATACCATGGGATACACTGAGAGAGAATACGTGTCTTTGACACTTACCAAAGGTGTCCAATGCCTTTAACACAGATCTGAAAGTGTATCTTCAGTTTTTGTATTTAGTGTGTGCACATAGCTGTTCAAGACATATTTATGTCTATTCTTGTAAATACGAGAGCTAATAAGATCTCATTTCCACTGTAAATTTATAAAATAAAAAAACAATAAATATTAAAGTGAAATAAATCAGTTTTAACAAAAGGCCATACAATAATTATAATATTTTTTATAAAATAATATTTACATACATATAAGTGTTAATTTTGACGATTGGAATTTACATTATTGCTGTTTTTAACAAGCCGAGCTACAATGAGTAACCATTGCAGCTGTAGAAACTAGCAATTATTTACTTCTTAAACTACAACTTCCTTGAACCCTTGGGTAACCGTCTACCCTTCCTCATCCTTTCACCCCCTTCGATTCTTTACCTTTCCTCTACTGCAGGAAGTTCACTGAAGTTGACTGTGGGTTTGCTGCCCTCCGGGCTAGTTAGTCTTGCGGATTTACAAACAGTTCAGCACACCGAGTAAGATGGCTGTGTTCTGCGGGTGCTGTGCGTCTCTAGTGACGGGGTGTTACGGGTGCCACGGCCGGGACCACTCGGAGAAGAAGGAGCCAACAAAATTAGTAAGTTCATGACTTTCTTTTCCGATTTTCATCATTAACACTGATATAATTGCATGGCGGTATATCTGTATTATGTAGTTGTAGCTCTTGAGTGTGCTTTCAGATGCATACAAGGGCTTCAGGCCCGAAGTCATGTATATAATTATTTGAGTAAGACACTACCTCTTTCTCAAAAACTAGGTTACTTCAGAGGGAGCCGTTTCTCACAATGTATTATCAACAGCTCCCCATTGCTCGATACCAAGTAAGCTTTTATGCTAACAATTATTTGGAGTAATTACCAACAGTATCCAGTGCCTTTAAAGGCCGAAACAATAATCCCAGAAGAGACTTAGTGAACAGTTGTTGGTACGGCAAAACTGATCTGCCCTCCCAGACAGCTACTGGGTACGGTTTTCAGGAAAGTGACAAAACCTTTGGCGGAAACATTCGTCAAGATGATCGGCACTGCTCTCTCAAATTAACGCCAATATGAGCTTTCAAAATACCTATCTTTGCATGTTCTAGTCAGAGGTTTAAATAAAACAATCCTTCAGAAAGTGACAAGGTTTTGGGCGGAAATGTTCGTCAAATTGATTGGCACTCTTCTCTCAAAGTTACACCAAGTCGAGCTTTCAAAATACCCATCTGTGCAAGTTCTATAGTCAGATGTTTTAAAACATTTCTCCGAGGGAAACATGACTGCAAGTAGAGGAAGGAGGCGTGTTAGTGATGCTCCATTTCTGTTTGTTCGTGAACTTTAGTTTTACTTTTGACCTCCCATTTTGCTTAAAGGCATTGTACACTACTGGTAATTACTCAAAATAATTGTTAGCATAAAAACTTACTTGGTAAAGAGCAAGGGAGCGCTAATGATAGTATACAACATTGGGAGAAACGGCTCCCTCTGAAGTGACGTAGTATTTTTGAAAGAGTTAATTTCTCACTTAAGTTTTTAAAGAGGTCAGACCTGAAGCTTTTTATAAAGCATCGGAAAGCCCAACAGCTCAAGTTGTCTAATGCCTTTTAAAGCTGTTCAGACATTTAATGTCTTTTGGCAAATCTGTTGCAAAAGTCTGATACACAACAACTATTTCGGTTTTAACTTTTAACCAACATTTTAAAAGGTAATATTTGATTAAAATGCCGCTGGCTTTGATTGACATTCCACCTACTGAAATCGGGCAAAGTGACGTCATCACTTGACGTCATCGCACTAAGAATTTTTGTTGAGGTTTTCTATAGACTCCCACAGTGTATTTCTCTACACCGCTGACGTGCATGCGGTTAGACACCCACCGATTGCAGACTCACAAAATGGCAGCCCTCATAGTCAATATGGTTACTTGTGATGTCAGTACAAGCTTAAGGTACTGGACACTATTGGTAATTACTTAAAACAATTTTGTTACCATAAAAAACTTACTTGTGGTAACGAGCAATAGAGAGCTGTTGATAGTAGGCCTATAACACATTTTGAAAAACGGCTCCCTCTGAAGTAACGTATCTTTTTAGAAAAAAACAATTTCTCACTCAATTTTAAAGACTCAAGGCACGAAACCCTTGTTAGGCATTTGAAAGAACAACAATTTGTGCAACAAGGGTGGCCAGTGCCTTACGCCACATTGCATCTCCGTTTTACTTTGACAAAGTACAGAGGCTTGCTACTCATCCACAGGAGCCAATTGTGATTCGGGACCCATCGTACAAATCCATGAACACTGTAATAAAGCAGATATGATTGTAGGCAATGCTGAAACTTTTTCACAATCGTCGGTTCCACTGGAAAACAATGTTTAAGCAGGTTTTCTAAAACAATACTTCAGCAGGTTTCCCAGAAGACAAATTGTTTCCTAGTAAAACAATACTTCAGCAAGTTCTCTAGAAAAACAGGAAGTTTTCTAGAAGAAAAAAAAACCCAGCTCAGCAAGTTTTCTAGAACACAACATTTCAGCAAGTTTTTTTACAGTAATATTAAACTATTGCTGTTTTTTAGTGCTCTAAAAAAAAGGTACACTGCATAGTTTGCGGTTCCCAAAGATCTAATTATGAAAGCTAGAAAACAATACTTCATTTTTTTTATAGAACTTTAAAGCAACAGTCCTACTTCAGCAAGTTTTTCTAACAGCAAAGTGAACTTACTGCTGTTGTTTTATGCTCTAAAAAGAAAGTCACCCTGCCTAGTTTGCGGTTCTAAAAGATCCAATAATGAAAGCAGGAAATTGGTTCAATCCAGTTAGATCAGACACATAATGCAACCGAGTTGCATGGTTTACATTAACGTCTGGAGTCTCAGCTTCACGCCAGTGTTAACCCTGCGTAATTGCTCTAAAGCTTTTATAAAGCACCTACCCAAAATGGTTCAATTCACACAAGAAGAAAAAACAGAAAGATCGATTGGACTCATTACTGTCACAAGAGGGCGTTATACTCTTGACCTACCTCCGGAGAGTGATTCATTGTAATTGGGGCGTCACCTTTAAAGGGAGGGTTTCAGACTACTCTGTAAGCATCCATTAAAATCACAACCAGGAATGTTAACCATCAAACTAAACCGAAACTCTCATGGCAAAGGGTGTTTACTGTTCTAAGCTTATATCCTGACTTTCTCATTCGCCAGAGTATGCTCAAAAGGTGAGAGCTTCTCAAAGGTGAAAGTCGAACAGAGTTTACCAGGGCGGTGTACTAGAGAATTATGTCCGCCCGAGATCAGGAGATCAGAAACTAGCATGGGCTGGAAGAAGAAGATTCAAAAGAGGGCGCTATCTAAACTTTGCCGTTATGGGGGGGGGGGGGGGGCAGAATCTCTAGAGGACAAACTCCCCTGTCACATTGGCTCTCTCATTTGACAAGGTGCTCCACCTTTTTTTCAAAAACTGAAAAGAAAAAAAAATAGTAAAGACCTAAACCTATAATAATTATTTCCAGTTATTAGATATTTGAAAAAAAAAATCCCAATCCCATTTTCCGAAATAAGAATTAAGAAGACAGTTAATCCAACCTGTAACCTATTGTTTCTCGATTTTATTTCATAGACATGTCTATGATTATTTACAATAACAGGGCCACCCCTTTCCCCGATCATCAGCTGCTGTTAAGGCGCCCCTTTACAACCTCGAATGAACTCAAATCCACCTCGACCCCCTAGTCATCCTTGTAACCTGATCCCTTGTATAACTGGGAATTTCCCTCGCCCCAGGCATGGGGCATTACCTCTAATAAACACCTAAAAGCAAATTTCCTTTAAATGTTTGCGTTTTTAATGACTCCTGTCATCATGAGGAGTGAACCGTCAGGTCGAGCATTTATTTTTCGTTTCCCCCTCATTTACCGCTAAAAAGAGCAGCTGAATTTGTACTTCTAGTTATCAACAACTAAGAATACGTAACTCTGTTTTAAAGGTACATTACACTATCGGTACTTACTCAAAATATTGTTAGCATAAAAACTTACTTGGTAACAAGCAATGCAGAGATGTTGATGGTATAAAACATTGTGAGAAACGACAAGCATTGTGGTTAAGTTTCTTGATTTTGAGGCACTAGACACTATTGGTAAAAAATACTCAAAATAACGTTTAGCATAACAATTAACTTAGTAACGAGCAACAGAGAGCTGTTGATCTAGTATAAAACACATTACAAAAAAATTAATGTACATCTTATATGGTTTTAAAATAACGATTATATGTTGCCACCATAATATGTTTGTTTTGAATCTCTGTTGGTTTTCTTTACAGCACCATTGTGTCAATTTGAACACTGTGCAGTGTACGCTCTACTTGCCCCAAATGAGCCTGGTCTGCACCTTATCATACTCCAAACTCATACTCAACGCTCCCTATAAATCCTGCACAAGACAAACTGTCAAAGGAAACAACCCAATGCCGATTTCATAAAATTCTCATTAGTGATTTATATCACGGCGTTGGAACTAACAATGGAATACTTAAGAACCCTTCGACGAGGAAAGTGGATTAGGCAACTTAATCTTACCCGCCCCATCATGGCCGCATTCATTACGTACTTGCGTCACTACTCGTTCTGATAACTACCGAGGTGACGGAAGTTCATTAAAAAAGTTTCTGTAATTGCATTTTTCAACAAGGTTTTATTAGGGTGTGTGTGTAGAGCAAACACTTTTGGACAAATTGCTGTGTTCCGAGTCTTAATGAGGAGCACTGAAGAGGGTTCTTGACTTCCCCTTAAACTAATTAAGGCTTGTGGTTGAGACTCGATCCCTTTTCCTTTCACATAACTATGGCACGTTGTTTCCCCGTTTAGATAATTCATATCAAATAATATTTGAATTAAGATTCATTACAGTTCAGTGGCAATGGTCATGAGACTCTTAGTTATTCATGAAACAAATAGTTTATTACTTTGACCGACAAAGTACGAAGTTTACCTGTTTAAGCGGGAAAAGGAGCTAAGCACAACAAAGTTATGCTCAGTTTAATAAGGTTACCAGCCAAAATACAATGTTACTTGTACAATTTCTGACTGTATCCTGTTCATTGCTTAGCAGGAATCTTTTAAGCAATGTTTTCTGCATAGAGGCAGTGGACACTATTGGTAATTACTCAAAATAATTATTAGCTTAAAACCTTACTTGGTAACGAGTAATGGGGAGCTGTTGATGGTATAAAACATTGTGAGAAACGGCTCCCTGTGGAGTAAATTTGAGGTCTCGAAATCAAGCATCTGAAAGCACACAATTTCGTGTGACAAGTGTGTTTTTTTCTATCATTATTGTCTCACAACTTCGACGACCGATTGAGCTCAAATTTTCACAGGTCTGTTATTTGATGCTGATGTTGAGATACACCAAGTGAGAAGACTGATCTTTGACATTTACCAATAGTGTCCACTGTCTTTAAGCAGCTCTATCAAAAGGGGTCCATGTTTAAAACTGAGGTGTTCAAAGTGACACCGTGGGAGTTGTCACATAACAGATACCCGAGAGAGAATCATATATTTTAGGGAATAATTGAAAACATTTTTAAAGATAAGTTTCACGATTTGTGACGCCACTGACTCATGCAGAGTTATCTGTTTCTCTTATCGTTCAAGAATCTCTTTTATTTAAAGGAACGATGACAGGTCTGCTTCGACAAACCAGTTTATCATTTACTGAAATCAGAAAAACGTGAACTGTTTTTTCTTTTTTTCTTGTTTTCATTTAACCTACGTTCTTGGCGCAGGTGCGTATAATGTTTTGCAGAAAACAAGTGCACTTTGAAGTGTTTGTGTGTACTGTTTTTAAAATTGATTGACCAGAGAGCGAGAGGGTATTTTCTGCTCACCTGTTATTTATTATTTTGTTTTGGGGCTCGGCCTTAGAGCCATGTCACACGAGGCAACTTTTTGCATCAGTCAGCTTGGTGGCAGCCAACTGCAATGCAGTGGTACATTGACCACTTGGGTAGTCACGGACGTCACTAGTGACGGACGTGACTCGGTAAATATACGATAACACTTTGGCGTGTACAATACGTGTTCATGCAGAATGCTGGTATTCTGGACCATTACCAAAGGCGTCTATAGTGCCTTTAAGCTCAACACTCCTAACATCATGAGCTCGACAGAGGGACAAAAGGTACAGCTGCGCTAACATTCTCTTGAAGATGATCAGAGCTTACTGATCGAAACGTTGCATCGCCAACCACCGGTTGTTTTTTAGAACCAACACTACCCCCCAAAAAAGAGATATCCACATGGTGTTACCGCAAACCTCACTTAGTTACTTCCACCGTGCAAAGTTTCAGTTCCCACTTATATAGGTTATAGCTGGAATTATTGAAGTAATTCTGCGCTTTGAAGTGGTTCTGAAGGTAACACTCATTTGACCTTACAGATGTTCCTAATTACAAGCAAGGCTCCTCTTTGAGATGTACGGTCGTTTCATCAATTTCCCCTCCGGATTTCGATCTCAGAGGTTGCCAATCCTCGCGAGGTTTAAACTCTAACCACGTGCGTGCCATAGACAGATAAGGAGTCTAAGAATCCGGCCCTCGGAGAGTGAATTGAAACCTTCAGATGGGTTTTGAAATGCGACTGACAATCGTAGAATTATTGCAGTGTCCATTGGGTGTTGTAATTCAGTATGACTCAGTTAGTCTTGGCCTCGAGACGTTCCCATTAATGCATTGCGGTACCTATTAACTGCACGTTTGAGTGGTCTACTGTCTTTATCCGCAATTTAGTCTTGGCCTCGAGACGTTCCCATTAATGCCTTGCGGTACCTATTAGCTGCACGTTAGAGTGGTCTACTGTCTTTTACCGCAATGATAATGAAATGTATTGATTTATGTAATGGGAAGACTAGTCTGATACCTTGAATTGTCAATTGGGTGCTGTAATTATGACCAAGTTATAGTCATGGCCGCAAGACATTCCCCCTTATATGCATACATTGCGGCACGGCGCTTGTAAAAATCAGCGGTTAATAGCACCGTGTTCGAATCCCAATCGTGACACCTGTGTCATTTTAAAGTAAGGCACTTAACCATTGCTTTGTCCTTCGGATAGGACGTTAAGCCGTTGGTCCCGTGAGCTGCGTAACGCACGTAAAAGAACACATACCTGAGAAGGGGTTTTCCCTGGTGCTTATGGCTTGATTGTCTGCATATTGCGCCAAAGCACCCTGACAAATTGCTTTGCTACGCAAACATTTAGTAGCCTGGGAACCAGCTACAACGTTGTGAACCAAATGTAACTTTAGTTGGTAACCTGTTTCTGTTGAGCAATACTTTTCTGTGGTTAGCAAGTTTTGTGCTTTCATGCTTTATGACGTTGGGGCCCTGCCGGGCTTCCTGTAACGGTTTCCTATCAACCACCCGTTATTCAATACGTTCTCACTCATGTTTGTAATCAAAATTGATTTAATGATACTTTAACCGCATTCGTTTTACATGTCTCCAAGGGAGTGTGTTGCCAATCACTTTTGACAACTCTTTCCTCCATAGATACGCAAAAAGAAGTATTTGGAGCCGAATGTAAAATATGATTTTTTTTGATAAAACTTGAAATATTGTATCGATGATTCTTGTTGACGGTGAAGTTGACGTCCTGCAAAATGTCAAAAAGTAGGTTTCCAACTTCCTGACTTTACTGATAAATCAAGTTTGAATTGGAGGGGAATTGATTCATTTGTGAATTTAAAGGTAAAGGGGAAACCAGATGTTATTGTAGGTTTGTGAACTGTTAATATCAATTTTAATTTACCCGAGCTTAAAGGCACTGGACACTATTGGTAATTAATCAAAATAACTGTTAGCATAAAAACCTTACTTGGTAACGAGCAAAGGAGAGCTGTTGATAGTATTAAATATTGTGAGAAAAGACTCCCACTGAAATATGACGTATAGTTTTTGAGAAAGACGTAATTTCTCACTGAAATTCTTAACAAGACTTCTGACAATATTGTTAGTTCCTGAACATTCGAAACTAGCGCAGTCTTTCTTTTTTTTCCATTTGGGGCCTCTTGGTTGGTAATTTAGATTGGAAAAGCTAACTGTTTTGTTTTATATTTTGTTTTGACAGACGGAGAGATTATGGTTTATCTTTGTCATGCTAGTGTGCTTCACATCTATGACCAACATGTTCTTCTGGCTCTCAGCTGCAAACGACTCAGCATACTTTAACAGGTATAATCAAATAATAATACTGAACTGTAATAATAATAAGTTGTTTTTGTTAAAAATGCGCCCATAACCGTCACCCAGTGACGCTCAGGGCACTTTAACATGTACTAATCTCCAGCAAGGTATGTGGGACTACTTTTGAATTATGAGGCCTACTTTCACATATAAATATGTTGTGGCGCAGTATGCAGCCAATCAAACCAGGAACATCGGGTCGAGCCCCTTCTTTTTTTGATAAAGTGCACTGGGTTATTTTACGTGCGTTACACAACACACGGTACCAAGGGTTTTACGTCCAATCCGAAGGACGAAGCATCATTGGTAAGTGTCTCACCTAAGGACACAGGTATCACGATTGGGACTCGAACCCACTCTCTGCTGATCAGAGTTTGAATCCGAGTGTGTTTATACAGATTGTAAGAAGGGACACATATTATGTCAATCATAGTAACTATAAAATAAAAAATAAAAAATAAAAAAATAAATAAAAAAAGTGTAACAAACAAAACACAGTGACAGTTGTTGGTAATCAAAAAAGAAATGTAATTTTCTACACTGAAATATTGATTTTTTTGTGCTTGTGCTTTCATAACAGAGATCTCGCCGAGATGACGGGCATGTGGTGGCGCTATTACATCTTCTTCATGGCGTTGTCATGCGCACTGTGCTGTTATGCTATATTGCTTTTGGTAAGAAGTTCGTTAATATTTGGTTTGCGATACCACCATGTGTATTTATTATATACTATAGTTTAATTGAAGAATAATAATAACTAGATCTATAATATACAGCTTTGCATAAGTGTTCTGCAGCCGATTTCACGAAACGCTATGATGTATCCTAACTCGAGTTACCGTCCTAACTTATAGGATGGGTTTAATGTGTCCAAAGCCTTTGGATACAGAACTTTACTCATCCTAAGTCCAATACTATTTAAAATTAATGCTAAGTTAGGAAGAGTTTGGTGAAATCGACGGCTGGTCTTTGAGCTAATACAATTCCTTTACACTCTTTATCAGCTCCCTGGGGAGTATAGACCTTTATCAAGCTGACACCATCTTGGTCATGTTCCCTGTTTCCAATAACAGTAATGAATGCTAACATTCATTGCGCAAACATGGCACCAGACTATTATTTCGTCCAGCTTCAGTTTGGTTACAATGAGTAGGAATGGAGTAAAATCAAGATGGCCACACCGTGACCAAGGTCTATACAGCCTGAGGCTTTCTCTAACTCAATATCAACCTCTTCCCTTGCAAGTATCCATTTATACCCCTGGGTGGAGAGAAGCAATTATGGTAGAGCATGTTGCTCAAGGACACAAGTGCCACAAGAAGGATTCGAACCCTAGACATGAACTTAACAGCAACAACATTAACAACACTGTTGATCTGAATTATAATATTAAAACATTTTATAACTTTAAAAAACACGATCTAAGGTTGCAGTACCAATGAAACCTGAAGTGCGTTCGGACCAATTCGAATAGCTTGTAGCCTACCGGTAAACAAGAAACATAAAGGTCGCAGTGTGCGAGGAAGACTACGCACCCTCCAATTACCACAGCCGGTATAGAGCACGTGGTGAAAAGTTAGCCTTGATTCAAGCTTCCTCTAACTTCCTGTGTTAATTTTCTGCTTCTTTATACACAGTTCTTCGCGTTTTTACACATTGCTTGCAGACAGCAGTTAAATCTCCACGGAGTAC
This sequence comes from Asterias amurensis, assembly GCF_032118995.1. Classification (NCBI taxonomy): domain Eukaryota; kingdom Metazoa; phylum Echinodermata; class Asteroidea; order Forcipulatida; family Asteriidae; genus Asterias; species Asterias amurensis. The sequence continues at coordinate 17,725,791 of NC_092659.1, read as the reverse complement.
ATAAGGTATGTGATTTTATTTCTTATAGTTCAAAGGTCATTTGGGTCTTGTTCCCTATCGTAAAACCAAATGACTCAACGCAGATCAATGTAAAAAGGTAACCTGTCTATTTTACAAGAAAATTATGGGAAATGGCCTGACGTTTCGACCCTAGCAGAGTCTTTATCGAAGGGTTTTTCTTGTTAGTTTCGAGAAAAAATTTGCTCAGGGTCGAAACGTGAGATCAGAACTAATTTTTTTGCATTTTTTACCAAAGGGCATTGGTTGGTGAGTTTGCAACAGATGTATTATTATTTCCTATGTCTATTTTAAAGCCCCTTTCCTGAAATTCACCCACAGAGGGCGTACTCTTATTTCACGACCGTGGTCAAAAATTGTCTTCGGGTAAATGGACTTCATAATTGTGTTGATTCACATCATAGTAATTTCATTATGAAGCTTTAAATGAGTTTCAGCAATTAAGAATTTACAGATGTATTGTCCACCGTTAAATGTTGTCGCTCGCCTTCTTTGATTTGGTGTATCATATATTTGGACGTACTTGATTATCCTTGCGAATATTGTTGATTCCATGACGACTCGTTATGAAGCTTAAATAAATTTCGCAATTAAAAGGCACTTGCAACCTTCGGTAAATGTCAAAGGCCAGTATTCTGACTTGGTGTATCCCAGGATACGCATAAAATAACAAACCTGTGAAAATGTGGACTCAGTTTGTCATCGAAATTGGAATAGAATAGTAAAGGGAAAATAACCCTTGTTGCACAAATATGTGTGCTTTCAGGTGACTAAAACATCCTTCAGGCCTGAAGTCTTTGAATATATGAGTGAAAAATTACCTCTTTCTCAAAAACTACGTTACTTCAGAGGGAGCCGTTTCTCACAATGATTTTTACTATCAACAGCTCTCCACTGCTGGTTGCCAAATACGTTTGAATGCTGACATTTATTTTGAGTAATAACCAATAGTGTGCAGTGCCTACACCGGCTTGATGTTTGTTGATGAAGACAACTGCATTTATTTACTAATTGTACAATATTTTATTGTTTTTGCAATTTAATTATAACAATATTTGTTTTCATAATTATTTGATACAGGTTGGGATAGTTCTGGATCTATCCTTGTCAGTTGCGATGTTGGTTTTTCCCTGCACTGTTTTGAACTTCAGTTCATTATGGCATTATGTTCCACAACTTTTGAAGGTAAAGGACAAAAATATGTATTTTGCCATGGATAGTTTAAAGGTATCATGATGACGTCTTAAACTACTTGACTCTTTTCGAAACCATATAAATTGCTTTGCCGTTATTATGAAAATAAAAAAATTAAAGTTGCGATGAAGATTTGAATAACTTATTTTTGCTGTTTAATATGATTTATTTGTCTTCCATTTTAAATTTTTACTTTAAGATGAAAGCTTTTCATCTCCACAAGCGCCCGCTCTTATGTGTTGGTTTTGGTATTGTTCTATTCGTATTCTACTCCTGGCTTAGGGACATATTTACTAGGACGATGCCAACTAAATATAAAACACAGAATTACATAATTATTTGAAGATATTATGTAAAGTACCAAATGAAAACAATTGTGCACCCGATTGCCATTTGCTAAAATTAATTAAAAACAATAATATAAATTTCAAGTAATATTTTGCTTGTTCTTTTTGTATCGTGCAGTTTGTCGGTCCGTTCGCTCACCTAATTGGGGTGATAATAATGACAAGTTTGAGCTGGTTCGTGGCAGGTGGAATGGGCACCCTACAAAGACGAGGTAAAAATCAACCACATGTCTCCTTTTAGGAGATCAAATCAGAGCAGTGACTGACTCTGCACTGAAACCTCAGCAGCGGATTGTAAAAAATGCTAGTATTAATTCTATCTGGAGTTTAATAGGAACTCGTCGTAACTCAGGATGGGTTCAATTCGTCCTAACGTTTATGGATAAGGAACTTAACTCATCCTAAGTCCTTGATTAATCCTAAGTTAGAAAGAGTTTGGTGAAGTCGACGGCTGCTCTAGGACGAATTGAACCCATCTTTAGTTTAGGAAGAGTTACTCGTCCTAACTCGAGATTGGATTAATCCAAGCGTCTCGTGAAATCGGCTACTGGGTTTTCAGAAGTCTCACAAATTCCGAAATTCTACTCCGTGGTACTAGAATATAAAGACAAGTTCTCAACAACTTAATCTTTTTATAGCAAGTAGATACACACACAGTGTAACCGCAAACCAAATAAACCATTCTCATTCCCTCGACCCCGTTGTTTGTTTCTATTAAGTATTAGTCATTACTCAGTCTTGGGATTCACAACATCTCAGGCACGATTTCAATTATCAGTGCACTGCACGAACACATTATTACCCCTGGACACTGGGCCATTCATTAAATTCCTTTAACCATCTCAGATCCATTGGGAGTCTACAGCCTGCTGCGAAGTAATGTAAGCTCTAATAAGCTATTTCAATAGCACAATAACCATACCTGCCCTCACAGGTACCAATTTACACCCCTGGGTGGAGAGAAGCAATTATAGTTAAGTGTCCTGCTCAATGACACACGTGTCACGACCGGTATTCGAACCAAAATACTGATGACTTCGACATCTGATCTTGAGTCAGATTCTCTGGAAAAAAAAAATCCCCAGCAACAACACCCCACAAATCATAGCACCACGGAAAATCAAATACTTATTTTTCACAGTGTATGACGGAGAAGGTTCTTCATATAGTGTCCTTATAGTTTGATGTATACAACGTGCGCTGTGTTATAAATAATAGCATGATGGAGTCCACCTTGAAAACAACGGACAAAGCCCAATAACAACCCCAACAACGCAACCGACACCGACAACAACCCCAACCCCAACAATGGCATCGACAACAACAGAGACGACGACTACGGCAGCAACAGAGACACATAAAACGACACCGACATCAACCCCAACCCCCAACCCCAACAGCAACAGTGACAGTGACAGGGACAGCGACAGTCACAACCACAACCACAACAGCAACAATGACAGCGACAACGAAAATGCCAACGACAGTGACAACCACAGCAACCATAATGACAGCGACGGCGACAGCAATAATGTCAGCAACAACGACAACAACTTACACACATGCCGCCGTGATACGACTAATAATACAAATTAAACCAATTTGTCACTGCTGTAACAGCCTTTGCGGAATTGTGTAAGTGTCAAAAAAGTTCACGCCGTACCTATAGAATTTGTAATCGAATCGCATAGGGCCTACCCTTTGTTTAAAATTAAATGCTGCATAAACCAATGAATAATTTCACACCATCTCTACTTAATGAATAACTGAAGATTAAACTCGGCGTCTGTTTGCTAAAATATTCCGTTTATACTTTTTTTTTTTATATTTACATTTCACTGAAACACGAGCATTTTGCTTTAAAGGAACATTACAGAATTGGTTTTGCTTACAAAACAGTTGCTGGCAATGTAAGCACTTTATGTAATCGACCAAATACATAAACTGACAAGCCTGTAGAAATTTGAGATCGATCGGCCGTCTGGGTCACGGGAGAATAGTGAAAAACCGATTACAAATTTTGAATGACATCGATTAAAAAAAGAAAATAATAACGCTCACTGAACAATAAACTCCAAACAGGAAATTAGTTTGTTTGATTCTCATAAAATATGACATTTAAAGGACACGTTGCCTTGGATCGGTCGAGTTGGTCTTTGAAAATCGTTCTGTAACCGTTTGTTGTAAAATGTACATGGTTAGAAAGATATTGTAAAAGTAGAATACAACGATCTGCACAAATACGCATCGAAATTGAGTGGTTTTATTTTTACAATGTCGACTAACACGGTCGGCCATTATTTTATGGGAGTCAAAATTTTGACTCCCATAAATGGCCGACCGTGATAGTTCGCGCAGTAAAAGGAAAACCAGCCACAACACCCAACAAATCATAGCACCACGGAAAATCAAATACTTATTTTTCACAGTGTATGACGGAGAAGGTTCTTCATATAGTGTCCTTATAGTTTGATGTATACAACGTGCGCTGTGTTATAAATAATAGCATGATGGAGTCCACCTTGAAAACAACGGACAAAGCCCAATAACAACCCCAACAACGCAACCGACACCGACAACAACCCCAACCCCAACAATGGCATCGACAACAACAGAGACGACGACTACGGCAGCAACAGAGACACATAAAACGACACCGACATCAACCCCAACCCCAACCCCAACCCCAACCCCAACAGCAACAGTGACAGTGACAGGGACAGCGACAGCCACAACCACAACCACAACAGCAACAATGACAGCGGCAACGAAAATGACAACGACAGTGACAACCACAGCAACCATAATGACATCGACGGCGACAGCAATAAGGTCAGCGACAACGACATCAACTTACACACACGCCGCCGTGATACGACTAATACAAATTAAACCAATTTGTCACTGCTGTAACAGCCTTTGCGGAATTGTGTAGGTGTCAATAACGTTCACGCCATATCTAGAATTTGTAATCGAATCGCATAGGGCCTACCCTTTGTTTTCAATTAAAGGCTGCATAAACCAATGAATAAATTCACACCATCTTGCTGGCAATGTAAGCACTTTATGTAATCGACCAAATACATAAACTGACAAGCCTGTAGAAGTTTGAGATCGATCGGCCGTATGGGTCACGAGAGAACAGTGAAAAACCGATTACAAATTTTGAATGACATCGATTAAAAAAAGAAAATAATAACGCTCACTGAACGATAAACTCCAAACAGGAAATTAGTTTGTTTGATTCTCATAAAATATGACATTTAAAGGACACGTTGCCTTGGATCGGTCGAGTTGGTCTTTGAAAATCGTTCTTTAACCGTTTGTTGTAAAATGTACATGGTTAGAAAGATATTGTAAAAGTAGAATACAATGATCTACACAAATATGCATCGAAATTGAGTGGTTTTATTTTTACAATGTCGACTAACACGGTCGGCCATTATTTTATGGGAGTCAAAATTTTGACTCCCATAAATGGCCGACCGTGATAGTTCGCGCCGTAAAAGGAAAACCGTGCAGTTTCGAGTGATACTTGTGTGGATCATTATATTCTACTTTTAAAACATCTTTCTAACCATATGCATTTCGTAACAAACGGTTTCAAACGCTTTTAATAGACCAACTCGTCCCTTCCAAGGCAACGTGTTCCTTTAAGACAGAAATATTTTCAGGGATGTTTTCTACCATTAATATCATCATCGTCATGATCACTAGACCGTGTGAGTTGTATTACAATCTGTGATCTTATACAACATTTATTCTAGCCAGTTCTGTAATGTTACTTTAAAGACAGTGGACACTATTGGTAAATGTCAAAGACCAACCTTCACAGTTGGTGTATCTCAACATATGCATAAAATAACAAACAAATTTGAGCTCAATCGGTCATCGAACTTGCGAGATAATATTGAAAGAAAAAAACACCCTTGTCACACGAAGTTGTGTGCGTTTAATAGATGGTCGATTTCGAGACCTCAAGTTCTAAACCTGAGGTCTGGAAATCAAATTCGTGGAAAATTACTTCTTTCTCGAAAACTATGGCACTTCAGAGGGAGCCGTTTCTCACAATGTTTTATACTTTCAACCTCTCCCCAATACTCGTCACCAAGAAAGGTTTTATGCTAATAAATATTTTGAGTAATTACCAATAGTGTCCACTGCCTTTAAGTATAAAACAGGTAACATGCACTGAACACATAGTACGTAAAGATGATGCATTGGGTGCAAATAAATTCTCTGCAGTTTTACAAGAAATCAAGTAATTAGAAGTGAACGGCGTAGGCCCCTATATCTTTTTTATTATATGGAAAGACAATTGTCCACCCAAAAATAAATCAATCAAAAGAACAAATTATTCTTTAATCAAATTATTTAAGCGAGTTAAGGTTTACTTAGCTTTGATTGGAAAGTTTATTTTTAAACTAACTGGATGTGACATGACGGAAGGAAAGGCCGTTTTCAACGCGGCGTATTTATTTCATTTCGAGAAACCAAAATTGTAAATCCAATTAAAGAATACAATTACAGAATTAATGAAAAGTGAAGAATAGCCAATGACAAGTCAAGTTACAACTCTTAAATAAAAGTGCAAATGCCTGTCAGCAGATAGTACGGCTACTATAGATAAACAAATGACGTTTCGTAAACGATCGGTCAAGTGCTTTGGAACCAAACTCCGGTGTCTCTGATCAACAGAGTGTGTTTGAGTCTCTCTCTTAAAATTAAGTGACCGTCCATTTGTTTTTGTTTCAGGCACAGAACACATTGGTAATTGTCAAAGACCAGCCATGTAAGTTGGTGTATCCCAACATATGCATAACATTACAAACCTGTACAAATTTGAGATCAATTGGTCATCGATTTTCGCAAGAGAATTACAAGAAAAACACAACAACATTGTATCACTTTGTGTGTAGTTCAGTTTCATAATAAAAAGGCTATAGTCTTTGATTATTATTCGAGTGAAAAATTACCTCTTTCTCAAAAACTACATCACATCAGAGGAACCTTTTTTCACAATGTTTAACAAAATCAACAGTTCTCCATTTCTCGTCACCAAATGAGTTAATATGTTAACACTTATTTTGAGTAATTACCAGTCTTGTGTCGTGCCTTTAAGCAAGACGCCTAACTTCGTGTAGCGACGTATAATAATAATAATAATTTACTTTTTAATATAGCGTCTTACATAAAAAAATCCAAAACGCTGTACAGTGTTTTACAAACATTAAGCTAAACAGAGTAAGCAAAATACAGCAAAATTACATTGTACAATAAGAACAACAAAAACAAACTATGACAAACACCAAAACGAGACAATCAACAAAATTATAACACCATAGAAAAGGCAATGAAAAAAACAAATGAATGAATGATCGCGATAGGTCTCAAGATTTGTGTACCCCAACTGCGAATTCACCTAGGAGTACTTTGCATCATTCAGCCGATGCAGAAATAACGTACAGCGTATAATAGATGTTAAATTTGCATCGGGCTAAAGAATATTAATTTTGGTTTTTACCCATACACCGATGTGTGTTAGCACTGTATACTCGGGGAAGTACTGAGTATACAGTGCTAACACACATCGGTGTATGGGTAAAAACCAAAATTAATAACATACAGCGTACACACAAAACACCCATATTCTCGTATTCTCGTATTACAATCCCCCCCCCCCCAAGAAAAAAATAAATAAATAAATCTATGGGCCGTAAGTGCAGAGTTCCACAATAAAGCTAGCCTTGCTCAAGGCAGTCGAATTATTCACTCCGAAAAAAGACCGCCGCTGTATAAAAACCCACCCGTACTCACTGTGCGTAAAACCCACCCGTATTCACTGTGCGTAACATCGCACGACACGATGCCCCCGTACACTATCCGCATGCGGAGGCCGTCAGGCCGACAGCCTTGTAGGATCTGTGTTGAAGCCACTGACCTCATTACTATAATAAGCGAAGAGTTCCCACGGTCAGCTCATTACCATAATGCCCGCGAAAGACTAGACATGTTTACCTCACACACCACCACCACGGACGCATGATAGGGTCCAAAGGTCGTGATAAGGGAAGTGCGTGATTGGACGTCAAAATGAATAATTCATTTGCCTCACATCCTGTGTTGTCTGATAGGTCTGACGAACGATATACATATTCATGAGCTGCATACTAGCATATCCTAGAGCCCCCCCCCCCCCCAATTTCGTCCACTATTGGAATTTTTTCAATACAACACATTAAAACGGGAAGATACAGACCCGACAAGGCTGTCGGCCTGACGGCCTCCGCATGCGGTTAGTGGTGTACGAGTGCGATGACTTGTGTGAACAGTATTCGTGCGATGTGACAGTGTGTATACGGGTGGGTCATTCGGTGTGATCGCACACACCATGCACAGGGTATACGGCGGGTGGGTTTACAGCTGCGTCTTTTCGGAGCGAATAATGCGACTGCCTTGAGCAAGGCTACAATAAAGCGTTTAAAACCTCAGATAATTTTTTTTTCGGAGACCTGTGTTCTCACTTGGTGTGCTCTAAGCATAATGAATACACAGTCACACACCTGTGCAAATTCGGGCTCAAATTGGTCATCGAAGTCACAATAAATAAATGGGCCGTAAGTGCAGAGTTCCACAATAAAGCGGTTGAAACCTCAGATAATTTTGTTTTCGGAGACCTGTATTCTCACTTGGTGTGCTCAAAGCATAATGAATACACAGTCACACACCTGTGCAAATTCGGGCTCAAATTGCATCGAAGTCGCAATAAATCAACGACAGAAAAACCACTCTCGTTGCCTTGACATGTGTGCTTTCATGTCTGAGGGAGTGTTTCAAACGGCCGACAGAGCTCGATCATGCCTAAAGCCGTTTACATTATTCACTTTGTTTGTTGTTGAAAAATTCTCTCTCTTTCTAACACTACATTTCGCTGGGCGTTATTTCTAACAACGTCTTCGAATATTTACAGCTTCCCCGTGCTCTTTACAAGAACGATTTTATGGCATTCAATTTTTGAGAGTAAAATCAAAGTTATTCCTCCATTAGAAGGCAGTGGACGCTTGTGTGTACCTACATACATAAAAAAAAACATGTGTAATGTGGACCCAATTGGTCACCTATTGTTGCAAGAAAAAAAAAAAAAAAAAAAAAAAAAAAAAAAAATGAAATAAAACCAAACAACCTCGTTACCCGGGTATCTAAACAAGCTTCAGACCTGAAGTATTTTAATGTTTGGGTGAGATATTCCTATTTTTTTTAAAGGGAGCCGTTGTTCACGATGTTTTATGCTATCGACAGCCCTCCATTACTCGTTAATAAGTACAAGTTTTGTTATGCCAATAGTAACAATTAGTATAATTGATTCGTGTCAAGTGCCTTTATAAGTAGCGCCTCGTTTTGCCCTTACCCTGGTGTCATTTTTAATATTTTGATTGTCGTGTTTTGTCGGCAGGTGTACCTGTCCGTGATGTAGCACTGTGGTATTTCATCGGACTCGTTGGTTTATACATCTCACCAGTGTTTATTCAATCACCGTGCCTGCTGAAGTACGACCAGCTACCGGCCAAGCCGTTACTGTACGCCCATCGAGGTGCCGAAGAGGTAACACTAGACTAGTCTCAATTAGCGACGTTAACTAACTAGAGCAAACTCAAGTGTGCACCGTGGTTAACTACGACCCTTTTCGAAACCACGACTTCGGCTTTGGATTCAGCTCAGGCTAGCTTTGCCCCGCCGGTTGTTTTGAAAATTACGCGTGCTTTGGGTATACGCGCCCCAGTGCTTCAGACGAGAGAATGGAGCCTCAAGCCGAATCCAAAGCCGAAACCACGGTTTCGAAAAGGGCCCAAAGGTTGACTATTTTGACTGGAAACTAAGCTGTTTGGCCATTGGTTGACTCTATGGTCGACCAATATTGGAACCAGTCTCATGATATGGTGGCATCTGTGGTCCCGATATACTATAGCCTGTTCCATGCTAACATGTGTAAATCGCAGAGGGGAACCAAGCGAAAAGGCGGAAGGCAACGGGTTGTTGAATTCCGTGGTACTGATGAACATAGACGAGTCGTTCGAGGGAGTACGTAAACTGCACATGTACAGTCGACTAAAAGTGCGCACTCGAAATTGCTCTTAGTTAAAGGGACACGTTGCTTTTGATTGGGCGAGTTGGTCTTTGAAATGCGTATGGTTAGAAAGGTGTTTTAAAAGTAGAATATAATGATCGACAAAAATATGCCTTGAAATTGCATGGTTTTCCTTTTAACCTTTGAACTAACGCTGCACGCCAATTTATGGAGTCAAAATGGCCGACCGTGTTAGTTCACAATATACTCGAGGGTCATAGGTCATGTCTTTCGGACATCTCTGAAGACAGAAATAAGAGGTTTTCGCCTGTTTTTGCTGGAAATTAAGTGAGTTATCAACTGATGTTTTCGGTCTACTGGCTGCAGGCAGCAGAGAGTCAAGAATGTAACATCATATACACAGATGGTGTTACCGCAAACCAAATTATACACATCTTATAAAATGTGATTATCAGTGCTCTGTTAAACGAGCTCCATGACGCTCACATTTTTAAAATGTCAGGAGTTCATCAAGTTAATGCAATTTTGTATATCTTGACTTTTTTCGTAAAGCTTGCACCAGAAAATACTCCTATTGCGTTTGAGATCGCCCTGGATCTATATGATGTACACGGTATAGACACAGACGTGCGTATTAGGTAAGTTCAACTTTCTAGGAAACAACAACTGCATTAGTAAACACGACACCGACAACAACAACGACAACGACCACGACACCGACAACGACAACGACAACGACACCGACAACGACAACAACAACGACCACCACAACGACAACGACAACAACAACGACAACGACCACGACAACGACAACAACGACAACGACAAAGACAACGAAAAACTGAACGATAGCATCATCACCAACAACGACAACAACGGAAACGACTTTATTTACATCAACGACAATCTAGCCAACCATGACAGTCGTGACAAAAACGACAACAACAGCAACATCAGCAAAATGAATAAAAACAAGTGACATATTTTTACAAAGTACTCCAAAGCCAACTGTTTTTCAAAATGCATTACACATATTCAAAACAGCTGTATTGCTGTTTTTAGTGCCATTAATATTCAGAATCAGTACCTTACGTAAATAACCAACCCCTTTAATTGATAGCCCAGCCCCACCCCTCCATATGCGTGTCCTTATGGGCATTATAGTGCAGTAAACCTCAATGTGTAACCTTTGAAAAACAACTGTTTCCTATGTTCTGTCACAAACGAGCAATTCACACGCCACCCTATCAAGAGGTTTTCCAATAAAGGAATTCCATTCACCTTTACAGTGTTCTCGTTATTTTCTTGGAAACAATAATATCACAAAATACAAACATCCAAAGATTTAATTAAACTTGCACGGTTTGAAGATAGTTATTGCAGAAAGCCACCCTTAAAATATTACTTGCTGAGGTGCTGTAGTTTTTGAGAAATGAGTAAAACAATGTCACGAAAATACATGATACGTTTTATGGGAAATTAATTTTCGTCTCCGCGACTCGTTTTACTCATTTCTCAAAAACAACAGCACCTCTCATTAAATAATATTATAAGTGAACTTTTCTACCATCTTTATTCTCAAACTGTATGATTTTGATGTAGATCTGTGGACATTCTGTTTTGTCTCCTACACAAAGTACCCAGACCATTTAAAATCATCTCGAGCTTGTCAGTTTCGAAGGCGGCGATTTTAAAATCCCTTCCACAAATAAACGAGAAGACCCGAGTCAAACAGAGACGTCCCCACACATTATGTCCACAATAACGCCTTGTCAAATCGTCCACAAATAATTTTGTCTCGGATTGACATGTTAACAGTCACTATACGTTGGAAGTCCAAAGTAATCTACGAAATAAATATCCCGTGTGGTTTGTTGCGAATACATGAATATCAATCCCATAGGAACACGTCCAGACGGCTTACGTGTCCTGTGGCATGGAATGGCTGTTAGTGCATTCAATATTAAAAGCATCCATTGGACACCTCGGGTAATTGTCAAAGATCTGTATTCTCACTTGATGTATCACAACATATGCATTATATAACAAATCTGTGAACATTTGGACTCCATTGGTCATCTAAGTTGCAAGAGAATAATGAAATAAAAAATACACTTCTTGAACAAAATGCTTTTAGTTGCCCCAAAAAATGACTTCAGCACCTAATTTTTTTGTTTGAGTGAGAAATTACTTCTTTCTCAAAAACTACGTTACTTCAGAGGGAGCCGTTTCTCACAATGTGTTATACTATCAAAAGCTTTCCACTGCTCGTTACCAAACAAGGGGGTTATGTTGGGATACACCAAGTTGTTCATTGCTTTTAATCACATTATTGATAATAAAGTCCATACACACTTCACAACTGTTCTTATTGTTGATTGTTTACAGTTACGATGGAGTGCCATATATAATGCACGACGTAACACTTGGTCGTACGACCAATGTGGCGGACATGTTCCCTGACCGCTATGATGAGAAATCCGATAGCTTTACATTGGAAGAGTTGAAACAGCTCAACGCAGGCTCCTGGTTTATCAAGGTTTGTAGACGAATCATAGTTTGAATGAACACACTGGTTACATTTTTATTGTTCATTTATTTTATTTGCTTGTTCATTTATTTATTCCTTTTTTTTTGTAATGAAGGTTTTACAGTCTCCGGGAGGCTAAAATGAGTTTAGTTTTTTTTTCAATGAGTTTAAAATATTGATTATAAAAAATTAAAATTAAAATGACAAAAGGAAGAGAAAGTGTTTACCCTCCTTTTATTTATTCTACCACCATACAGAGTTTCAAATCCTAAAGGAAGAAAATTCGCGTTACCCATGGTGTTTTCTAACAATTGTCCCACTACATCACTTGTTTGTTTGTTTATTTTGTGTATTCCTTTTTTGTTTCTGTTCTGCTTTTCGAAATAGACGCGATTTGAAGAAAAGAGAAATGACAATTTGGGACGAAAATTAGTAGGGGAATGGCCCTAGCTTCCGTTTTTAATTTGAGAACCTGAAAGAATACTGACGCCATTTGTGTGATTTTTGTTTGTTTGCATTCGTCAACACGCTTCCTGTTTGTCCTGTTATATTAGGGGACAGTCAATTAAACCTGTTTGATTTTTAATTGCTACCTTTACAAAAGGTTGTCACAAAACTAATGAGCAACATTCTTGACTTGGCCTTGTTGACACCAAGCAGCCCGGTAGTCCATCCGATTTATTTTTAACTTCGTTTTTGTTATTATACAATTATATACATAAACATAAGCGTATCAATTTATAGCCAAAAGAGGAGGATAAAAACAAAAGGACTAAATAAAGGTCTGAAGAATTGCCGGAAATTAAAGCCAATCAAGTTTATATTTATTGGAGATGGCCTGAACTTTCGCCAAACCGGATGCTCGTGTATTTTTATAACGCCAAAACGAACAAAGTATGAAAACAAATTTATTCAGTGGAATCGCTGTTGATTTTATGTAAACGTTTTGAGGCATTTTCTTTCGCTCCAAACCGAAACTTCCCGTTTTTAATACTAATTAATGACAATAAAGGTTTGCATCAACATTTCTTCAGTGCTCGGCCCAACTCATTAATCGTCTTAGGCTACTGCCCGTTATAGCGACTACTTTGATTTTAACATTTATAATAATTTTTGTTCCAACGCCCATTTAATTTTGTTAACGGTCACTTTCATTCTTTAATAGGTCAAAATAATACTCATCTAAAACAAGTAACTAATTTATCAAAACTCTAACCAAATAACTAGTAAATAAATAAAATAAATGACTAATTATTTCCCATTTCTTTTGACTTGCTATTATTAGATAAACCCATATGGAACAACCGACCAGCTCACCGAAGATGAAATAATTCTGTTCAGAAAACAAAAAATCCCAACACTACATGAAACTTTGACGCTTATACTGGAGAGAAACAAGACTATGCTATTCGATGTCTGGCCACCAACTGATGAAACGCACCCATACTTCGTGGAATGGTTGAATGTTACACTTGAGGCGATATTGGATACTGGGGTCGATTTGGACGATGTGGTAAGAGCCTGGGGTCGATGTTATGTGGCCTGTCGTGGCCGAGTGGTTAAGAGCACCGGACTCAAGCCCCAGGCTTTATTTCATACAGCTATTATCAAGCAGAAAATACTGCTTTACATTTTATTTCGCTAAGCAAAATTGCGTGGGGCACCAGTAACATCAATGCAAACTTAAAGACACTGGACACTATCGGTAATTGTCAAAGACCAGTCTTCTCACTTGGTGTATCTCAACATATGCATAAAACAACAAGCCTGTGGAAATTTGAGCTCAATGGGTCATCGGTGTTGTAAGAAAATGATGAAAGAAAAAACACCCCTGTTGGACGAGTTTGTGTGTCTCAGATAGGAAAAAAGACTTCTAGCTAGAAGTCTTTTAATATTTTAGTGAGAAATTACCTCTATTTCAAAATCTATGCTACTTCAGAGGAAGCCGTTTCTCCTACTTAATATACTATCAAAAGCTCTACAATGCTCGTTACCAAGTCAGGTTTTAAGTGAATATTATTTGTTTTGAGTAATTACCAAACGTGTACCTTCCCTTTAATGTAGTTTTGTCTGGTAACCTGTTCTTGCTATATGCAATACTTGTCTGTGCTTAGCAAGTCTTTGTTGTACGGGCTTTGTGAAACTGGGCCCTGGTGTATCTAATCAGCAGAGTGTGGGTTCAAGTCTCGGTCGTGACCCTTGTGTCCTTGAGCAAGAAACGTTTCCCAAAATTGCTTTGACAATCGGATTGGGCATTAAGCTTTAGGTGCTGTGCACTGTAGTAATGGCAGTGCACATAAAACAGCGCCAAAAACAAGAGAGGGACAGCAAAGAGCACAACGAGTTAACTTAAGAACCACCGGGGAAACTGACTGGGTAAATGAAAATAATACAAGCCATACACAAGTTGACAAGTCAAAAGTTCAAACCAACATACTACGAAACAAATCACAGTTTATCTCCGAGCTTAAAATTCGAGTCAAACTCAGAATTAGTTGTAATCTTTTAAATTCGTTAGGTAACATTTATTGGATTTATATGGATTGTTTTTTTTATTTATAATAATTGTAGTTTGTTCTTAAAGAATTGTTTTGTTTCCTTTCATAGGACTATTTGAGCTCGAATAATGGCACATACTACACATTTTCCATCAACACGTTTGACAAGCGTAGAGTCCTCACAACGTACAACGACGTTGACTTCAGTCATATAAGGTAAATATTGAATTGAGCTAACGTTGTACCGACGCTGGAAAAAACTTGTATCGGTACATCGAGATACTACAGCATGTTTGTTCATTCTAAGTGTCACATTGTATGTGTCGTTGTATTATAACACTTACAATATTGTACAAGACGACGTTATAGCCACGTTGGTTTTAAGGTACTGTTGGGCAATAACGTGTCAAAAGTCGCACCACTGAACATCAACGTCGGCTTAACGTTGGACTTCATGCGTTTTTTTTGGTCAAGGTAGAAGCAATAATATGCGCAAGACTGAAAAAGGTGACGTTCGATCAACGTCGGAACGAATACACGCGCTTAGCGTTAACTTGTTTACAATCGCGACGCTATTCCAACGTCAGAACAACGTTGGAACGAAGTTGCTTGATCAACAGGTTTTCTAACAACTGATTGCTCAGTTGGGCTATTTATACACATAATTAAAGTTTGGTTTATTGATTATTACACCGTAATGTTTTAGTATTGTTCGTGCAGAAACAATGCAATTTCGCTTTGAGCTTAGCATTAGATTGTTTGCAACATCGCAACACTGTTACAACGTCGGGCAACGTTAGAAGGAAGATGCTTTTTCAACTGGTTTTCTTACCACTGACGGCTCAGCGAAGCTATTTATGAACAAAACTAAAGTTTAGTGAATTGATACAAATGTGGTTAAGTGAGGAAAAACTTATAAATCGGTAACACTGTATAATGTTATTGTTTTCTTTCTCAGGAACAATGCAACTCTGAATATCTCAACGAACGTCTGGACAGTACAAGAAGAATGGATGTTATCTCTATTCTGGTGCGCTGGCACGACGTCCATCTCAACGTCATCATGTCAAACGTTACAGCCTGTTAAAGCCCCGGCTTGGCAACTGGTAAATATCAGATTTTTTTAAATATTAAGTATAATATATTTTATAAATCAGATTAAATATTGTCATATTATTCTTTTATGGGCACGGTGATTTCAGCTGCGTCGGCAAAGTAAATTAAATTAAAGGGGAAAATCAATAGGGGGCCTACATGACCAATACCTGTATACATGAGTGGTGATGTCATATTGTACTTATGTAAGATAATAATTGATATTGGGCGCGGTGATTACAGCTGCGTCTGGAAAATTAATGGTTTAATTGGACTACAGCTTAGTCAGATGAAACGGTCCTTCCTTTGAATAATAATAATAGTTATTAGAGGCAAAATATACCTTTGGTTTTTGGAACAGTTCGAATATCTCAATCCTATAAAGCTGAACACACCACAACCAGCCAATTTTGGTTCAATTTCAAAAGTTGTTTAGATTTGATTGCTATTACTGAACATCCGGAGTGAACCTCCACATAGGAAGAACGATCCCTATTCATAAGAATACACAATCTGAGAAGTGTTACCGCGGTAACGCTCCTTTTATATTAAAAATGTTTGGATATAAAAAGTGATATTTCTCCCAATAACAATAACAAAAATACTTTGAAATGAAACGTCTCTCCAAAGTATGTTGCTACCCAAAGCTGCTGTATTTCTTAACACTTATGTTTGTATTACTGTTAAAGTTTAGATCGACACCAATGACAACAGGCCCTTTAAATTAACAACTTAAACAAATAAAACGTAATATTAGAGTAAGATTACAGAAAAGAGAGATTAAAAAAAAAAATAGTAATAATAAACAGATGCGAGAGTTATGTATTGCGCACACATTAATTTCACTTTTATTTGTTTGATTTTCATCTTTTAAAAAGCTGACGTCGTTCACAAAACTTTTTTACATTGAATTAAAGGAAGTCAATCATATTGTTTTGGTGCGCTTTAATTTGCAAAGTGTGTTATGAAACTGCCAAATTAGTGGTTTAAACAAAACGAACGGGTATGATTTTCGGAAATCAAACCCACAACTGAGGGGAAGTTGTATAAGCCGCGTGTTTGTGTAAAACTGTGATTTGTTTGAATTTCATTTGTTAGAGACGATGTTCACAAATATTTTCGGCATTAATTTCACTTCTTTTGTTTGATTTTCATCTTTTAAAAAGCTGACGTCGTTCACAAAACTTTTTTGCATTGAATTAAAGGAAGTCAAACATATTGTTTTGGTGCGCTTTAATTTGCATAGTGTGTTATGAAACTGCCAAATTAGTGGTTTAAACAGAACAATAGGGTAAGATTGGGAAGTTGATTAAAAGCACAGGGGAGATTTGTGTCTAGCGTTTGCATTTGCACGTTTTTTTTGTTGTTGTTTTTTTGTCATTTGTTAGGGACGTTGTAATTACTTCCTGCATTGAATTTAAAAGAAGTAAACACAATTTGTGAGCTCTTGTTTTTGCAGAGTGTCTTACGAAACGGCACTTTGTGTAGATTGAAGTTTTTTATTGCTTGATTTTCAAATCTCTTATATACACGTTGTTTATCTTTTCGGCGTTGAATTAAATAAGGTAAACATTTGTATTTTCGTGCGCAAAGTGTGTTAGGAAACGGCCAAATTAGTGGTTTAAACAGAACGAAAGAGGTTACTCACAATGCCTCGCCACCGCTATCTTCTGGTCCAAGATTCCCGGAAGGATATGCCTTGCTGAGGGCCTTAAAACACCCACCGGGCCCCTACCAATGCCAGACGGGTCGACACGACCCATACCAGCCTCAACGCTGGCCTAGCTGTCCGCTGGTTCACACCCAAACAGTACTCTTCTAAGCACCCCGCAACGCAAATCTCAACCACACAATACAATTCTTTTGGTTTTATAACGGTGCGCTACGAAACCCACAACAATAGTAAATAGGTAAATAGCTCAAAATGCCTGATGGGACATACCAACTGGATTCAAACAATGACCCTCCCATGTTTGGCCTGTAACAATGCACTTCAAATATAACCCATTTAAAGACACTGGACACTATTGGTAATTACTCAAAATAATTATTAGCGTAAAACCTTTCTTGGTGACGAGTAATGGGGAGAGGTTGATGGTATAAAACATTGTGAGAAACGGCACCCTCTGAAGTGCCATAGTTTTCAAGAAAGAAGTAATTTTCCATGAATTTGATTTCGAGACCTCAGATTTAGAATTTGAGGTCCCGAAATCAACCATCTAAACGCACACAACTTCGTGTGACAAGGGTGTTTTTTTCTTTCATTATTATCTCGCAAGTTCGATGACCGATTGAGCTCAAATTTTCACAGGTTTGTTATTTTATGTATATGTTGAGATACACCAACTGTGAAGGCTAGTCTTTGACAATTACCAATAGTGTCCACTGCCTTTAAAGACACTGGACACTATTGGTAATTGTCAAAGATCAGTCTTCTCTCTTGGTTCATCTCAACAGATGCAAAGGCATAACAAACCTGTGAAATTTTGAGCTCAATCGGTCGTCAAAGTTGCGAGATGAAAGAAAAACACCCTTGTCACACGAAGTTGTGTGTTTTTCAGATGATTGATTTCGAGACCTCGAATTCTAAATCTGGGGTCTCGAAATAAACTCGTGGAAAATAACTTCTGTCCCGAAAACTACGTTACCTCAGAGGGAGCCGTTTCCGAAAATGTCTTTATACCATCAACATCAGCTCCCATTTACTCGAAGTAAGGTTTTATGCATTTTAAGTAGTTATCAGTAGTGTTCACCAGGAGTAATTTCCCCACATAATTATTACATACGGCAATAACAAACAAATAATAAATAAACAATTCCACATTATACAAGTTCACAGACAATTTATAATACAAGACGAGCAACAAACAACCACAATAAATACAAATACAGGTAATTCAATTTGAGTAGGTGGCAACGCCCTCTGGAATAAAATCATTGTAGCCCACACCTTTAAGTGTTCTTCCGGCTTTTGTGTCTGGCGAAAAAAAGAGAGAAAAAAAAGTTGAATTTAATTGAATTTAAAAGGTACCCGACTACAGTCAAATAAAATATTGGAATTTTCTTTTTTTTACCAATTCTTTTCTCAGAGTCCGATCCACTACCTTGTCATGTGGATACTTTTCGATGTCGTCTCCTGTGTCTGGGTTCTGATCATCTTTATTATTCAAATAAGGTGAGTTGAAAGATGTAGGCACCTGGACACCTCTGTATAGGGCACTTGACACCGTTGGTATTGTCAAAGACTTCTCACTTTTGGTGTATCTCAACATATACTCAAAGTTACAAACATGTGAAAATTTGAGCTTGAGAAATGCCATATGGTGGTCTGCGCAGAAAATCAACATAATTTCTTCTCAGTCATCCATATGGAAATTTAGGGATTCGGAAGTTAAAAATGGCGTGTTTTTGTAATTTTGTAATTTTATAGAGAACCGTTTAAAATACGTGTGTTAATTTCCTAAATAAGCGTTAAACTATCGAACTTTGGACCAAAGCCGTCCATAAAATAAATGATCACACACGAGCGAGACTGACTATGCAATTCTTAATGAGGTGTAGGCCTTCAAAGACACTGGACACTAATGGTAATTGTCATAGACCAGTCTTCTCAATTGGTGTATCTCAACATGTGCATAAAATAACGAACCTGTGAAAATTTGAGCTCAATTGGTCATCAAAGCTGCGAGATAATAATGAAAGAAAAGACACCCTTGTCATACGAAGTTGTGTACTTTCAGATACTTGATTTCGAAACCTCAATTCTATGAAGTCTCGAAATCAAATTCAAGCGTTTAAGTAAAACATTACTTATTTCTCGGAAACTACGTTACTTCAAAAGGAGCCGTTTCTCACAATGTTTTACACTTTCAACAGCTCTCCATTTCTTGTCACCAAGTAAGTTTTTATGTCATGTATAACTGTTTTGGGTAGTTACCAATTGGTGTCCACTGCCTTTAACAGTAACCTACGTCATCTGTTTACTTCTAACCTTCTAATGTGATTATGGAATTATTTTGTTTTTCCAATCACAATCTGCCATTTGACACAACAATGGACGAATTTAACCACGCTACACATTAAAGGCATCGGACAAAATCCGTAATGTCTTAAAATAATTATTAGCAGATAAACTTACTTGGTAAAGATAAAAGGAGAGCTGTTGATAAAATAAAACATTGTGAGGGAGAAGTATGTTCACTCAACATTTTTAATATAATATAAAATACCTCATGCCTGAAGCCTTTTATTGGGCAGACAAAAGTGTTTTTTTCCTTTCACTTATTTTCTTGCTACTGCGGTGACCGACTGGGTCCAAATAGCCACAGATTTCACGTCATACATGTTGGGATACAACAAATGAGTCTTTGACAATAATATTTACCAAAGGTGTCCACGTAATGCCTTTAAGTACGAATTAACCACGCCATTAACTCGAAAGGTTAAGATGTGATTTGATTAAATTTAGGAAATGTCATTATTCCCCCAAGCTAATTTATTTTAACCAATCGGGAGTCTTCAACCTGATGCATTTTTCGATTTGCGATTAACTATTACGTAACAAGAAATTCGGAAAACGCATTTTGACAAAAATGTCGCGAGTCTATGTGGTTTCGTAATCGTTACGAAAGCTTTTTCTTAAAAAAAAATACGACCGAAGATAATTGTGCCCGTAACAGCTGTTCCCCAATCCTTATGCAACCGAGCCCCGAAGAAAAACAAGTGGAACAATAATTTAAAACAAAATTAAACAGACAAACGAAACAAACTAAACGAGAGTTGCGCTGTTATTTTGTTGGTAAATCAACGGCAACCGATGTAGAGTGCACACACTTGGGACATTGCAAATTCTGTTTTGTTTTTGTCTTTTAGTGAAGTGGTTGTGGTAGATTCAATGAAACAGCTCATGAGGTTTGTGTGTTTTGCGATCTTTTTGAGGCAATGAAGTTTCAGTTGAAATGTTTAATGTCGACCAAATTTTTTTTTTTAGTCGCAAAAAGAGGAGACTTCAGCAGCACGGGGAAGAGCCACCAGAGAGGTACAACTACCGGCACTTCATGGCCCTGGAGGAACTCTCCAAGAACCAGAAGCCGGTGATACTCTAGCGGGCCAGCTGTGGTCCGGCCCGTGGGTCAATTAGCGCTGTCCACCAGGGTTTATTCAAGGACGAGTCCGCTCAAGGCAGGAGTTATCCTCGTGCTTTCATCATAAAAGAGATTCGTGATTTGATTGGGTTTAAATGAATAATGAACTTAGTGGTTTTGGCTGGTGGGTCAATTAGCGCAGTCCACCCGGGTCGATTCAAGGAGAAGTCTGCTAAAAGCTATTTCCCAAGGAGGTATCCTTGTGCTTTCAGAAATAAAACTCTGTATCCAGTTGGGGGTTAAATATTAAACGACTGGGTGCATTTGATTCAGGACGCCTTTTGTATTTTACTGTCACATCAATTTTCCCTTAGAGTAATACAACATCAAATCTGCAAACAAACCCGTAGAAGGTTTAGCCCAATCGGTCTTCTTGTAGTCACGACATTATAATTAAAAACAAACATTTGAAATCAAAAAAAAAAAAAAAATGAAGCCATTGATTTCGATAAGCCGTCTCGTGAGATCAATCTTACTGAACGTTTTATCAGTTTCTAAAAAGAAAAGAAAAAAAGGGCATTATTTCAGGCGATACAATAAAAGTGAAATATGGACCATGATCATATGATTTATGTACAGTGTAGAACTGTGCACATTTTACATCATAGTCCTACTGTGTTTGTTATCACCATAATCTGTACACTTTCGCTAAAAAGGGGTAATTGCATCCTTGAAATGACTCTCTGAAACATTTGAACTTTGTTCCCAGTAGATGATTTAATATAAGGGGAGATTGACCACTTGTAAACACGGGCTACGTTTAGGTCTGGGCGACAGTTAGGTACATGTTTGGGGCTACATTTAGGTCCGGGCGACATTTGTGTTCATGTTTGGGGCTACATTTAGGACCGGGCGACATTCAGGTACAAGTTTGGCGCTACATTTAGGGCCGGGCGACATTCAGGTATATGTTTGGGCCTACATTTAGGTCAGGCTGCATTGAGGGTTCGGGCTACATTTAAGTGCCGCACAGACATGTTTTTTAAAATGCATCTCATAGTGCATACATTTAAAAGCACCGTACACATTTTGGAATTGTCAAAGACCAGTATTATCACCTGGTGTATCTATCTGTAATAGTTTTGAATCAATTGGTCATCGAAGTTGCAGAAAATAATATTTAAGAATAAACACTAATGGTGCAGCAATTTGTGTGCTTCAGTTGCTAAAAAAGGCTCCAGGCCTAACAGCTTTTATTATCTGGGTTAGAAATTACCTCATTCTCAAAAACTATGTTACTTCAGAGGGAGCCGTTTCTCACACAATATTTTATACTATCAACTTCTACCCGTTGCTCGTTTCCAAGTAAGTTTTTTCATTAGCAATTGTGTTGAGTAATTACCAATAGTGTCCAGTGCCTAAATGCAATTATCACACAATATGTCGTTGTTTTCATGTTTCTCTGGGTGCAATTTAACAACTAAAATACACATTAAAAAAGGCGAGAAGAATACGCTGACAAAACCTTTATGGTCGACGAGGTTTTTTTTTCCTTCTAAATCTTCAATTTTGAGTTATCGTTTTGTTCATGACTGTGATATTATTCTAATAACATAATGTGATAAATGTTTTTGATACTATTTACATACTTTAATCGAGTGACGCAAACATTTCTTGTTGCTGGATATATAAAATACGATACTACACTTGAACTCTCACTCCAAAGTACGGCAGAAATTAATCTATCGTTTCATCCATTATACGGACTGCTTATTAAATCTGCCCAAGGCCGTCACGGATGAATTGGACAAATCAATTGTTATCAAGTTTTTGAATTATGACGTGATAGAGACCGAATATTGGTGTTTGCTTTAAGTGGTGCTTTGTAAATATTATGAATTGGGAATGCAATAATAGATAGCAGTTAAGGGAACACGTTGAGTTCGATCGGTCGATTCGGTCTTTGAAAAACGTTTGTAACCGTTTGTTATAAAATGCATTGGTAGAAAGGGTAAAAAATAAATATATAGATATGTAAATGTTTACAAAGGAATCGTATGCTTGGCTTTTTTTGACGTTCACTTTGAATCTGATTTCTAATTTAAATATCATTATCAAAATAGTGAGGGCGTTTTTTTAAATGTACAAATTACAGCAAACACAGGAACACAGGCATGCATTAAACAGTTGAAGAGAAACAAATGAATTGTAAAATATTTTTTTAATGTTTGTAAATAGTAGTAATTTTAAAGAAACCGAGGCTGTGATGTCCGTAAAGTTGAAAGGAAATTAAAGTATATTAACTGAACTAAGTGTTTATTGTTCATTATTGTATACGTTTGAGTTTATTTAAAAGCAGGGGTATATTTGTGTTGCCAAATAAAAGTATCCATACACTTGGTGTATAATCGTCACAGGTTCATGCATAAATTAACAAACCCCTGATCAAATTTGATGCTCAATTGGTTATCAAAATTGCAAGAAATTAGTGAAAGAAAAAAAACCCACCCTTTTTACACAAATTTGTATGCTTTCAGATGCCTACTCCTGTGAAAATATGGGTTCAATTGGTCATGAAAGTTGTAAGAATACAATGAATTTATGCACAAAAGTGTGATTTTACATTCCTTATGTAGAATTCAGGCGTTAATTTTTTCATACTCTTTCGATACAAAGTCCGAAGTCTTAATCGAGTGAGAAATTATCTGCTATATTGTAATATTAATATATGAGCGAACTCTATATTGACTACGGGGGAACACATAACTAGATTCAAGAATTGATTTTTTTTTTTTTTTTTTTTTAACACAATATCTCAAGGATCTTAGAGAGTAGGTGTTCAATACAGAAAAAGGCCAATAATTACTAGGGCCTTCCACATGACTCCAAAAATAGCCTGTAGAACTCTTATCAATTTAGTGCACGTATTTACTGACAAGGTACTCAAGGCGCTAAGTACGAAAATACATTTGTTATGAATTCTAAGAATTCTGAGACCATGGCCCAAATTCATAGAGCTGCTAAGCACGCAAATTTGCTTAGTATAAAATTGTTGCCTTGATAAAAACTGGATTACTGAACAAATTAAAACATGTTTTTCAGGATAATCAAACAATAGCTTTAAGCGATATGCACGAAATGGAAATTGGTTGGTGATCCTGTTTTTTCGAGGAAGAATAGAAACTTCATGCTAAGCAAATTATTTTGCTTAGCAGCTCTATGAAATAAGGCCCATGTAAGCACATACAAGGTGCCATACGGCGCCTTCAGTAGTCCAAAGAGCAATCATAGCCATGATAAACATTCACAAATAGATGATTGTTTTGGGAAACAAAGCAGCCAATCGTGGGATGCAGTCTTTATATTTGAAAGCTGCATAACATGTGAGTCGAAACTTAATGTTTTGCAAATGAATTAGCCTTGATCAAGGCGCTACAGCCAGCCGCGACCCGCAAAATCCCAGTCCCAATAACTGAATTCCGCCAGCGCACCCCCATACACAACACAGTGCATATAAAACGCGTACAGTGTATTTACACACGCACACAAGTCAATGGGAAAATACACAACCATACACAAGTCAATGGGAAACTACACAACCATACACAAGTCAATAAGAAATTACACAACCATACACAAGTCAATGGGAAACTACACAACCATACACATGTCATTGGGAAACTACACAACCATACATAAGTCAATGGGAAACTACACAACCATACACAAGTCAATGGACACTTCACAACCATACGCAAGTAATGGGAATTGACACAACCATACACAAGTCAATGGGAAACTATACAACCATACACAAGTCAATGGAAATTGACACAACCATACCACAGTCAATGGGAAACTATACAACCATACACAAGTTAATGGGAAACTACACAACCATACACATGTCCATTGGAAGCTACACAATCATACACAAGTCAATGGGAAACTACACAACCATACACAAGTCAATAGACACATCACAACCATACACAAGTCAATGGGAATTGACACAACCATACACAAGTCAATGGAAAACTACACAACCATACACATGTCAATGGGAAACTACACAATCATACACAAGTCAATGGAAAACTACACAACCATACACAAGTCAATGGGAAACTACACAACCATAAACAAGTCAATGGGAAACTACACAACCATACACATGTCAATGTGACACTTCACAACCATACACAACGGGTAACACAACCATACACAAGTCAATGGGAAACTACACAACCATACACAAGTCAATGGGAAACTTCACAACCATACACAAGTTAATGGACACTTCACAACCATGCACAAGTCAATGGGAATTGACACAACCATACACAAGTCAATGGGAAACTATACAACCATACACAAGTCAATGGGAATTGACACAACCATACCACAGTCAATGGGAAACTATACAACCATACGCAAGTCAATGGGAAACTACACAACCATACACATGTCCATTGGAAACTACACAATCATACACAAGTCAATGGGAAACTACACAACCATACACAAGTCAATGGGAATCTACACAACCATACACAATGTCAATGGGAAACTACACAACCATACACAAGTCAATGGGAAACTACACAACCATACACAAGTCAGTGGGAAACTACACAACCATACACAAGTCAATGGGAAACTACACAACCATACACAAGTCAATGGGAAACTACACAACCATACACAAGTCAATGGGAAACTACACAACCATACACAAGTCAATGGGAAACTACACAACCATACACAAGTCAATGGGAAACTACACAACCATACACAAGTCAATGGGAAACTACACAACCATACACATGTCAATGGGAAACTACACAATCATACACAAGTCAATGGAAAACTACACAACCATACACAAGTCAATGGGAAACTACACAACCATAAACAAGTCAATGGGAAACTACACAACCATACACCTGTCAATGTGACACTTCACAACCATACACAACGGGTAACACAACCATACACAAGTCAATGGGAAACTACACAACCATACACAAGTCAATGGGAAACTTCACAACCATACACAAGTTAATGGACACTTCACAACCATGCACAAGTCAATGGGAATTGACACAACCATACACAAGTCAATGGGAAACTATACAACCATACACAAGTCAATGGGAATTGACACACCCATACCACAGTCAATGGGAAACTATACAACCATACGCAAGTCAATGGGAAACTACACAACCATACACATGTCCATTGGAAACTACACAATCATACACAAGTCAATGGGAAACTACACAACCATACACAAGTCAATGGGAATCTACACAACCATACACAATGTCAATGGGAAACTACACACCCATACACAATTCAAATGAGACACTACACAACCACGCACACGGACGTGGCATGATTGCTAGCAGTAATACGTCATTCTCAATCGCGCCTGTGATTGGCCAATGTTTAGAATGACATGCCCAGATCCAGACGCCCTTTTATCGGATTTCCGATAAAGCTGTTACAGACCCATCAAGGCTGTTGTTTGAGCCACGTGTGCGAGGTTGAAAGTAGAAAGACACGACCGTACTCACGACTTTGCTATACTGTTCTCGCTGTACAATTTACTGTACAATGTACTGTATACATGTATGTTGTTCGTGTATGTACAGCGTGCAGACTGCCGAAGTGTGCCGCGCCGGGCCAGGGCACACTACGCCAACAGCCTTGAGTCAAGGCTACAAATGAATATAATGACCCTCCATGTCAACCAGCCCCCAGCTTTATTTCAAGAACAATTTAGATAAAAATAGGTTTTTAACAACGGTTTTACGAGGTTTATATTCATTGGAATGACTCAGCCACTGTTGTAAATCATACACAAAATGGCTCAATAAAAGAACAACGAGCTTAAATAGATCTCTTATTATAATAATGATAATAATAATAATAATAATAATAATAATAATAATAATAATAATAATAATAATAATAATAATAATAATAATAATAATAATAATAATAATAATAATAATAATAATAATAATAATAATAATAATAATAATAATAATAATAATAATAATAATAATAATAATAATAATAATAATAATAATAATAATAATAATAATAATAATAATAATAATAATAATAATAATAATAATAATAATAATAATAATAATAATAATAATAATAATAATAATAATAATAATAATAATAATAATAATAATAATAATAATAATAATAATAATAATAATAATAATAATAATAATAATAATAATAATAATAATAATAATAATAATAATAATAATAATAATAATAATAATAATAATAATAATAATAATAATAATAATAATAATAATAATAATAATAATAATAATAATAATAATAATAATAATAATAATAATAATAATAATAATAATAATAATAATAATAATAATAATAATAATGATGATGATGATGCACAATCTTTTCCATTTGTCTCTTGTGTTGTGCTAGTCTCTGGAATACAAGGGGGAGAGCAGACCATGCTCTCCTCGTTTAATTTATGCCATCAATTATTTTTGAGTAATTACCAATTCGCGGCAGGAGGAAAATGAGCTACACAGACACCATCCCCAGAGACACAAATACCACTCCAACCGAAACCTAACAACCCATGAGGGTTAAAGCTGCCTGACACCACTTCATCAAAGCTGCTTCTATTATTCCGCCCAAGGACGGTGTTTCTGATCAGCTGAGTGTGGGTTCGAATCCCCAGCCGTGACACCTATGTCCTTGAGCAAGACACTTTACAATTGCTTCGTCCTTCGGATGGGACGTAAAGCCGTTGGTACCATGTGTTGTGTAACGCATGTACAAAAAACAGTGACTTTGTCGAAAAGAGAAGGGGTTCGCCCCGGTATTCCTGGTTGTGGCTGATTAATGCGCCGTAGCACCTTGCGAACCCTTATACGGTGCTTAACAATTTGGTCTTATAGAATTCATCCCTGCAATAAGCTATCTTTCTGAAAGTTTGTATATACTCAGCGCCTTGAGTACCTTGTTTGGTAGATACGTGCGCTATATAAGACTTCGATACTATTAGTATTATGACGATGATGAATTACCAATAGTGTCCAGTACCTTTAAACATGTTTAATATAAATTGATGATTGGGAGTAGTTCACATTTATATAAAAGCATCGTATGATGAAAATCACCCAAGCATGTCTGGGAGGCATCACGCTTACCCTTTAAGGGCAAGCAGCGAGCCTTTGTTTCACTGTAAATGTAAAAATACATAATCCAACTTGCACTACACGACTAGCACAGCATTTATACAAGGTTGCTTGGGGGGGGGGGGATATAGTCACCCAACGCCATAGCAAGTCCCCAATGGAAGATGACATTCTGGCAATAAAAAACTCATGTTGAAACGCAATTTTAAAAAAAAGCAGACAAAATTGCTTTCTGCGTTTGTGCGTTTCAGTGACGAAATGGTTAAATTTCTGAAGAAGAAAAAAAAAAAAAAAAAATGGACCTGTCTTATCGTATTTCCTTTCGCCAGTACGTCGAATGAGAGTGTTTGAAGGACAGAATACTACAAGCAGAGGACAATGATTTCCAGTTCTGTCGCTTTCCTGTAGTCGATTTTTGAAGTGGAATGTAAAATGAAAGTGACGAAATTTAATATCGTCCTTGATTCGAGGAGTGTGATTGAATGAATGCTTTTTGTCAGACATCAATTTCATTTCGCATTATGGAAGACATGAAAATGTAGCTGTACTAAAATGAATAACTAGCATTGAAGGCACTGTTTGGTTGTCAACGACTAGTGGTCTCACTTGATGCATCTCAACATAGGCCCTATGCATAACATAACAAACCTGTGAAAATTTGGGCTCAGTTGGTCATCATAGATGTGAGAGAATAATGAAAGAAAACAAAACTTCCATGCTCCCGATAAAGAAGTTGTTTATTTACATTAAAACTTACACAGTTAAAAGATAATGGTGGTAAAAAGCTTCACCTATATAGTGTACTTGCGGCGATGCTGTATTTCTATTAAGAAACGAGTACAAATCGAAAATTATTTCAGAATGTACAATTGATTTACGCGACTTTCCTAAAAACATTGCTCTACTGTGGTTTGCACCTTTTCTCTTACAAACGAACGCAGACGTTGCTTATCCAGGTAATACATCTTCATTCACAGTGAGTAGGGATTCATGTCATGGCCAAATACTTGATCTACAAAAGGTATCAAAACCCTTTAAAGGCAGTAAATACTATTGGTAATTGTCAGGGACCAGGGGCCAATTTCATAGAGCTGCTTAAGCAAAAAATTTGCTTAAGCACGAAAATAGCTCGCTTATTTTACACATGTTACTGGCCAAAATGTCATACCATATACATTGCTTATGACTAGTATTTAGCTGTTGTTTACTTAGCATAACAATTGAGTGGAGTCTTGGCCGGTAATCTGATTTTACTAAGCAATGATTTTTTTGCTTAAGCAAAATTTTTTGCTTAAGCAGCTCTATGAAATTGGGCCCTGCCTTCACAGTTGGTGAATCTCAACATAATGCATATAATAACAAACCTGTGAAAATTTGAGCTCAATCGGTGATTGAACTTGCGAGACAATAATGAAAGAAAAAAAATCTCTTGTCACACAAAGTTGTGTGCGTTTAGATGGTTGATTTCGAGACCTCAAGTTCTAAATCTGAGGTCTCGAAATCAAATTCGTGGAAATTTACTTCTTTCTCGAATACTACCACACTTCAGAGGGAGCTGTTTCTCACAATGTTTTATACCATCAACCATTACTCGTCACCAATAAAGGTATCATGCTAATAATTATTTTGAGTAATTACCAATAGTGTCCACTGCCTTAAAGGAAACAAAAATCGTATTACAGTGAACTTTGTTTCCCTGTCTGCCGGTCAAGCGCTGCATAGCTAATTTCAGAATCGTTCGACACTCTCTCTCAGAAAAGAAAGAGAGATGAAAGAACACTAAAAACCTACCCGGTCGATCGTTTTTCTAAGTCCACTCAAACGAAATTAGTTGCAGACTAAGGTCAAAATATTTCGGATGATTCCATCACGGTTCACCGTACCGTATAATTAATGTTATCGAAAAGATGAACAATTAAAGTTTTAAAGTACCTAGTTAAAATTACTTAATTGATTTTTTTAGCTAACGAAACAGTTGCTGGCAGTGTAAGCATTTTATTATGTAATCAACCATCACATAAACTGACAAACCTGTAGAAGTTTGAGATCGATCGGCCATCTGTGTCATGAGAAAAAAAAATAATAAGACGCATTTTACATAACATATCGATACAAAAAGAATAGTAAAACTGGAAATTAGTTTTGTTTATTTATCATCAAATACGAGAGTTCAGACAGAAATAATTCAAGGGATGTTTTCTACTATCGTAATCCTCAGACAGTGTAAGTTTTATGTAAATCTGGGATCTATACGATTTGTTTTCTTACCAACTAAGTAGTGTTCCTTTAAAGACTCTGGACATTATTGGTTAATGTCACGGACCAGTCTTCTCACCTGTGAAAATTTGAGCTCGATTGGTCGTCGGAGTTGCGAGATCAATCAGCGGCGTGCATTTTTTGTCGTTCTCGTTTTCGTTCTCGTTTTTGTTCTCGTCATCAGGCCCTGTGTGACCGGTCATTAAGCCGCAAGTTAGATTTTGGGTACTTCCTTTTTGTTATGACTGAATGGCTATTGTTTTGGTTCTCTACTGGCCTCAGTGAACCTTTCAGAGTTTATGTCATGTTAGAACAGTAATTTGAGAGCAGCAACAATTAGTTTTTACGCACAAGTTCAGACCGTACAGTCGCGGGCTGTTACGACCATTCGTTGGTGTGATTGTATTATTGGCATATTTCGCCCACATGTTAATGCTTTTTCTCAACCACCCGCAAAACGTGTGTTATCTTCACCAAATTAACATTTTCTCCCATTATTCCGTTCGGTCGTTATGATTGATCATAATAATTGAGCATTTTCCACAAATCTTCTTTCTTCGATGAATGCGTCTGGGCATAAAGAGTCCATTAGCCTGGTGGAAACCATAGTTATTGCAACACATCTGCAAGTGTTCCAGAGAGAAGCATTGCCAGATATAAATGGGGCGGAGCTTCCAATCTCTATCAGGACAAACTGACAGTACCACAATTGATAAGCACAATCTTGACAGCATAATTAAGCACTCGAGTACAAATGGATTTTGCAACCCACCCTCTCCAGGATAGCATCAATGCTTTTAGGGAGAGTACAACAACTTAAGACGCAAGACCATGATGTATACAGACAAATTTACCCAAACCTAATGTGTAACAATGAATTTGTTCCCCATCATATAATCATGTTGACAGACGCTGTGGGGAGACCACTCTGCAAATGTCAAAATCCTGTTGCTTTTGAAGTGTTTTCTTTTTGCCTGACGTTTTTATAATGTAAGAGAACTTTTTCAAATGGTGCTTAACACATTAGCATGAATTGAATATGACGGCAAGATTGATTATCAGTTCTGATAGCTGCATATCCTTTGTTGAGCTAAGAACATGCCGCATCACTAATTTGCTGATAGGAGCCTTCTCAGGCTATAGACCCCAACTCTTGAATAAACTTCCAAATCATATCATGGACACAACATCCTTCAACATTTTCAATTCATTTCTGAAAGCCCACTTGTTACTGAAGGCCTACCTTAAAGGAACACGTTGCCTTGGATCGGACGAGTTGGTCAAAACAAAAGCGTTTGTAACCGTTTTTTATAAAATGCATATTGTTGGAAAGATGTTTTAAAAGTAGAATACAATGATCCACACAAGTTTGCCTTGAAATTGCGTGGTTTTCCTGTTACTGTGCCAACTAACATGGTCGGCCATTTATGGGAGTCAAAATTTTGACCCCCATAAATGGCCGACGTGTTAGTCGACGAGGTAAAAGGAAAACCACGCAATTTCGAGGCATGTTTGTGTGGATCATTGTATTCTACTTTTACAACATCTTTCTAACCATATGCATTTTATAAAAAACGGTTACAAACGCTTTTCAAAGACCAACTCGACCGATCCAAGGCAACGTGTTCCTTTAAGCGACTTATTTATTTGTTATGTGTCCCAGCGTCTTGTTTAAAACCAGACTCTGTGACCAAACCGTGTACAAAGCAATTGGAAAATCCATTTGAGACAGCGGACTCGTCTACGATGCAAAAAATCCAGCGGGTATACGACCTTACCCTGCTGAAACTCGACAGCTGTTAGTTATATATGCCCTGCGGCCGTCAGCAAAGCTTAACCGCTTGTTAACCACAGTTGTGCCGCAATAGAACGCGATATAAAGGTTATGTGACTGTTCCTTTGATGATACAATCAAAATGGTCAAATATTCCCATTACTCACACTACCCGAATTTGCCATTAGCCGAGTTCTACATACCGGTTTCACTGTTGACACTATAAGCTGTCATTATTTAAGTGTTATAAACATCTAGGAGCCTACTTCCTCAAAGGCAGGCAGTGATCCTGACCCACAAGCCTACTTGCTGATGTGAAAAAACAAGAAATGCTGTAGAGCAGAGAGAAAGTTTAACTGTTTCTTATTAGAATTTATAAGATGTTTGGGATATTTATGAAGAGAGAAGTTCCTACGCTCTCTTACTCAGCAAGACTGCAAAAGCACCAAAGTGCCCTCGCTTATCTTTAGTTCTCAAGATAAATCAAGTGGAATATTTACGATTTAAAGTTGTTTCTATAATACCATTATAAACCAATTCCATCAAGAACAAGAAGCTGTTATTATGTGGTCGATGTTTGTGTCATAAAACTCAATGCAGTGGCACCCTAAACCCTAGTATGAAACCTTGTAAAATAATATTTATATATTAATGTTTTTCATATTTATTATAGCCCTATTTTGTATCCAACTAGATTGCAATGGGCTACATAATGAGATGCCTTAAAAAACACGGTTGATCATTTGTGCATGCGCTTGTTGTTATGCCCTGCTTTTTTCAAGATGTTATTTGCCTTTTTTTTTTTTTTTTTTTTTTGGGGGGGGGGGGGTATTGTTTTGTATATACATACGCAATTTAATTTCCTCCCTGCGTATTCATATATTATTTACCTATTGCATGTGCAATTCAGCCTTCCGGCTGCAATAAACCAATAAATATAAAATATTTGAATCAGATAAGAAAGATCGTGTGGGAAACTGCTTATTGCCCAAGCCAGTGAGTGCAGAGCCGAGTTGCCATAGGCAGACTCGGGTCTACTTTTAGAAGTACCGGGCACCTTTGGTAATTGACAACGACCAGTATTTTCACTTGGTGTATCCCGACATACGCATTAAATAACAAACCTGTGAAAATGTTATGGAAAGGTTTGCGGTAGCACCATGTAAGGACTATCTCTAATGAGTTGGGGTGGTTCTGAAAAGAACCAGTGGTTTCAACTCGACGTTTCGATCAGTATGCTCTGATCGTCTTCTGGAGAAAGCTGGACTCTGATGCTGTGAAAATGTTGACTCATTTTTGTTCATTGAAGTTGCAAATTAGAACAGTGAAAGAACAAACATCATTGCTCACAAAACATCGTGTGTTTGTATGTGCCCAAAAAACAGGCTTCATGCCTGAAGCCCTTTTTGAGTGAGAAAGTACCCGTTTCTCAAAAACTACGTCACTTCAGTGGAAGCCATTTCTCACAATGTTTTACTGTTGTTAACAGCTCTCTATTTCGTGTTCAGTGCCTTTAAGGTTTAGCTACTTTTGTTAGTACACAGAACACAATGTTCACATGTTTACATAAATCTTACATGGTTTGAAGATATTAGTGGAAGAAAACCGCCCTGATATAAGAGAGTAAAACAATGTCACGAGAAATAATCTTCGTCTCAGGAGACGAACTTTATTTTAGCGTCTCTCCGAAAAAAAGAAGAAAAAAAACTTGACAATTACCGAAGCTGAAACTTCTACTCTTTTCACACACAGTGAGTAGGGATTCAGGTTTGGCCAAAAACTTGATCTACAAAGGGTATCAAAACCCTTTCAAGGGCGATTCACGTAATGCTCCACACAGTAAGCAATTGTTAGATTCCTCCTACTCTCACTCTCAGTCAAATATGCTCAATCCATCTGTGTCCATTACATGTTTTAGCGTCTCTCTGAAAAAAAGAAAGAAAAAACTTCTCTGTGATTTTCACCTTTCTCTAAAAAAGACTTGACGACTACCGAAGCTGAAACTTCTACTCTTTTCACACAGTAAGTAGGGATTCATGTTTAGGCCACAAAACCGTAGGCCAAGGGTATGTAAACCCTTTCAAGGCGATTCACTTAATGCTTCACAAAGTAAGCAATTGTTGGATGCTTACATTCCCTTGAATGACACTTTCACTCTCACTTTCATTCTCAATCCATTTGTGTCCATTACATGTTTTCATGCACCAACGGCTCACAGCTTCTTAAAAACAACAGAGCACTAATGCAAAACGCATTGAGACGTTATCGTAAAATGCGCTATTAAAACATTTTGTTTCTTCTTCTTTGACCATGCAAGTCACAAGTCACACAAGGCCTGAAGGCCACTTCAAGGTGTGGGCTGCAATTTGTTTTCTTCAGGGGCCAGTGTCACCTGCTACTGGGGCTGAAACATGGTTACCCTCTTTACTGAGTCCATACGGATATAGGCTTGGGTATCATCCATCAGAAGCCTGGCTGGTAGAGCAGAAAGCGGTCGTCCCCAACTTTATCAAGCCATCGTGGTTCTAGTGTCTTTCTTAAGGACACCAGCGTCCACGTAAATTCCATTGTTCTCTGTAATGTGCGCGTGCTCAGAACTACGTAAACAGTGGACATTGACCTGTTAAGTCTGCTGCCACCTAGCGTTCCAAAATCCCCCATTTTGGGACGCTCACACATGCTGTAGATTGTTTTTCTCTTTACAAGGTCAAATTGACTCAATCCATTTGTGTCCATTACATTTATTTACATGCTCCAGTATTCGGAGTAAAAATTTCTTAAAATAACATGGTTCGAAAGAGGGCCCCTAATTAAATCCTGGCTTAAAGGTCAGTTGAATTTTGTGGTGTGGTACCACCATCGCTTTGACATAACAAAACGACTATACGTAAGATAATTTTGTTTTAAGCATTGTTTTTAATAAATGAATTCATAAGGAGTGTTTGCATTGTTTTTAAGCGCAAACGGCCATAGCGAATTAATTTTATGTTGTCGGGATGTTTTTTACATATTTCTGCTGTCTGCAAAGCTCTGGCCCCATATCGAATGTGAATTAATATCGAATAGACTACTTTCCATGTTACCATCTTCTGGATCTCGTGCATAACATGTTTATGCAGCTGCATGGAGCAGGAGCAGTATATCCTGGTGCCTGGCTTAGTATGGTCGACCTATTCTGAGCCAATAATTGCTCACGAGGCCGTTATTCGTGTATCCGGTTTCCAACCTTGCCACTGCCACAGTGCCGTTTAGTGGCGAAACTCTGTTTTTCTCTAAATCGATTCGAAAAAGGGAATTCTTAAAAAAAAAGAAAAAAAAAAAAAAAAAAATCGTAGGCATTTATAGCCATTATACACTTTCGGTAAACAGTATTGTCCAAGTCCCACACTTCGTGTATGACAACTTATATATAAAGGCCCAAACCTGTGAAAATTTAGGCTCAATCTGTCGTCAGAGGCCGGAGAAAATAACGGGAAAACCCACCCTTGTTTCTGCATGTTTCGCCGTGTCATGACATGTGTTCAAAATAAATCCGTAATTCTCGCTATCGAGAGTTGATATTGTTTTAATGTTTTCTCAAAAAGTAAAGCTTTCCATGGAATAATATTTCAAGAGAAGTCTTTCACCATTACCATCTGTAAACCCTGTAAATTATTTGTAAATCTGTTGGTTTTTTTTCTTCTTTTCTTTCTGTACCGAAAGTGTATAATGGCTTTAAATGACTGAGAGTATTTATGTTCAAACTGTATATGACGCAAGTCCTTTGCGGGTTACTCCCCAGCTGCCGTTGGTACCCATTATGGACTCCTTGACGGACAAAAACAATTAAGGTTAAGGTGTCCTGCTCAATGACAAGTGTCGCGATTGCCAGACCAGGATTCGCACTACGGACCCCGAGTACATTGTAGACCGCTCGCTCGACCACGATACATAATTTTGCAAGTAGAGAGAAGAGATTATTTTGGTTCAGGGTTGGGTGGTGGGGGGGGGGGGGGGGCTAACCCAACCCGAATTAACCACAGAAACAACACCAACAAAAATACTCATGATAAGAGTCTATCCGCGAATAAAAGTTACTATTGCAACCTGCATTTTCTCAGATTCTTAGATGCAACAAAAGTAATGAACAGCATCACACACGGATTTTAAAGAACCACGAAACAATCGAAGGTTTTTTAATCAATCAAAATATTACCAACTTCAAAATATATATATGGTTTAACAAGGGGTACAATTATATGGTTCAACATTTACAGTTAAGAAAATATACCGAAGTCTTATATAGCGCACATATATACCAACGTGGTACTCGTAGGCGCTCAAGTATTTAATAACATGCGCACATGTCCGTCACTAGTGACGCTCCGGCGCTGTAACATACAGTATTTCCTGCAAGGTGTGGGACTGAATTTAAATTATGAGACCTAATTCTGAGAGCACCATCCTATGTTTTTACAAGGTGCTGTGGTTTAACTTACTGCCGATCGGACCGGGGGTGGAGTTCACAAAGGTAGTCCTAACTTAGGACTAGCCCTAGGCAATGCTAAGAGATAGGACCAGTCCTAAGTTAGGACCAGTAACTCATCCTAACTTAGGACTGGTCCTATCTCTTAGCATTGCCTAGGACTTGTCCTAAGGTAGGACTACCTTTGTGAAATCCACCCCAGGAACACCGGGCTGAACCCCTTCTCTTGTCGATAACTTCAATGGGTTCTTTTACATGCGTTACATATTGAATCAAAGGTGAAGTATCTTGCTGTATGACACAAATGTCACGGCTGGGGGATTGGAACCCACACTCTGCTGATGGTCAGAAACACCAGAGTTTGAATTCGGTTCTCTCAACCGCTCGGCCACGACACTTCAATGACACTTCCATTTATACATTTTTTTTTTTTACTTGAAGTCATTAATTCTGAGATCCAATTATGTAGCACATTATGGGTTTACAAGGTGATACGGCGCATTCAGCAGCAACAGCCATGAACAGTCCGGAGCGAACCCTTTATCTTAGCGATGAGTGGGATATTTAACGTGCTTTTTACAACGCACAGGAACAAATACGTAAAAATAACAACAACAATCAAACAAACAAAACTGGTAACGCCATAGGATTACATAAATTGCGAGTCGTGTGTGCAGTATTTTGATAATTAACTTACGCCAACTGATGATAATAAATATTAGCTCTTTATTCCGCGCGCGCTTCAATACTGGCCATTTGCTTTGATTTTTTACAAACAAACAGGAGGCACAATTTCATAATGTTAACTTGAGTTTATAAAACTCATTAATTGTTTCCGGTGCATGATGCTAAATGTCAACGAAGGGGATTCACTTTTAAATTTGACATGGAGTCATATAGTTTTGTCTGTGAAGATTGTTTGCACATTGCATACAAGATGTTTGGTGACAGTTTGTTGCGTATGACATCCTGCACAGAAAACGTTCAATTGACATAATATTATTTATATTCGTTTGTTTCTAGCTAGTCCAATTGTTCCATTGCTGCGGTCATCCGTCGAATCGGCAACTGCGTTACTTTTTCTATAGGTGAGTCAATCATGTTGGTGGGTATTATGAGCACATTGCATAAACGTTGTTTGTTGACAGTTTGTGTCTCAACATAATGCAAAGAGAAACGTTCAATAGACCTATTCGTTTGTTTTTACCTTAGTCCAATACAGTTCCATTTATACTGCGATCATGCGTCGAATCGGCAACTGCGTTACTTTTTCGACATCGAGCAAGAAGCTTCAGTCCAGCTTGGAATTGCTTGTGCATCAGCGCGTACACGAACGGGTTGGAGCAAGAGTTTACGAAAGCAGCAATAACTGTTATTAGATACCACGGGCCGTCGAAGTTCAAAGTACCGCCGAGGTTGAACTGTAGAAAGGTAAACTGGTTCGGTGTCCAGCATAGCACGTACACGATGAAGACGGTGAAGAGGGTGACAGTCACGTTGCGACGCCGTGCTTGCGGGCCAGCTTGCGGGCCTTTGGACGGCCCACGCGTTGACGCCGCTTCGCTGTTTTGTCGGTGTGACACCGCTAGTGCTCGTTCCTTCTTTTGGAGGGTCCGGACGATGGTTGTGTAGGCGTAGGACATGATCAAACACGGCATGAAGTACTCCCATACGAAGAGGGTAACCCCAGCTGCCGTACCGGCAGTCGGGGACCATGACGGCTGGGTGGCACAGCGTCCTTTGGAGACAGTATGTTGGAATATGACGAAAATATACTGCATGATCGGTGCGATTAACCACACCATAAGAACGCTGATCTTAGTGTTACGGCGGGTGAAGAGTTTCCCGTACTGCAACGGGTGGACTACCGCAACGTACCTCTCCACAGACATCAAGGTGAGGTTGTGAGCCGAGACGGCAAAGCAGGAGAAGAGGAAAAATCGAGACCACCAGAAGCGGCACAGGAACTCCCCGAAACCTCCATCAGTTGTCATCCTCGCTTTGTAAACCCTCGTGGTGCCGAATGCAATCAGGAGAAAACTCGTAGCGAGATCTGCAAAGGCTTGGTTGAGAATGTACAAGTTAACCTGACTCCTTCTTTGTTTTAAGAGTCCGAAGATCACACACACTAGAGTGTTGCCGATCAAACCTAGGATACCAATACCCCAGTAGATGATCACACTCGCCAGTTCGCTACCGGACAGATCCGATGACACCCCGGCCGGAGTAGCGGCCGTCGTCTGGTTGGTGTACCCCGTTGAATTCGTTAGAACCACGGTGGTCAGCTCCTCTTCGAACCCGGTAGGCGAGTCGCTCATCCCGTCCAAAACTACAGACATGTTTTCCATGTTTGTTATTCGCTCTTGTGAACCAAATCACACCTCAAAGCATTTCGATGAATTTATTGTTTCTCACATTGACGGTCTCACTTCAAATGAACGAACCGTAAAGAACAGATATTTATAGTAAACGGCGCAATCAGCCATTTCGTGAAAGTGGGCGGAGTTACGCGGTGACGTCACAGTGGATTCTATGAATAATGCATGATGAATGAGACCACCTGTTTTATGAAACGAGTGTAAGTTCTTTAGGCTGTAATTGGTTAATGACGAGGACAATATTGGACAATTGCAAGGTTAGGGAAACGAGAAAAAAATCAACATTATGAATTGTGAGACGGTGGGCCGAGTTACGTGGTGACGTAGCAGTGTATGCTTATGAATAATGCATGATTGAATTACACGTATTATGAAACGAGTGTAAAGTTGTAATTGGTTTTTAATGAAGCGAATAATCTTGGGCGATTTCGAAGTTACACAACGATAACGAAGGAGAACTTATGGGTAATTGGTGCCCAGTCTTGCGTCCATCAAATTAAGGCATCGTCAGTATTTATTCGTTCATGCAATTCAGTCTTACACAATAATTTGATAAGATGTGGGCGCCACTACAGTTTATTATAATGAAAATTTAATTACTTTTTTGGCGGCTAAAAATTAAGCAGCAAAAGTAGACTAGTAGATTGGTTTGTTTGATTGCGTGCTTACGGCTGTGTTTAATACACCAAAGTTTTGCTGACCATAGCAGCAGAACGGTTTCCTAAATTGCGCCCTCTGTTGTTGGACGAGGCCTTTTGAAGGGGCGTTCTTCGTTTGATTCTGCCTTTTGTTATTCGTCAAGAAGTTTTTTTTTCATAGACCCCCTGCATATGGCGTCAATAGCATACCCAGTGTCCTCACTGAGAAGGAAGACCTAGATCTGGCTGGCAGAACCAATTATTTCACTTGATACAATTGATTTCATTGGATAAACGTGCAGGACGTAGGCTTTCTATTATGTGTTTTGATTGGTCCAAGGTTTGCCAGCTGAACTTTCGGTCGTCTGCATGCAGCATGCAGTGTATGCCATAATAGTTAAACAAAATGTGGGTAAAAGATTACTACGGACTTGGATTGGCGTAGGCTTAACAACTGTTCAGCCCCCCCCCCGCCCCATCAACCTGTACTAAAACATACATCTTAAAACATTCAACGATGTATATTGCTTAACTCTATTGAAATTCAAGCGGACAAAGTTCAGCAACAAAATGTTTTGCATCATTTCTTATGAAGGCAGCTGTACTTTTAAATTACAATTTAACTCATTTATGACGTCTTTTATAGTGCCGGTAACCACATAAGTGTTCATGGTGCTTGCTCTAATAGTAGCATTCAACCAAGCATGTCTTTCGTTCATGCAAAAAAAGAAAAACAAACGGAAAGACAAAAAAATCGGCATTACTTTGAACATTGAACAAAAGCAGCGAACCAATTACTGCCCAATATTAGGAAACCCCCTTCTCTGTTTTCATCGGGAGTGCCTTAAGTATTTGATTGTGTATGTGATGAGATTTCTATCCATTAAACATGACCTTCTCGTTCAGTCAATGACCGAGATGGCCTTACCAACAATCTCAATCAAGAGGCAAAGACAAAAGAACCACTTAACTCTCAGCTAATCCACAAACACTGATTGAGTAAATTTCACAATGAGGACGGAAAGTTACTGTATGAAGGATTTCTTTAATACAATGGGATTCCGAGTATTTTCAGTGCCGGAATCATACTTTGGACTCCATTAAACGACCACTACTTTATGGCCCGCCATTATAAAGCCATTAAAAGATGGTTTGACCGTTTAGGTTAAGACCTTGTACGGCACGGGAAGCCAAAATTGAAGGGGATAAAAGATAAAAGGATTAACAAAAGAAGAAGAAGAAGAAGAAGTAAAAACATATTAATACCAGGAAGTCCTTAAAGCAGAATACAAAACAAATAAAGAGGATTGAGAAAAAGAATAATAAGAAGAAGTACATTAAAGGTTATTTTGACTCTTCCACGAACTATTTCTTTCAAGGCAAAAATAAAAAGTCACTTATTTTTTAAAAGTTACAGTGAAGAGATTGATAAGTAAGAAATTACAGGGTAAACAAACGGGGTAACATGTTTGTGACGAAGGAACCAGGCACCCTTTGATAGCTATAGGAGCATACATAGAAAAAGCACTGCCGCAAAGTGCAAGATGTGTTGATGAAGTGATGGTTGAGATGGGGGTCCAGACGGGGTTAGATGGCAAGGCAGATAACGAAGAAATTATGACAAAGAAGAAGACTTTGACTTGTCAATGACATTATTTTATTTAAAAAAACGATTGAAGTCACTTGTAACTATATAACAGGCGTAGAGAACACAATAACCTGTAGGCGCAGTAAGACATTAATACATAACGGGGTAACCAATTATTTGACAGGACCCGCGACTACCCCTCAAACTAAGCAAGGCATAGAACAAGAATGCAAAATAAGCAACACAGATGGAAAGGATTAAGAGGACAAGGTCTGGAATGACCAACATAGTAAGTTCCGTCAATATGCAACACCGCCCTCTCCAGTTTATTAACATTTATTTCACAATCGTAAGTAATAAATGCGGTAAAATACAAAGATCACAGAGTCAAAACAGCTTGTTATTTTCATTCATGTCAGAAGTGCTTGTGAATTATTGTAAACACTAAGTTAAAACCACTTATCAAGAGAAATCATTGTGATTCGATTGGTGAAACGCGTCACCTGTCCTCACTGTTTTGCCGTACGCAAATTCATATCGGATTCCAATATGAATAGTATTGGATGCTCGCTCGCAGCGTCGTTCCCAAAACAATCATTCCCCGCCCGTTTGTGCCAACGAGGCAAGATCATGTCAGGGTAACGATGCGGGCATCTAATATATTGTATCATTATACACACAGAGGTTTCAAAGTTTTGCATAAAAAGCTTATCATTAACCCGCTCAAAGGTTCACAGAATATTTTTGACAATCTAGACCCAGTCATATCAAACTACCAGATTTCTGACACAATTTTCACACCATTGTAGAACGAAGGAGTTGCTATGCTGTAGGCATATAACTGTCACCTTTTAAGTACTTTTTTGTACGACACAAAACACAATCGTCTACAAAATTACATGGAAAGCTCCCGTATCCTGACGTGCTGCAGTTTTGAGACATGAATAAAAAAGAAAAGGCAAATAAGACGAACATTGTTTTAGCATGACAACGATTTTCAACGCTAGTCTCCTGAAAACATTGATTTTTTTTCTTTCTCAAAACCTTGACGACAAATGAAGCTGAAACTACTACAGATAAACTATATTACATCAATCTTCATTCACAGTAAGTAGGGATTTCTTTCATGGCCAAAAACTTGATCTACAAATAGGCGTAAAAACCCTTTAAAAGTTCGGCGTAGCTCGGATCTGTACACTGCTTGGATACCACAAGAAGTATCCAAAGAGGGCTTTGTGGGTTTTACGAGCTTCCGGTGAGATGTCAAAGGTGAATCTCTGCATCATGGCCGTGAAGAATAAAAACAATTCGTATCTGGCTAAGCCCTCGCCAATACACATCCGGGACCCTGTAAGAGGAAAGAGAAACACAAACAAACAACCGGTCAAAGGTCAATATCTATAAATTTATTGGTGACGAAAGTAAGACAATTGAACATAATATTCCTGCATTTTGTATTATCTTATTGTTTTATAACTATATATTTTTTTAAACTTGTTACGTGCTCGTACTTATAAGTGCCGTGAATGCTACACGACCACCTTCGTAGTACATGAGTAAATTATGTCTTTCGATTGCCAATAATATTCAACGTGGATTCTCTTTCATGAGATTGCGTTGAACAGGTTGCCAGTAAATTGCCTCGTGGGACAAGACCCTTAGGTAAAGTTTGAAATAGTGCTTACCAGCGCCGAAGGGCAGGAAAGTATTCGGCAAGACGACAGTCTGCCCGTCTTCAGAGAGAAACCTCTCTGGTTGAAACTCCTCCGGGTTCGCGAACGTCTTCGGATCTCTATTCTGAGCGCAGATGAGGGATACGAGGTCCGTCCCTGCCGGGATGGTGTATCCACCTAACTCGAAGGTTTTTGTAGCGCGGTGGGGTATGCTCAGTGGAACAGGATGGCTGATTCGGAGGACTTCGTTGATGACTGCGGAGGTGTACGGTAGGACGTCTCGGTCGGTAATGCCTGGTAATCTGTCGTTGCCGATTTTTTGCAGAATCTCATCTCGAACCTGCGAAGAGACATTCATTTTGACAACATCTCAAAAACACTACCACAATTTGAAACGTAATTTTCACAGGTTAGTTTTATTGTCTACGTCTACATTTATAGGATTAATACAATCGCACATTTCCAAAACGCATTGTGTACTTAGCTTTTAAAGCCACTGGACACTGGTAATTACTCAAACTAAGTTATAGCCTAAAAAAGTATTCGTCGGACAAGGGATCGGAGAGCTTTTGACAAACCATTGTGAGAAACGACTCCCCCTGAAATATTCTCTTACGACTTCGATGACCAATTGAGTAAACAAAATCACAGATTTGTTATTTTATGCATGCCATATATGTTAGAAAAACTAAAGGAGAATACCTAGTCTTTGTCAATGTGTTCGGTGCCTTAAACACGAACTTAAAGCTATACATCAATACCTGTTTCTCAGTTCAGGATTGAGTGTCATGTGCAATACGGCAAGCGTTGCCTCAGCGGGATCCGTTTCTCACAATATTTTATACCATCAACATTTGTTTTCTAACAAGTTATATACTAACATTAATTGTGAGTTATAAGTGTCCATGTGCCTTTAAACGAACTAAAGATACCGTCTGTACCTTTTTCTGCACCTCATGATTGAGTGCCATATGCAATACGGCGAACTGTAGACTCGAAGCAGTCGTGTCTACGGACGCACCGAACATGTCCATCATGGTACGGAAGACCCGGTCTGCTCCGAACGAGAAGGGGCTGTCATTACCAGCAATCACCCGGAGTAGTTTATCCACGACGTCCCTAGGATTACCCGGATCAAATGTCTTAACGTGGGACCGTAGGATGTCTTCCATCATGCTCCGGTAGACCAGCACACCATCCCGGAACGATTTGAAACTCGGAGCGAGGAACAGGAGCGGGACATCACGGGTGAGGCTGAAAGCGTCGATGTGTGATGCCTCCCGTAGACCCGTGGTTAGCTTTGCCATCTCCGGGGAGTCGTAAGGGAACCGGGTGCCGAAGCAGAGGGAGCATATGACGTTTGCCACGGCCATCTGGATCAGATCGCTGGGATCAAAATTCTCCCGGTCCGTGGCTCCGAAACCCTGACATAGATGCTGGGC
This sequence comes from Asterias amurensis, assembly GCF_032118995.1. Lineage (NCBI taxonomy): Eukaryota > Metazoa > Echinodermata > Asteroidea > Forcipulatida > Asteriidae > Asterias > Asterias amurensis. Next base: position 17,681,520 of record NC_092659.1, on the reverse strand, counting down.
CTCGTCCTGGATTAGGAGTTCCGACCCCTTCTTACCGAGACCAAAGTCCCGGAGTGAACTTAGCAGGAAACGGCGAAGGGGTTTGACGTCACTGCCGCTGCAACTGACCAACGCACCTGTATGGTAAATTTAGCAAATATTCAGATTTCTTTGAAGACAAAAATACAATTATCAAGACACAGATATAAAGTAATTAAAGAGGAGATATGTTTTAACTTCAAGGCCTAACAATCAAAATTCATAACGTGTATGCTTGCACTATTAAGCAAAACAAAAATTCAAAAAAAGATTTATTCCGAGACCTCAGCTGAGGCCTCGATGTTGAGCCATCTATGCACACAATTTGTGCAACAAGGGTGTTTTTTTTTTCTTCCATTGTTCTCTCGCAACTTCGACAACCAATTGAGTCTAAATTTTCACAGGTTTGTTATTTTATGCATATGTTGAGATACACCAACTGTGAACACTGGTCTTTGACAATTACCGATAGTGTCCAGTGCATTTTAAGCTACCTTAATTTTGAAACGAGCGCTTCAAACATTTCGCAAAAAAAAAAAAAAAAAGATCAATTACATGAGAATGGTTTAAGTGCTTACCGGACGTGTCCATCCAATCCAGCGTGAAGTTCTCCCTCGCGCTTGTTGCTTCAGCTTTCTTACCGAACGCCTCTTTGACCAACTCAGTGTCAGCCATGACTACCGTTAGCCTCGGACCGATTCTCAGGCTGAAAATCTTCCCGTACTCACGGCTCATCTTTTCCAGGGAGCGGGCCGGGTTCACGCCCAGCCGGAAGGTTGCCCCGAGAAGGGGCAGACCCCACGGCCCCGGTGGGAGGTTGCGATGGATCCGTCGGTGCTCTAGGAAGCTTTTCATGAGGAGTAGTGCACTCATGAATACCAAGGCGATTCGAACGCTCGGGAGGTAAGGCATCAAGTTAAACACAAAGAACTGGAACGCCATTTTGTATACTTGTTTTTTTCGTGAGACACAATTAGAATTAATGTGATAGGCCCCTATTTGTTTCTCAACTTCCGTCTGCAGAAACTCCAAACCGTTTTTTGGAATGTTCTGTTGATACGAGTATGAAATCAGTATTACAAATGCAGGGCTGAAACAACATGTTATTGGATACGAATTTGTGGGCGATCCAACAATATCCATTAATATAAAACTCACACACAGTTTTCATTGGCCACATTTTTGGTGACGTAATAAGCCCGATCGTATACCACGCCCATATCACAAGACTGGCTGCAGAAAAAGTCAAGCAACTTTTTCAATTTCAAATATGTCGTGACCCTTAACGAAAAGTTCAGGCTACACATAATTATTTCATTTTATTTTATCAGAGACGATGATTAGAGCAAGCTAGCAGAACAGTGAGACCAATATTTAAAAAGAACCGACTCCGCAATGGTACGGTTAGTAAAATGAGCCAAAGTAGTCCCGGACATTTCTATACCTTTCGCCCGGCTACTAGTTAAAAAGCAGGACGATTCTTTTCAGAAAAGTCTCCCGAACATCAAAAAACGTACTCCGCGGTAGTACAATATATATAGCAAGACAGCTCTCTTAAAGGAACACGTTGCCTTGGATCGGACGAGTTGGTCAAAACAAAAGCGTTTGTAACCGTTTTTTATAAAATGCATATGGTTGGAAAGACGGTTTAAAAGTAGAATACAATGATCCACACAGTTTGCCTCGAAAGTGTGTGGTTTTCCTTCTACTGTGCGAACTAACACCGTCGGCCATTTATGGGAGTCAAAATTTTGACCCCCATAAATGGCCGACGTTTTAGTCGACGAGGTAAAAGGAAAACCACGCAATTTCGAGGCATGTTTGTGTGGATCATTGTATTCTACTTTTACAACATCTTTCTACCCATATGTATTTTATAAAAAACGGTTACAAACGCTTTTCAAAGACCAACTCGACCGATCCAAGGCAACGTGTTCCTTTAAGACAGACTCTACCTGGCAAGTAGACATTAGACACCTGGTGTTGCCATAAAACCAAAATTCACACCATGCCTCGAATCCCAAACGGTTCTATAATACTAAAGAATTTACGACGTTCCATTAAATAATGTTAGGATAGTTTGTTCACCCCAACTTGCAATCTTCCTACAAACAACTCAATACACAAATAACTACACGTACGGCAGTTTGAAAATTGTTCTAACTGAAATGAAAGTAATTTTTTTTATTACGATGATTGTTAGACAGAAATCGTCCATTTAACTTGGTCCCGCATTGATCATGGCCGATTAACTACATCGCAATCCCTAAAAAAACAAAACCGGAATAAATGTATTTGTAGTCTCTTATATTGCAAATACAGAAACGTAGTCACCGGAATTAATTCTCAAAAGTTCGAGTAAATTTCAAATGAACTCTAAAAGTTCGCCGACCGACTTGTGACTGAAAACAACGCACAAACTTTGTTGTACTTTTATGGGTCATAGACACCGGGCACTATTGGTAATTACTGAAAATTAATGTTAGCATACAAATTGACTTGGTAAAAAGTAAATGCTGGGGAGCTGTTGATAGTTCACAACATTGTGAAAAAATGCTCCCTCTAAAGTAACGTGGTTTTTGAGAAAGAGGTAATTTTTCACTCAAATGTTAGAAGACTTAAAGGACTGGAGCCCTTTAAGGTGTATGAGTTATTGTCTATAATGAGGGGCTCCTTATACCATTTTTTTTGCAATCTCCATGACCAATTGAGTCAAAACATTTCAAAGATTTGTATTATTTTATGCAATTTTTGTAGATACACCAAGCTCGAATTCATGGTCTTTCTGACAATATTACCAAAATTTGTCCAGCCGTCGATATAACCAAACTCGTCCTTAGGATATGACTTAAAAGCAGTGGACACTATTGGTAATTACTCAAAATGATTATCAGCAAAAAACCTCACTTGGTAATGAGTAATGGGGAGAGGTTGATGGGGAGAAACAGCTCCCTCTGAAGTGACGTGGCTTTCGAGAAAGAAGTAATTTTCCATGAATTTGATTTCGAGACCTCAAGTTTAGAATTTGAGGTCTCGAAATCAAGCATCTGAAAGCACACAATTTGGTGCGACAAGGGTGTTTTTTTTCTTTCATAGTTATCTCGCAACTAAACTACGACGACCAATCGAGCTCAAATTTTCACAGGTTTGTTATTTTATGCATATGTTGAGATACACCAAGTGAGAAGACTGGTCTTGGACAATTACAAATAGTGTCCATTGTCTTTAATAAGTTCCGTATCCATAGACGTTGGGACGCAATGGACCCATCCCAAGTTAGGACGGGTTTAACTCGTCCCAACTCGAGGTAGGATTAATCTAAGCGTTTTGTGAAATCGGATGCGGTGCCTTTAAACATTGGTCTGACTGGTGCAAATGCACTGTTAGTTCATTCACCCCAACAAACATTTAATATATTCAAGCCCATATCCTCTTTGCAGGCACTGAACATAGAACAACAATGAACCGTTTTAGATAAAAAATAAAGTTTGTTGACTTCACTTCAAATGTCTCTAAACGATCATTGAACCATGGACGACATTGACACCATCAAGGGCAACATCATAAAACAGATGGCAAAACAATCTTTTCAAAATATTAGTAAGTTTGTGGTATGACAAATCTTAATTTGCCTGTCCGTGTATTTTACTGACTATTCCCAACTCGCTCGAAAGTTTACCATACCCACAAACATATTATATAAAAACATGAAATTTGTACAATACATGACTCGGAGAAAACACAAAATTCGTATAGTGGCTGCGACAACAAGTTTGTGGGTTCGAATCCTACCAAAGCTAACCCCTCATTTCACTCTGGCTAGGATAAGTATCGTCGTTTAGTTACTGGGTCACAAACCCTTGATTTACTTAGTGTATCTTAACACATGCATAAAGTAACAAACCTGTGAAAATTTGAGCTCAATTGGTCGTCGAAGTTGCGAGATAATAATGAAAGAAAAAACAGTCACCCTTGTTGTCAGACGAAATTGTATGCCATTAGATGGTTGATTTCGAAACCTCAAAGTTCTGAATCTGAGGTCTTAAAATCAAATTCGTGGAAAAATACTTCTTTCTCGAAAACTACTATGTCATTTCAGAGGGAGCCGTTTCTCACAATGTTTTATATCATCAACCTCTCCCCATTACTCGTCACCAAGTGAGGTTTTACGCTAATAATTATTTTGAGTAATTAACAATTAGAAGTCCACTGCCTTCTAAGTATTGTTCATATGAAAACAATCGGTTGTTGCCGCCTTGGTAATTTTTTTTTTTTTTTTTTTATGCAAGTCGCCCAAAACAAGGCTAAAAGCCACTCTAGGTGGAGCTGAAGGTAGGAATTGACATTCCTCTTATTATAAACGTATGAAGAAGAACAAGAACTTGCAGTACGCATTCAGATTAGGAATAGTTTTATATTTGCACAGCAAGAGGTAATTAATACTTGATAGGTGTACGAACTTTTCGAATTCCGTCTCTTTTGGATCGTTGTAACAAAACTGTCAAACTTTACAGATAAGATCAAGAAGTCCAGAGTGCACTTCTGTCATATTATAGCAGATCATTTTTGGCATGTTATTATACTTCTCGTTAACTTGAAAGTGTGTTAACCCCGAGTATACAGACAAACACCTTTGGACCGTTACCGAACAGGCAGATATATCAAACACATAAAAAAGTAATAGTACTCATAATAGCAATTAGGTTTATGTTGAACTTTTTTTTTATGATGTTCTTGTTGGGTGTTGGTCCACGTGCTTTTTCTGCTATGTTGATTGTTTGCTTTTTTGTTTGTTTGTTGTTTGGTGTTGCATATTTTGCCAGTAATTAGTGCTGTTTTTGGTAGTGTTGTTGTTTATGTTTATTATGTATAAATGTTGTTGTCGTTGTTGTTACTGTTGTTGTTGACTTTGTCGACGTCGTCTTTGCTCTTGTTATTCGTGTTTTGTCCATGTTGTACTCGTTTTTCCATTGTGCTGCTGCTGATGTTGCTGTCGTTCTATTAGCTGTTGTTGTTGTTGTTGTTGTTGTTGTTGTTGTTTTTCTTGTTGTTGTTGTTTTTCTTGTTGTTGTTGTTGTTGTTGTTGTTGTTGTTCTTGTTCTTGTTCTTGTTTTGCTCTTATTGTGCTGTTGATACTTTTTTCTGATTCTAGTTGTGGTTTTCGTTTTGTTCCGTTACAGACTCTGTTGAATTTCGACACTGGAACATGTCTGATTCATGGCCTAATGACCGTGTAATGAGGCCGGTTCGTATTGATGGCGCCCTCTGTTGTTTTATGTATGACCGGGTGTAGCAGACGACATGCGTTAAATAGTCAAGAGTATACAACACTTGCCGTTGAGGGCAGTAAATCACCACTAGGGTTCGAGTGTTTTATTTGATTTGGCTCATCTAACTTACTTGGTAGCGAGCAATGGAGAGCTGTTGATAGTATTAAACAATGTGAGAAACGGCTCCCTCTGAAGTAACGTAGTTTTCGAGAAAGAAGTATATTCTCACTCAAACAATTATTATTACAAGACTTCATGCCTGAAGCTTTTTATTGGGCATCTGAAAACACACCAATTTGGTCAACGAGGGTTTTGTTCATCTTTCATTATCTTCTTGCAACTTCGATGACCAATAATGAGTCCATAATTTTCACAGATATGTTATGTTAAGATACACCAAGTGAGAATACTGGTTTTATGACAACTACCCAAAGTGTCCAGTGCCTTTAAGTTTTGGACTCAGTTCCGGGTTACCACATGGAAAAACAGATAAGTCACATGGAACTGCGCCTTTGATAATACAATAACGGAATTTGGCACACAGTCAATTAAAATACGTCACAGGATTGGCTAAAAGCCATCGCCCTCGAAAAAAAAAATGTATGTAAAGACATAAGTACAGTTAATTACGATCCTATAAGCTAAAGTAGTAGTCCAGTCTAATTTCTATACCATCCGCCCTGGTAATAGTTAACTGTTAATAGAACTGACTCCGCGGCAGTACAGTTAATTACGATCCTATAAGCTAAAGTAGTAGTCCAGTCTAATTTCTATACCATCCGCCCTGGTAATAGTTAAAAAGCAGGACAGTTTACTGATCGAAACGTCGATACCACACATGCTCCTTTCAGAGCCATCACACGCACAAACGAGATTTACACATGGTTGTACCCGCAAGTTAACTATTTATTTATTTATAGTTTATTCCCATTTGTTATAGTTGTTCCTAGTATTAAAGACAGTGGACACTATTGGTAAATGTCATACACCAGTCTTCTCACTTGGTGTATCTCAACATAATTATGCATGAAATAACAACCTGTGAAAATTTGAGCTCAATCGGTCGTATAAGTTGCGAGATAATAATGAAAGAAAAAACACCCTTGTCACACGAAGTTGTGTGCGTTTAGATGGTTGATTTCGAGACCTCAAGTTCTAAACTTGAGGTCTCGAAAACAAATTCGTGGAAAATTACTTCTTTCTCGAAAACTACGTCACTTCAGAGGGAGCTGTTTCTCACTATGTTTTATACTATCAACCTCTCCCCATTACTCGTAATCAAGAAAGGTTTTATGGTGATAAATATTTTAAGTAATAACCAATAGTGTCCACTGCCTTTAATATTTGAAAATATGCTTAATTTTTTGTTCACTACCAGTGTAAATTAAAACCCATTCAACTCAACCCCTACGTAATCTCGGTCACCAGTAGCCAAAAAAGAAGAAGAAGAAGAAACTAGAAATTGAGAGTTTGTGTACAAACTCAGGGTGTTCGGGTGAATGGTCAAATGAGGTCACGTTGTGTACAACATTTGTAGAACATTACAAGAGGTTTCATGTAGTGAAAGAATCTTGTACGTAGCGTTTGTGGTTCTCAAGATATAAATTTTTCAATTATTTACCGTTTATTTAACGTAATGACGTCATCGATGATGTCATCATTCCAAAAAAGTTGCGGGTTCATCTACTCATGAAGGTTCATGTTTATGATAAGTTTCAAGTTCATAGTAGTTTAACATTTTGTTCAAAATCGCACGAAGAAAGATGAGGCGAATCCCAGCGTAGTGGAATTTGAATTACGCGCGCCTTCAACGGAGTCTGCATGTGTATACACAACCCGTAATGCCCACAGCCACGCAGTGCTGTTTTGTCGTAGAGCATGGATACAATGTAGGCCTACATGAACTACACGCACACACACCCACACACCCACAATACAATAGTAGCATTCACATACATGAATGGCGATACTATCTGGTTTCTACGCGTAATGAATGGAGGTCAACACAAACGCGCGCTTTTACGACCAGAAGGCAAAATTCAACTGGCATTATGTTTGTGCAAAAGTTTGAGCAGGATAACTGATCTTCAAACTGATATTCAAATTTTGCGAATATGATATATAGTTCTTGAGATATGAACTTTTGAAATTTTGAACTTCCGATTTCAACCGGAAGTAAAAGTCACATGAGGTCACGTTGTGCACGACTTTTGTAGCTAATTACAAGACCTTTTATATGCACCAAATATCTTGTGTGTGGCATTTGTAGTTCTCAAGATATGAACTCTCCAATTTTTAGCGTTTTTTTGAACGTAATGACGTCATCAATGACGTCATCATTCCAAAAATGTTGCTGTTTCGTCTACTCATTAAGATCAATATATATGGTAAGTTTCAGGTTCATACAAGCTTTAGTTTTTGCGAAAATCGCGCGAGAACGTTCGAGGAGAAGAACACGCAGAAAAAAAAAAAACTAGAAATTGAGAGTTTGTGTACAAACAGAACAATAACAATAGTTGTTCGGCTGGTGGCCGAACACCTAATAACAATAGTTGTTCGGCTGGTGGCCGAACACCTAAAAAAAAAAAAAAAAAAACAGAACAATAACAATAGTTGTTCGGCTGGTGGCCGAACACCTAAAAAAACTAGAAATTGAGAGTTTGTGTACAAACTCAGGGTGTTCGGGTGAATGGTCAAATGAGGTCACGTTGTGTACAACATTTGTAGAACATTACAAGAGGTTTCATGTAGTGAAAGAATCTTGTACGTAGCGTTTGTGGTTCTCAAGATATGAATTTTTCAATTATTTACCGTTTATTTAACGTAATGACGTCATCAATGACGTCATCATTCCAAAAAAGTTGCGGGTTCATCTACTCATGAAGGTTCATGTTTATGATAAGTTTCAAGTTCATAGTAGTTTAACATTTTGTTCAAAATCGCACGAAGAAAGATGAGGCGAATCCCAGCGTAGTGGAATTTGAATTACGCGCGCCTTCAACGGAGTCTGCATGTGTATACACAACCCGTAATGCCCACAGCCACGCACTGCTGTTTTGTCGTAGAGCATGGATACAATGTAGGCCTACATGAACTACACGCACACACACCCACACACCCACAATACAATAGTAGCATTCACATACATGAATGGCGATACTATCTGGTTTCTACGCGTAATGAATGGAGGTCAACACAAACGCGCGCTTTTACGACCAGAAGGCAAAATTCAACTGGCATTATGTTTGTGCAAAAGTTTGAGCAGGATAACTGATCTTCAAACTGATATTCAAATTTTGCGAATATGATACATAGTTCTTGAGATATGAACTTTTGAAATTTTGAACTTCCTGTTTCAACCGGAAGTAAAAGTCACATGAGGTCACGTTGTGCACGACTTTTGTAGCTAATTACAAGACCTTTTATATGCACCAAATATCTTGTGTGTGGCATTTGTAGTTCTCAAGATATGAACTCTCCAATTTTTAGCGTTTTTTTGAACGTAATGACGTCATCAATGACGTCATCATTCCAAAAATGTTGCTGTTTCGTCTACTCATTAAGATCAATATATATGGTAAGTTTCAGGTTCATACAAGCTTTAGTTTTTGCGAAAATCGCGCGAGAACGTTCGAGGAGAAGAACACGCAGAAAAAAAAAAAAAAAAAAAAAAAAAAAAAAAAAAAAAACAGAACACTAGAAATTGAGAGTTTGTGTACAAACTCAGGGTGTTCGGGTGAATGGTCAAATGAGGTCACGTTGTGTACAACATTTGTAGAACATTACAAGAGGTTTCATGTAGTGAAAGAATCTTGTACGTAGCGTTTGTGGTTCTCAAGATATGAATTTTTCAATTATTTACCGTTTATTTAACTTAATAACGTCATCGATGATGTCATCATTCCAAAAAAAGTTTTGGTTTCGTCTGCACACTAAGGTTTATGTTCATGGTAAGTTTCAAGTTCATACAAGCGTTAGTTTTGTTCAACAAGTTCATAGTAGTTTAACATTTTGTTCAAAATCGCACGAAGAAAGATGAGGCGAATCCCAGCGTAGTGGAATTTGAATTACGCGCGCCTTCAACGGAGTCTGCATGTGTATACACAACCCGTAATGCCCACAGCCACGCAGTGCTGTTTTGTCGTAGAGCATGGATACAATGTAGGCCTACATGAACTACACGCACACACACCCACACACCCACAGTACAATAGTAGCATTCACATACATGAATGGCGATACTATCTGGTTTCTACGCGTAATGAATGGAGGTCAACACAAACGCGCGCTTTTACGACCAGAAGGCAAAATTCAACTGGCATTATGTTTGTGCAAAAGTTTGAGCAGGATAACTGATCTTCAAACTGATATTCAAATTTTGCGAATATGATATATAGTTCTTGAGATATGAACTTTTGAAATTTTGAACTTCCTGTTTCAACCGGAAGTAAAAGTCACATGAGGTCACGTTGTGCACGACTTTTGTAGCTAATTACAAGACCTTTTATATGCACCAAATATCTTGTGTGTGGCATTTGTAGTTCTCAAGATATGAACTCTCCAATTTTTAGCGTTTTTTTGAACGTAATGACGTCATCAATGACGTCAACATTTCAAAAATGTTGCTGTTTCGTCTACTCATTAGGATCAATATATATGGTAAGTTTCAGGTTCATACAAGCTTTAGTTTTTGCGAAAATCGCGCGAGAACGTTCGAGGAGAAGAACACGCAGAAAAAACTAGAAATTGAGAGTTTGTGTACAAACTCAGGGTGTTCGGGTGAATGGTCAAATGAGGTCACGTTGTGTACAACATTTGTAGAACATTACAAGAGGTTTCATGTAGTGAAAGAATCTTGTACGTAGCCTTTGTGGTTCTCAAGATATGAATTTTTCAATTATTTACCGTTTATTTAACGTAATGACGTCATCGATGATGTCATCATTCCAAAAAAGTTGCGGGTTCATCTACTCATGAAGGTTCATGTTTATGATAAGTTTCAAGTTCATAGTAGTTTAACATTTTGTTCAAAATCGCACGAAGAAAGATGAGGCGAATACCAGCGTAGTGGAATTTGAATTACGCGCGCCTTCAACGGAGTCTGCATGTGTATACACAACCCGTAATGCCCACAGCCACGCAGTGCTGTTTTGTCGTAGAGCATGGATACAATGTAGGCCTACATGAACTACACGCACACACACCCACACACCCACAATACAATAGTAGCATTCACATACATGAATGGCGATACTATCTGGTTTCTACGCGTAATGAATGGAGGTCAACACAAACGCGCGCTTTTACGACCAGAAGGCAAAATTCAACTGGCATTATGTTTGTGCAAAAGTTTGAGCAGGATAACTGATCTTCAAACTGATATTCAAATTTTGCGAATATGATATATAGTTCTTGAGATATGAACTTTTGAAATTTTGAACTTCCTGTTTCAACCGGAAGTAAAAGTCACATGAGGTCACGTTGTGCACGACTTTTGTAGCTAATTACAAGACCTTTTATATGCACCAAATATCTTGTGTGTGGCATTTGTAGTTCTCAAGATATGAACTCTCCAATTTTTAGCGTTTTTTTGAACGTAATGACGTCATCAATGACGTCATCATTCCAAAAATGTTGCTGTTTCGTCTACTCATTAAGATCAATATATATGGTAAGTTTCAGGTTCATACAAGCTTTAGTTTTTGCGAAAATCGCGCGAGAACGTTCGAGGAGAAGAACACGAAGAAAAAAAAAAAAAAAAAAAAACAGAACAATAACAATAGTTGTTCGGCTTGTGGCCGAACACCTAAAAAAAAAAAAAAAAACAGAACAATAACAATAGTTGTTCGGCTTGTGGCCGAACACCTAAAAAAAACAGAACAATAACAATAGTTGTTCGGCTTGTGGCCGAACACCTAAAAAAAAAAAAAACTAGAAATTGAGAGTTTGTGTACAAACTCAGGGTGTTCGGGTGAAAGGTCAAATGAGGTCACGTTGTGTACAACATTTGTAGAACATTACAAGAGGTTTCATGTAGTGAAAGAATCTTGTACGTAGCGTTTGTGGTTCTCAAGATATGAATTTTTCAATTGTTTACCGTTTATTTAACGTAATGACGTCATCGATGACGTCATCATTCCAAAAAAGTTGCGGGTTCATCTACTCATGAAGGTTCATGTTTATGATAAGTTTCAAGTTCATAGTAGTTTAACATTTTGTTCAAAATCGCACGAAGAAAGATGAGGCGAATCCTAGCGTAGTGGAATTTGAATTACGCGCGCCTTCAACGGAGTCTGCATGTGTATACACAACCCGTAATGCCCACAGCCACGCAGTGCTGTTTTGTCATAGAGCATGGATACAATGTAGGCCTACATGAACTACACGCACACACACCCACACACCCACAATACAATAGTAGCATTCACATACATGAATGGCGATACTATCTGGTTTCTACGCGTAATGAATGGAGGTCAACACAAACGCGCGCTTTTACGACCAGAAGGCAAAATTCAACTGGCATTATGTTTGTGCAAAAGTTTGAGCAGAATAACTGATCTTCAAACTGATATTCAAATTTTGCGAATATGATATATAGTTCTTGAGATATGAACTTTTGAAATTTTGAACTTCCGATTTCAACCGGAAGTAAAAGTCACATGAGGTCACGTTGTGCACGACTTTTGTAGCTAATTACAAGACCTTTTATATGCACCAAATATCTTGTATGTGGCATTTGTAGTTCTCAAGATATGAACTCTCCAATTTTTAGCGTTTTTTTGAACGTAATGACGTCATCAATGACGTCATCATTCCAAAAATGTTGCTGTTTCGTCTACTCATTAAGATCAATATATATGGTAAGTTTCAGGTTCATACAAGCTTTAGTTTTTGCGAAAATCGCGCGAGAACGTTCGAGGAGAAGAACACGCAGAAAAAAAAAAAAAAAAAAAAAAACAGAACAATAACTAGAAATTGAGAGTTTGTGTACAAACTCAGGGTGTTCGGGTGAATGGTCAAATGAGGTCACGTTGTGTACAACATTTGTAGAACATTACAAGAGGTTTCATGTAGTGAAAGAATCTTGTACGTAGCGTTTGTGGTTCTCAAGATATGAATTTTTCAATTATTTACCGTTTATTTAACGTAATGACGTCATCAATGACGTCATCATTCCAAAAAAGTTGCGGGTTCATCTACTCATGAAGGTTCATGTTTATGATAAGTTTCAAGTTCATAATAGTTTAACATTTTGTTCAAAATCGCACGAAGAAAGATGAGGCGAATCCCAGCGTAGTGGAATTTGAATTACGCGCGCCTTCAACGGAGTCTGCATGTGTATACACAACCCGTAATGCCCACAGCCACGCAGTGCTGTTTTGTCGTAGAGCATGGATACAATGTAGGCCTACATGAACTACACGCACACACACCCACACACCCACAATACAATAGTAGCATTCACATACATGAATGGCGATACTATCTGGTTTCTACGCGTAATGAATGGAGGTCAACACAAACGCGCGCTTTTACGACCAGAAGGCAAAATTCAACTGGCATTATGTTTGTGCAAAAGTTTGAGCAGGATAACTGATCTTCAAACTGATATTCAAATTTTGCGAATATGATATATAGTTCTTGAGATATGAACTTTTGAAATTTTGAACTTCCGGTTTCAACCGAAAGTAAAAGTCACATGAGGTCACGTTGTGCACGACTTTTGTAGCTAATTACAAGACCTTTTATATGCACCAAATATCTTGTGTGTGGCATTTGTAGTTCTCAAGATATGAGCTCTCCAATTTTTAGCGTTTTTTTGAACGTAATGACGTCATCAATGACGTCATCATTCCAAAAATGTTGCTGTTTCGTCTACTCATTAAGATCAATATATATGGTAAGTTTCAGGTTCATACAAGCTTTAGTTTTTGCGAAAATCGCGCGAGAACGTTCGAGGAGAAGAACACGCAGAAAAAAAAAAAAAAAAAAAAACAGAACAATAACAATAGTTGTTCGGCTGGTGGCCGAACACCTAAAAAAAAAAAAAAAAAAAAAAAAAAAAAAAAAAACAGAACAATAACAATAGTTGTTCGGCTGGTGGCCGAACACCTAAAAAAAAAAAACTAGAAATTGAGAGTTTGTGTACAAACTCAGGGTGTTCGGGTGAATGGTCAAATGAGGTCACGTTACAAGAGGTTTCATGTAGTGAAAGAATCTTGTACGTAGCGTTTGTGGTTCTCAAGATATGAATTTTTCAATTATTTACCGTTTATTTAACGTAATGACGTCATCAATGACGTCATCATTCCAAAAAAGTTGCGGGTTCATCTACTCATGAAGGTTCATGTTTATGATAAGTTTCAAGTTCATAGTAGTTTAACATTTTGTTCAAAATCGCACGAAGAAAGATGAGGCGAATCCCAGCGTAGTGGAATTTGAATTACGCGCGCCTTCAACGGAGTCTGCATGTGTATACACAACCCGTAATGCCCACAGCCACGCAGTGCTGTTTTGTCGTAGAGCATGGATACAATGTAGGCCTACATGAACTACACGCACACACACCCACACACCCACAATACAATAGTAGCATTCACATACATGAATGGCGATACTATCTGGTTTCTACGCGTAATGAATGGAGGTCAACACAAACGCGCGCTTTTACGACCAGAAGGCAAAATTCAACTGGCATTATGTTTGTGCAAAAGTTTGAGCAGGATAACTGATCTTCAAACTGATATTCAAATTTTGCGAATATGATATATAGTTCTTGAGATATGAACTTTTGAAATTTTGAACTTCCTGTTTCAACCGGAAGTAAAAGTCACATGAGGTCACGTTGTGCACGACTTTTGTAGCTAATTACAAGACCTTTTATATGCACCAAATATCTTGTGTGTGGCATTTGTAGTTCTCAAGATATGAACTCTCCAATTTTTAGCGTTTTTTTGAACGTAATGACGTCATCAATGACGTCATCATTCCAAAAATGTTGCTGTTTCGTCTACTCATTAAGATCAATATATATGGTAAGTTTCAGGTTCATACAAGCTTTAGTTTTTGCGAAAATCGCGCGAGAACGTTCGAGGAGAAGAACACGCAGAAAAAAAAAAAAAAAAAAAAAAAAAAAAAAAAAAAAAAAAAAACTAGAAATTGAGAGTTTGTGTACAAACTCAGGGTGTTCGGGTGAATGGTCAAATGAGGTCACGTTGTGTACAACATTTGTAGAACATTACAAGAGGTTTCATGTAGTGAAAGAATCTTGTACGTAGCGTTTGTGGTTCTCAAGATATGAATTTTTCAATTGTTTACCGTTTATTTAACTTAATGACGTCATCGATGATGTCATCATTCCAAAAAAAGTTTTGGTTTCGTCTGCACACTAAGGTTTATGTTCATGGTAAGTTTCAAGTTCATACAAGCGTTAGTTTTGTTCAACAAGTTCATAGTAGTTTAACATTTTGTTCAAAATCGCACGAAGAAAGATGAGGCGAATCCCAGCGTAGTGGAATTTGAATTACGCGCGCCTTCAACGGAGTCTGCATGTGTATACACAACCCGTAATGCCCACAGCCACGCAGTGCTGTTTTGTCGTAGAGCATGGATACAATGTAGGCCTACATGAACTACACGCACACACACCCACACACCCACAATACAATAGTAGCATTCACATACATGAATGGCGATACTATCTGGTTTCTACGCGTAATGAATGGAGGTCAACAAAAACGCGCGCTTTTACGACCAGAAGGCAAAATTCAACTGGCATTATGTTTGTGCAAAAGTTTGAGCAGGATAACTGATCTTCAAACTGATATTCAAATTTTGCGAATATGATATATAGTTCTTGAGATATGAACTTTTGAAATTTTGAACTTCCTGTTTCAACCGGAAGTAAAAGTCACATGAGGTCACGTTGTGCACGACTTTTGTAGCTAATTACAAGACCTTTTATATGCACCAAATATCTTATGTGTGGCATTTGTAGTTCTCAAGATATGAACTCTCCAATTTTTAGCGTTTTTTTGAACGTAATGACGTCATCAATGACGTCATCATTCCAAAAATGTTGCTGTTTCGTCTACTCATTAAGATCAATATATATGGTAAGTTTCAGGTTCATACAAGCTTTAGTTTTTGCGAAAATCGCGCGAGAACGTTCGAGGAGAAGAACACGCAGAAAAAAAAAAAAAAAAAAAAAAAAAAACAGAACAATAACAATAGTTGTTCGGCTGGTGGCCGAACACCTAAAAAACAGAACAATAACAATAGTTGTTCGGCTGGTGGCCGAACACCTAAAAATACGTTTTCCACTCAATAAATACTGCCCTTTGTTGGCCAAGCTTGGCATCATTCGATAGCTGAATACACAAGCTTCCCAGTGGTAGTGCCACCTTCAGAACTTTATATACAAAGCGAAGAAGAAACCTGACGATTGCTTTTTCCAACGTGTGCCTGCGTGTTGTGAACGTTGTATAATGAAATACACGTTGTACACGTTGTACGATGACTCGTGCAAACTCTGCTCTTTATCTCATAAAAAATGCTACATTTCAGCTTCAAAATGCCCCGAAAAAGCCTGGAAAGATATCAAAATGTTGTTCAACATTCCAGGAGACATTTTAGAGAAGAGTAAGGGCTGTAACTACGAAAAGGCGTTTATCTTTATACTAGTGTAGTATATAGACGTGGATAAATCCAAGTTACACGCGTCTTTCTAAACACCTGAATTAAACAAGTCTTACGAAATATCTTAAATAGTTGCTTTTAGCTATTCTTGTGTAACATAGGACAGTCTTAAACTTATTGACCGAGGTCCCTATTGTTAAATACATTGTAATGTAGATAGAGGTCGTTGCGCAACAACATGAACATATGATAGGCATCAGTATAGAGAAATCTTCAGCAGGTCGTTTTACTTCGATACTCTACAGCCTTGGCTGATTAAAAGCAACGCAGTGGCAATTTCACTGCTGACGATTTAATTCCGATTTAATGACGAGTGAAAAAAACACTGTATACGTCATGTTTCGCCGGGCACAAAGACACGTAGTCGTGGTAAGATTGTATACACTTTCTAGCTGGCTGCCAAAACACAAAGGTTTTGCCCGGCGGTATGCGCGCGAATCATGTTGAGGTTTTCGTGTGCCGTCAGAGGTCAAGGTTGTACTTATTTTTTTTTTTTTTTTTTTGAACGAGAACATTTTGACTTTGATCAAAGTACAGCGATGTGCTTATTATAATGTTTTCTGAAAGAATTTTTTTGACTTTGATCAAACTGTGGTAGTAACAACAGTTTGTCATTGTGATGCAAAGCAAATGGTAAACACTTATGACACCGCACGTGGTTGGTTTTCACTATTGCTATGTGCCAATCAGGGGCAATAACAAATCGCTTGGATTCGTCAGTTTCAAACCTTGCCCTTAAAAAGCAAACCTTAACGAGTACGGACCCCCTCCCTTTTTTTCTAACGCTAACGAAGAAAGCAATGTAAGCAATTCTATTTAGTGGGTGTAATCTTCTGTAGCGGCAAAACAATTCAAAATTACAGGAAGAACAAACACAAAACAGTTAGCGTAAAATAAAACTTAACCATGTTATACAGGTTTTCTAGGTCAATTTCGGCAAATGAGCAGCCAATTTAACCACCAAGCTATTCTATTTCGCGCGAAATCGAATGCTACTGAAAATGGTCATTCGATTTCGTTTTATGATTAGTCAAATGTAATGATGCGTCATGCGATTTAACAAAATAATCATTCAGTTTAAAATTCATCAAAGCAGCATTCAAATTCGCAGACGTTTCTTGGGGCGTTAAACAGAGTGCTAAAGGAATTTGACTCGACTCTAAACGAAATTGAATGGCCGAATTCTGAATTTGAAACGCAGTAACAACTGGAGAGGGAAAACAGCTTTAATTCGAACACATGCAAATGAAATTGACTGCTCATTTGTGGAATTTGACCGAGAAAACCTATATTTAAATGAAACAGATAAACAAAATACCGAACATCATAATAAAACATAAAATGGAACACAAGTTGTTGCATAAAAATAAATACTAGAGAAAATGGGCCCCACAACTCTTGCTGGAAAAAAACATGTCGGAATATACCATTGTTATCCATTAGAGACGTTTTGTAGTCACTTTGGTTGGGGAGCGAGGAATCTAGCAAAAACACGCAAATCCCATGTCTGGGACATTAATGTATGCACCAGACAAATCTATATATGGATATTCTTTTGAATATTTCATATTGTCCATAATCTAGAACAGCCTCTTATCCTTTTGTGGTGTATATTTATATTTATGTTATCCTTTTGATCACCATCAGCCCATGTATAATAAACTTCAAGGGCTGACGATTACACTTTTGGTATTGTCACTATAAACTCCGGTTCCAATTGTGTTCTGTTTGTTTAACCTCCACACCTTTTCTTGTGAATAGTAGCTGTGTATGATTTATGGTTCGCTTAATAATGTGGTGTTAACAAACTTAATTATCATTTTGAACTTAATGCTTGAGTTATTATCTAAGGTAAATGCTTGAGGCCAGTAAGAATATTGTGCCATTACACCATGTAGTTTTTGTTGGAAACCGTTTTCTAACAGCCATTTCTGTTACCCTTTGAAATAAAATCAGAAAAATTATAAGTTTGCTTGTTGCATAAAAGTAAATTGAAGATGATGCCTGAATTTATTTATACAATCAGAGTTGGACTCTATAAACTGACGTGTTGGAATCCACAATACATTAAAGTGGTTCAATATGTAGAGCAATTCCAATACTTATGCTGATATTCTCATGATGTCAGCATCAACAGGAAGTTCCAACAACTTTGTCCTCTCCTGCTTTCAAAAACACCAACATGATTTACATACGACGTGCTGTACACAGACTACGTTTGTACAGCTTTCATGAAGATACAATGATCTTGTTAATTGAATGTTAATTAATCGTTAATTAATCACGTTGTGAACCAAATTTGTACAGATCTGTATGAGTTAACACAATCTACTTCCATGACATGTAAAATTTCAAAGATTAAAAGCTAAACAGTCTTGATTCGTTTCATCTAACTTTGAGCGCGCCTTTATCAAGACATAAAGGTTTGGCTGTAGGGGACTTTGTGATGAGAACTCGGAATCCCGTCTTTCAGAGATGTCACATCTTTGCCAATCCCGTATATCCGAGTTGTTATATCTTGCATTCCGTGTTTTCGCGTAGAGTTTCTTTAAATACGTGTTTCCGCAATTGTGTATCTTTGAATTCTATGTTTGTACTTTTAGGATGTCAACATCCCGAGATAAATTATCACACGAAGACGACATCATACTTTTAGGATGTCAACACTCCGAGATAAATTATCACAGGAAGACGACATCCTACTTTGAGGCTGTCAACATCCCGAGATAAATTATCACAGCAAGACGACATCCTACTTTTTGGCTGTCGACATACCGAGATAAATTATCACAGGAAGACGACATCCTACTTTTAGGCTGTCAACATCCCGAGATAAATTATCACAGAAAGACGACATCCTACTTTTAGGATGTCGACATCCAGACCTAATTATCTCGGTTTGTCGACTTATTTGCGTTTAGGATGTCGTCATCTGGATATAATTTTGTCAGGATCTCAACATGTCAGATGGCACCTCAAGAGCTCCGTACTTAAGCAAGGGGTGTGTGTGCTACGTACGGTTGTTTGTATCGAGAAATGTCCATTTAATTTCCTTTATCTTACCGTGTTAGTTGATGAGGAAACAACAACAACAAACAAACAAACAAAAACATACAAGTAAACAGACAGACAGACAGACAGACAGACAGACAGACAGACAGACAGACAGACAGACAGACAGACAGACAGACAGACAGACAGACAGACAGACAGACAGACAGACAGACAGACAGACAGACAGACAGACAGACAGACAGACAGACAGACAGACAGACAGACAGACAGACAGACAGACAGACAGACAGACAGACAGACAGACAGACAGACAGACAGACAGACAGACAGACAGACAGACAGACAGACAGACAGACAGACAGACAGACAGACAGACAGACAGACAGACAGACAGACAGACAGACAAACAAACAACTTGACATAGTTTGTAAGCAAAAATAACAAACAAACAAAACGGAATAGTCTATCTACCAGTCACGTGGGTATTATGGGGACCCGCATGACCCCACCAGTCAAAAACCTGGTCATAATATACGCCTCACCTTCTTCTATTATTGACTGGTATGTATCCACCTTTAGTTTATTTAGAATTGTGCCAGAACTTACAATGCCTTTGAAGTGTGTTGAGTATACAGTTAATGCTATCGAACTCAAAAGTACGGATTTACTTATTTTGTCTGAATATAGGTTTTGTCGGTCAAATTCCACAAATGAGCAGCCAATTTCATTTTCATGCATTCGAATTAAAGCTGTTTTCCCTCTCCAGTTGTTACTGCGTTTCAAATTCAGAATTCGGCCATTCAATTTCGTTTTGAGTCGAGTCAAATTCCTTTAGCACTCTGTTCAATTTAGCGTACCGTCATTCTTTTTCGTGACACACACGCCCCAAGAAGCGTCTGCGAATTTGAATGCTGCTTTGATGAATTGTTAATTTGAATGATTATTTTGTTTAATCGAATGACGCAACATTACATGGGATTAATCTTAAAACGAAATCGAATGACCCTTTTCAATAGCATTCGAATTTGCGCAAAATAGAATAGCTTGGTGGTTAAATTGGCTGCTCATTTGCCGAAATTTACCGAGAAAACCTATATTAAAGGCAGTGGACACTATTGGTAATTGTCAAAGACAAGCCTTCACAGTAGGTGTATCTCAACATATGCATACAATAACAAACCTGTGAAAATTTGAGCTCAATTGGTCATCGAACTTGCGAGATAATAATGAAAGAAAAAAAAACACCCTTGTCACACGAAGTTGTGTGCGTTTAGATGGTTGATTTCGAGACCTCAAGTTCTAAACTTGAGGTCTTGAAATCAAATTCGTGGAAAATTACTTCTTTCTCGAAAACTATGGCACTTCAGAGGGAGCCGTTTCTCACAATGTTTTATACCATCAACCTCTCCCCATTACTCGTCACCAAGAAAGGTTTTATGCTAACAATTATTTTGAGTAATTACCAATAGTGTCCACTGCCTTTAATTTGTTTGACTTTGAATTAGTTCACTGATCGAGCTGGACAGTCAGTATGATTGTGCTTAATATTTTGTTTTTTTTGAACAGGAATTTTGTGACTTTGAGTCCCTCGTCTGATGAAACTTGATAGTTATAATTTTCCTTATTGTGATGCAAAGCGAATGGTAAACACTTAAAGGCAGTGGACACTATTGGTAATTACTCAAAATATGTATTAGCATAAAACCTTTCTTGGTGACGATTAATGGGGAGAGGTTGATGGTATAAAACATTGTGAGAAACAGCTCCCTCTGAAGTGTGGTAGTATTCGATAAAGAAGTAAATTTCCACAAATTTGATTTCGAGACCTCATATTTAGAACTTGAGGTCTCGAAATCAATCATCTAAACGCACACAACTTTGTGTGACAAGAGAGTTTTTTTCTTTCATTATTATCTCGCAAGTTCAATCACCGATTGAGCTCAAATTTTCACAGGTTAGTTATTTTATGCATTATGTTGAGATTCACCAACTGTGAAGGCTGGTCTCTGACAATTACCAACAGTGTCCACTGCCTTTAACTCACGGCACGTGGTGCATTTTCACCCACGTCAGGGCCAATCACGACTCGCTCGAACTCGTCAGTTTCCGGCTACATGTATAACATTGTCATTAACAAATAATACTTTGTCTCATTATAACAATTTAACGCGCCAAGTTCTGACGATTATAACTAACATTAAACCTACTCCCGGTTTACGACGAGACAAAAATGGCAAATCCTCTTTTGGCTCTTCTTTCCTACTTGCCAAGCTTCCGACTGCTTCTCATCTCCGTATCTGTGTTTCTCATTGTCAAGACCCTCCTCGAGCAGCAGTCTGACACCAACCTTCCGCCGGGGCCATGGGGCCTACCAGTGATCGGAGCCACCTTCCGACTGGGCGCGAACCCCGGCCGGTCCCTCTACGAATTGAGCAGGAAGTACGGGAAAATCTTCAGCATTAAGATTGGTCCAAGACTCACGATGGTCATCAATGATGTAGAACTTGTTAAGGAAGCGTATGGGAAGAAGGCTGATGCAACTAGCGCAAGGGAAAAATACCCATTAAACTGGATAGACACATCTGGTAAACATTCCTTTTTCGTTTATTTCGCGTAAGTACTACCTTTAAAGGCAGTGGACACTATTGGTAATTGTCAAAGACTAGCCTTCACAGTTGGTGTATCTCAACATATGCATAAAATAACTAACCTGTGAAAATTTTAGCTCAATCGGTCATCGAAGTTGCGAGATATAAATGAAAGAAAAAAAAACACCCTTGTTACACGAAGTTGCGTGCGTTTAGATTTCGAGACCTCAAGTTCTAAATCTGAGGTCTCGAAATCAAATTCGTGAAAAATTACTTCTTTCTCAAAAACTATGGCACTTCAGAGGGAGCCGTTTCTCACAATGCTTTATACCATCAACCTCTCCCCATTACTCGTCACCAAGAAAGGTTTCATGCTAATAATTATTTTGAGTAATTACCAATATTGTCCACTGCCTTTAAGTGTGTGGTCGCTTTTGCTGCAAGTTGTCAAACGACAGTTTTAATAGATGATAATTTTGCATCGGGGAAACAGAATAATTTAATGTAACCCTTACACCGATGTGTTTTTGCACTGTATACTCAGTACTTTCATGAGTCATGGGAAAACAATCATAATATGCATAATTATTACTCGGGTAGGTTTCAAACCCAGACGTTTGCAATTCTTTACAATTAATATAACGGAAGTTGTTTCACATTGTGTAATGTAGGTTTTCTCGGTCAATTTCGGCAATTGAGCAGCCAATTTCATTTCCAGGCGCTCGAATTAAAGCTATTTTGCCCCTCAACTTACCTAACTTTGGGGTGCTGAATCCGAAAATCGGAGATACCAAGCCGAATTTTGAGATTAAAGGTGTCTTATCGACAAGTTAAACAAAAACAATTAAACATATAACTTATGCAAAACATCCCTGTATGTGTAAATCTATGTTACTGAAAAAATCATTTAACATTCCTTGACCTTGTTTAGGGATAGCTTGATAATAAAAAAAAAACAAGTCGTTTAAGTGTAAGCATTGATTAAAGGAGCATTTTTGTCAGATTAGTTCAAATACTTTAGAGTGTGAAAATCAAGCAACACTTTTAAGTGTTTCGGTTTGATGTCACTTAATAATTATATCCCATAAATAACCCAATGTATATATAAACAAATGTTATGTAGTACTTGGGCTACCATCCATGTCCTTAGAACGTACAGAATGAATAGTACACAACACATTGCATTTCAAATGAAGAAAAACACAAACCATCATGCAGTTGGACTATCATTAACAGGGAAACTGGTAAGAAAACATATAAAACAATGCCATACAATGTAAAATGTGAATTTCCTATGGGGGAGATTCATTTACATGACATTTTAAAGAATGTCTCAATGGAATCGACTCCAGGATGAAAGCATTCCATTTATGCTGATATTTCCGAAAATCAAATAGTGTTTTTCCAAAAATTAATCTGCTTTTATGTTATGATAGAAGTATACCGGAGACGGTATCCTTATGGTACTGAAACAACACTGAAACACATACACATAAGCTGGACGTGTGCCAAAAACACCACGCTCCTTCAAATTTCTTTTGTTACAAATAGTTCAGGGTTTGAGGGACACTTTAGTTAATGTAGTCTAATATTATTGAGATGGTATTCATATTTCTATAAGAGTTGGCCATTGATATTGAAACAGCCGCTCTTGTTTTTATGCATTGGTATCACAACAGCTTAGTGCAAGCATGGAGGTGGTGCAAGGAGGCATCGGTATCGCAACAGCTTAGTGCAAGGAGACATCTACGTCTCAGTGTATGGATTCTTTGCAGCATACACATTGATTGTGAAGTCAATTGTTTTGTTTTTTTGACAACTGAGACCCTATACTATAACAGAGTCATCTAAATTCTATACTATCACATTTTACGATTTAAAGGTTCATTTTTAACTTACTATTTTCATTTTTGGGGGTTTAAGACTTTTCTTGAAGTTATTTTTAAAAGTTTAAACTCATGTTGTTTTTCCTAATAAAGAATTGCTGGAAAAGCAAAGTAAGAGTCTAGTGTACTTAGCCAAAGTTATAACAGTCTTTTGACTTTTTGTTTAGCAAAACAATTTGCCACAGTTTGTACTCCAAACTATGATTGCTACTTAGTTATTCATTGCTGGGAATCGTCCTAGCTGACAAACAAAACATAAAAATAGGAGTCTATATTTGTGGATTGAGCGGTAATAATAAATAAAGAGATTATTGGTTTTTTCCTTGTTCTTCACACCCAGCTAAAAAGAGAGGAGTGGATTGTTTTATCAATGAAGGGGATACATATTTTGTTGTCTTTTGTTTCTGAATCTAATTATCGTCTTCTTGTGTGAAACAAGAATGATCGTCTTCTTGTCCGTGTTTGCATAAACACGACTAACTATGCGTTATACTGCAAACAAACAGACAAACAGACAAACAGACAAACAGACAAACAGACAAACAGACAAACAGACAAACAGACAAACAGACAAACAGACAAACAGACAAACAGACAAACAGACAAACAGACAAACAGACAAACAGACAAACAGACAAACAGACAAACAGACAAACAGACAAACAGACAAACAGACAAACAGACAAACAGACAAACAGACAAACAGACAAACAGACAAACAGACAAACAGACAAACAGACAAACAGACAAACAGACAAACAGACAAACAAACAAACAAACAAACAAACAAACAAACAAACAAACAAGCTGGAATTAATTTTTTTAAAGTGTTAGCCTACAAAAGTTAGATTAGTTCGTAAACTTTGGAGCATACTTTTTAAAACGGGTGAGAATTGTAAACGAAAAATTAGTTGCTTCAAAATCCTTTAAAATCAAATTGTTTGACTGGTAGATACTTTAAGCCATGAGTGTGAACACTAAAATTTAACCTGTTCAAAAACAGGGAGCACTGAAAAAAAATGACATACAATACAATTTACTGTATCATTGTTGAGTATGGCTTCACCTGGTAAGCCTACGTGTTTAAGTAGTGTAGGCCTACTTTTATAAAGAGAAAATGATCAATGGTTTGTGCTTTTAACAACAGAGAAGTTATGCTCAAATAATAAATATCTCTTTATTAGAAAAAACACCAACTCAAATACTTTCAAAATGACATTGAAAGCACCTACTGATCCCTCTGTCGGTGCAATTATCGCAGATCTATCCAGGTATACAATCAAAAGTTTGTTACGGATACCTGACCTATACCCGGGTACCTGCCCATGTATGGTATCCTGACAACATCTATATCAACCACAGCAGAACCTGACTATTTTTCACGTGAGAAGCCCGTCGTCTGCTAGGTTTTCTGTATTGTTTTAAATTTGATTTTTCAGGGTCAAGGACTAAAAATTAGCCTTGGCATCCATCATTTTCGGATTCAGCACCCCCAAATTAGTTAAATCAGGTATATTACCAACTTTTACTCAAAAATGCCACTCGAAGCTTCTTTTTTTTTTATTTTTTTTTTTATCTGGTCTAGACTATAAGTGTATCCTGTAAAAGGGCAGTGTCATGGTGCGTCACTGAGCCAAAGAAAATGATTTTTCGCTAAACCCCCTTACTGTTTTCTTTTGATCTAACTTGTTCTTACGTTTGTTTTTTTTTTATTTTGGAAGTTAAATTATTAGTCAACTTTCTGTTTTACACAACAGGAGCTTTGGTCAGCTTTTATGGATAAGTTTCCTGCATTTGTTAAACGAAAGTTGTTGTCATAAAATTGTTAATGTTACTTAATGCAGCGTCATATTCGTCGTAATTGAGGCAAACACGCACCTCTACTGTCTTTTTATATTTTTGTTAGCTAATTTTGATTAATTATTTTGTGATAATTATCTTCCATTTTACACCACAGGAGCATTAATAAGTTGCAGCGGCAGTGACGTCAAACCCCTCCGCCGCTTCTTCCTCCGGTCACTCCGGGACTTCGGCCTGGGCAAGAAGAGTTCCGAACTCGTCATCATGGAAGAAGCCCAACACCTCTGCCGTGGTTTAGCTCAGACGGAAGGCAGGAGCTTCGACCCTCGCGACCTCATCCAGATGGCCGTGGCCAACATCATCTGCACCATGTGCTTCGGCCAGCGATTCGACTACACCTCCTCGGAGTTCAATCAACTCATTACAAGTCTTCAAGCAGTATCTCACGTCCCAGGTTTCACCATCGCTCGAGACTTCCCCCTCCTGTTCAAGGCCCCACGATACAAAGTCTTCCGTGCAGGGGCTGCCCTCTTGCGTAAGATGATAAACGACATCATGGACCAGCACAAGCTGACCTTCGACCCGCAAAGCCCCCGTGACGTCACTGATAAACTTTACCAGGAGACGACGTCTTCAGCGGGGAAGTGCCAGTTTTCGTTCGGAGACGATCGGGTTTTCCGAACCATGATTGATTTCTTCGGGGCGGGTTCGGACACCACTTCGACTGTCCTGCAGTTCGCCATCTGGCATATGGCACTTAATCCCAAGGTTCAGAATAAGGTACGTATGACATTGAACTCTGACCCCTTGCACACGGTTTTCCCACTAATGGAACTCAACATATTCCAACCATGAGGGATAATGAACGCCAAGCTGGCAACAGCCAATCTCTCAAATACAAATATTCGTTTGATGCTCATGAATTGCCCCAAAAGACGAAACTGTGATTCAGTTGCAAGTCATGAGGTGGATTTCACAAAGAGTTAATGCTAGTTTTATTTCGAGTTATGACTTACTCGTCCTAATTCAGGACTAGCCTTGAGTTTGTAATAACTCTCAGGACTAGGCCTAAGTTAGGAATATATTTGAGATATTGACCCCACTTAAACCATTGTACCACCCCGTACCAGTCAACCTTCTACACAGGGCGACCGATGCCTTCGACCTTGCAGGCTACACCATCCCCAAAGACGCGGAGATGATCGCCCCCAATGTGGCAATGTGGCATTGTTCTTTGTCCACAATTGTGATAGCTTTGGGGATTCGAACCTAAAACATTCTAATTGCAATTCATGCTTGTCTAACCACTGGAACACAGTAGGCGACGTTACCTATTCAAGTCATTGTACATGTGAAATCAGCGGTTAGCTTGAGGGAATCGAACCCACAACCTTGTGATTGAAATTCATGACCTTGACAATAACACCGCCCTTTATCGTTCCCCTACATGCTTTTTCTTTCTCAAGTACACAATTAAGCGACATAAGCGTCACTGCGTGACTCTATATAAGAAGCCACTACTATTACTAACTATGGATTATAACTTGATTTACAGGTGCTCATCGAAATCTTGACCAAAGTTGGCATAAAAACTCCACCAGAGATGGCGGATCGAGCCCGGCTTCCTTACACCTACGCCACAATCAACGAAGTGCTGCGAATGAACCACCCCGTACCAGTCAACCTTCTACACAGGGCGACCGATGCCTTCGACCTGGCAGGCTACACCATCCCCAAAGACGCGGAGATGATCGCCCCCATGTGGTCCATGAACATGGATCCGGACGTCTGGGAGAATCCTGAGAAGTTTGATCCGGAACGGTTCCTTACTCCGGATGGGTTGAGCGTGACGTTACCGGATGGGTTTATCCCATTCAGCTCAGGTAAAAAATGAACTTTTGGAAAACAAAATCATTTCAAAGGACTTCAAAGGTACAATGGTTTAAGTGGGGTCAATATCTCAAATAATATTCCGAACTTAGGACTAGTCCTGAGAGTTACTACAAACTCAAGGCTAGTCCTGAATTAGGGCGAGTAAGTCATAACTCAAAATAGAACTAGCATTAACTCTTTGTGAAATCCACCACATGACTTAAAATTACAAGGTTGCGAGTTCGAATCCCCAAGCAAACAGCTGATTTTACATCGTTTGGTTACTGTATCACAATTAGGAACCACACGTTGATTTGTGCAGTTCATAATAATTGATGTTTAATTAACCAATGTTTGTATGGGAGAGAATGGTTGTTGCCAGCTTAGTGTTTATGTTCCTTGTTGGAGTTTGCAGAGTTCCCTTGGTAGAAAGATCATCTAAGTAAATTGCACCGTAGAAAAATGGTTGGTGTACAATTCAAAATACTCAATTGAAAAAAAAAGTCAATACACAATAAGACCCGACGAAAAAAAGGTTTGCTTATTACGTTGATTTGACATTAATTTGTTGTTGTTGATTGTTTTATATTTTTACAGGTTCCAGAATGTGCTTGGGAGAGAATTTAGCGCGCACCGAGCTGTTTCTCTTTTTCGCGACCATCATGCAGCACTTCACCTTTCACCTTCCGCCGGGTGCTATACCGTCACACTCGGGATATTTCGGATATTTCCTGTGGTTTCCGAATCAATTTAAAATCGAGGCCACGCCGAACTTTTGAATGACGCCTCTTTCACTGTACGAAAATGTTTAACAAGTTTGTCTCTCGGGCCCTTTTCGAAACTACGGCTTCGGACTCGGTTCAGGCTAGCTTGTCCCCGCTGGACCACCTGTAAACTGAAAACTGTTTTGAAAGGCTTGTTTGTATTTTAATTAGCACATGTACACGTTTAATAGTGCTTTCTGTAACAAAAAACATATTATAATATTGCTGAGTTGTAGGTTTTGTTTTTGGGGAGGGGTGTTTATAAGAAAAATCAAGATAACAACACTCTTAATATCTTGAATATTTGTATTTTGTTCTTATAAAGCAATGTTTTCACAAAATAAATGTAACTTTTGTAACATATACACGACACATCTTGATATTGAGTTTTGTTGGTTAAAACCATTCAAGTTGACACAGTTTCTATATTAAAACAAACACAACCTACAATATAAAACATTTATACATGTACATACATAGAAATAAAAAAAATGTTGTTGTTGTTGTTGCTGTTGTTGTTGCTGTTGCTGTTGCTGCTGCTGCTGCTGTTGCTGCTGCTGCTGCTGCTGCTGCTGCTGCTGCTGCTGCTGCTGCTGCTGCTGCTGCTGCTGCTGCTGCTGCTGCTGCTGCTGCTGCTGCTGCTGCTGCTGCTGCTGCTGCTGCTGCTGCTGCTGCTGCTGCTGGTGTTGCTGTTGTTGGTGTTGGTGTTGTTGGTGTTGGTGTTGTTGTTGTTGTTGTTGGTGTTGGTGTTGGTGTTGTTGTTGTTGTTGTTGGTGTTGGTGTTGGTGTTGTTGTTGTTGGTGTTGTTGTTGGTGTTGGTGTTGGTGTTGGTGTTGGTGTTGGTGTTGGTGTTGGTGTTGGTGTTGGTGTTGGTGTTGGTGTTGGTGTTGGTGTTGGTGTTGGTGTTGGTGTTGGTGTTGGTGTTGTTGTTGTTGTTGGTGGTGTTGTTGTTGGTGGTGTTGTTGTTGGTGGTGGTGTTGTTGTTGGTGTTGTTTTGCTCTTATTGTGCTGTTGATACTTTTGTTGTGTAGTTCTAGTTGTTGTTTCGTTTTTATTCTGTTACAGACTCTGTTGAATTTTGACACTGTAACATGTTTGATTATGTAATGAGGCTGGTTCATATTGATGGCGCCCTCTGTTGTTTTATGTATGACCGGGTGTAGCAGACGACATGCGTTAAAAAGTCAAGAGTATACAACACTCGAGTGTTTTATTTGATTTGGCTCATCTAGCATGCTGGCTTCTTTCTGCTCAAAGCATTGATCTCCACTTCAAAGTACGACCTTAAGTTTTTTTCTCCATCAAAACAAACTGAGAAACCTAGGTTGGTGCAAGTGAGTTCAATGCACAATAGACTCGACCTAAAACTTAAAGGCACTGGACACTATCGGTAATTACTCTAAACAATTAACATAAAAACTTACTTGGTAGCGAGCACAAAGAACTGTTGATAGTATTAAACAATGTGAGAAACAGCTCACATGAAGTAACGTAGTTTTTGAGAAAGAGGTAATTTCTCACTCAAACAATATTAAAAGACTTCATGCCTGAAGCCCTTTATTGGGCATCTGAAAACATTATCTTTTTGCAACTTCGATGACCAATATTGAGTCCATAATTTTCACAGATATGTTATGTTATGATACAGCAAGTGAGAATACTGGTTTTATGACAATTACCCAAAGTGTCCAGTGCCTTTAAGTTTTGGACTCAGTTCCGGGTTACCTCATGGAATAACAGATAAGTCACATGGGATTGTGCCTTTGATCATACATTATCGGAATTTGGCACACAGTCAATTAAAATACGTCACAGGATTTGCTAAAAGCCATCGCCCTCTGAAAAAAATGTATGTAAAGACATAAGAAATATAATTGAATATGCATAAAGCTGCCACTCCCCCAATCCAACCCACTTAATTGTTGTATAGGTTTTCTCGGTCAAATTCGGGAAAAGAGCAGCCAATTTCATTTTCACGCGTTCGAATTAAAGCTGTTTTGCCTTTCCAGTTGTTACTGCGTTTTAAATTCAGAATTCGGCCATTTAATTTCGTTTTGAGTCGAGTCAAATTCCTTCAGCTCTCTGTTCAATTTAGCGTACCGTCATTCTTTTTCGTGACACACACGCCCCAAGAAGCGTCTGCGAATTTGAATGCTGCCTTGATGGATTGTTAAATTGAATGATTATTTTGTTAAATCGAATTACGCAACATTACATCTGACTTATCATAAAACGAAATCGAATGACGCTTTTCAGTAGCATTTGATTTCGTGCGAAATAGAATAGATTGGTGGTTAAATTGGCTGCTCATTTTCCGAAATTGACCGAGAAAACCTATAGTAAACATCGTATTCAAACTTCATATTTGGGTAGATAATGTAAACAGTGACTTATTGATAAAGTTACTATGATATACCTTTTGTAGTAAGCTGCCTTATTTCTCATAAAGACGAGCTGAGTATACTGTTCAAAACGTCGAGACAACACATGCCCCTTTCAGAGCCAACACTCCCACAAAAGAGATTTACACATCGTTGTTCCCGCAACTTTACTATTTATTTATATTTTATTCCAATTTATTATAGTTGTTCCTATTAATATTTGAAAATATATTTAATTATTTGTTTACTACCAGTGTTAAAGATGTTAATAATAATAAAACAAATATTGGCTTCTTGTATTGCGCTTAATTCCTACGCCGAGTAATGCTCAAACTGCTCCAACATTTACTATTTTTCCTGCAGGGTGTTGTTGGGATAATTTTTTAAAGTATGAGCTACATTTTTAATGTATGAAACCTTCTCATAGCACCATTCAAAGGTTTGAAATATGATGTGATACATTATTCAGCCAACTAAACCAGAAACTCTGGGGTCGAAGTCTTTATTGTTTTGATAAGTGCACTGGGTTATTATACGTGCAATATACACAACACACCGGACCTACATCTTTACGTCCCATCCGAAGGACGCAGCAACCAAGGCGATACAAGTTTATTTCTACAATATTTACATGGTTTTCAAAAAAGTACGGACTAGACTGGTATCCACCAAGTTTAATCCTTTATATCACGTCACATTTATAATACTGGGCAGTTCTCAATGATGGTTAAGTTCAGATAATATTTTATTTATTTTTTACAAAATTAATTTTTTGACTTTGAATGAGCTCACTGATTGAACTAGTTATAGACAGGGTTGTACTTATGTTGTTTATTGAACGAGAACATTTTGACTTTGATCAAAGTAGATGTGCTTATTATGATGTTTTTTGAAAGATATTTTTTTGACTTTGATCAAGTTGTGATAGTAACAACAGTTTGTCATTGTGATGCAAAGCAAATGGTAAACACTTATGTCACCGCACGTGGTTGGTTTTCACTATTGCTATGTGCAAATCAGGGGCAATAACAAATCGCCCGGATTCGTCAATTTCCAACCTTGTCCTTAAAAATTAATACTTTGTCTCATTTTAATAATTCAACTTGCCAGCCACTGCCGATTAAGACTGTTATTAGGCCGTCACCTAACCAGGTAACGATACAAAAATTTCGAGTCATAGCAAAGTATACTGTTCGAAACGTCTAGACCACACCGACTCTTTTTAGAGCCAACTCTCACACAAAAGAAATTTACACATTTTTGCAAAGCTTTAGTGCCATTATACACTTTCGGTAAACAGTATTGTCCAAGTCCCACACTTCGTGTATCACAACTTGTGTATAACATAACAAACCTGTGAAAATTTAGGCTCACGTTCATCGGAGTCGGGAGAAAATAACGGGAAAACCCACTCTTGTGTCTGCACGTTTCGCCGTGTCATGACATGTGTTTAAAATAAAACCGTAATTCTCGCTATCGAGAATTGATATTGTTTTAATGTTTTCTCAAAAAGTAAAGCATTTCATGGAATAATATATTTCAAGAGAAGTCTTTCACCATTACCTTCTGTAAACCCTGTAAATTATTTGTAAATCTGTGAACTTTTTTTTTTTTTTTTTTTTCTGTACTGAAAGTGTATAATGGCTCATGTTAAGTTGATTTGTCTTCCTGTATGGTCAATATTGTTATTCGCACCGGAGTTTCGGCGAAATCTCAACATTTTTAGGTATTGCGTCAGAGTCAAGCACGTATGTGGGTTATGACCGCACCTCTCAAAAACCTGGTTATATAAGCCTCACATACTACCCACCTTTAGTGGTGTATTGGGAATTGTGCCAGAACTTACAATGCCCATGAACTGTGTTGAGTATACAGGTCATACTATCGAACTCAAAGTAAAATGATTTACTTATTTTGTCTGAATATTAATTTGTTTGACTTTGAATGAGTTCACTGATCGAGCTGGACAGTCAGTTTGATTGGGCTTAATATTTTTTTTTTTTTTGAACAAGAATGTTGTGACTTTGAGTCCCTCGTCTGATGAAACTTGATAGTTATAATTTTCCTTATTGTGATGCAAAGCGAATGGTAAACACTTATCCCGTGACGGCACGTGGTGCATTTTCACCCAGCATGTCAGGTCCAATCACGACCCAACCGGACTTGTTAGTTTCCGGCTACATGTAACCTTGCCTTAATACTTTGTCTCATATAACAATCTAACTCGCAAAGCTCTGTCGTTTATATATGTCCATAAACATACTCCTTTGAGGAAAATGGCAAACCCTCTTCTTGTGGCCGTGTTTTCCTACTTGCCAAGCTTCCGACTGCTTCTTATCTTCGTATCTGTGTTTCTCATTGTCAAGACCGTCCTCCAGAAGAAGTCTTACACCAACCTTCCGCCGGGGCCATGGGGCCTACCAGTGATCGGAGCCACCTTCCGACTGGGCGCGAACCCCGGCCGGTCCCTCTACGAATTGAGCAGGAAGTACGGGAAAATCTTCAGTATTAAGATTGGTCCAAGACTCACGATGGTCATCAATGATGTAGAACTTGTCAAGGAAGCGTATGGGAAGAAGGCTGATGCAACTAGCGCAAGGGAACTATATCCATTAAACTGGATGGACACATCTGGTAAAAGAATATATTAATTTCCTTTTCGTTTATTCTGATAACTATTTATTTTAAGAACGGCGATCGCTTTTGTGGATAAATTGTTTTGCACAGTTTTATTGCGAGTTGTTTCGTAGTAATGTATGATTTTGTTTGTTACCAAGCAGTGTTATTGTTTGTTACTGAAGCAACAAAACAAGGCCACCGTCTCTTTTTTGTTTATGGTTTTTTTTCTTCTCATTTTGGTTAGTCACTTTCCGTTTTACCAAAGAGGAACGTGATCAGCTTTTGTGGTTAAGTTTCTTGCACTGTTAATAACGAAAATGGTTTCATATTGTTTAATTTTAGTTTTATAATGCAGCTTCACTGAGGCAAAAAAATATATATATATATTTAATGTCTCCTTATGTATTTGTGTTTCACTCTAATTGATTAATTGTTTTTAATTTGTTTTGATTATTGGTTTGTTCTATATTCAATTTCACACCTTAGGAGCATTGATTAGTTGCAGCGGCAGTGACGTCAAACCCCTCCGCCGCTTCCTCCTCCGTTCACTCCGGGACTTCGGCCTGGGCAAGAAGAGTTCCGAACTCCTCATCATGGAAGAAGCTCAACACCTCTGCCGTGGTTTAGCTCAGACGGACGGCAGGAGCTTCGACCCTCGCGACCTAATCCAGATGGCCGTGGCCAACATCATCTGCACCCTGTGCTTCGGCCAGCGATTCGACTACACTTCCTCGGAGTTTAATCAACTCATTACCAGTCTTCAAGCAGTATCTCACGTCTCAGGTTTCACCATCGCTCGAGACTTCCCCCTCCTCTTCCTGGCCCCACGATACAAAGCCTTCCGTGAAGGAGGTGCCCTCTTGCGTAAGATGATGGACGACATCATGAACCAGCACAAGCTGACCTTCGACCCGCAAAGCCCCCGTGACGTCACTGATAAACTTTACCAGGAGACGACGTCATCAGCGGGGAAGAACCAGTTTTCGTTCGGAGACGATCGGGTTTTCCGAACCATGATTGATCTCTTCGGGGCGGGTGCGGACACCACTTCCACTGTCCTGCAGTTCGCCATCTGGCATATGGCACTCAATCCGAAGGTGCAGAATAAGGTACGTATGACATTGAACTCTGACCCCATGCACACGGTTTTGATGATCCGATATTTTCCCATAAAGGGAACTCATGAAACTCACACAAAGGAAGAATGAACGCCAAGCTGGCAACAGCCAATCTGTCTTATCGTATATTCGTTTGATGCTTATGAGTTGCCCCAAAAGACGAAATTGTGACTCAGTTGACACTATTCATTGTCCACAATTGTGGTAGCTGGGATGAGGGATTCGAACCTAAAACATTCTAACTGCAATTCATGCTTGTCTAACCACTGGAATGCAGTAGACAATACTTATTCTAGTCATTGTGAAATCAGCGGTTAGCTTGGGGGAATCGAACTCACAACCCTGTGATTCAAATTCATGTCCTTGACAATAACACCGCCCTTTATAGTTCCCTTATATGTTTTTCCCAAGTACATAATGGACAGCTGTGATTACTTGAATTTACACAGGTCCTCATCGAAATCTTGACCAAAGTCGGCATAAAAACTCCACCAGAGATGGCGGATCGAGCCCGGCTCCCTTACACCTACGCCACAATCAACGAAGTGCTGCGAATGAACCACCCCGTACCAGTCAACCTTCTACACAGGGCGACCGATGCCTTCGACCTGGCAGGCTACACCATCCCCAAAGACGCGGAGATGATCGCCCCCATGTGGTCCATGCACATGGATCCGGACGTCTGGGAGAATCCTGAGAAGTTTGATCCGGAACGGTTCCTTACTCCGGATGGGTTGAGCGTGACGTTACCGGATGGGTTTATACCGTTCAGCTCAGGTAGGAAAATCTCATTTTTAAACAAAACAAACTTCGAGGGAGTTGAAACGATTCAATAGATGGAAACAATGGGGGATAAAGAATAATAAGTTATGGTTTTACATATGTGCACCGATGTGTGTAAATACTCATGTACCTTCCTGAGTTCTGTGGAAAACGAAAATCACAGGCATAATTCTCTGGTGAGACAAACAACCGAGATTGTCCGGTAACTATAGGCAGTAGGTAGCTAAAGAGACTTGTAACGACTTGATCGATTCAACAGGTATCTAGCAATGTCCACCTTGGTCGAGCAGTTGGACTACCGGAATTGCGATTAAAAAGTTGTGGGCTAGAATCCTCAAAACAAACTGATTTAAAAAAGAAGACAAACAAATCACAAATTTATTCAAAACTTCATATTTATTAAAGAACCTAAAAAAGGCTTGATGTTGTTAATTGAAAGTTATTGTTTCATTGATGTTTGGCAGGTTCCAGAATGTGCTTGGGAGAGAATTTAGCGCGCACCGAGCTGTTTCTCTTTTTCGCGACCATCATGCAGCACTTCACCTTTCACCTTCCGCCGGGTGCTATACCGTCACACTCGGGATATTTCGGATTTTTCCTGTGGTTTCCGAATCAATTTAAAATCGAGGCCACGCCGAACTTTTGAATGACGCCTCTTTCACTGTACGAAAATGTTTAACAAGTTTGTCTCTCGGGCACTTTTCGAAACGACGGCTTTGGCTTTGGACTCGGCTCAGGTTAGCCTGTCCCCGCAGTTGTTTTGATAATTATTGCGTGTGCTTTGCGTATACGTACTCCGGGCTTCAGACGAGAGAATGGAGCCTCAGGCTGAATCAAAAGCCGAAGCCGTGGTTTCGAAAAGGGCCCTAGTTTGTCTCCAATGGGAGACTTTTTGAAAGCTCTGCCACTAGAGGGCAGCAGACCTACCAGGTAAGGGTGCACAACTCCTATAGCAAACAATGGTAAATGCTAAAAATTCAAAAATACTCAAAAAATATTTAGAAGTCTCTCGGCCTCTTGGAAATTAAATCAGATACATTGTCATACAACTAAATTTCAGAATTCTTCTCAATTTTTGGTAGGTCAGCATTTTGGAATTTTTGCTAATTACCCTAGAAGAAACACTCCCAAAAACTCATGCACACCGCTTGTTATCCTTGGAGAACTCGTGTCCAGTACGTCCTGTTCCAGAACAGTTTGGTTTATGCTGGCATTGTGTTATAAAAAACAAAATACAGTTTGGCTAAATTTAAATACAAAATCAAAAACACGCAAAACACAAGGTATTTGCTGTCAATGACCGTCACTCATGCTTCTCCTATTCCTAAGTTGTTGACAATTACCTGGTTAAGAGCGCCCTCTCTTGGTGATTGGCAGATAGTCTAAAGTTTCCCATTGAGATTTGAAACACCGCCCTCAAGTGGTTCGTAATAAGTTTATTTTGTTTTAGGCATTTGCTATTTTTATTCGTAGCTAAGTTTATAACAATACATGTTTAAGTATTTGTTTTTGGGGGGAAGGAGACTTTATAGGTAAGAAAGTGTTGAGCAGTACCGAAACAATGTGGTTCTATAATGAGCCATTCAGGTTGGGTTTCGGGTGTGTGTGGGGGGGGGAGGGGTTGATGATGGAAAGGTTGTGTGTAGGGGCGTGGGGTTTTGATGGAGTTGGGATGGGGAGGGGTTTTGATGGGGTGGGTTTATAAATTGGGTGGGGTCTATGCATGGGTTGGATTTTGATGGGGAATGTGGACAGGATTGGGTAGGTTTTTGATAGGTTGGGGTTTGTTTGATGTTGTGGCGGTTATAAAAATGGGTGTGTGTGTTTTGTTTGGAGCGGGGTTGAGATAGGGTGGGGTTATGGATTGTGTTGGCGGGATTATGGACGGAGTGGGGTATCTGACAGGGTGTAGATAGGGGTGGGGTTGGGATTGGATTGGTTTTGATTGGGACCACCTGTAAACTGAAAACTGTTTTGAAAGGTTTGACTGTTTTGTATTTTAATTAGCACATGTACACGTTCAATAGTGCTCTATGTCAAAAATTTAAAACATATAGTTGCTGAGTTGTAGGTTTTGTTTTGGGGAGGGGGTGTTTATAAGAAAAATCCAGATAATGAATAATGGACCGGTAAGGATTAACAATATTCTTAATATCTTGAATATTAGTTTTCTTTCTTATAAAGCAACTTTTTTTCACAAAATAAGTGTAACTTTTGTAACATATACACGACACATCTTGATATAGAGTTTTGTTGGTTAAAACCATTCAAGTTGGCACAGCTACAATATAAAACATTTATACGTGTATATACATAAATAAAAATAAAAATAAAAAAGATAAATAATCTATTTAATGCTGACGGCAAGTAGATAGATCAATTACAATTTAACCCAATGTTAGCAGAACTCCAAGAGAAACTGACTGCGTAGCCTTTTTTATGGTTTGGGTTTGAAAAAAAGACAATATTATTTTCTGGAGAGAGACTTTTTTTTTTTTTTTTTGCCGCAAAATGGCGTTTTTTTTTCTCGAAAAGTGTCTTTCAAGACTATATCATAATAGCAGAAGTATACAATTGTTGTTTAAATAAACAGTACTTTAGATTTATGCTGTGCGTAAAGTTGTTTTACTTGTTGTTATTTGCATCATTAAAAAAATCAAAAAAATGTTCATTGTATATATACGTGCCTCCAATGACAAATTGTTTTATAGGTTTTTCCATGAGGTTTACATTAACATAGACGAGATGGAAAACATAGAAAGTTATTCCTGTATAAAAAATAATTTCGTTATTTTGTTTTCTTCTTATACATAATCAATATTGTACTATTTTATTACTTTCACCTTGTCTCGCAAAGTTGTTTACTAAAAAATAAAAAAATAAAATAATAATAAAAAAACACGTTGAAATGGACGCATTATCTTATACTCGGATAATCAACTAAGCATTCTGCGTAATTATCAATAGCAACATGTTTACCGTCGAGACAGACTCTGCTAGGGTCGAAACGTCAGGCACTTAATGTCGCGTTTGCATTTATGGCATTTTTTGTTGGATAAAGCAGTTTGCAACAGCTAACTATACTATTTTCCCAATAAAAATAACAACATTTGTTAAAGCAATATTACAAATAAAAACATTATTATCATAAAAAGGAGTTTTCGGCATGTATTTTTACTGATAGTTTATGTTCTTTCTAACTAGGGGTTTACCCCCGGTGATCATAGTTTGGTTGGCTGCATATTGCACCACAGCACCTTGTAAAACATTTGATGGTGCTATGTTAAAAAGGAGTAGACCTCATAATTCAAACGTATAGTCCCACATACCTTGCAGGAAAACACTGAATGTTGAAACACCTTGTGAGCGTCACTGGGTGACCGATATGAGTGCCATCATAAGAAGCCACTAATTTTGTTTTGCATAAACTCAAAGTGACGTCATGGTGACGTCAAACGTATAGTCCATCACGTTGTTTTTGCAATGTCGACCTCTTATTACAAAGCAAGCTGCGACACAACATTTTTTTAATTTCCCAGAAAGCTTACTCCCGGAAGCCAAACACCTTTTTGTTTGTTTCTACAAAACTTAAGCCTAGTATTATAACTATTATCATTAAGCAGTTCAGCCAAGTTACTCCTTGCGTATCAGTGGACACAATTTTTGCCATTCCTGGCAGTTTCTGAGTTTTTCTTGACCAGCACGGGTGTGGCACGCGGCGACGCATGGGGCGTGCCATGGGGTGTGGCATGGGGTGTGGCATGGGGTGTGCCTTGTGGTGATGTTTGAGGAGTGCTTGGAGTCACGCTACTTCCCTGCCTATCGGAAAGTTTCATTCCGAACATCTTCCCCAGTTTCTCCTTCCTGGCACTCCATTTACTACTGTTCGAAGCCGGATCGCGGAAGAACTCATCATCTGACTCTCCACCACGTGCGATCCCTTTCCTCCGGCACTGCAGTATGCCTTTGACCCGCACCCGGAACTGCCGCAACCGGAACGCGTAGACGAACGGGTTGACGCAGCAATTCAGGAATGCCAGAATGACTGTGAAGAGGTACCAACCTCCGTTGAAGTCCAGAGGACCTCCGAGATTAAACTGGACGAACGTGGTTTGATTCGGGGTCCAGCAAATGACGTAGATGATGAACAGAATCAACAGAGTCATCGTTATTCCCTTTCGAGAGTTCTGTCTCGTCGGTTTCACGACGGACCCGAACCTCCCTTCGGGTTTCACCGTCACCGATTTCGATCTTCTAACTGCCCGTTCCTTCTCGCGTAAAGTCTTAACGATGAAGAGATAACAAATCCCCATAGTGCAGATTGGAGTCACCAACTCCCACAGATATAGGAGGACTCCGAATATAGCCTGGCCATAGGCATCCCAAGATGGAACTGTTTGGCATGTACCACTTGCTGCCGAGTAACCCCAGAGCGACTGCCCGTACTGCATGACCGGGCAGAAGAGCCAAATTACCCCCACGAAGATCTTGGTGTTGCGGCTCGTGAATCGCTTGGAGTACGTAAGCGGGTGCACCACGGCTACGTAACGCTCAAGCGAAATCAGCGTCAAGTTAAAGGTGGAGATGGCGAAGAAATAGAACAGCACGAATCGAGACCACCAGAATCGACACAGCCACTCCCCTGTGGCGCCCTCTGTCGGCATCAAGTGTCTATAAACTCGAGTGATCGCGAATGATATCAGGAGGACACTGGTTACCAGATCAGCCAGTGCCTGGGTGAAGATAAGCAAACTAACCTGGTTCCTGTTCGATCGCAGCGACCAGAACACGATACAAGCCAATAGGTTGCCGATAAATCCACACAACCCGATGATGCAGTAGATGGCGACTCCGATCTTATCGCTCGCATTGAAGCCGGTAATTTCCGGGTATTCGGTTTGAGGAGTTGATAGAGTCGTGAAAAGCGTATCAGACGATGTGTTCTCCATCTTCAATATTCGCAAAAACTCAATGACTGAAAACTCCACTAAGTTGATAAAATCTGTTGATAAAAACGATAACATGGCATCCTTAGTATTAACATAATTTAACATTCAATTTATTTGAACGAGTATAAAGCGCTATTTCATGCACTAATGTTTATTTTGTTTGTTTACTTTCTAAAGTTTCGGGATAATGTCTCATGATTTTTCAATTGTTTTATTTATTGCAAATCGTTTCTCTCCTTGACCAATAGTCCCAATTTTGTAACTGTGAAATGTTTCTTATTTTTTGTGTATTATTTGTACAACTCGACACTTGATCGCCACAAGATAATAATTGATAGCCTATCTGTTTTGTTTAAAAAATAA
Organism: Asterias amurensis; assembly: GCF_032118995.1. Taxonomy (NCBI): domain Eukaryota; kingdom Metazoa; phylum Echinodermata; class Asteroidea; order Forcipulatida; family Asteriidae; genus Asterias; species Asterias amurensis. The sequence goes on along the minus strand of NC_092659.1, from coordinate 17,641,393 downwards.
GACCATTAATGCATGAATGAATGTTAAATGTGCCCATTACACGGAAGCTCTCCCGAGTTTGGCCACAAAACACCCGGAAAAGATGCATTCTTTTCACGGAGTAGGTTTATTGAATTACTTGGGTCATTAAACTTAATTAATTCGGGAGACTTCTCAACTCTAAAAAGAATAGTCCTGGGCCAATTTCATAGAGCTGCTTACGCAAAAATAAAATTGCTTAAGCACGAAAATAGATTGCTTATTTTACACAATGTTAATGGCCAAAACATCATGCCATAATATACATTGCTTGTGACTGGTATTTAGCTGTTGTTTACTTAGCATAACAAATGAGCGAGTCTTGGCCGGTAATGTAATGTTACTAAGCAAGGATTTGTATTGCTTGAGCAAAATGTTGTGCTGAAGCAGCTCTATGAAATTGGGCCCTGCTTTTTAACTACTAGCTGGGCGGAAGGTATAGAAAATCGGTCAAGACTACTACTTTAGCTTTACTGGGTCGAGGGGACTTCATGTTACTAATAATTTGGCTGTAAATTCCTCTTGGCAGCTGTAGGTGAGTTGCCATCGAGCATGTCAATTTAACTGTCGTCAGGGGAAAGGAGATCCGAGTCATACGACCAATACACGGAAACAGAAATATCCCATCGGAGCATAATGCACAAAATTGCATTCTAAGTCACGAACGCCGGTATAATAGGGTTTATTTTCCGAATGGTTCGACCTAGTTCAGTCTTGGATATTGTGTTGCTCTCTTGTTAATTTTGTATTATTAATACAAGAGGACATCCTCTTGCGAACAATGTGAACAATCTGACCTTAAACAGACAATCAACGGGGGAAACCAGAAGGGGAAACCACATACATATGGGATATAGAAGGAAATACTACTTCAAAAGAGCAGTTTGTTTTTGGAAGATTTCCTTTGAGGATTTTATTTTTTTAATTAAAGCTGAATTTTGTTCAAGATAAATGTATTAAAGGCAGTGGACACTATTGGTAATTGTCAAAGACTAGTCTTCTCACTTGGTGTATCTCAACACATGCATAAAATAACAAACCTGTGAAAATTTGTGCTCAATTGGTCGTCGGAGTTGCGAGATAATAATGAAAGAAAAAACACCCTTGTCACACAAAGTTGTGTGCTTTCAGATGCTTGATTTCGAGACCTCAAATTCTAAATCTGAGGTCTCAAAATCAAACTCGTGGAAAATTATTTCATTCTCGAAAACTACGTCACTTCAGAGGGAGCCGTTTCTCCCAATGTTTTATACCATCAACCTCTACCCATTACTCGTCACCATGAAAGGCTTTATGCTAATAATTATTTTGAGTAATTACCAATAGTGTCCACTGCCTTTAAGGACAATTCAATTACAGTTATGAAAATGTCCACACCGGGTTGTCTATTTTGTATTTGAACTCATTCCCATTATTTTTTTATTTTGATTGTTATTTATTTGTTTATTTATTATTATTGCTTGTTTTAAACAAAGATATTTACGTATTGTTTTATGCATATCTGTGTATATATGTAGGGGAGATTGCATTGTTATTTTGCACAAGATATTTTGTAGAAGAAAATCCTCACCACAAAATGCAATCTCATGAACAAAATAATTAATATTTAAATACATATTGTAGTAACACAAAAAGCATATTAAATAAATTAAGTTGGAAGCATATAACTTCAACCTTGAAGGCATTATATTACGAACAACACCAATTACTAGCAATAAATTACAAACCAAAAACTATGAGAAAAAAAACAAAATCAAAAACGGAAATATTAAAAGTTTCGGCTATTACAAACTATTTTAATAGCTATGCCGATGTAGTTCGGATGAAACTAAAATTTCATCCAAACTATCGGCATGTTTATGCAAATAGAAAAAATATAACAGAGCGAAAAAAAAAGTCGGATACTATTTAGTACCTCATAACCGTAAGCACGTAGTTTAATATCACCAAAAAAAAAACAGTTTCTATTTCTTAAGCAACTCAGCGGTCACTGTGAAGCACATCAATCAAATCTTCCTCTAAACTTGAGAGTGAATTAGCTTCTTAAAGGCAGTGGACACTATTGGTAATTACTCAAAATAATTATTAGCATAAAACCTTTCTTGGTGACGAGTAATGGAGAGAGGTTGATGGTATAAAACATTGTGAGAAACGGCTCTCTCTGAAGTGGAGTAGTTTTCGAGAAAGAAGTAATTTTCCACGAATTTGATTTCAAGACCTCAGGTTTAGAACTTGAGGTCTCGAAATCAACCATCTAAACGCACACAACTTTGTGTGACAAGGGTGTTTTTTTCTTTCATTATTATCTCGCAACTTCGATGACCGATTGAGCTCAAATTTTCACAGGTTAGTTATTTTATGCATATGTTGAGATACACAAACTGTGAAGGCTAGTCTTTGACAATTACCAATAGTGTCTACTGCCTTTAAATAATCCAGCAACGACTTACCAGTTTCCACTCAACAAACAACAGCAGCACACCGAATGAGTACCACAGATTGTACGAGTCTTTCAACAACGGACTGTCATAAGTTGTATTTGGTAATAATTTGTGTAGCGGAAAATCCTACCGGCTGACAAAATGGCAAGCCTATAAGGTGCGAATGAGAAAAACCACCAATATCTAGTCTTTGCAATAGTATTGATTCCAAATATAGCGTAACATCCGCTGCTAAGGGCTATTGGCTTGGTTTACAGGAAACTCGTGCCCGCAAAGTTGGTTTGGATCCAAAATGAACATGTTTGAAAAAGGAAGTAGGACAACACGCCTATGTGTGAAGGTTGACTTTTAAAATTGTTTAAAAAAAGCAGTGGACACTATTGATAATTACTCAAAATAGTTGTTAATAGCAGACAAACTCACTTATAGGTTACGAGCAATGGAGAGTTGCTGAACACATTGTGAGAAACGGCTCCCTCTGAAGTAACGCAGTTTTTGAGTGATAATTTGCAGTGGTAATTTGCCACTCAGTATAAAAAATACTTCAGGCCTGAAGCCTTTTATTAGACACATGTGTGCCTTCAAGTTGAGAATATTGACGAACATATTAATTGACGCAAATTTTCACGGCAAAATTAAATTTTTTTGTAAAAATAAAAAAATCAAGGTCAAAAATAAATCAAATGGACGCAGGAGGCAGAAGCCAAACGATGCGTAAATTTAATTTGCTATCAAGTAACCTCACGTAGAATGATTATGCGGGCACTGTCAGGAATTAGGTTCAAGGTGATTTGCATACTGTGTAGATACAAATCAATCCCCCACTACCCAGAGTGGCAGCAACTTGCACGAGCAAGTGTATACAAGCCCCCCCCCCCCCCCCACACACACACACACACACCCACACACACGAAAATAGAGCATCATGGCCGAGTGGTTTAAAGCATGGAGGTATTTAGCGCATCGAATTCAGGTCACTGCTTATATACCTTTATCACGCTGTCACCATCTTGGTCATGTTCCCTGTTTCCAATAACAGTAATCAATGCTAACATTCATTACGCAAACATGGCACCAGACTATTATTTCGTCCTGCCTCAGTTTCGGTTACAATGAGTTTGGATGGAGTAAAATCAAGATGACCACACATTGATTAAGGTCTATATATTTTGTATTTTATGACCATCAAGTCTAAGGTAGCGTCTACAGGTATGGCTACGACTGTTGCTAAGTGTGTTGCTAAGGACGTCCTATGCCTCAACGCATGATGACGCGGAAATATGGCCATAGCCGTAGCTGAAGCCGCTAAATTGGACACGGCCTAATTCAAGTTTTGGGCCCTATTTCATAGAGCTGCTTAAGCACAAAAACATATGCTTAGCGTGAAATTTCTTCCTTGATTAAAACAGGATTACCAACCAAATTTCCATTTGTTGCAGTTTGCTTGTTACAGGTATTCAGCTGTTGTTTGCCTATCCTAAAAATTACGTGGAAATTTGGTTTGTAATCCTGATTTTATGGAGGTAAACGTTTCATGCTAAGCAATTTTTTTGTGCTTAGCAGCTCTACGAAATTGGTCCCTGGTGGTCAAGTCATCGGAGTGTGGGTTCAAATCATGGCACTTGTGCCCTTGTGCAAGATGCTTTAGTTTTATTGATTCTCTTTACTCCTAGGTGCGAGGGTAGAGGTTGATGTTGTGTATGAAAAAACGTCACTAGTGTAAATTTGTATAGCGTGCGTTTTGCGGTCGCAAAAGAGATCTTAATTTTCTTTTTTTTTTTTTTTTTTTAATCAGAAATGGGGTTGATTTATGGGTTCGCCTGACGCCTATTTTTGTATTTTATTCTATATATCATGAATGTTTGTAATGCAATTTTTCACTAAATTTGTGCTTCTTGTTTAGCTGCTGTGTATTTTCAAAACCATATTGCTATTTTTGCCCATTATCCTGCATTTTAATGTTTTTTTTTCTTGGCTGTACATCGCTTTGAAACAGTGTTCAAGCGCTTTATAAATGCATTTAAGTTAAGTTTTAAGTTTAGTGCCATACGGCAACTCAGGGTTGTCAGTCCATTAGGAGCTACGTATGATTAAAGGATTGTTGTTGGCCCAATGACCAGGGCACTAATGTAAAGCGCATCGAGACGTGTTTGCGAATCGTGCTATTATAATAAAAAGAGTTATCAATATTAACAATTCAATTAAATTTAATTGAATGAGTTTTACTATGAACAATTATTTCACTGACATTAGTATATATTTGCAGGTACGTGCGTACGAGTCGATGCAACACTTCACAAACCGACATGCTCTGTTAAACACATCTCGCTTTAATAATTAAGCTCGGGAAAATGGAAACGCGGACGGCAGTTTTTTTTAATTAAGCAAATTTTGCAAAATCTACAAATCGTACAAATTTGGCATGTTTGCGTGTGCTTTCATTACACCTATTACCACACCTATCGTGCTGGTAGCAACTTGTTTGAGCTTGCTGAAAACAAAGAATGAAACGCAATGAGATAGTCAGATATAACACTGCAGGTGATTTTTTTTCCAGGATTCTGAACAGAGAAATCATACCAGCAAACTAATGTACTGCTAAAGAAATTATCCTTTTTGAAAAGTCAAAAATAGATGGGACTGTCCCCAAGCCTCATACATTGAATCAGTAAAGAGAGCTCAGTTAGTAACTGCGTTCGATCCCAAGTCGTCTGCATAAAGAATAACGCAAAGCTATAAACCTTTTGGACGCTTACTTAAAGCCATTAGACCCTTTCGGTTCAGAAAAAAAAAGTTCACAGATTTACAAATAACTTACAGGGTTTACAGAAGGCAATGGTGAAAGACTTCTCTTGAAATATTATTCCATTTAATGCTTTACTTTTTGAGAAAACAGCAAAACAATATAAATTCTCGTTAACGTGAATTACGGATTTATTTTAAACACATGTCATGACACGGCGAAACGCGCGGAAACAAGGGTGGGTTTTTCCGTTGTTTTCTCCCGACACCGATGACCGATTGAGCCTAAATTTTCACAGGTTTGTTATATGATGTAGAAGTTGTGGTTCACAAAGTGTGGGCCTTGGACAATACTGTTTACCGGAAGGGTCCAATAACTTTAATGCTTTGTTATAGAGTAAGGACAGAGATATACACTGAAAGTATAATACACTATTTATAATTACCCTGACGATGTGGTATAAACTTTCCAGGATTGGTGACCATAGGTTTCGGTTTGAGTGCAGTAGTGCCAAAGTCCCATCGAGCGAATACAGGATTATTAACCTGCAGGTTTGTTCAGGCACATCGCACAAGTATCTCACGTAGACTACTTCCTACATACATCCTATTTTCGAGGCACCTGACCCTAGAATTTTAGGGCAGTGTTGTGTGTTACCATGTGCCACATGTGTTTGTTCTACACCCCACGTAAGACAATATTTAGCGTGACATCGCCGAGGTCAAACAAGGTGTTGTAAAGTGACTCTTTACAAAGTGCAATGTTTTCTCCACATAATGGTGATGAACAATGGTTCATCATCACTCCCTACACCAGCATCTCTTTGTAAACAAACACAAGCGTTAAACCATGAAGGCGAGACTAGACTTGTGAACAAGTCGTTAATGTCTGTAGTGGTGATGATCGTTTCGACTGTCTCCGCGATTCCCTGGACACTGCCGATACGTTCGCGAGGCTGCTGGCTGCTAGACCCCGAAAGACTATCTGCTCTTGCACTCTACAGCCTCGTTTAATCGGGGAGTAGTTGTCGGCAGCCAGCAGTTTCGCGCAAGAGCAGTGATCTCGCGAGAGCAGTATTCGATTGCAGAAACATGAATCATAACGCCGCCACTTTTCATCGTGACCATGCCGTGACAGACCATTAACGACTTGTCAACACGTCTATCAAGGCGAGGTGGCCTCAATTAAACGCTTCAAGGCCTGCCGTTGTCTTGTCCCCTACACTAGCAATGCCTTTTTATTTTTACCACAAAACATATTAGGAATGACACCTTTTGTTCTATTTTCCGATGAAACGTCGCAGCGTTTTCACATAGTGGTTACTAAAACTGCGACCATAATCAGTTCATAAAAACTCAAATCTGCTCAACTAAAAACTCAAAACTCAAACTCAAAACTCAAACTCAAAACTCAAACTCAAAACTCAAACTTAAAACTCAAACTTAAAACTCAAACTCAAAATTCAAAACTCATTTCTGTAAACAAAAAAGGTTCCGTCAGATGTGCCAAGTCCCCCATCTGCCCCACTACAGTGTTTGGTATAATGTCAGGTGACTACACTGAACGAGATGGCACACAAACTCAAAAGCACAAACACAGTGCTGATCAGAATTTCTGCAAACTGACAAGTTTGTAATAATAATGTGACCCCAAATCTACCTTTACCTTTAAAAAAAAACTTTACGAAAGTGAATAACAAGGATTGACTTAAAACCAAAACAATCAAACAAGGAAATCAAAACCATCCATTTCTGAATAAAACAGTTGTTTCCCCAATTTGTAAGTGGCACGTGATAGAGTGCAGCTTCAAAAGGCACGTTTTCCTTTACCATAAAGTTCATGACATGTAGTTCCATTGTTCGAAGACCTTTTCCCTATTCTGTGTAAGTTTGTATATAAAAGTCAGATCAGCACGACATTTGCTATCCTTGTTAAGTTGGGACCATCGCCCTTTTCGAAACCACTGACTCGGCTCCAGATTTGACTCCGGCTAGCTTGGCCCCGCCGTTGTTTTGACATTGTTGCTCGTGCTTTGCGTATACGCGCTCAGGGTTTCAGACGATAGGACGGAGCCTGAGGCTGAATCCAAAGCCGAAGCCGTGGTTTCGAAAAGGGCTTTTCATGTTTTATGTTTTATTTACCGATCGAGCCAATACTATAAATAAATTTGCATTTAACACTGATACTAATAATAAATGTAATTAATCAAACAATCACGCACCAAACATCCCTTAATTAAAAATAAGAAATATAAAGTCGGGTTATCTTATTAAAAGGACTTTTGTATTTAAAGATTGCAGTTAACCTCTTCAATTTAAAATCCTTTTTTGTATTTTTAATCTAATACTTCTCGTGCATGTTTTGTTTTACTGTCGTTTTAAGTTCTAATTATGAGGATTGTGACGACGAATGGTTGATGTTACAATTTTCACAGTACTTCTCAATCGAAAGATTTGAACGAATTGATTTAAAAAGGACACATACAAAGAAACTATATCCTCTGTGGAAACTGTTACAAAGAAGACCCCTAAAAAAAAAAAAAAAAAAAAAAAAACATACAAAATGACGAACTGTCAATTATGTTATAAATTACGCATCAGTCTTAAGTGTTGTTCTAAACCTGAACAGTTCAGCTGAACTTATTTTGATATGTTCTATTATTTGCAAATAAAAGATAACCGAACTTTTTGACGATGTTATCTCTGAAACCATGCATCACGGTGACTGTATCTTACATATAAACAACATGACTAAACATTCTAAAGTTGGTTCCAAAGGGCATGATGATGTGGTAGTGTGTTTAAAGGTACTGGACACTATTGGTAATTACTAAAAATTAGTTGTTAGAATACAAACTTACTTGGTAAAGAGCAATGGAGAGCTGTTGGTAGAATACACAATTTTGAGCAACGACTTTTTGAGAAAGATATCATTTCTCATCAAATAATATGAACAAATTTCAGGCTTGAAGCCTAGCTTTTTATGGCATCTTGAAGCACACACATTTTGTGCAACAAAGGTATTTTTCTTTAATTATTCTCTTGCAACTACGATGACTAACTGAGTCAAAATTTCCATAGATTTGTTATGATTTGTGCAAGTTCAGATACAGCAAGTGAGAAGTCTTTGAAAATTAGGTGTCCAGTGGCTTTAAAGCCATTATGGACCCTTTCGGTTCAGAAAAAAAAAAGTTCACAGATTTACAAATAACTTACAGGATTTACAGAAGGCAATGGTGAAAGACTTCTCTTGAAATATTATTCCATGAAATGCTTTACTTTTTGAGAAAACAGCAAAACAATATAAATTCTCGTTAACGAGAATTACGGATTTATTTGAAACACATGTCATGACACGGCGAAACGCGCGGAAACAAGGGTGGGTTTTTCCGTTGTTTTCTCCCGACTCCGATGACCGATTGAGCCTAAACTTTCACAGGTTTGTTATTTGATATAGAAGTTGTGGTACACAAGTGTGGGCCTTGGACAACACTGTTTACCCATGGAGCAATAAACTAGTTTATTGCTCCATGGTTTACCGAAAGGGTCCAATGGTTTAAAATCACATGGGAACATTGTATAGTTGGTTCCAAAGTGATTGCTGGAAAAGTACCACATCTACAATTGTAATAATTACCTTTGTGTTCATATGTTCATTCACAACGTGACTATGAACTAAAACATTTTGTTCGGTTTGAAGAAGTGATTGTGTGTAATAATGATGATTTATTGGGTCACACTTCCGAGGAATAATAGGGAAGTGCGGTCGTTGAATGTCTTCCGATTCAAAGTCGGGCAGTGACCCCGTATCTTTGTTTTATGGATGTGATGTTATGTTTACTTTCTGGCAATGGAAATATGCAAAATAATTGTGCTACCCCTTCTCTCTGTTTATTGATTGTTTTAAATTAATTTCGCATGTCGTGATATAATTATGTTAATGAATCTAATGAATAAAGATATATAAGTGCAAGCACTTTTTTTTTTATTGCTGAGCGTGTGTTTTGCTCTCCACTTAAAACACAATCGTTTACAATTTACTATCATAGTGGGTAAACTGTGACTTGCAACAGTCAAAGAATGTTGCATTCCACACATAAATACACAAAGTATTGGCAAATAATTTGTCAAACTGTGCACCCGTGACCCCGAGGTCACTACTTCCGTCAACACTCTACCCAGTATGGTCTGTCTGTGTTACGATTGCCATCGTTTGCAAGATCAACTCTGGTGGGAAAGTCTTCATTGCTTGTTATTTTCTCTAAGTCCTTTGGTTCAACATAGGTCTATCCTGTTTTTTTTATTTTTTTTAAATTTTTTTTTACATGTTTTTTAAATCTCAAATGTTGTTTAAAGACAGGTCATTGCGTTTTAAATATTGTGCCTCATATTGTCTTAGATGGGCTCCATTGCAAATTACGAAATTATAATACCAAGTTCTATGAATGAAGGATGGCAACGATATGTTTGCAAAATATTATTCACATATTGGTTTATTCAATCAAAACTTAGCATCCGAAATTGTTTGAATGAAATAAAAACAAATACAAACTCACAGAAAAGCTTTTAGGCCATTACATAAGTAGGTCTCGTTTTCATTTCTTCCAAAACAAGCCTACTTCAGCGTTCTTGACACATCTTAGCTTTAATTTTATTCTGTTTATTCTTTTAACCACATATAGGGGGCCTGCATTGATTTTGTGTCAATGGGATTTTTGTTAAACTCTTAGGACTGTCACTTTAAAGTAGAACACGGAACACTTTACCTTGTTAATTTTTAATAACCAAAGTAAAGATGTCAAAGAGGGGGGGGGGGGCCACCGGTCGATGTGTGTGCCCCCCCCCGGCCCCCCAAACCCCACCTCTAGGTTACATCACTGCCTAATTATCCGAGGATTAGAGCAATTACCAGATTCACGCCTCACAGAAAGTAATTATGCTCATTCGTCCTGTAATGACTGCATAAACAAACACAGCATGTCTGTTAAGCAGTTCAAATACATGACGTTAAAGGCACTGTACACTATAGGTAATATTGTTCAAAATAATTGTTAACATAGATGGTTGCTTGGTAACAAGCAATGGAAAGCTGAGAAACAGTCCCCTCTGATGAAGTATTTTCTTTTCTTTTCTTATTGTAAAAGGGTAATTCCTCCCTCAAATATTAAACTACTTAATTCAGGCCTGTAGCCTTTTGCTAGGGATATGAAAGCACACACGTCTGCAACAAGGCTGCAAAAGATGTTATTTCTTACTTAAAGATTTCACAAAAAGGTCTAAAGGTCTAAAGCCATTATTAGGCACCTAGAAGCACACATCTGCAACAAGGGTGTTTTGGCCTTTATCATTTTCTTGGAACTACGATGATCATCTGGTTATAAAAAAATTACTGAAGATTTGTTACTGTATGCATAAGCTGAGATACACCAAGTGAGAATACTGGTCTTTGATCAAGTTCAGTATCTTTAAATTACTTGTTCTGTTCTCAATTAGGTTACTGTAAAATAAAGCATTAATTGTTAAAGTGACGTACAATTTTAACGGTCGTCAGACCATTATTCTGCGAAATGACTTTTAAATTAGATTCTAACATCCATCACGAATAATATGCGCATAAAAAAACGAATAAATGAAACATTTGAAACCTGTGAAAACTTGAGCTCAATCGGTCGTCGAAGTTGCGAGATAAATAATGAAAGAAAAAAACACCCTTGTCGTGTGCTTTAAGATGTTTGATTTCCAGGCCTTAAAAATTATAAATCCGAGGTCTTGAAATCAAATTCGTGGAAAATTACTTCTTTCTCGAAAGCTACGTCACTTCAGAGGGTGCTGTTTCTCACAATTTGTTATACTTTCAAACTCTCATCATTACTCGTTACCAAAAAAGGTGTTATGTTAATAATTATTTTGAGTGTTACCAATAGTGTCCGCTGCCTCAATGCTTGAATGGGAATGGGTGGTATACATTACCAGAAAATGATCTTTATATCATGGCTGCTCTGCAATGATTGATATTGAAAGTTCATAAATATTTCATTAATTACAGGGTCCTTTCACGCCTACGGCAACCATCTGAGTAAATAACCAGACAGGACACTTTGGACTAAACAAGCAACTTATACTGTGAATTTGAAGTTGCTGTCTTATAGATGAGGTACCCAAAAAAAAAAAAAAAAAAAAAAAAATAAGAGAAAAATATTATCTCTTGTTGAATTTTTGTTATGTGCACCAAAAGAGATTGGTTGATACTTATTGGGTGTTTGTGACAATTATCGTGAACAATATTGTTATTATACATCGAACATTATCAATTCAGTTCGTTTAAATTCGATCTTTAAAATATCCTCAAAGTGTCATTAAAAATTACTGAAATGCCAATCACCAAACCTTAATAACTCATTCGAACATCTATGATCACATTGCTCAAGAGATCAAACACAAATATGTATTTCGCCCTAAACGAAGACCAATAATGCGTTAACATTGTATACGAAACAGAGTAGGCGTCCTATAACACATCAGCTAGCATGTTAGCATGGAGGTAGACATTCTACCTCCATGATCTTAGACACACTATTTCATATAGCTCCATGATTTCACGAAGTTCGCAATAATATTCTTCGAACAAACATTCTCGTCGACAATGTCGTACTTACCAATAAAATGGTGAGAGGTACTTTAAATTCGCTGTGTGGCAGCAGATTGAAGACTAAAATCAAGCACTTTAATATGATCACAAATTCACCTGATAAGAGTCCATCTACAAATGACTAGTGTCACCGAAGAAACACAATTCTTAGGTTGAGTGAGTGGTCAAACCGGTATTGACGGAAACCATATGCAAATAAGGACGGGTATCCGGTTTCAAATGCACAAACCGGGGGGTGAGGTTATACTCACACAGTTCGGCGCAGTCCTGTCACCTTTTCGTTTATGGTGATATTATAACGGCATGAAAATAGCTTTATGCATGAGACGTTTGGACTTCAAAAGTGAATTTGTCTGTTTCTTGGTAAAGTTATATTTTCAATGTATTATTAATGGTTTATTTTCAATGCCCCCCCCCCCCCCAGACACACCTCAGCCCCACACAAAGTACACTTTGCCCAAGCTGTCTTTTAGATGCAATGCAGAGCTTATTAAAGCTCGCACCATTAGTCTAAATTAGAGTTCGCATTTCAATGATGGAGTGGAGTCGTTTGAATTCCCTACATTTATGCTAAAGGCAATTATTATACAAAATTGGTTTGTTATGCAACTCTAGACTTTGCTTGACAAGGTTATGTTTTTATTTGTTATTTTTATAATGTATTATTAATATTACTATTATAATTTGTATTGTTGTAAAAAGCGACAAAACCATACATCACATTATGCATTGTATTGTTTAACCTTGAGAGAAGTAATGCGAATACTATTTTATAATGCGAATAAAAATACGAATAAAAATACGATTTATCACAATGACAATCACTATAAAGCGATAAAGAGAACAGTCATCTATTCTTGAATGCGTTGCCAGGATACCACATGCCATATGGTGGTCTGCGTAGCAAATCAACATAATTTCTTCTCTTCATCCAGATGTAAGATAAGGGATTCGGAAGTTAATTATGGCGTGTTTTTTGGTAGTTCTATTGAGAACCGTTTAAAATATACGTGTGTTAATTTCCTAAATAAGCGTTAAATTAATGAACTTTGGACCAAAGCCGTCCCTAAAATTACTGATCACACACGAGCGAGACTGACAATGCAATTCTTAATGAGGTGTAGGCCTTCAAAGACACTGGACACTATTGGTAATTGTCAAAGACCAGTCTTCTCACTTGGTGTATCTCAACATGTGCATAAAATAACAAACCAGTGAAAATTTAAACTCAATTGGCCGTGGAAGTTGCGAGATAATAATGAAAGAAAAAAACGTCCTTGTCAAACGAAGTTGTGTGCTTTCAGATGCTTGATTTCGATACCTCAAATAATTCTGAGGTCTCAAAATCAAATTCGTGGAGAATTACTTCTTTCTCGAAAAATACATCACTTCAGAGGGAGCCGTTTATCGCAATGTTTTTTACTATCAACCTCTCCCTATTACTCGTTATCAAGAAAGTTTTTATGCTAAGTTTGAGTAATTACCAACAGTGTCCACTGCCTTTTGGGTCTGAGCTTGGGTTGGGTTAGGGAAGGAGGTCTAAAATGGAGTGTCATTAATTATTATTATTATTAAAATGTATATAATTGTTTGTTGTACATTCTCACCATAATAATCATTGTGCCATTATTATAAATAAGAGCCTTGTAATAAACAGAAAATCTGAAAATAATGAGTGCAAGTTGCAAAAAATAAAGGGTACTCGACTTCGATGATAGGTTTCTTTGCCTACAGTGCAAGAATCAATTATCTGACCCAAATCTCGGTTACAGCGGCCTCGTCGAACGCATTATCCATTTTCACATGACAGTAATTCCATTTTCACTTCATAGCCTGACTAGCTGGATTTTTGCATAAAAGGTACTGTACACTATTGATAGTCACTTAAAGGCACTGGACACTATTAATAATTACTTAAAGGCAGTAGACATTATCTCATGAGAGTTTTGAGGTCTCGAAATCAAGCAACTTCGTGTGACCATGGTGTGACATCCCAGGTTTTTTTTGTTTTTTTTTCATGAATATCTCGCAACTTCGACGACCGATTGAGCAAAAAATTACAGGTTTGTTATTTTATGCATTCTGTTGAGATACACCAACTGTCAAGACTAGTCATTGACAATTACCAATAGTGTCCAGGTTCTTTAAAATAGTTTTAAGCATCCCCGACTTGTTTACGAGCAATGGAGAGCTGTTGACAGTATAAAACATTGTGAGAAACGGCTCCCTCTGAAGTAACTTTGTTTTGAGAAAGAGGTAATTTCTCACTCAAACGAGATAAATATTTCAGCTAAAGCCTTTTGTCATAGGCATCTTAAAGTACACAAATATTTGCAATAGGTGTTTTGTCTTCTTGCACTGTTCTCTTTCGACTTCGATGACCTAAGCTAAGCTGCGACGCGTCAGGAATGATGGGCGGGCTATTAGTATTACGCTGTTAGCAAGTCCACAAAGCCATGTCAAATTTGATTTTCCAGTTCTTGAATTATCCATTAAAGCCATTATACACTTTTGGTACAGAAAAAAAAATCACAGATTTACAAATAACTTACAGGGTTTACAGAAAGTAATGGTGGAAGACCTTTGAATTATTATTCCATGAAATGTTTACTTTTTGAGAAAACATTAAAACAATATCAATTCTCGATAGCGAGAATTACGAATTAATTTGATTTGAACACATTATCATGACACAAGGAAACAAGGGTGGGTTTTCCAGTTATTTTCTCCCGACTCCGATGATCGATTGAGCCTAAATTTTCACAGGTTTGTTATTTTATATAGAAGTTTGTGGTACACGAAGTGTGGGCCTTGGACAACACTGTTTACCGAAAGTGTATAATGGCTTTAAGATTCGAACACTGATCTGCGCATCCAGGAAACATGACATAACTAAAAACCAAGGCGTGCTCATGCCCTACCCTTAAAGGGTAATATCACTATCGTTGGATATGATTCAATCTACGAAAGCAATGTTACTATTAATATAGAACACATGATGAATCAGCATTAGTATGAAAAGTTCGACTTTGGTAAATACCCAGTGAAATCTAAATTATGTAAAATAAAAATGTGCAAAATCGGCCTGTTAAAAAAAAATGCTATCAAAAAAAAATGTATGTAAAAACTGTGAATCTCAAAAGATTGTCTGATAGGTGGTCTGCAGTCACGTGGTCGTTGTTCTCGTTTTGTTCTCGTGTGAGACCAAGAGTCGCAAAATGAAATCCCATGTCGCTTTCTTGACTGCTGCATCAGGGTATTTTAAAAAATCTTGGCAAGGCTGAATAACTTAACAATGATGCCCTCTGGTGATAAAAACACATCAAATGTGAAAAGTTCACGCCATGTGTGTTGTCGCATTCTAGGTTTCCGAAAATTTTCAAAATCTACAAAATAGGTTGTTAAAATGACACAAATCTCTGCCAAAGCATCCCCTTGGCGTTTCTTTAATATCATGATGTTAATTTTGAGTCTCTTTCGGGCGTCAGTACGCAAAAACGAGGTGGCAACTTTAACACCCCAGTTTTTTGCAGGACTACAACCGTCCTAGAACTGATTCGAAAACTTGCTTATTGAACCGACCGTTCAACGACTAGTATTCTCACTTTGTTCATTCCAAAATACGCACACGTGTGAAAATTAATCCCACAGCGGGATTTACGAGTTCATTTTAATAATTGACAATCGCTGAAACGTTTTCAATTAGACTGGCTAGACCTACTACGAATAAGATTTATTCACGTCTTTCAGGTTTAATTAATTTTCAAACTTCCTTCTAATGATAATATATAGCAGCTGTTACAACTGCTTTTGAATGTCGAACTAAAAATCAAATAAGATGTTTTTCAATCAAATTGTTCAGCAGAATGCTTGCACTTCGTAGTGATAATTTATACTATGTTAATAAAAAAAAATCAACAACTTCGATCCTTTGCTCCTCTTATTTTCTATAAATAGATATGGTTTTGTTTGCTTATTTGTTCATCTAAAGAAGGTCCGGTAAAGATCGTAAGCCAATGCCATCTACCCTACTCATTATATAATGCATTTATTGTTTACCTATTGAAAACTGGTGAATTTTTCTTCTGACAAATTCATGCGTAAATAACTGAAAACGTAGTATATTTCCTGTAATAAGGTGTCATTAAACGTTTAGGTTTGCCGCATTATTTGCCATTTTAATAGCTAGAATTTTCTCAAGGAGACTTTCCAGAGTAGACAGATTGAGGGCGTCCTTTGGGTGATCGTCGCTGCGGTCTGCAGACGCTCCAGCAACGCCTTGTAGGGAGGCTACTTGCTTCGGTTGATGAATGACAGATTCACGTCGGCCTGACATAAGACGCGAGATCAACCCTGCTGCGGTCTGATGATCATCAAGTTCTGGTGAGGTTTGGGGGTCCATCTCGGGGTTCGATGGGCTACCTGGTTCCAGCCCAATGAAGCGTTTCACGGCTATGTCATTGGCATCTCCTTGCACCTCTCCTAAGATACTAGCTGGAGCATCAGCGGGTGTGTCTTCATCTGAGGTCGAGTACCTCATACCTCGTCGAGGAGAGCCGCGTAGGAGGTTTCTGATCAAAGCCTCAACCGAGCCTCCCTGTGAGATAGGTTTAACCGGTATCTCATCATCATCACGAAGGTCGACTTGTCCTGGTTGTGTACGTTTACGCAGGGGGTTGCTTATCATAACCTCAGCAGACCCTCCTAAAGCTTTTTGAGAAACCTCACCATCATCTTGAAAGTTGACCGGACCTTGCATATGTTCTCGCAAGAGGTCGCTGATCATCTCATCAACTGAGCCTCCGTGTGAAACAACAGGTACCTGATCATCATCACGAAGGTCGACTTGACCTCGCAGTGTATGTTCCCGCAGGAGGTTATTGACCATAGCCTCAGCAGATCCTCCTGAATCTTTAACACTCGACCCCGGTTTCAACTGTTGGGTGCCGAAAGGAACCGGATCTCTCGAGTCCGGAAAGGTGACGAGGCGCTGACCTCTCCGATCGGAGTGAGATGTTGTGATGAATCTCTTGTTACGGACGAGAGGTACGGTACCTGCACCTCTCCGTGAGGCTGAGAGCCTCATGGTGGCATGGGCGACATCGGGTAGAGGCCAAGCTGAGGTGGCGTGAACGATCAGGCCGAGTAGGAGCAAGATAACAACCCTCATGGTGCTGGGTTTAATCTGTGAAGAGATGTCCAACACTTTAAACAGAAACGCAAAACACATCATCTCAACTTCCATTTTTACATGCTGTTTTCATCAAAATATTGTTTAAAATGATTGGGTATTATTTAAAAAACACCATAAACGTCCACAGATTACATTCAACTTACACGGTTAAGTGATATAAAGGCCTAGTAGAAAGCTTCCCTAAAATATCACAGTGAGTAGGGATTCATGTTGTGGCCGAACATTTACGATCTCAAAATAACTTGATGCGCCGAAGAACAAGACGTGTTTTTCATCAAAATACCCATAAATTATGACAAGACTTTAGCTTAATTGTTTGTCCTCGTCTTATTCAGATCAATCAAGTAAAACAGTTCTCTTATTGTATGCAATGAATCAATTTGTCAAAAAAGAAAAATTAACAACCAACTATGATGGGAAATCAAAACACTCACCAACTTGTAGCACAAATTTCGATAAAACGGAAAGAACACTTCGTGGCTTAAACTTCAAGGAAAGTGTGGAGGACTGGAAATTTGTTTCTTGATTTTGATCGGTTACATTTTAGCCGACGTAGTCAATTTGACCAATCAAAATCTTTCCAACTGTCGTCTATTGATATTTACACTAATTACAATATTTAAGTTTTAATTACAAACGGCCAGGTTCTGATTGTTTCAACTCCAAGACAGTAAACGGTAGCAGCTGTGTTTCTAAGATCTATTGTTTGTGATGACGTTGGATGCCATGATAATTCAGATAATAAACAAGCTGCATGGCTTGAACTATCTTCCTACCACAGTACAATGGGGTAAACATACTTTGTCATGGTCAAACAAAACAGCTACTACGTAGCCTTGATTCAAGGCTGTTGGCGTAGAGTGCCCGGCCCGCGGTGTGCGGCACTATTCGGCAACAACTACATGCAGTGCATACACGAAGTCGTGAGTACGGTCGTTTCTTTCAACCTCGTACGCGTGGCTCAAACAACAGAAAGTACTCAATGTAATGTACATCGTACAGATGATACATGTACATACGTTTACATGGCTGTACACGTATTATGCACGCTTCGTGTTATGTATGGGCTGGCGGAATTCAGTGGGGACTCTGATTATGCCGGTCGCGGCCGGCTGGACCGCCTTGATCAAGGCTACTTATGACGTCATGCTATCGTCACTCAAAAGAGCACCACCTTGGGAAAAAGGTTCTAGAAAACAAAACACTGTGAAAATATTAGTTTTGTCAATTTAAAATATCGTTTATTTAAATTTATGTCAAGAGTTAACAAAATATATCGATTTAGCAATGGATGGGAAATGGCAACATGTTTTCTTTACTCACAGTCAGTTCGAAGACGTGAAATGTAGGCCTACATGCATAATAGAACCAGAATAGTAACCAACATTTTAGTCAACAACCATAACAACAAAAGTAGCACGCACCAACATTCGTCATAACGGCACCATATTGATCGCGTTCACAGTGTTCAGTATGCAGACAGGAACACTTATTATCACTGATTACCTACTTGCATCTGTGTGTAAAAAAAATGTCTACCATCAATTTCACAATCGCAACATGTGCGGACCTTAAATTTGTGAAATTGATTTAATGTTTGTCTGTTTTTTGGAGTTGGTGAATATTAAAATAAGCGGACAACTTCCAAGTGAGAGAATTTTGTTTAGGGGCAGACAAAACCATTATAAAGCAGAAAAAGTACAATTACTGTAATACCTGATGGCTTGTTCATAATTATTCAAAATAATTAGTTTGTTTTAATTATTTAATTATTATAACAATTCGCGCATAAAAGCAGTACATGCCCAGCAGTAGCGCAGTTATGCAGTTTCACATTCCATATTAATTTTTAAACCATTAATTTCATTCGAGCATGCAAAATGAATATTTACACTTACTAATAATTAATTTAAAGGCACTGTACACGTTTGGTAATTGTCAAAGACCCGTGTTCTCACTTGGTATATCCCAACATAGGCATAAAATAACAAACCTGTGAAAATTTGGGCTCAATCGGTCATCGAAGTTGCGAGAAAATTATGAAAGAAAAAACACCCTTATTGGACGAATTTGTATGCTTTCAGATAGGAATATTATTTTAGTGAGAAAGTACCTCTTTCTCAAAAACTACGTTACTTCAGAGGGAGTCGTTTCCCTAAATGTTTCGTACTATCAACAGAGCTCATTGAAGTCAGTTTTTAAGTTAATATTTGTTTTGAGTAACTACCAAACGTGTACCTTCCCTTTAACAACAATGCTTTTAAGCTATATATTCTTTCATTTTCAAATCAAAACTCAAATTCCAGATTTGTGCAGCATACCAATAATTATAACAACATCTTTGGTGCTGAGAGACTTAAATCTCTTTTCTGGTTCAATGGCAAGTTTCTCTTTTTTTTTGTGTTTTTTAATCAGAGAGCATTACTCCACTCGCAGCTCATCTCGACAGTTTCGTGCTTACCGTAGCCGATAAAAATGCTAAAATGTAAGCGTATTTTCACAGGTTAGCAAAGAAATAAGGGGGCCATTATAGTGCTCGCGGTTACCAGCGCTACAAATAATATCGTACAGCAACCACAACAGCGGCCGACAGAGGGCGCTACTCACATTTTTGAAACCTAGTTCTAACCGAACCTGGAATTTGGATCAAGCGAAACCGTAATAGTACAGTGTTGCCGAAATGTTTCATTTTCAAAGTTACAACCACCTTCATAAAGATTGGGGAGATTAAAATACACTTGTGTTTCTTTTAAAATGGCATATTATTTATTTACACTGCATGCTGCATGCACTTTTTAGTTTAATTCTACACAATCTCCTTCAGGTGAATGTACAATAGTCGTTTTCATCATGGAGCCGCCATCTTGGTCTATCCCCCACCTCCTCTCTTAGTACTCAAATCCAATCTAACCGAAGCGGAAGTAAAGGGGGTAGTCTAGTTCCCTTTTTTAAAGTTTAATGATACTAACTCATTAATGGCAGTGTAGACAGGGAACGCGACATAGATGGTAGCTTCATGGTGAAGGTTTGTAGTATGGTGGCTTGGCCAGGCTGGTCTACTACCATTATCCGCACGGATAACGGCATGTGTTGGCTTTATAATATGTTTACACTGTGGGTTTAATTTAACTATGAATCTCAATAACCATGAAAGCCATGTGAAATATTGCGAGGTCAAAGGTGATTATGTATGTGGCCCCAACAGCAGATCTCTGGTGTAATTCGCGAGCCTCGAAGTTTGACGTCAGATGTTCAGGGTATAGTGGCTTTCGTAAACTTATTAACCACAATGTCAAAGTCTGTTTTATTCCGAAGGGGGCGCTGTTTAGAGTATCGTTGAGGGATGTTAGGTGCTCTTTGAAATACACATCACGAACTGATATGCCAACTTTTACTCAAATTGGATGGTGACATTCTTGAACGTCTCTGACGTGTTAAAAATGGTTTCATGATATATTTTTTAGAACTGCATAAAGGGTACACATGGATATCACACATAGATGGGAAGTAAAGTCAACTCGACCTCGGCCGGCATTTCTTCTCGCCACACAGCCACATTGGCTTGCAGAGCCGTAAGGCAACTCAATGTGGAACAATACACTTCACTTACTACATGAAGTGTAGTTATGTAAGGTATTGACTCCAACATCATTTTGACCAAATTTGTTTTGTTTTCGAAAAAAACGTTATCAATATTGAATATGTCAAACTATAATTTAAAATCAGCTTTGGTGGGTTAAGATTGTACAAAAATATGCGTGTTGGTTCTTGTAGTATTAACCATAAGTGGAATGCATGTTTGTAGTAAAATATTATTACGTCACTACTTCATCGTGGGTTTTTCGGATACGATTTGAGTTGCTGACGTAATGTTGTAGGAAAGCGATCCGAAGACACAACAAATATTTAAATTGCAAAACGCTAACAATCACCGAATTGTGTTTATTTGCGCAATTGAAGAAAAATTAAATAAAATTCAAATAAAATAAAATAAAATAATTACAATAGATGTCCCGCTAAGGAGAGTTTGAAGAGGTACTGGCTGATAAGGAAACCAAGACATCACTTGGTTTGCATCCACTTAAATGTTGTCTTGAAAAATCATTGGTAAATGAAAACAAACTTTATCCGCCCATCGCCAGCACAGTCACAAACAATTTGATGAGATGTTTTTTTTTTAGTAGTCCACACTAAGTTCCACCATGTGTAGACCATTGAAGTATTTTACAGTGTGTTTTGGAGATGAAATGCTTCTTTTTCGTAGTGCTGTAAAAAAAATAGGTAGGAGAGAAAACAAAACAATTTCGTAGTTAATTACTTTTATCAATTTAAAAATATTTCAAGAAAAATACGAAATTAATACCAACAACAATGTATTTCATTTATATTGCCCTCTCTCCAGGGCCAGCCTGTTTCAGGGCGCATAACAGTAAAATACCACTACGAGAAAACTACAAAGGAAAAAAGTCACCAGTACAAATAAGCAAAATATAAATCAAATTCACATTGACAAAAAAGGTGCATGCACACCGTACTCTATAGTCAATTGTAGTGACATCAGACTTTGCTAAGCAATTTCGATTGACTTAAAGACAAAACAAAACTACTCTTGGCTCTTTGTGAAATTAGCGCCAGGACAAGTACTGGAGGACAGGATTGTAATAGACTGGTCCCCTTACACTTTGAGTTTGAATGAGTCAGGCGGTATACGGGCAAATCATGGCAGAGGATATCGGTTCCCGCACCGAAATGAGCGATGTCGGAAATTGGCGGTCCGTCGACGTGCATCTTCTCGCGAATTACATCGAAATCAAGCGAGAAATCACCCTTCTGAAAATGTACAACAAATAACAGTTTATTATCCTGCAAATTCGCAATGTTAATGTTAATATAAACGATAATGCGTAGGCCTATCAATAAATATTTATAAAATCAAATTGTCAACACAATATAAATAAGCACACATATTATATTCTGGAGAGCTTTTATACAGTTACACATTAACATAACATCATAACACATTTGGATTAGGCCTATGAATATTTAGGCAACATTCTAATTTAAGATTAGAAGTAAAGTTCAAAGAATGTTCAAAGCAATAAATAACACCACAATGTATATAATATTCAAAATATCCAATAGGCCTATGATAAATTGGAATCTAAATAAAATGTTTATGTTATTTGAATCCAACCTGAAACAAACAAGAACACTGTTATTGCATAAAGTCGGCATAAAATTATGCCTCAATACAATTGCACAGAAATGAGAATAATTATAAACAATGCAAATATTCACATTCAAGTTGTCAGATAAAACAATATAACATGATTCATAGAAAATCGCACACACAACAATTTGTAAAACATAAGCGCATCATAAAATAATATGGTTACAAATAATGCAAAAATACAAATAATGCAAAATAGTTATGAATTGTATACTTTCACCAACAACAGATTCAAATTCAAGCTGAATGAAAAGGGAGACAATGGTAAATTGCAGTCACACACATAATAATTTGTAAAACGTAAGCACAACTTTTCAAATAATCCACAAATACAAATAACGAAAATATTCAAAGATGAGGAAATGCATCAAATTTCACAAACAACATAACAACATCATTTCAAATATTGATCTCCTGTGAATAATTGAAGAGATTGAAGGAACAAACTGGAAGAGATTGAAGGAAAGATATTGAAGGAAAACAAGTAAAATGTAACAAACATAAAACGTTTGAAAAATTTGTGAAGTTAAACAAGATATCAATAATGTCAAAACACTGATAATTTTCCTCTAAAGACAACTGTCCTTAGTACAGTGCATATTCAAAGGGGAAACTCAAAATGATATTAGAACATATCAAGGGGTTAACAGTTAATAAAGAGGGGCAATATGACAGTGATTATAGTGGCGAGGGGGCAATGAATAGGGTCAAAGAGGTCATGACTAGACCAAGGGGCAACAAGACAAATGCCTCCCATTGCATTTGTAAGGAATTAGGCCTTCACAATTACAAATTACAATCATCATCAACAAAAATAACAGTAGTAAACAGCTACAGCAATAACAATCAACTATAAATAATATACAAGTTGCGGGTACAACCAGGTGTACATCTCTGTTATGGGAGTGTTACCTCTGAAAAGAGCCGGTGTGGTATCGACGTTTCGAACAGTATACCCTGCTCGTCTTCAGGAGAAAGAGCAGATGATACCGTTCGAAACGTTGAGACCGAACCAGCTCTTTTAAGGGCAACCATTTTCCCCAAAAGAGGTTACACATGGCAACAGCAAGTTATAGTTATCCACAACCATTCAAAGCTTCAAACAGTGCTTAGCATGTTCTGTGTTTATATATCACGACAAGGACAAATAAGAGAAGAGAATAACAACATTATAAATTTAAGAAACTTACAAGATATCTGACAAAAGCTTCAAGCAGCGTCTTTGGCTGGACTACCTGCGATGTGTTAAGCTTCATTATGAAACATACCCCCTCAGCTCGATCAAGATATACCGTTACCTCCTAGAAAAAGAACAAGAAAATAAAGTTAGTAAATGTTTTAATGAACAAAACTGATGATGTGTTGTGCAAAAATAACAAAAAATTCATCCACATAAAAAAGATGACAAGAAATTAAGAAAAACAACAACATTTCAGAAAAAAAGTAAATATTTAATATTAAGCGGGTGTAGAACCAAATTAATAGTAAATGCATACTTTGATGTCACTACATGAGAAGTTGTACATTCCAGTATTAAAGTCTGATTTTTATTCAGGGGATTGTTTACATAAACCGCGCCCTCAATGTTGAGGTCTGGGTAAACTGTTGACAGCAACCGCCAGAATAAAAATTTATACCTTCAGCTCACCTTAGTTCTTTTTACATTAAATAATGTTTTTGCTTTTGTTGTAGCCCCATACTAAGAGTGACTTCTACCCTTGTTTGGGGCGAACTTGCATACAAAAAATAATATAAAAAGAGCAAATCAATCCACAGGGCACCATTCAAATCCATCTCCCAAAGTGGCTTGTCGTTAACCCAGTTTCTCTGTTGTATTGTAGGGTACGTATTAAGAACACTCTCCTCTAATACATGCGTTGATGAAGGAGATACCAAGTGACGTCATAAGGTTTAGCATGCTGGTTAATCAATAACACGATACAGCTGTCATGACCATAAATTGATGTCCTCTCTCGATATTAAAACCAAGTGCAAAGCCTCAAATCTTCTATTACATGCACTTGCAATTGATCAAAGCGGGCGGTTTAAAGTGGCAGTCCAGAAAGAGAATTCATAACCGACACCAGCTTTACCTTTAAGGACATTTCCAATTACCTCATGGTAGCCACTATCAATATTTGACTGTTTGTAAAGTCTATCGTGAATCCTCCATATCATTATTGTCACTCAGCAATCGAGCGGTTCAGAATAGACTCTTAGATTTGGCTCTTTTTGAGATGGGGGACCATGGTCGCACTTGCAAATATTTGATTTTAAAAGAGCCGCGGTTTACTTTTAAAAGAGTTGTCAAGAAAAGACTGCCAGACCCAACATGTAATCCGATCACGCAAGACGCTTACATACATAAAAAACATGAATTATTTAAAAAAGCCTCGGATATGTTGAGCAGTTGTTGAGTACTTTCGGTGTTCTTGGCATCGATTTGCTTCGGTGTTGATGCTTATGTTGATTTTTTATTTTTTTTATCTGTAGTCAAAAATGTTGTTTACGGCTCGATGTTCATGTTGAGTCATTGATATTAGTGAGGGCTGTTACAACCGCTGCCACTTTTGTTGTTGTTGATGTTTTTGATGTTGTTGATATTGTTGTAGTGATTTTGTTGTTGATGTCGTTGATGATGTTGTTGTTGATGTTGTTGCGGATGGTGTTGTTGATGCGTTTGATGTTGCAGTAGTTACTGCTTCTGTTGTTGCCCGTCTTCTTTGAGTTGTTGTTTTTCACTGCTGGTGTGGTTCTTACTGCTGTTGATGTTATTGTTGTTGTTTTGTCGTTGTTGTTGTTGCTGCTGCTGCTGTTGTTTTTGACCTCTCGCTGCAAGTTTTGCAACAGTCTTTATTTATGTTTTTCTTCTGAGATACTTGGTTCAGCTTGTAACCTAATTGATGCGTGTGCGCAGTGCCCAAAACATCTCAAAGTTAAACCTGAAGTATTCTTTAAACAATTGTACAAACACGACATCCAAAAGCCGAATCGCTGTCTTTCTACCGCATGTAATCTTGCTGCAGGCGTGACTTGTAATAGTGACTACCGCTTAAAATGAACCAGGCCCATGCATCCAAATCCAAACGCAATACACTGAGTGCTCGCCTAATTGACTAAAACCCGAAGTATTTTCAATTTGAAAGCAGCACCTTTTATAAATGATTGATGTTTTTGAGTTAAATCTCCCCATTATAAAGGAGTTGCGGATGTCGCATAAGCATGCAGACTTGTGTAGTGAGTGCAATGAATGTACATCAGGGAACTATAGTCCAAGAAACTGCCATGTAATATAAAAGGAGGAAAATCACTTAGACGATATTTGAAGGATATCAGCGTCTGCTCTGTGTATCCTCCTTCGACTTAGGATATGTTAATGAAAGAGATTGTCACTAGCCTTCTTATATTATAAGAAAACATATTATAAATACTGTGAATGAAATGTTTTTTTATGACTCTCTTTCTTGTTACTGTGTATAAAATTATATGTATAATTTGTATTGTACTTGATTAGTTTTAATGTACCTTTTTGAATGGTACAAAGGAAAACAAATGCCATGTGTTCTCACTACTATAGCTTCAATGGTCAAGCCACCATGACAAAGATCTTCAGCCCAAAGAGCCATTATACTAATATGATTGTTCACAGGATTTGAGGCGTTGCATGGTGAGGTATCAATATATATATTTGGTTTGCGGAAACACCATGTGTGTATCTACTTGCCAGGTAGAGTTTGTTCTTAGAGAACTGTCTTTCTTTATTCTACTACCGCGGAGTAGATGTTCGGGGGTTCGGGAGACTTCTCAGTTCTGAATAGAACTATCCTGATTTTTAACTATTACCCGGGTGGAAGGTAAAGAAAATAGGCTGGGACTACTACTTTAGCTTATATGATCGTGGTTAAATTGTACAGTCAGTTCTTTTAATTGGTCTCAACGTTTCGACTAGCTTGCTCTACTCATCGTCAACAAGTATCATTGTTAACAACCAAACAGCCAGCGACTCTTGAAATAACAGACTCAAAATCACCTTGAAGTGTGAGATCTGTTATATCTGGTAGGCATAGACTGTACTTCAAAGGCCAATCCATCATGACAACGGTCTTTCGCCCAAAGAACCATATAACAATAGCATTGTTAAATTCCTAACAGACAGTAACTCATAAAATAACAAACTAAAAAATCACTGAACAAGTTTAGTGTGAATCCTGGAAATTGTAGGTGTTTCCTACAATTTCCAACAGTTTTTCAAAGACTATAGCTTCAAAGGCCTATAGCCACCATGACAAATAGCCACATAACAATAGGCAGGACAGTTCTCCTAAGAACTGAGAATGTCTTCCGAATTCCGAAAAGTCTACTCCGTGGTAGTAGAATACAAAGCAAGACAATTCTCTAAAGGACATAATCTACCTAGCAAGTAGATCACACATGGTGTTACCGCAAACTAATAGACCTTTATCACGCTGACTCCAACTTGGTCATGTTCCTCGTATCGAATAACAATAATGACTTCTAACAATCGTTTGCAAATAGGAACCAGACTATTTCGTTCTTCCAGCCCCGATTTGGAAACATTGATATCAACGGGAGAAATTCAAGATGGTTGCACCATAATAAATGTCTATGTACCTCACCACGCAATGCCTCGACTCCTACATAACAATTAGCATTGTTAACAACTAAACAGACAGTAAAACAAAAGACATAACAGCTTTTGTTCATCCGGTGGAGCTCGGGAAAGAAGATTGCTTCTTCCTTTCAGCTCAGAGTGACTCACTCCTCTTTAAGATGAGGAAAAGAAAATGAAAAATCAGAATAAGAAAAAAATGAGTGTTTAGGGAAGTGACACCAACGTTGACTTCATTCATGACGGAAGTCTGTTTTACTTCAGCTTCTACCGCAGCAACACTTGTACAGTCAAAGCTTCACTCGAAATGTAACTGCAGTCGCCGAGTTATGAAATCCACATTTCCTCTTTAAAGGCGCTGGTACTATTATTGTGATTACTCAAGTTGTTAGCATAAAAACTCACATGGTAACGTGCAACGGAGAATTGTTGATAGTATAAAACATTGTGAAAAACGGCTCCCTCTGAAGTAACGTGGTTTTTTTTTTATTAGAAAGAGGCAATTTCTGACTCAAACATTAAAATAATTCAGGCCATCAAACCTTTTGTGTGTAACAATTGTGTATTGAAACTGTAAATTCTTCATAAGGAAACAATCTTAATATTGAAAAATAAAAAAGAAATATCAACTGAAAAAGTTATTGTGTTTTTCGCATGAAATCGTGAATATTTATAAAATTTATTTATACTTTCCCCTCCTGAAAGGTCAAATTTGAGACGTTTTTTGCTTGACAAGGTTTATGGTCTGGATGCTTACCATAAAGACATCAAAATACAGCAATGATCTGTTGGATAAAATGGCAAAATTGTTTTCCGTTTTTCTGACTTGTTGCTTGTTATGTTTTGTGTGTGTTTGTGGTTGTGGTGTTTTTTTTTTTTGTTTTTTTTTAACTTTTTCAGTAAAGACTATACATTTAGAGATGATTCACAAACCAAAAAGCCATCTGTGTCCAATTACATTAAAGGAATGAAAGTATACACCACTAATTATGCTCGGATCAAATGTCAAATTTGTTTCTCATTATTTCGAAATTTTGCTCGTTCTCTTTTGTGTTTGTTTGTACTTGCTTTGATTTTTGTAGGTTTTTTTTAAAGTAAAGAGTACCTTTAGAAAGAGAAACAAACAAAACAGCCATCACATTTTGTCTAATTACATCAAAGGCATCAAATTATACACCATTATGCTTTGATCAAAGTGTCAAATTTGTTTTTCGCTTTTTTATTTTCGGCTTGTTTTGTTGTATAAATGTTTGTGGTTGTGTTTTGCTTTTCCTTTTTCAGTAAAGAGTACCTTAAGAGCAAATTATTAAACCAAACAAGCATCACATTTTGTTCCGAGTCAGAACCTTATAGCCTGGGGCCATCTATCTTTCCATGAACAATTCGCATGTTATTTCAGTGGAAAAGCGCCGTCGAATATGGTTTATGAAATCTGAAGGCGCAATGACCTAGCGTCCGTCCATGAAATGACATTTAGCCATGGGAGACTGAATATTATTTATTGCATTTCTCTAGTTTCAGGAAATATATCGCTAATATGTCCCAACTCCAATCACTCAATATCAAACTTGTTTTAAAGGCACACTGGACACTATTGGTAAGTACTCAGAATAATTGTTAGCATAACAAATTACTTGGTTAATTGAGCAATAAAGAGCTGTTGACAGTATAGAACATTGTGCGAAACGGCTCCCTCTGAAGTAACGCAGTCTTTGAGAAGGAGATAATTTCTCACTCAAACATCAACATAACTTTAGGTCTGAATTTCATGCAGCCTTTAATACGGCATCTGAAAGCACACAAATTGTGCAACAAAGTTGTTTTCTTTTTTTTCTTTCATTATTCTGTTGCAACTTCGATGACCAATTGAGCTCAAATGTTCACCAGGTTTGTAATTGTATGCATATGTTGAGATACACCAACTGAGAAGACTGGTCTTTGACAATTGCCAATATGGTGTCTTTAAAGACACTTGACACCATAGCAACTGTCAAAGACCATGCAGTCTTCTCACTTGGTGTATCTCAACTCATGCATAAATTACTGGTCTTTGACACCTTTGTTGAACACATTGTGTGTGCTTTCAGATGGCATTCTAAAAAGCTTCAGGCCTGCAGTCTTTTAATATTTCAGTGAGACATTACCTCTTTCTCAAAAACTGTGTTATGTCAGAGGGAGCCGTTTCTCACAATGTTGTATATTATTATCTACAGCCCTCCTATGCTCGTCACCAAGTAAGTTTTTATGGTTGAATTATTTTCGGTATTTTCCAATAGTGTCAAGAGCCTTTAAGAGAGTGTCCAGTGTGACTCATAGGCCTGTATGCTTCGTTTTTGAAATGGGCAATTGCACCAAGGCATTTTATTATCTTTGCTAAGGGCAACCTATGAGGACAATTCTACTGGGGCATTCTACGGGCACCAAGGAAATGAACATGGGCACGGAGGCAATCGCTTTGGCGTTGCCTCCGTGTAAAGTGACAGGGCCCAATTTCATAGAGCTGCTTAGCACAAAATTTGCTTAGCATGAAATTTCTTCCTTGACAAAAAAACCCCAGGATTACCAACCAATGTTATTGGTTGGTCATCCTGTTTTTATCGAGGCAAACATTTCATGCTAAGCAAATAATGTTGTGCTTAGCAGCTTTATGAAATTGGGCCCAGGTCTGGACTCAATTATTTGGTTTCTTACATTATAGAAATCGTAGAGCACCGTTGCTGGGTGGTTCTCGTTGATCTGTGGTACATCAAACGTCTCTATCCTAGTCTCCTCATCAGCCGTCATTACTTCGAATACTTTCTGCTGTTCCTCTTCGAATATCGGGTACTCGCACTCGCCGGCTGCGTAGCTTACCTATTGGGTGGAAACAAACTTGAAATGAGACTACGTTAAATACCAACAAACTATGTTGGGACCTTAAAGTTCTGTTGGGTTAAACATTTGTATTGAAAGTGTTGGGGTCAACTCTTTAGTTTTTAGAGTGTAGCAGAGTCTCTCTCGAAGGCTAATAATGACCACACAACAACCATATTAAACACAACAATACGACAAACATGAGCTGCTTAAGCCAAAAAAATGCTGAAGCACAAAAATAGCTCAATTATTTTACACATGTTACTGGCCAAAATTATACATTGCTTATACGTTGCTTACGACAAGTATTATAAAGCTGTTGTTTACTTAGCATAACAATTGAGTGGATTCATGGCTGGTAATCTGATTTTACTAAGCAAGGATTTGTTTGCTTAAGCAAAATGTTATGCTTAAGCAGCTCTATGAAATTGGGCCCAGGTATCCAAGTGTAACATAAGCAGTGAAGTGGAAATACATGGATAAAGAGAGAGAGAATCAGAGAGCACATATTTTTTTCCAGTTGACTTCTTATGATACACTTAGTAACCCGTTCATGTTTGCTGTGTTGTCATTTCGCCATCGGGAAAGACTATGCTAGGGTTGAAACGTTGGGCCATTAGTTTATATTTAATTGCATCATGCCAAAATGATTACATTTTACCTTCAGCGAATATGCACAGCAAAGAATTGCATTAAAGACACTATGGACACTTTTGGTAACTGCAAAGACAAGTCTTCTCACTTGGTGTATCTGACATGATATGCATTAAATAACAAACCTGTGAAAATTTGAGCTCAATTGGTCGTCGAAGTTGCGAGATAATATTGAAAGAAAAAACACCCTTGTCACAAGAAGTTGTGTGCTTTTAGATGGTTGATTTTGAGACCCCAAATTGTAAATCTGAGGTCTCAAAATAATCAAATTCGCGGTAAATAAGTTCTTTCTCGAAAACTATGTCACTTCAAAGGGAGCCGTTTCTCACATTGTTTTATACTATCAATCTCTCCCCATTACTCGTCACCAAGTAAGGTTTTATGCTAGTAACTCGTTTAAGTAACTACCAATAGTGTCCACTGCCTTTAAAGACACAAGCTTTCTGGAAATTACAAGCTCAAGGAAATACATAAATAGACTCTGGGTCGAAACGTCTGGCCATTAAATATGATGCTTGCATCACACCAATGCACTGTACCTATAGCGAGATTGTGCAGCAGTGAGAATTACATTAGAGACAGAAGCTTTCGGGAAATTACAAGCTCCAACGAAACACATGTTACCGTGATGTTTTCAAGTAGATGAAAAACACGCGCGATTCCCCATAAGTTAGTTACTATTGATTTATGGCGTAGCAGACTGCAAAGTAATACGATTGACTACAACGTTATCGTCCAAAACGGTGCTCCAAAATTCTCCCTTCAGCAGTTGTAATTTCTACAGCTGTATGGTTTGGGAATGGTAAAAACACAAGAGAAATTGACAAAGTAACAAATGGGAACATCGGTGGTCCGTTTTGGCACTTAGTTTGGTGAGAAGGGGGGGGGGGGGGGGGTAGCTAGAGAGAATCACGGGGTATGGGGTCAGGTCCCCTAGCAGAACTTCCTGACGCGAGGGGGGACAGGAAATTAGTTGACAGGGGCAAATCTCTCAGATCCTTGATGTTAATGAAATCAAGACTGAGCTGGCACCCTGCCAATTTCAACTTACTACTACTACTACGCTACTGCCTAACTACAAATTATAAATGAAAAAAAAAAACGAGCGCAAGGGGACGCCCTGCGCATGGGCACAATCTCTTACAGGGCTCATTTCCTGATTGGTTAGTCGCCCCCGAGAGCGCACCTGTTGCTTAATGTCAAAGGTCACGTCTTAATTGGCCGGGGCGCAACGGGATTGAACCCCGTCGTACACCTTTGTGTATTTATAGCTCGGAACACTACGAACGTCGAACGTGTTTAAATCATGTGTAATAACACGAAATGAAAAAAAAAATTGTAATTCGTACTTCCTTGGGTAGCCATCAGACACAAGGGATTGGGGGGGGGGGTATGAGTTCTCCTTAAAGGATTAATCTACACCAAAACATGGACACAGATTTATTTCAGATTAAAGGAGCTGTGGGAACGAGGTTGCCAAAGGCCGCCTCGTTCAACGAATGATTAATACGAACTCAATCAGCATAACCTCTTCCAAAAAACGTTCAAAGTAACGGCCCTTTATTCAACGCCGGAGGCAAGGGAAAGCGAATTGGAGTTTTACATCCAGGAAAACGAAATATTCCACAGGGAGTTGGAAAACCTAAGCTCAAAATTCGAAGATTTGTTATTATTACCGACTTTCGAATACACCACGTGGGGATACTGGTCTTTGACAATATTACCCTACATTTACAACGTATCAAGAATGTCACAAATAATGCTGGCATAATGAGAAATAAAAAGCTCCTGCAAACAACTTACCAAACAAATGGACATGTGTCAAAACGCAAAAAATGTAATTTTCTGCTGCGTAAATTCGCTATCTATAGGTACAATGTATTGGCATGATGCAAGCAAGATAGTTAATGACCAGGGCCCAATTTCATAGAGGTGCTTAAGCAAAAAATTCTGCTTAAGCAAAAAATTCCTTGCTTAGTAAAATCAGATTATCGGCCAAGACCACACTCAATTGTTATGCTAAGTAAACAACAGCTAAATACCAGTCTCAAGCAGTGTACATGGCATGAAATTTTTGCCAGTAACATGTGTAAAATAAGCCAGCTATTTTCGTGCTTAAGCCAATTTTTTGCTTAAGCAGCTCTATGAAATTGGCCCCTGACGTTTCGACCCTAGCAGAGTCTTTATCTGTGTTTCGTTGAGCTTGTAACTTCCAGAAAGCTTGTGTCTCTAATGTAATTCACTATAGGTTAAAGTGTAACCATTTGGCATGACGCAGAAAAACATAACTAATGGCCTACGTTTCACCCTAGCCGTGTATTTCCTGAAGGCTAAATGACAACACAACAAACATGAACAGGTACCCAAAACATGGTTAATCCTTCAGACCCCCCCCCCCAAACACCTATTGCAAATTGACCAGATGGGGGGGGGGGGGGGGTCAGCTATTATTATTGAAAAGCGACAAAAATAATTATACGAACCGGTCTGGCTGCCGAGTAGAGTAGCCCAAACAGTCCCACCGACGCTACCAGACTGAAGATACAACACGCCGAGATGCCGAATGTCCAGCACCGCGTTTGATGGTGTGTCGGCGTTACTTCTGGGTGGGAGGACTTGGTCAAGTTTACATCGCACTCATTGCACTGCAAAACAGGAGAGACAATCCTAGCACGTAAAATATCTGTTTAAAGGAACATTACAGAATTGGCAAGTAAAGCCTTTCTATAAGACCACACAGATTTACACGGTCTACTGATGACGATACTATAGAAAACATCCCTTTAAATATCTCTGTTCCTTTATGTCAAACATTTCATGAAAAAAAAAATACAATACCGATTTCTTAACAATTTCCCCGATTAGCAGACTCTGAATATTTCATTTTCTCCTCCTTCACAGCGTTGTTTCCGAAACCGATTAGGGTATTTGGGAAACACGCCCAAGGGTAAAAAAGGGGGCACAGCATCACCCAAAAGTGGGTGCTCGAACTGATGATTACTTCTCTTTGCCGTTATAAAGCCATCTTTCCTGTCAGCCGGGCACATCTTTGAGCCACCTTTAAGACCCTGGGCTTAGGTAGTCAGAACTAATTAGCTCAACTCCTAACTATCACTTCCCGTTGTTTGTGTAAATTTCCGAGGAACATGCATGGACTTTTCAAAATTGTTGATGTTGTACGTCTTCCCCTACCCCCATGTCATTCAGTATCGATTACTTCCATATCGATACTCGATATCGGTGTTACCTTCAAATGCAGCAAACGCAGGTTTCGCTTACCACACATTTAAAAGCGTTTGCTCAGTATGTATCATCGGTTTGGTAATATCGATTGTGCAAATATAATATCCAAACTGTTTCGTTGTCAGCAGTATCGACCTGGTCGAAGTGCCTGATGAAACCGCCAGTTATGCATAATCAATATTTATGTTAATGGAAACATTCATTATAAATTTATTGACCAAAGTATCAATCCAATACAAACTGTCAGCCGTTGCTAACTGAAACAAACACAATTCATTCCAATCCATTCCAACTTGTTCCAAAATCCCTCATCCCCCCAACCCAGTCTCATGATCAGCAAAACAAACAATCTCCAAAGACCTCAATACTGCGATTTACGTCGATGCTATAGGCAATGGACACCTTTGGTAATTGTCACAGACCACGATTCTCCCTTAGTGTATCCCACCATTATGCATACAGTATGCATGTTGACATTTGGACTTTTTGTCATCGAAGCCGCAAGAGAAAAAAAATGCAAGAAAAGAACACACTCTTTGCACAAATGCAACCTAATAAAAGGCTTCGGACCTGAAGTCTTTCAATACCTGAGTGATACATTACCGCTTTCTAAAAACTAGGTTACTTCAGAGGAATAGATAGTCAGTGATATTGTTAAATATATTTATCGGAACATCTCTGACCGTTTTCAAAATTTCATTATCGTATCATCGAGAGCATAACCCCATTACTAAACCTTCTATATTACAAAGTAGAAACAGTCAACTTAACTCGGTCACTGTCATTAATTTCGACTTGATACAGCAGCGCGAAGCAAGACAATAAAGTCATTAAAGTCAAGTTGACTCTCTTGGGTGATTGTTATTTAAGGCTTAATGCATCAACTCAGTCGTTTTCATTTAGTTCTGACCAATCACGGGGCTAGGGGTGAGTGCTTTGAAGATGCGCGGATATCGTCTGATGATTGCAATTGATATACGACGGGAGTTGATTAAAGGCACATGACGCTATTGCCAATAGTGTCATGCACATTGGTAATTGTCAAAGACCAGTCTTCCCACTTGGTGTATCTCAACATATGCGTAAAGCAACAAACCTGTGCAAATTTGAGCTCAATTGGTCGTCGAAGTTGCTGAATAATTATATAGAGAAACAGCATCCTGATCGAACAAGTTGTGTGCTTTTCACGTACCTTGGATTCGATTCGAGACCTCAGCTGAGGTCTAGTATTCAATTCAAATAATTGTAGTGAGAAATATTAAAAAAAAAACTTACAAAAAAAAACGTTACTTCAGAGGGAGCCGTTTCTCACAATTTTTTATACTACAAAAGCTCCCCATCGCTCGTTACCGAGTAAGTTTATATGCAAAGAACTAATGTGGGTATACCAATAGAGTCATGTGCCTTTAAGCACGGATTCTGCCAGGTTTCCCGACGGATTCCTTGGGACTTCCCTGGATCATGGAGTACACAACTAGTACTGGATGATATATGAAGTTTCGATTCATGACTGCAATTCTTAATGATGATGTTCGAAGAGAAAGAGAGAGCAGGGGAGAGCAAGGGAGCGGGGAGAGAAAGATACATGGGGAAATTACATTTCAAGAGATGACTGTTTGTTTGTTTGTTTGTGTGATTGTTTGCTTGTTTTGTTCGTTTGTTTAAAAGGTTATAGTGATACTTTTTGTAGATCATGATTTTGGTCATGACACGAATCCCTACTCACTGTGAATGAACATGTACATGATGTAAAACAATTTACCTGTAGAAGGTTCAAGTTCATTAGATGTCAAGTTTTTGAGAGAAAAAAATGTGGAGATCGCAGAGCAATATTTTAAGGAGAGTCGCGTAAATCTGTTGTACATGCACACACCCGAGACGAAAATTATTTTTGTAAATTTGTTTTACTCATTTCTCCAAAACTACAGCATCTCAGCAAGTAACATTTCAAGGAAAGTTGTCTACAATCATTATCTTCAAACCGTGTAAGTTACATGTAAATCTGTGGATGTTTGTGTTTAAACCCTTTAAAGGGAATAATGATTTTTTTATTTGCAACTCCCCAGATCTCTGACTTATCCGCTGGGTTTTAAGTGCTATACGGGCTTAGGTAGGGGAATGGATTATGTTTTATTCACCATGATGCCCTGCGGAGAATGCTTGCATGTATCCAAGTCAAATCCCCGGGAGGTGAAATTGCTTTCAGGATGTTATGTTGCTCGTTTATTGAAGGGGGTGGGGAGAGAGATTTATGACGTTTATTACGAGTGGGGTGGTTAGGGCTGGTAATTAAAATTTTTGTATCGTACACGATAAATGTTAAGCCTGAGCATGAGAGTTATAATTGTTAACTTTTATTAGGTGTACGATGCCTCTGTTAATTTGAATTGATGCATATAAACTTACAGTACAATACAAAATGGTATTTGACAAAGTATGCACGAACTGACCCCGTCTTCAGTTCGCGTGTTGGTGAAGCAATCGCTTAAAAATGTATAAATAAACAATACAATAACAAATAAATAAACAAATATATATATCAATAATTAAATAAATAATTGATTTATTACAAATAAAATACTTCAGGTCTGAAGCCCCTTCTAGGCATGTGAAAGTAAACACAAAATTGTACAACAACGGGTGTTAACTTTCATTGTTCTCTTGAAACTTCGATGACCAATTGAGTCACAACTTTCACAGATCTGTTTTGTATGCATAACATTTAATAGATGTTAAATTTGCATCGGGGATAAAGAATATTAATTTTTGGTTTTTACCCATATACACCGATTTATGTAGCACTGTATACTCAGTACTTTCCCGATTCCTGTGTATATGGGTAAAAACCAAAAATTAATATTCTTTATTCCCGATGCAAATTAAACATCTATTAAATCGTTTGCAGTACCCGCTGCTAAAACATAGGATTCGAACTGCCTCTAGCTACCGGGCAATCTCGGTGGTCTAGTTGGTATGACACTGCTCTATAATTGCAAAGGTCGTGGGTTCGAATCCCACCCGAGTAAAATGCCAAAAATTAGTAATCACAACATGTTGGGATACACCAAGTGGAAACTCTGGTCTATGACAAAAATACCAAAGGTGCACCGGTATCAAAACTAACATAGACATGACTGTTGTACGTGTAGAGATAAAAATTAATGATATAGACCGAATTCACAAACAGCTAGACTGCGTAGCAATCTTAATTGCCAAGGAAAGTCAGACGTCACGTCACAAATCACTATGGTAACATTTATAACTGGTCTGTTTTCATGGTTCTGCTAAATAACACCTTCCAATAATGATGTGATTCTACTGGAGGTAGAAGCCCATAATTCCGCGGTGTGCAACACCGTGAAATTGGGTACACAGCGAAATTGGGGCCGGATTGTTGAAGTTTGACAAAGGCATGCATTGATGACGCGAATGCAGCTCATATACATTATAATTCTAATTGCACTAAATTATTCATGACTGTATAACAGCAACAATTTTGAAGACAGTGTGTGCTTTTGGTAAAATTGTGGGAGCCCAGCCGTCGTTTTCACAAAACTCTTCCTAACTTAAGATTAATCTTAGGACTTATGACGAGTTAGAGGAACACGTTGCCTTGGATCGGACGAGTTGGTCAAAACAAAAGCGTTTGTAACCGTTTTGTATATAATGCATATGGTTGGAAAGATGTTTTAAAAGTAGAATACAATGATCCACACAAGTTTGCCTCGAAATTGCGTGGTTTTCCTTCTACTGTGAGAACTAACACGGTCGGCCGTTTATGGGAGTCAAAATTTTGACCCCCATAAATGGCCGACGTGTTAGTCGACGAGGTAAAAGGAAAACCACGCAATTTCGAGGCATGTTTGTGTAGATCATTGTGTTCTACTTTTACAACATCTTTCTACCCATATGCATTTTATAAAAAACGGTTACAAACGCTTTTCAAAGACCAACTCGACCGACCCAAGGCAACGTGTTCCTGTAAGTTCCGTATCCTATGGACGTTAGGACGCATTGAACCCATCCTAAGTTAGGACGGGTTACTCGTCCTATCTCGAGATAGGATTAATCCTAGCGTTTCG
Source organism: Asterias amurensis (assembly GCF_032118995.1). Classification (NCBI taxonomy): domain Eukaryota; kingdom Metazoa; phylum Echinodermata; class Asteroidea; order Forcipulatida; family Asteriidae; genus Asterias; species Asterias amurensis. The sequence goes on along the minus strand of NC_092659.1, from coordinate 17,603,657 downwards.
TGAAATCGGCTGCAATATTCTCACTTGGTGTTGATAAAATAAGCTAAAATTAAAAAGAAATTGCTCCATTTGGTCATCAAAGTCGAAGTACATTTAGGAAGAAAAAAAGATGCGCATTTGTAGCACAAGATTTGGGCTGCCTTCAGATTGCTGCGAAAGATTTTATGCCTGAAATCTGTTATTGGTTTTTTGTATAATGTTGGAATGGAAATAAATGTCTCGAAATTTAAATGAAAAATTAAAAGCTTCGAAGTTCTCTTCCTTGATCCTTACCAAGAAATTATGTATGCCATTGACGTGAAGAGTAAACGAAAATCATACCCTGGCTTTAAGTTATGGTTTAAGACTGTGTTTATTGCAATTTAAATCAGCTTTCGCAAGTCAAACTTGCAAGTGTAATTAAATTGTATAAAATTTCCAGTTCTTTCAGCGGCCGTTTATAAGTAATCCCATCCGCAGGCTGTCTTAAGAAACAGTTTTTAAGAGAGTTAATTTCCCAAAGGAAATCAAATGAGGATAAATGGACAATTAAAATTGTGGTTTATTTGTTTGTTTGCCCTTAAACGCTGTGTCCCAGTCTAGTTTTCACAATGAACTTTGCATTTGAAATGAGACTTTTCTGGTCATGTTTTCTTCAAACGTGCGTAAGTGCGTAGCGTGGCTATGTGCACCTATAATTGTATACTTAAAATGTCACTTTTTAGGCAGAATAAATAAATGCAATTATTGCAACCAAGAAATTTAACATTTTAAGCTGCACTTTAAAACAACTGTTTTTGATCACAACGGAGAACACAATTTAAAGATAGATGATTTAAATCACCATGGAAAACGCAATTTAGAGATGATTTGAATCATCTTTAAAATTGTGTTTTCCTTTGTCCTGAAATAAGCTGTTGTTTTAGTGAGGTCATTTTTTCTTCCCAAAACATGTTTGTGGGCGCAATGGTGTCGCGTTATGTTGAGTTATAATTTAATCGAAGAAAAAAATAAACAATTCTTTCATGCAAAGGGCAACACAAAGTACAGTTAAAATCATATAGACGAACAAAATGTGTGAAGCTGTTTTAATGTTGTTTTTGTAGTTGATGTCGACGTTGTTGTTGTTGTTGTTGTTGTTGCTGCTGCTGCTGCTGTTGTTATCGACGTTGGTGTGGTTGTTGTAAGTGATGTTGTTGTTGTTGTAGTTGTTGTTGGTGTTGTTGTTGTTGATTTTTTTGTTGTTGTTGTTGGTGTTGTTGTTGTTGGTGTTGTTGGTGTTGTTCTTGTTGGTGTTGTTCTTGTTGTTGTTGTTGTTGTTGTTGTTGTTGTTGTTGTTGTTGTTGTTGTTGTTGTTGTTGTTGTTGTTGTTGTTGTTGTTGTTGTTGTTGTTGTTGTTGTTGTTGTTGTTGTTGTTGTTGTTGTTGATGATGTTGTTGTTGATTTTGTTGTTGTTGTTGTTGGTGGTGTTGTTGTTGTTGGTGTTGTTGGTGTTGTTCTTGTTGGTGTTGTTGTTGTTGTTGTTGTTGTTGTTGTTGTTGTTGTTGTTGTTGTTGTTGATGATGTTGTTGTTGTTGTTGTTTTTGCTGCTGTTGATGGTTGCTGCTGCTGTTGGTGTTCTTTTAGTTGTTGTTGGTTTTTCTATTCTTTCATTCGTCTTCGTCCATACACTAACACTTGTTGATGGGAAAAGCGCAAACCGTGGCTCTATATTCATTAACATGTCCGCAGTCAAATAGAATTTGAAGGTACGTTTAAGTTTGTTTTTGACTTGCACCGTTAATAATCCTTTGTTTACACTGCTTAAAAAAAGAAGTTGAGCCAAAACGAAGTTCCCTCAAACTTGGCACAGGCAAAACCCTGATTACCGTAAGATTCCTTTTGACATTTTCTAAATATAGCCAAATACACAGTCTCCTCCTATCTGCCTCACAGCCTTCGGGTCTTTTTAGCTAAAGCCAATTACTACACCGTTCAGAACCCACCGATATCCAGCAAATAGTTTCCTGTGTAAGAGGCGCTGACAAGCCAGCGCAGATGCAATGCTAGACTTGAAACGGAAATGCGCCAGTTGGCTAAAAGTTCGAGGTCGCTCTCAAGTAATCTTTCAAAATACACGGGCAGGCGGCAGGGGTGTTAGAACACTCGGCAGCTCTGCTCTGTAGCTTTTATAATACACTGTTTATAATGATTATTATTTTAGGATAGCCACTTATACTTTGTAGTAGGCTATTTTGGGAAATTCTGCTCTTAGCTGTTTTTATAACGGCGTATTAACATAACTATATGTTTACTGCATTCAAATGTTGAGTTCAATGGAAGCTATACTCCATTATTGTGGACATAATCCGTATGTTTTTGCTGCAGGCATGTTAGCTTCGTTTTTGAAAGGGCAATGCCACTGAGGAATGTTCTCCCAAAGAGGGAATTGTCGTTTCCACTGGAGCATTTTAAAGGAACACGTTGCCTTGGATCGGACGAGTTGGTCTATAAAAAGCGTTTGAAACCGTTTGTTATGAAACGCATATGGTTAGAAAGATGTTTTAAAAGTAGAACATAATGATCCACACAAGTATCACTCAAAATCGCACAGTTTTCCTTTTACGTCGCGAACTAACTAGGTCGGCCATTTATGGGAGTCAAGAATTTGACTCCCATAAATGGCCGACCGTGTTAGTCGACGAGGTAAAAAGAAAACCACGCAACTTCGAGGCATATTTGTGTAGATCATTGTACTTTTACAACATCTTTCTACTCATATGCATTTTATAACAAACGGTTATTGAACGCTTTTCAAAGACCAACTCGACCGATCCAAGGCAACGTGTTCCTTTAAGGGAAACAAGGCAAAGGGGCATGGGGGTAATCGCCTTCGTTGCCTCCGTGTGAAGAATAAGGCTTGAATCAAATGTAACTGCATTAGTCTTTTCAAAATGGGGTCCGCATTATAGGCATGTATACACTGCACTATTCTGAACAAGTTGATCAAAAAAAAAGTTCACTGACTGCACTTCGACGGTCAGCCGTCAAAAACTCGAGCAAGGACGAGTTAAGGCACTCAGGGGTCCCATAAGATACGTTGTTTGTGTACAGTATTATCTTCTGACTTACACGTGGCGGCTAATCTATGCTGAGTATACAACACACTATACATGCAGATTGAGTGTTTACGGGTATGAACAACCTCGGCTAAAGTACATTTTTTGACAATTTGTCTTAAAGACACTGGACTTTTTTCGTAATTGTCAAAGACCAGTCTTCTCACTTGGTGTATCTCAAAATTATTCATAAAGTAACAAACCTGTGAAAATTTTAGCTCTTTGGTAATTGTGAAAGACCAGTCTTCTCACTTGGTGAATCTCAAAATTATTCATAATTGAGCTCAATTAGTCGACGAAGTTGCACGATTTAAAAATGAAAGAAAAAACACCCCTGTCGCACAAGTTGTGGTGTGTTTTCAAATGCCTAAAAAAAGTTTTTTTTTTTATAATATCTAGTAAATTATCTCTTTCTCCAACTCAGGACGAATAACAGATTGAATATGCAAATTTCTCGCGAGGCTGTCCAATTTGTTCAAAACAGCCCCTAGTTCCACTGTATATTATTCAGACCGTGCAACGCTACTCCAAAGTCCGAACCATCTGCCAGCACTGATAACGGAACAAATCTATCTTTCGTATAAAAAACAAACCCCAGTGTCTCTTGAGAGTTTGTATATCTATCTCATTGTGTATGCTAATCGATACTCACACAAAAAAACACACATCTTTATGAGTCCATGATGACTATGGAGACCGGGCGCAAAACAGAACAGGCAACAAGAACAAAAAGGTCTTCATATGGAGATTCCAATGCCTGGGGGTTCTCAGCAAAGAATATCGTCGTATAAAGAAAAAAAGTGCGTTTGTTTAGCTCCCCTGGGTCGAACGCGGTGTATGGCGTTTTTTTTTCCAGGACGACTGTCGGTAATTATCTGCACACACTCGTCCTGGGGAAAAAACCGCCACACCGGGGTCGACCCAGGGAAGCTAAACGAACGCACCCAAAGTCTACGAGAGGTTCTTGCCTACATGGACAAGGCAAATAAAATAAAAATGTCTCCACAGCGATGCAAAGATATAGAATGAGTTTTAAACTTGCAGTCAGTGTGATAAATGTTACCCCCCTCCTTCCCCTTTAACATGCTTTTCAACGACTCACACTATTTTCAGCACCGCCCCTTTAATATATATCATACGAAAGTGTTTGTTTTGGCAAGGTACGTCTGTGAATCACTATGACTGATTTGACCCCATGTGTCGATCGGTGGCCACTGCGCTATTTTGGGTAGCTAGAAACTCATGCAAACTTCCTGAGGTTCGTAGTACAAAACCCACACCATAAACGCTTATCGATTTACTTATCGGCTATAGTAGTCGTAGGTGACCTTTTTATATTATTATCAGGTCGTCCACAGCTGCAGTCAAGATGAATGCAGATGTCTTTAAAGACATTGGACATTATTGGAAAATATCAAAGACCACTTGGTGTATCTAAACATATTATGTATAAAATAACAAACCTGTAAAAATTTGAGCTCATTTGGTCGTCGAAGTTGCGAGATAATGATGAAAGAAAAAATTACCATTGTCACACGAAGTTGTGTGCGTTTAGATGGTTGATTTATGTCCAGATCCAGATCCAGATTTCGAAACCTCGATTCTAAATCCGAGGTCTCAAAAACCAAATTCGTGGATAATTACTTCTTTCTCGAAAACTACGTCACTTCAGAGGGACCCGTTTCTCACACTGTTTATACTATCAACCTCTCCCCATTACATGTTACTAGGTAAGGTTGTATGCCAATAGCTATTTTGAGTAATTACCAATAGTGTCCACTGCCTTTAAGTTTACCGCATTATTGCATTGATGCCTTTATTGACCCAAAATAATAATAGTGGCTTCTATAGTAGTACTCTATCCGTCACTCAATAGGAGACTCAAGGCGCTTTAAATAACATACAGTATTTTCCTGCAAGGTACGTGGAACTGCGCTTGACTGATGGGCAATGTCGCTCAATATGTCCCTAAAACCGCTATCAGGTATTTTCCATCACTTAAACAGATTCCTGACACTTTCACTCATAGTGTCGTGGGAGTTTGAAGGGCTGGGTTGCTCATCTCATACAGAGTTTGTAAATTCAGTCGACAACCGGATGTCTTAGGTAATTAATGACCTACAAAACAAGACATATATCGTCACATACAGATAAGTGTATTAAGCTACAAACTTGGCAAGAACAACACGGCCACACCTTAAAAAAATTCCCCACGCACTCAGCAGAAGAACTAATCTTTACTTGTTGTCGGCCGTGGCATTATTGGAGTTGTGAATGGGCTACTTTCGAACGCTAGGTGGCAGCAGACTAACCGGAATAATTGAGAATGTTTATGTAGTTCTGACACTGATCTCTATTAGATTGGGTAAAATACAGATCAGTGACTTCTGAACATGCCCACAATGTAATAATGCTAACACGGTGTCGGCCATATTGTGTATGGCTGTCTTCTTAGATTTTGCCACTTTCGAACGGTAGGTGGCAGCAGACCTACCGGAAAAATTTGTACTATTAACGTAGCTTTGAACATGACCGTTATGTAATAATAAATATATACAAGTGTATTGTTCTCATCAACAGCCACGCTTTTAAGAAAGGTTGGCATCGAGCTAAAGCTTCGATCTTATTTGAAGCTTCGATCTTATTTGAAGCTTCGATCTTATTTGAAGCTTCGATCTTATTTGAAGCTTCGGTTCATCTAATTCCAGACAATCAAATTGTGAAAACATAATATAATCACAGAAAAGCTTTCACTTTTACATTCACCGTTTGTTTTGTTTCGATCTATTTTATTTATTTCTGTCTCTATCTTTAATTTAATGAAAACTTTGACAACGGGGATGTGTAAGCTTATTGGAATTGCAAGCAGTAGATTTCAATGAATTTGCAACCATGAATTACAGGTGAACATACTTAACAAACAAGAAACTGTCCCCTTCATAGTCAACGATCAAAAACGGTGTCCGACCTCCTTATACAGATATATCCTGCTCTTCAAAAAAACGGGGATGTTGCCGTGAAAAGACACCCAAGAGCGAATCAAAATTAACATCATAATAGTGTTAGAATAACAACAATGTGATCGGCTGGCAAACTTAAGTGTTATTTTAAAACCAAATGGTGTTTATCCTGTGTCCACTCTCTGAAAGTAAAAGTCCAGAGTGAACATTTCACGCTCTTCTCCGAGTGGTGTCAGTTTCGCTCTTTTGGGAGTGAAAGTCAACCCAATCTATGTCACGAGCCCTGTTAAGAGAAATTGGAACAAACTTCCCTCTTAATCGAGTTGACACTACCCGTAGTCCACTCTTAAAAGAGTTGTCCGCCGCCCATGGAAATCAGGAAAGTGGAATGGCGGACGAAACGAGTAGGTTTTTGTTCACTCATTTACATTTAAAACGAAGATTATTAGTAACAACACAACGTGTATGATACGCACGGTTTACAAAAACATGGTCAAATAATCACGTGACACGCCAACACCCATGTTCCAAGTTTAACACCCCAGGGGTCGATTCCACAAAGTTAGTCCTAACTTAAGACTAGTCCTAAGCAATGCTAAGAGATAGGACTGGTCCTAAGTTAGGACCAGTAACTCATCCTAACTTAGGACTGGTCCTATCTCTTACCATTGCCTAGGACTAGTCCTAAGTTAGGACTACCTTTGTGAAATCCACCCCAGTTTTTAAAGTGTACGCGCAGTCACCGAACCAGGTCTAATCATTCATGCATGCGTGGAATTTAATTCGTTCGTGTGCAACCAACATCAACAAAAAAAACGAGAAACTAAAACACTTTGAAATCAATCGACTATCACAATACAAAGTTCCCCCGTGGTGAAATACTTCCCAATTAAAGCCACTGGACACTATTGGTAATCACTCAAGCAATTTAAAGATGTTGGTAGTAAAAAAAAACATTGCGAGAAACGGGTCCCACTGAAGTAACGTAGTTTTCGAGTGAGAAGTAATTTTCCACTCAAATATTTTAATTTGATTTCGAGACCTCAGAGTTACCTTTAAAGGTCTCGAAATCAAGCATCTGAAAGCACACAACTACGTGTGACAAGGGTGTTTTTCTTTCATTATTTTAATATCTCGCAACTTCGACGACCAATTGAGTTCAAATTTTCACAGGTTTGTTATTTTGTGCATATTATGTTGAGATACACCAAGTGAGAAAACCGGTCTTTGACAATTATTACCAAAGGTGTTCGGCATGCCTTTAAATGAAAAAAGCGGGTTCGTTGACGTACTCGGTGCATTCATATTCGAGTCAATGTATTTGAGTATGGGTTACAGCAGACAATCTGATAGCAGGATCTATAAAAGACTGACTGATGAATAACAATGAAGGTAAAACAGTCCCCAGCAGCTTTGAAAACCCCTCTAAAGCAATGACCACCTTTGGCATTTTTGCTTAAACAATACATTATCATAAAAACCTATAGGTAACGAGCAATGGAGAGCTGACGATTTTTTTAACTTGTGAGACACGACTCCCTCTGAACATGGGAGTATTTTTTTATTTCTTTTTAGAAAGAAGTATTGAGCAACTTACAATCTCCTTCCTTCAAAAACGAAGCACACATGCCAGAAATCGCATTTCAGTTTCTACAAAACCTTTAAGGTGTCAATTACAATGTGTGCGTTTTGAGCAAAAGACAACATCAACAACAGCGAAAACAAACCAACAAACATACTCCACAAATAAACGAACGCAGGTTGTTAAAACAAACAACACTCCATGCACAAAATGAATTCCAGTGTTTTCAAAACCCACATAAAAACGTCAACTCAACGAAAGCCGATCGCCCAATCGAAGCGCCCCCAACATGCAACGAAGTTATCACTCTATAGGGGTGTGTATCATATTTTAAGCGAGGGAGTTCTGGGCGGGAACTATATCACCTGTGAATTATGACAAAGGGATGATACAACTTCCTGAACAGACCCACGAGACACACGAGCTGAGCTCCCCCGGGGAAAACAAAATGGCGTGAGTCGCATTCGAAGAGTAATGTTCAACTCAACGAGGCATGTTTTTGCAATGATTTCACGTTGAAATCAAGGCGTGAGTAAAATAAACTCTACGGTATGGAGTTTTGTTTTATACACTCACCATGGCTCGTTCTGAGAAACAATATATTAGACGGCGAGTGTTACATGGCGAAACATCTAAGGATGGCCTAAGCAATAATTGAAGCCAAGTCAAGATGGTCATTGAGGTTATGTTAAATATAAACATTTGCAGTGGACACTGTTGGTAATTACTCAAAATAATTATTATCATAAAACCTTACTTGCTATAACGAGTAATGTGGAGAGGTTGATAGTATAAAAAAGAATGTGAGAAAGAGCTCCCTCTGAAGTGACGTAGTTTACGAGAAAGAAGTACTTTTCCACGAATTTGATTTCAAGACCTCAAGTTTAGAATTTGAGGTCTCGAAATCAAGCATCTGAAAGTAAACAACTTCATGTGACAAGGTTTATTCTTCTTTCATAGTTATCTCCCAACTCCGACGACCAATCGAGCTCAAATGTTCACATATTTGTTATTGTATGCATTTGTTGAGATACACCAATTGAGAAGACTGGATTTTGACAATTATCAATTGTGTACAGTGTCTTTAACTCTATATCAAGAATATGGGTCCCCCCTTGTAAAGCATCCCAGTCTATATGGAACACTTTTGCAATATTTTCAAAGATTTTGTTGTTGCGTTGTTGATTAGTTAACATTCGTTATGCACACACAAATAATAGTATAACTGTAAACAACCTGCCAACATTCAATATATGCTTATTGAATTGAATTTAATCCAGTAAAAAGAGGACCTGTCTATTTTCTTCGATTATTATTTTTATTTTTTTATTATTTGTTTCTACGTAGGCCTAACCATTGTTTTTGTACACGGAACCGGACCGATGATGTTCTCGCTCCGTCTCGGAACACCCGGATCCCATATTGTTAAAATCCTTGGCTTGAGTGAGTTGACTAGACATCTCCCAACAAAACACACCCCAAAATCCTCCAAAGGTTTCCTGGGATTCCTAGAACAAAACAGTATGAGGCCGCGACTGGAAGGAGGAGGGGGTACGCCCCTACACCTAGACTGGATTCAAGTCCCATTCCTATTAAGGTCTCTAAGCATATCGCGCCAACTAGCAAACAAGCCGTATGGGCTAGCAAAGCGCGCTTGCCATCAAAATGTGGGATTAGGACTTGAATCAAGTCTAGGGTACACAATGCCGCACATCGAGCTGCGAAATGAGTTTGACTGTGAACAATTTCAATTTATAATACCTCCGACCTTTCGATAAAAATGTCATTAAGATATAACTTGGTCACGTTTACGTTATAAGGCCATCCTATGTTGATTTGTGTTATCGCCAGGTCGTTCAGGCACGGGTCTTGAGAAAACACAGTAATTCAATTTGAGATACGGGCTGACGATAGAGGATGGTAGGCCTAATAATAAACTTCATTTATACACTTGGAATTGTATTTATAAGAATGTTTTTCCAGCGTGAGTATAGGCCAGTACTCTCACTTGGTGTATCCCAGCATAAGCATAAAATAACAACCTGTGAAATGTTGGGTTCAATTGGTCATCGAAGTGACAAGAGGTTAGTGACAGAAAAAAACACCATAGGGGGCTTTCAGATGCCTACAAAGGTCTTAAGGCCTGAAGTATTTTAATATTAATTTGAGTGAGAAATAACTTGTTTTTCTCAACAACAAAATACGTTTAACTTCAGACGTTTCTAACAACAGCTCTCAATTGCTCGTTACCAAGTAAGTTTTTATGCTAACAGCTAATTTGCGTCAATACCAATAGCGTCCAATGCACTTTTTTTACACGAAATGTTGATTACTGAGTTCAAGATGATTTTGTTATTTTTATGCATTAAACATTGTAAATTTAAAGCTGAATGTGTATGTGAGCGCCTTGTCTATATCCAAAGATATCTTTCAATCAAAAACGGTGGTACGTCAAGCAAAAATTGAAATTCATCATAATTCATAAGGTCATGGCTGGAAAAACAACAGGGATTAGAGGGTCATCGTTGCGGTTAATTGGCCTTTCCGCTAGTCAGTCAAAAATCAACCTTCGACTAAATCCACCTTCGAAATGAATTGTAGGATTTATTACTACCCACCAAACGAAACGGGATAAAGACCATTTGCGTACAGGTTCTAAAGTGCGTGGGGGTGGGTGGGTGGGTGTGTGTGTGTGTGTCGGGGGGGGGGGTGTTCAAAACAAACTTATGTATTAACAATAGCAAGGCCTAGTATTAATAATTAATTACGGCACTTTTTTTTGTTCGAAACGGGATGAGGAAAATATGTGAACACAGGCTTCAAGTTTCAGGTTTCAAATTAGTCAATGCAAACTTCTACGATTTTTGTCTACGTTATTTGTGTTTGTTTAATAAATTATTCAGGCCCTATGACTATTTCTTTAAATTGTACAATGCTTCATGATTTATGCGTATACAGTTGTGCTTATCATTTCGAAAGAACAGACGTTATTATTTCAGCGAAGTAATATTATTTATGACAACGCATTATGCAAACTCTATGCAAAATTGTACAAGGATTTTTATTTTCCGTTACAAAACAGTTCGGCCTACTGATTTTTTCTTACAATTTGTTCATAGGCTATCTGGGTTTTTTTATGGTTTCGAAATACAATCGTCAACATATTGAATTATTTTTTATTAATACAACATTGTAACTCAAACGAAGCAAAATTCGATGATAATTTTTATATTGTCGTCACAATATTAGTGGGGATTAATAGTTACTCACCTTCACATTGCGCTATTATTGTTCAAATCATTCAAAGGCAGCGTCATCATCATATTGAACAGGGAACAAATTATAAAATTTTATCCAAACTCTACTAATCAAAAACTAAAGATACAAGTTTTTTTTTTTTTTTTTTTTAAACAGAGAAAGTGGTGTAACTGTTACATGTTTTGACGTTTTTATCAAATTACTAAATTTGCCCGCAGGCAATCTCGGGTATTCGGTCGTCTAATTGGACGCAAGGGGAGTGCATTAAGGCCAAGCATACGGCTATAAAATTATGGTTGACAATTTTTTTAATTTTTTTTTACAGTTTGCCAAATTACTTATTTCATTATATTTTTGCGTTCCCGATCGTTTGTCACTTCAGCAGTTATTTGCCCCTCGTACATTTCAGTCATCTAACAAATACGCCTAAGCCATAAATTATACATTTGAGACCATCCAAATGCATAGATTACATATACTTTATCCGCTATCTAAACATATATCTTAAAATAATATATTATGAAGTACTTATAATATAATACAATTATATTATTATCATCCGGTAGCCGGGTTCTAACACAATTAATGCTGTTAAAAACTATTAGAGAAACTTGGGAATTTTAGTGACCTATTACAACGCTGGTTCAACACAAAAATCATATATTTTTTTGACATTAAAATAATCGTTAAAGGGAAGGAACACTGTTCGTAATTGTCGAAGACCAGTGTTGTCACCTGGTGTATATCAACATATGCATAAAATAATAAACCTGTGAAATTTTGAGCTCAATCGGTCCTCAGAGTTGGGCGAAAATGATGGAAGAAAAAAACACCCTTGTTGTTCGAATTTGTGTGCCTTCAGATATAGTGAGAAATTACCTCTTTCTCAAAAACTACGTTACTTCAGAGGAAGTCGTTTCTCACATTGTTTTTTACTATCAACAGCTCTCCAATTCTAGTTACCAAGTCAGTTTTTAAGTCAATATTTGTTTTGAGTAATAACCAAACGTGTACCTTCACTTTAAAGTTGAATTTAATAATTTTGCAATAATGGAAATCAATATACACTTCCAAGTTTGCTCTGTAGCCTTTGTAAGATGGGGTTCAATGTGTGTTGAAAGTGCAGGTAAATAATGAAATGGAAAACAAAAAGCGATCAATTGTTGTGTTGTCGGATGCCGAAGCTGAAGCCTTCCTCATTGTCATAGTATTTTAAACAGAATTACAGAATGTTTTTCTTCGTATTTTTACCTGCTAATAGGAAACTGAACTTTTACTTTCCTCGTAGCCGGCCGGAACCATCGGAAGGGGAGATCGCAAATTGTGTGCTTAATTTTCTATAACGGGATACTAAAAGGCTCATTCTTGTATTTAATTTGTATTGTGCTATTTCTTTCTCCATACATGTTTGTCCATTTGGGTGGCTAAATGCATTCACTGTGTTGCCGTAAACATGGTGGGTGAATGTAGGTTAATGGTTTTGTTATACGTGATCAGAATGCTGGATAAAGGAATCCACAAAGAAGTCATGAGTTCCAAAGGTTAACCAATTACCCTTTAAATACTCCAGCCAAATCCATCACGCCAGCTGGCTCTTATGTAACACAACTAAGCAGCGGCAGTGCCCCCCCCCCCCCCCCCCCCACAAAACTCGCGTTAGAGTACCGACTGCACACGCATTAACGTCTAGCCAGCCGTATGGAAAGGGTCCCTGGGCCGGATTTCACACACACAGAGTAAAGACTAGTCTTATCTCGGGATTCCTACCTCCATGGGACGAGTTACTTGTCCAATTCTCACACCATGCCCGCCATTAACTTAGGACTATCTCTCAAGTTATCTCATACTTACTAGTCCTAGGACTAGTCCTAATTTCGGCTTTAGGAAACCGACCACAGGGCCCGTCTTGCGATGGAGCATAAACTACACAAGCACAAACTGTTCCTATAGCTCCCCCCCCCCCTCCCCAAGTCTGTCTGTAAACCTAATACAGCCACATTTCTGGTCAACTTCATGGGCATACAGTACATGGATTCCCAGTACATAAGGAGCTATAAAAATGCTCTGGTTCATACAGGTGCATTTGTCACCCAATACACACCCACCCACCACGACATCAGCATGCCCCCAAAAACACGGTGCCAAGTCCAAACTACTACAGGATAACTCACATACCTTATCCGTTGTCGAATCTGTTGACGGCAGTGTCACTGTGGTGTACGTGCTACCATCATACACAACCTTAGCTTGTTGAAGCTTGCCGTCTGTCGAGTGTATCTTCATATTGGTTCCTTACAAAGAACACCAATAAATGCTTACAGGAAAGTAGACAAACTTCAGCACTTATCTAGAGCGAGATGTAACTAGTTAACGTTGTCCAATGGTTGTATAAATGCACATGCAGGCTACCCACTTACAACACACACCCAACCCATTGATGTGATGTATACGAGCAGTTGTGTGCAACCGTAGCGCATTGTGTGTACACACGTCCACAGTAAAAGATACGGTAGCCCGGAGAGGACATCGCCAACCTCATAAAAATCAGTTGGTGGTGTAAAACTGGAAATAGTAGTAGTACGAGGGCCGATTTCACGAAACTTTATGCAAATGCGTGAGTCCACTTGCGCGACGTTTATGGCGTAAGTTGCTCCATAAATGTTGCGCAAGTGGACTTACGCAGTTAAAGTCACCTGGAAATAGACTTTTTTTTCAAACATAAGAGTATATGCTTACGAACAATAAAACAATTTTTTTTAGTAATTGTTTGTCACGATTTATATGTTTAAAAGATATATTAAGTTGTTTGGGGAAATGTCTTCGCCTACCCATTTTGTGACGTCAATTTCGAGGCCAGACTTTGCCTGCAATGCGTATGTAAACACACGTGCAAAGTACATGTACGTCGAAGTCGTGTGTTGGTACATTTCAAAAAGTGTTTTTCTGCGTTCAGCAGCAATACACCTGGTTTGTATTGCCGGAAAAAAAAATTGAAAACGTACAAACTCACGATTTGGTCCGTTCGTGTACTTTGTAATTGTGTTTACTCTACGCATTACAGGAAAAGTCTGCCTCGATTGACGTCGCGAACAGCGCCCTCTCGGGTTGGGGTCTACTCTTAAATTTGTAAATAACGTAAGAACTGATTTGTTTAAAACCTTAGCTAACTGTTTATTCACATTCCACTCATCAAAACACATATATTAGCGACAAAAGCTTTATTTTGAAAAAATACCACTTCCAGGTGACTTTAAGTACAGTTTCGTGAAATCGGCTGCAGATCTGCACGGTATTTGTGAAACAGAACACTTAAACATAATTGGTTTACCAGGTACGCCAAGCTATAAAATAAACCAACGCTCAATTTCATGTTAATAATATTCATCATTTTATTACAACATTTTAATGATTAAAATAAAAATAATGTTTATTTATAAGTCTATTTAAATAAAATTATTTTGCCATTTCACTGTTTGCTTACTAATTTGTTTCCCCTTCTCCCTTTGTTTGTTGAGGTAGGTTAGCCGTATTAGATTTTATATCTATGCTCATCTAAAAAAAAATTTAAAAAGGGGAAAAAAGAAGAAAAACATCTCTGGAGGCCGAAACCAGGCCTACTCCTCTTGGTGAAAATGCACCTAAACTTAAAAGACCATTTTAAGGGGGCTGGTGAAAAGCCAATATTATGCCCCGAGTTGAACTTGAACCTTTTAAGCTCTAGAGCGACTATCGGGATTTTTGTTCAACATCCAATAAAAATCCATGACCTTGAGGTCTAAACAGAAAATAAAAGATGTTGGTTTGAGTTTGGCGCATCGTTCTCTTTATGTAGTCAAGCACCAACCAGCCAACACGAAGTGCGCCCTCTAAATAAATAAACTGTTAAATTTTCAACTCTTCACGAATCCTTTTGGGGAAAAGCTGTACGTAGGTGTTAAAACTGTAAACTATTAAGGGTTTAATGACGTTGTTGTCACCCCTGAGGTGCGTATTCGATTGTTTGGTGTTTATTAATTGTATGTATTGTTTTAATTAGTTATTCGTGTGCCAATGTTGCATTGACATAACAGGGGACCTTAAAGACTGTGTTCCCACTGGTAATGGAAGAGCCCGCGATGTACATGATTGCAATCATTATGACCGGTGTGAAGGCGCTAATAAGCCAGCAGACGACTGTTTCCAACATCCATATTCCCCTGTAAACGTAAGAAATGGAAAAATTAGTGACAACACTAACAACATGAAATCAATAACAACAACAAATCATTAACAAAGTTGCAGCATTGTTTGTGGATTGCTTGAGGATAAATTACCACAAATTACAACAAATAATGGGTTATGTCAAGACTGAGCTTTTCGAATACCAGAAAAAAAGGGCCTCCCACTAGATATCATTTGTTATGTATTAAAAATGTAATCCGTGAAAACGTTAATGTCGGAAACGTTTTCTAAATTGTGTATATTTCCATCTTGAAAATTGGCTTTCCTGAGAGTCCTTGGCTTCACAACTAAGAGACTACAGGGGTAGCGACGAGTTCTTAAACGGCCGTTTAAAACCGGCGGAGTCGTGGCCGTGTGATAAAGGCCCAATCTGCC